>NC_134419.1:4876626-5512340 GCF_030867145.1 Opisthocomus hoazin | reverse complement strand
TGTACAAATTAAATAAAGGTGACTGCAACCTTATCCTTTCACATATTTTACTGGACGGAGCGTTTAGCAAGAGTTTTTCACTTGTTTGAGGGATACGGAGTTGGAACATAACATACACACGAAGCGCAGTGTAGTGTTGCACACACACATCTGTACTCAAATGTAGATATAAACACTCCTTCCAACCTGCGTTTTCACAGCCCTCGATCCGTCTGACGTGTCCTTTCTACATATTCCAGTACTTCATTCCAAATATTACTTCACGAGTGCCTGATTCGTTGCTCATTGTAAAGCAGAAATAAGATGCCTGTTGCAGTCAGTAGAGATTTACCACCATAAAATGCCAGATTAAAACTGCATCCTTTCTGCAAATCTTTGTTCTAACGCCGCCGCCTGCCCAGCACCCTGCAGGGTCCTTCCCAGTAGCGAGACATGGGCAGCAGAAGGGATGGAACAAGGATTACCACCACCTCGTCCTGCCAGCCAACGGAGACTTACAGCTGAGGCTACCCCTAAACACACGGTCTTTGCATGTTTTGAGTCGATCTGTCTGGTGCATTTGCAGATTAATCTGCCCCCTAAAATGAGACCAACCAACAGAAACACCATCTTTATCCCTCGGTGTGTACCTCCTCAGAGCAGTCCCGAAAGGAAACGAAACAAAAGCCACACAAAATTCCTTCCAGCAGAACCGCTGGTCAGTGCTCCACAGTAAATATTCACGAGCCGATCTGCCCCTCTCTCTCCCCAGCCTTTTTTAGTATCTTCAAGGTTCTACCATGACTCAATCCCGTCTCCAGTGGGTCAGAAGCACATAAAAGAAGTGTTTCATAACTCAGCAATGTTTATGATAGCCCTGTATGCACATTCTGATGGATTCCATCACACGCTATTTGATGATTTTACTGTATCGCCGCTGAGCGCTGCTACGAGCCATTTACCAATTCATAAGTGAGGTATCAAATTGTTTTGGAGGGCTGCAGCACGACAGAACAAATTATAGAGAAGACTTAATTTGTATTATGGTTCAATACAGTCAATTAAATATTGCACAGATTAGAAAGTAATTTAACATTTAAGCTTCAGTTGTTAAAAAAATCCACTGTACATAGCCTCCAAATTATTTTAGGTCTCCTGTGACTTTAGTCACTGTTGCAAAAGTCAAGGATTTTAAATGCAAGCACCAATAAAGTCTCAACCCCGATAACAAAGGTAGTCCCATGATGCACGAGCCCTTCTTTTTAGGTTAAACATGATGTCACGATTAGATTTTAGTCATACCTTACAAAGTTTTTTCCTCGTGTTAAAGAAGCCCAAAATACCCACCTCCACCAAGGCTGGTGTCTTCCCTCTCCCCCATAACTCTGTTCCGGTATCTCCCACTAGCCATTATTTTCTCTCCTTTTCTCCTTCCTATCCCCCGCTCCTCGTCTTCCCCCCACGTTGCTCCCTGTACATCACATGGAATTGATTTAGCTGCCTCTGAGATCTGCAGCATTTCTAATTTCCCTCAGGCTGCTTGGCACCTATCATAAATTTTTTCACCCCTTATCCTCATCTTGCCCCTTTATTTCCACGCTGTAGCCTCCAGTGCCACTAAATCAATTAAGTCAATCAATTAAGTACTTGGAGGGTCCAGCAATCATGTCAAATATGTGAGTTAGATGGCACGAGAAAGTCACTGCTTTACTATCGCTATTTCTCTTTTAATGAGGTTGTCTATTTAGTGGAGCCTGGGGCACAGTGTTAAGAGCCACAACAAAAAAAACCCTGCAAGCCGCAAAGCCTCCTGTAAAAGCTGCCCCACCGCAAGCAGGAGGCACGTACCATGCAGCACTGTATCCATAAGGACAAGTTTCACAGGGATTTCACTTGCACGGCCTTTCACCTTGAATAACTAAACGGCAAGCCCGCTTTCAGATCGTAATTTCCACACTAGCGACACTGGGATGGGGGTGAGGGACGTGGCCCAAGCACCCTCTGCATTTCCATGCCTGTCCATTCACTTCTATCGCAGTTGAATAAGCAAGAATATATTTCACATGTCACATAAAGCTCCCCAAACATCAAAGTTACCCACCAAACTGCAAAATCCTTAACTGACTTGTAATAAAATAACTTTATGAACTGCAGTTTTAGTCATGCCGCTGTCTGCATGAAAGCCCCCTGCACTCCAGCTCCTCCTGTGACTGCTCAGCAGCACTTTAGGAAATCGGGACCTACATGTTTAGGAAGACTACTCAACAAGTTGTAGAAGCCAAACCCAATGTGGAAAATTACGGCAATGCCTCACCAAGCAGCTCAGCAAGCCAGAAGAGCAGTAGTACATTGACCAGTATTTACTGCGATGCATTAAGTGAAAGCAATGAATTGTAAATCACGTGAGTGGTTCCGAGATGAATTTGGTCTCCTCGCCGCAAGAAACGCTGGAGGGGTACAGACGTGCAGCCAGCTCCCCCACCACACCTCGGAGGCTGCTGCCGTCGTTAGTGGTGCTTGAGACGCACGTACCTTTGCACTTTGTCCAACGTTCTTCATGGCCATTTCCTTACAATTCCTGTTTGGTTTAGCTGAGATTTGCAGTGATCATGGGGACGATAAATGGTCACAAGCATTTCTCTAATCACCTGTGTTTGTGCTGTAATGCTTCTCTGCCATTTTGTTAAAACGCACTTAGCAGAGGTGGTCTGGATCTGCTCATCTCCACCATGAACACCCCACAGTCCAAACACGTGCTCCAAGAGCAGACGTGAAACACCGGAATTCTCCGCAGCTGCAGATTCAAACCCCAGACCTGCCTAGTTTTATAACTTTCGCGCAAGGATGGAGAGCAGTCCCTTGTATGTAGACAACTGAAGAAAACCCCACCCAAACCCCCAAACCCCCTCGCTGGCAAGGAGTTTTCCCTGGTACCCATCAATGGTGCATGGATACCTGTTAAGCAGTTGTGAACCTTTCAACTTCTTTTCCCCCTGGAGACAAGGGAGTTTCAATGGGACTGTGTACAGACAATTCGGGGAAAAAGTCAACAACCTCAAATGTCAGTGAAATGGAAAATGAATCGGTAAATTGTATTTGCACCATGAACTGTTCTGTGCTGTTTTCTGGAGCTTACTATTTAGGTGGCAGATTGGGTGGCAAGGCATCAGCCAACCGAGATACACAGGGGACGAGCAGATGGGGGAAACGCAACAAGCCTTCCCCTTAACCGTCGCCACAATTTTCAGCTTTAATCTGAAATAGCGAAGAGGAGGCAGCTCGGAGTGTCTGAGAACCACAGTCACTGATGATTCCAAACTCCCTGCGAACCACTGCTGGACACAGCACAGGGGGAACGAGAGCAGGGATGGCGACAGACCTCATCCGCCTGAAAAAGCCAACTGCTCCCTTGCCCCCATCAATGCGTTCACCCACAGCCCTTCCCCTGCCTCTCTGGTGGTTCCTCAGCGCTCGGCGCAGTATAAAAACATGTCACTGGCATGGTGAGGTGTTGCTAAAGTGCAGATGAAGAGACAGAACTTGCAGCTTGCTGTCAGAGGCGGCTAAATCCAACCAGGCAAGGTACTGCCATGGAGTGAGAACTGAACCCTTCCACGGAAGGAGATTGAACACGTGCTACATACTACACAGCCCAAACACATGGTCCAGCCCTAAAGCTTTCTGACCCAAAGCCTCTCATGGAGTCTGGGCTGAGTAATAGGTTATGGACTTTCCATCTGCAAAAAAAACAAGAATAGGAGCAGAAAAGGAAAATGTAATCTCTGGAGCATCCTCCAAGCCTGAAGGGACTTCTCAGATGGCAGCCTTTAAGCATGTCTTCATAATGAGAAGAAAATAAAACTGTCTAATCCCTGTGCTTCTTCCACACACACTGACTGTGCAGACAATAACCTAAAGAGAGACTTTTCCAACTGCCAACTTCTAAAAGGTGTTTCAGTGGCCAAGCTTTGCAAGAAAAACACTTGGCACAAAAATCAGGCTTTCAGATTATATGCAGATCGAAGCTTGGCGTACGTATCACAAACGGGCACATAAAATATGGTGCTGACGAAGAAAAGAATGAAGACAGATTTAGCTCCAGTTATCACAGACTCAGTCCCTCCAGGGGGTCAGCAGTCTGGCTGTGACACAGTAAAGCATCTAAAAGATGTGTAAATTAAATTTCCTCTTGATAACAACAACAATATTAATAAACTCTTACCAGCCACTCTCTTCCTGCAACCGAGGAGACTGGAGCAAAAAACAGATTTATGTGCCTTTCCAAGCTGACACGGTAACATGCGGCTGAGTTAGGAAGGACGAAAGTCAGTGAGCGTAATTGTGTGTGGAAGGATAAGCATGTCTTCAAGTGGAGTGCTAGACTGAGCTCAATCTGTACACTCCACTCCTTCCTATAGAGAGGCAAGCGCTTGGTGAAAGTACCTAAAGTACCTTTTTGGCTGGACTCGGGTGGATAGCTTAAAGGGTACTTCAGCCTCAGCTAAAATCCCAATTAACCCTTGCATTTCCTTTGCCTGATGACCAAAGCATCCTGCTCCTGCCTGTATCTCACCTGGGGAGCAAGAGCAGCGAGTTCTGAAGAGAGCAAAGGCGAGCGTCCTTGTCGGTGCCTCCGGGGATGGGCACATGCAGCGGTGCTCCCGGCTGGCCTCACCCGAGACCCCGGCGTTCACCGGGAGTCAATTAACTTGGCGGGACTTAACTTTGCCAGCGCAGCAGTCTAATTGTGATGAATGGATCTATGATATCGAGCTAGCCGGATGTTCCAAGAACCTAATTTGTGAAAGAGAACACCACTAAGGTAATAAAACTTCTGTCTGGCTCACATAATTTGTAATAATGTCTGACAAAGACCAGATATGAATTTAGTTATTGTTCATTGTCTTAGGAAGCAAATGCTAAGTTGCTCATGCAGAAGACCCATTTACTAGATATATGAATTTGAAAAGGAACAAAACAAAACTGGAAAGCACACATGGCCAATTTTGTATCTTCACTTTAAATGCTTTTCAATTTTTTATTGTACCAGGAGTGAAAGTAGCTAGCTAAATCTAAACCCCTTGTCCAATTACTATCAATCCCAAACTATATTTCAAATATGTACTTGCAAATATTGTTCCAGGACAAGGAAAATGCTAAAGGGCAAGAAAACATTTTCATAGAGCTTTGGAAAAACAAATGTGCCACACTAAAGCCGTGATGCTGGACCTCCCATGAGTCTCATACTATTTTCTTACGGTTTCTGCATCAGACACCGGCATTGTTTTATCAGCAGGGTTAACAGGGCATTGTTTTTATCAGCAGGGTTAACATTGTTTTATCAGCAGGGTTCTTGGTAAGCGATACCAAGAAGCAGCAAACCTGATCCTTGATACCAAAGTCAGTGGCCCCATGAGGCCATAATCAGCTCAGTAATGCAACACGGCCCTACACTGCAGCTGTATGGGACCACCTGCAGACTACAACACATTGCCTTACCTCGCTATTTCACTATTTCAGCGTGGTCTACAAGTGACAACCCTTGCCTGTAAGGATATTCTTTTACTCTTTGGCATGGCAGCTGCCCAGTGGCTCCTGCTGGGTTTCCAGGGCTGTAACACTCTGTCCATGTGAATTCTCCCTTAGCCCCAACCTCATCACCTTCTGCAAAATGGCCAGTAGATCGAACTAGCCATAAATTCACCACTATTGCCCTCTGCTCTCAAGCCAAAGCTTGCACACAGCCTAAGTGTAGCACCACTGACCATTCCTGGTATTTTTTTCCTGATCCACTCTGAAGCTCGTAAGACTCTCACTGATTAAACCCTGAATTCGAGGGAGCATGATATTCAGTAATGAGACAGTCAGTCCGTTACAGTATCACTGAACCTCTCCATATTTTTATTGCGTTCATCTTTATAGCCTCTGAAAGTCTTCTGAGAAGCCTTTACTTTTACAAGGTTCTTTTGTTCCTTTACACCAATATTCCTCACCTCCTGAAACGCTTTTGATTTACATGAACAGCACAAGAAAGTCCTTCACACAACTCCTAGGAGCTTTGGAGGTAATTTTTTGGCTGTCTCAGATCTTAACTGCTTCAGATTCAGCAAGCATTATGACCCACCCTCTTCCTGTAGCCTCTGATTCGAAAAGCTCATCAGTGAAAACCAGCCTCTGATTTTCCTGATTTGTCATGCAAATCCTATAAAGCAGAGCTCGCAAAGATCACAAAAATCCTGCTCATACTGGCAATACTAAAATTTAAGTTGCACTGGATAGTCGTCAAGCAGCAACCTTCTTCAACCATAAATTTACCTTCCACAACATTACAAACTTCTCTGGAAAAGGGGAAAAAGGACAAGGGGGATTTATTTTATATTTATCTATCTGTCTCCCAGATACCAGTACCAATTTAATAAGACTTCAAAGGGGGCTGAGAGAAAGCACATGTACAGAAAAGAATAAGAGTAGAAAAGCACTCTATGAATTCACAAACAGTGTATAACCAGTGTGTCATGTTCATGAGCCAATGCAAAATGAAAGCAAAAGAGCTGAGAAATTCACACGACACAATATTTTATCTCTTTCAAATACAAAAGTGATTTTATAATCAGAAATAAACCAAAGCATACAAGCAAGAAATCCTGAGTTCCACAACAACAGATTGGTTTCCAGTGGCATAGTAAAGAACTGGACAAAATCCACTCAGTACAACTCTTCACCACTAATGGCTTTATTTTCTCACGGTCAATGTATAAATATAGAGTACCATCTAAAGGAGACATCCTGCAATGTCTCCTACCACAGACATCGGCTTGCTTATGAGAAACACTTGAGTCTACCTTTCCATACCACAAACTGTTCAGCTTTCCATGCTGGGGTCACCCCTCTCTACTACTACTTTTACCAGAATTCATTATCATGAGAAATCCTCCTGGTTCCCAGCAGAGATGTCTGAGCTGCTGGCTATTCTTCCCAACGCAGAACTGGCCTGTGAGGCGATGGCAGACTTTTCAGTAAGACTAAGGACAACCTCTATTGGCACCATAAAATCTCAGATTATTCCATGACTGGAGGTGTACAATCACAGAGCATCAGAATGACATCGGTGCCGAAAGTGCCTGCAGGTTGTGATGGACTCGGTGTACCTGCAGGTCAGCAAATGATGACTCTGGAGTGATGAGTTATACAGTTCAGAAATAGTGTCATTCACTATCTATCCTGGTCATAAACACCACAGTGGCACTTCATACCATTTTATTTTCAGTCTTACTACAGAAAAAGAGACAAAATCATTCTCTTTGAGTTACAGTTGCATGTATAAACAAACTTCAAATAATCCCATAAAAGTGCCACTCCTTCGTTTGTTCAGGTCCCACACTGGACACATAACCTAGGATATACAGCATCCGTAGCAACACACCGAGTGTGTGCAGTGCTTGAGCCGTAAGATAAGAATAAAATAAAATGTAAAAGGTGACCTCAGAGAGAGTCTAAACAAGAGCAAAGAACTTGCAGGTAATTTGTGGCTCGATTTTGGGTTTTTCCCCCCGCTGCATTACCGGGCAGTAGGAATTTCTGGGGTTGTACTCAGTAGGTGCCTGGCACATTGTGTGACAAGAGTTCTACATCTCTACTTGGGCAATGGAGGGTATTTGTGAGTTCTGTCCTGGCACCTTCCCAAGGGAGCCCTACAGCTCCCATTTGCACATTTTAATGCCCAGAGTGGTTTCTTCCCTGCTCATTTTCATGGAAAGCAGGCTGAACGCTTCGTCTTCTCCTGCTAACTGACATCTCCAAACGCAAGCTTTGACTAAACAGTCCGCACGCAGACGTGGCCCAGCAGCCAGCACGGCTCAATTATACTCGCTTTGCACTCTCCCTGCCTCGCTCTTCTGTCCTGGCAGTGGGTGTCACAGCGGCTCTGCCTTTCAGACAAGATGTCAGGCAGGGCTGCCCGCACCTTTCGCTTCAGCACACGCAGCAGAGCCTTTCACAGCTTGGATGCACGGACCCTGCCTTGTTTTCTACTCCTTGTTCCTTTAGTTCTCCCCCAGGCTTTACAACTTCCACGCACAGCCTGTCTTCTCCTCTCCTGATTAAAACTGAAATTCCTCATTACTTCACTCTCAGCACCGCTCAGCACTAAGCCTCATGCATGTACAGGCTACACTCTCACATGCTTTACACTTTAAAGTACTTCCAAATTCCTGTATCATTCACAGGAGAGCATTTGGCTAATTAAAGATCCCAAGAAGGCTATAAAACCCTCTACAAAACAACCCAGCCTTTTTAAAAGCAAGGACACAATCGAAAAAAATTGGATTCAGATCCATATTTTTACTACCTAAAATGAAAAAAAAATACTCAGAAGTATGCAGAGCAGGGGCTAAGAGCCATATGCAGTATTTTCAGATACCCACACTTCTCATTTGCTTTAAATATCAAGGCACTCAAATTAATTAGTGCTCTGCCTCACCTACTTCACAACGCTGCCTCTGAAGCTCGCTGGAATGTTGCTGCTTGCTTCACTGGGAGTACAGTGATGCAGAATTATTATGGGAACCACAAAGAAGTAAAAAAGTCTTAACAGAAGAGACAGGCAGAGTCCATTAAATGCTGCTTTCTCTAGCGGAGTGTTACAATTTCGGGACACGTTAGGCCCTGCTCTAATTCCACAATTACCACCAGGTGCTGGGTAACACAACGGGAGATGCTGGCCGATCCCTTAGGCTCTGCCACACACGGCTGCCCGCACGCTGAGTGCGCAGTGCCTGAACCAGAAAGGTTATGAGTACAATTCTCTCATTTAGGAAGACAACTTTTGTGAAGACTGTTTCTATATTTCGCAAAGATCTATTGGTATCTGAAATATCTTTTTCAACTGAAAGACCGGGATAAAAACAGGTGGTTGTGTTGGGTGACTGGTGACAAATAAGACCACCCAGTGGAAACCACTGTCCTTCCTCCTCTTCTCCTTCCACAGGACCGCTTCTTACATAGAGGAAGCAGAAGAAGAGGCATTTACTTGTCCCCCTGGACTATCAGACTGAACAAGGCTCTTGCTGACTTCCCTGTAAACACAAACACGTTCCTGAGGGCAGAACATCATCCGCTGATTTTATTGCCAATAGAGACCTATTACTATTCTCCTGTAAACTCCAGATAATTTTAAAAGTAAACCTTCCTGTAGTTTCTCTCTGCCATTGCACTGACAGCAAAGGTCATCTGTATCCCTTGCATCTGACCCAGCAACAGGAGAGGTTAAACAGGCTACAAGTTAGCACAGGAATTCAGAAACATCATCGGAGGTATTGCTATTACCCGGGCAAATGGCAAATTGCAGAGCAGCCTACCAGCTAAAATGCACTGAATAGGAAGGAAAATCACCAGCACACCCGGGGCGTAATGCTTCCCAGCCACCTCCACGAGGAAGGAACAGCGCATTTCAAAGGGGGACATCACTTTCTGCTATGGCACCTGCTGAAGGTCCCCCACTGCTCTCTGGGGAGGTTTCAGTGCATCTCAGCCGCCTGCGCTATTATTATGGCAGCATTTCTCTCGCTAAATCCTTTCCCGAGCAGTTTGAAATCCAGTCACTGTAATTCAGCATGTGCTGAAAATGGGCCTCAATTTTTTCCTAGTGTTTTTTCTTCCATTTTTCTAGTTAATGCATTAACCTGGCTTAAAAATATCAGTACTTGCAAACAACTCCCCCACCCCAAGCAACTCTGTACTCTTCTATAAGACAAAATCACAGCTGGAGTCAATAGAACTACAACGTGACCTTCATATCCTAATTTATTTATCTGAATCACAGAAGGCTAGTGACTAGAGGTGAAAAACCCAACAAAACTCCGAGTTTCGTGCCACTGGACAACACCGGAGGGATACAGTGCAGCTCCCCTATACAACAATAAACATTTTTATAACCAAAAGTTGACTTTTGAGGTTTTAGGAAGCTTACCAAACATAAAATCTAAATGATATTGGAAGTGTTTACATAGTTATTTTTACAACAGCTCTATAGACAGTTACAGTCCCCCCTTCTGCACTGGAGGCCAAAAGGTGACTGGGAATAGGCATATAGTGGGGATCCCCGTACCTTAACACACAACGCACGCAGCAGTACCTCTCTTTCTTAAATCCATCCTGCAGCGCTTGGATTAAACAACAGGAGGCCAGATACAGCCGAATGAGACCATCACTAATGACATAAAACCTAATTTTCTGCCTTTTTGAAAGCATTTACCTTCTCACACTGAAAAATACAACTACAACAAATTCCTACAAACTATTTCAGTTTGGATAAAACATCTGGAATAGCTTTATCTTATCTTCATGCCAATTAGCGTCAGAAATACAAGGCAGTTCCTGCGGATACTCATTACAAGAAGGCTGAACTTGGCTCTAGGTCAGAGCATTTCCAGGTGAGAAGGAGGAGAGAAATTTCAGTCCTCCTTTGTATTTCCAAGTGTTCAAAGGAAAGACATAAGGTTCAAACGAAAGCTCCTGACCCCAAAACACTCAGACTTCACCATGTGCAAAATCACATCTGAGTTTTGCCTTTTGGGATCTTTTTTTCACGGTGAAAAACCCGACATAACACAGAAGGCTTTTACAAACTTCACACAGCAAACTGGGCATCTATGAAATGTGTCTCTACGAGCTTGTGGCTATTAAAAATCCCTATGGAGCACTCTGAACCATCCAAACTGTCTAGGGCACAGTTTGGAAGACCAGTAAGAAATGAATTACAATAGTCAATAAGGGATGTAATTATGGAAGTAGGTTCTTCTGACATTTACATTTTGCTAACTGCCAAATGTTTTTATGAAATGTGTTATTGTTTCCCTTTTCAAGCATCAGAAGAACAGAAAACCTTGTCAGAGTAATACGCAGCTTTTTTAAGTCCCCTACTGCCATATTCTAATTAGATATATTTATTGCACATAGAACAGTAAATGCCATGTCTTAGTATTCATATTTATAAGTAGAAATACAGGAAACTGCCAAGCAACAGAGCAAGAATCCCAGTTGGCCCAGAGGGACCTTTCGGAGGCAGAAGCTGTGGACAATGCATGGAATCCCTGTCAGGCGTTAAGAACGGCCATAGATATCGCCACTTTCAAATGTACATGTAAAATTTGACTTTGCTGTTTTTCAGTATGCTCTTTATTGTTATTACACAATATTTTTATCACCGTAGTCCCTAGAAGTCCTCAGCATGGTCCAAGACCCACCTTTTCTTAGAAAAAGTTCCTACAAACAGAGAATTCTGATAAAAATATAAATTAAAAGTTAATCCCAGAGAGTTTAGACTGTAATTCCAGCCTTCGAAATCTAAGGGCCAGATGCCCCCTGAGACATCAGTGAGATGCACGACTGCAGTAGCTCCTCCTCATAAACCCTCGGGCACGGGGAAGTCCCCCAGGTGCTGCCCTGGCAGGTGCCCTCCATTGCTCCTCTGCCCCTTCCTCCCAGGCGAGCACGCCGTGGGCAGCCCAGCCCTGAAACGCCAGACTGACATGGTGGAAGGTACGGTTGATTCACCCAATGCAACCATTCCCCAAGCCACAGATCTGCAAGGTCACGAGACAGATGGCCAGAAGAATTCACACCTCGAAGACTGTGTTCAGTTTTGGGCCCCTCACTACAAGAAGGACATTGAGGTGCTGGAGTGCGTCCAGAGAATGGCAATGAAGTTGGTGAAGGTTCTAGGGAAGAAGTCTTATGAAGAGCAGCTGAGGGAACTGGGGTTGTTCAGTCTGGAGAAGAGGAGGCTGAGGGGGGACCTTATTGCTCTCTACAACTACCTGAAAGGAGGTAGTAGTGAGGTGGGTGTTGGTCTCTTCTCCCAAGTAACTAGTGACAGGACGAGAGGCAATGGCCTCAAGTTGAGGCAGGGGAGCTTTAGATTGGATATTAGGGAAAAAATCTTCACTGAAATAGTGGCCAGGCATTGGACCAGGCTGCCCAGGGAAGCATTCCGGCGACATCCCTGGGGATGTTCAAAAAATGTGTAGATACGGTACTTCGGGACACGGTTTATCAGGCATAGCGGTGTTCGGTTGACAGCTGGACTTGAGCTTAGAGGTCTTTTCCAACCTTAATGATTCTATGATTCTAAGAATGATTTCATGGGCTGGATCTACAAGCCACTGTACGGGCTGCTCTCACCACAGGCAAACGACAGCAGGGTGACTGCAAGCGGCAGCACAGTTCTGCATGACTAGCTGCAACCACAGGGTACCAGCAGTCTTGGCACCACAGAGTTCAACAAGTTTCTAGCACGGCAGTGTTTTAAGGAGGGATCTGAAGCAAAAATAAGGGGGTACTGCATGAATATATGCACAGAATTCCTCCAAAGTCTGATGGGCAGAATGGGAAGAGGCTCCGAGTCACTTATTTGAAAACTGAATAAATGAATGATGCAAGTTGGTACTGTGGAAAGACTCCTCAAAAGTGGGTGAAGAGTAAAGACAGCCCTGAAGAACCTGGGAAAAAAACAGTCAGGCTATGGCTGATAAAACAGAGCAGGCAGATTCAGCGTAGGAATGCAAAGAGAAGTGTGACATGATCAAAAGAATAAGCTGAGCCAGCAATCTCGGCAGTCATGATGGATTTAAAAAATAAAAGTCACATTTGTCAAGGACAAAGAAAAGGATAACAATTGAGACACAAGGTGAAGAGAGGCAGGACTGGGTTTTAACTGTAAGCATTACAATAAATGTTGTATTTCAGAGCAGTTAAGAATAATCTGCAAGATCTAGAGTTACCTGGGATGCGACAATCAAAACCAGCACTGAATCAAAAAGGCTGCTAAATTTACAGGGCTCAGTAACAGATGATGCTGATATTTTCCTCAGCACTCTGAAAAGGAGGTCAGAGAAAGACCTTTGGGTGCCAGGATTAAAAGGCCCGGTTTAGTCATGTTAAGCTTGAACAGTTGGTTAAACTTGTCAGGAGAGGGCTGGAGAGACAGGTCAAGATTCGAGCAGGAGGAGATGGGGCTGGCACCATTTGGTTTGACACAACAACCAAATTTGTATTTGCAAATGAAGTAACTCTGACAAAAAGCAGGAAGAAAAAGAGATCAAGGACAGAGAGCACCCAGGAAATCCCAGATGAAAACTGCAGCAGAGAGAAAGAGAAATTCGAAACACAGGGATCAAATCCAGAGACGAGAATCAGGGAGGCCAGGAGGAAGAATGTCGTTCAAAATCAGCTAATGATGCTAACGAAGTGCTGCACTTGAGATCAACCACGAAGAGGCCAGCAGGAACTTTGGGAAGACTGGTTTCAAAGGAATGAAGGGGCAAAAGCCACCTCTGGGAGCTTCTGGTCCAGAGCTGGAGGGAGCCCCAGGCAGGGATCGTTAACAGCCTCCTGGCCGACAATACGCTCTGGCAAACACAAAAATTCAGCGAACTGATCACACCATCTCTCTGGCTCACTGCACAGTGAGTAGAGAGCAGATAAAATTAATTCCTTCATTTTTTTTCTATTTTTAAATATACAGAGACGCTAAGTGATAGAGACTTGACAGTTTGACATTTCGTCTGCTCCAGCACATGTGCTTCAAGGAGTAAGTACAGATCCATAATGGTACCTCGATTTCTGGTCAAAGATGCCAGAATCAACAGATTTCCAGTAAAGTCAAGAAGTACCTTTGGTATATTTTAAATGACGTCTCTTCTGCCAACACTGAGAATTTTAATCTTGCGAAAATCTTCTTTCAGCCAAGTTTAGCTGTCCTGTTAGCAATCTATCAGCATAATTAACACTGTCATTCACATCAAATGGAGAAGAGCAGCAAATCCAGGGGTTATCAGCACAAACCTGATAAAGTCTCAGAACAAGCTGGAAAATACTTTACAGAAGCCTCAGCAACAACTTTGAAAAATCTGTGCATTATAAGGTCAAGAGAGCTTAAAAGGTCACGAAGATGGGCAAGGTGTAAGCATCTAAACCTGTGGCTGGATCATATCAGAGCTGTAACATCATCTCACCAGAAGAGAACAACCCGAGGCCAGCAGGATTATTACCACCAACTATACACATTATTTATCTGGACATCGTTAAGAGTTAAAGCAGAAGCACAACCACTAGTTCTGTGGCCAGCATGAAAAGACAAATTAGTTTTTCTGTAGAGAACACTACAGGTAAGGTGTGGTCCCCCTTCCACGGAACAGGGAGGTATCATTCACCGAGCATCACCTTCTCAGGTAGGTAAATCCTGTTCTGCACGAGAGTCACACAATCCTCCTCAAAGATAATAAAGGTCAGAGTAAGGGATAGATAACAACAGTGAGAATAGCTAGTCAAGATGAAATATAAATGTATATACACACAGTTTTCCTCCTTGGATTTCATACTGACAGCCTGAAGGAAATGGCTACATACTAAATTCCTAAAATATGAGTAACACACTGCAACGCTTCTCTGCGATGCTGTAACCCACCCAGACACTTACAGTATTTCTAAAAATTGTACAAATCCACAGGCTGTACCCAAGCCTTGCATTTTCATAAAGATATGGTTCAACATGTCTGACAGACTAGCCAATCCCTCCAAAGTATATAATAGATAAAACAAATGAAACGCACTCTTGGGGTGCTGCATATAAGAAAATGAAAAAAATTGGTGAAATGGCTGTCATCTTCATAAACTGGCTTACAATTCATCTGTTTAGCAGATTCCTCACAAATAAATGAGATACTGAAGTAGGTCTATGGTCCTTTTTGGACAATGGTAGAGTCTATATAAATAGAGGAGGGTTGGACTAGATGACCCACAGAGGTCCCTTCCAACCCCTGCATTGTTTCTGTGATTCTGTGTGATTCTGTGATTTCATCTGTAACAACAGCTCATACAGATATATACTGCAGGATACTCTGTCAATTTTCCACATCCACCAGCTGATATAAAATTTTACTTAGTTCTTTACTTAAAGCCAAGTAGTACTTTTTTACTTTCATCGTATTTCTCTTTCACAGTGTCTGGGTTTTCCATTAAAGTCAACAGGATTTTGCAATTAGAAAAGAGCATGAGTTTAAAAGTATACCCCATTACATGAATGTAGAAGAATATGGTTTCCCAAGTATTTTACAGAATTTAGTTGTTATTTTTAAACACATTTTTGAAAAGTAACCTACAGTAAACAAAGATTTATTTTTACATAAATAAACAATGAGACAATTACAGCCTCCTTATGGAGACCATATTAGTCATGCACGTTTAATGAAGCATTACTAAGCTATCACAGGGAGATAGCCTGATGTGTGTGATTAACTAAATAATATAAATAGCTGATGAACAATGATGGTCCTTTAAAAATTCTGCATATTCTGCTGTATTGAGAGTTATGTTTTTTGTTGCTTTCTAAGGAACACATTAACCACTAAGTTCCACCCTGAAAAGGAGAATATTAAATAGCATAATGCAATTATTTGCATTTTTCCCTTCTACAGACCATGCTTTTGAAAATACTGAACTCTCATGACAGTTTACCAACCAAGAACACACTTCAGCTTGTGCCGTACTACATTTGAAAGATGACGCCTTGCGATGTCACCAGGGTGCAGGTGGAATATGACAGAACAAATGCTCAAAAATACTTTTCATATAATATGCAGCCATGAAATCTCTGAAGTAGCACTGGGTAGGAAACATCTGGGTTTAGTAATGATTGTGGTAGATTTTTTTATGTTAATAAAAAAAAAAAAAAAAGTATTTCCTTCAGGTGAGATATGTATTTGGCAAATATATTCTGGAGAAGGCCAGTGGGATGGATGGCCAACATATGGTAGTAGACAAAAAAGGTACATTTACAAGAAAAAATAGGGTCAAAACCCGAATGTAATGACAATTTTTGGCATACAACAGGAAAACATCCTTGTTAGTCAAATTCAACAGAATTTTTGATTATATAGCTGATGTTGGGACTTCAACAGCAGAAGAACTTGTGGTGTTCTGTCTCCGTGAGCAGCCTCCTCCAGCACACGAGTGAGTCTACCTAACACTGTAGGCAAACCGCAAGCTTGCAGGCTGAACTCTGCTAAGCAGGGCCCTTCTATCACGTTCTAAACACATTACTTGAAAAGTGGTATGAAAGGACCTATTTAGATTAATCCAGGGAACAGCATGATGAAATGCAAGAGCGGAGTATTGCTGTATCTATCGCCACACTATAGATGAACTAAACTGTATTGCATCTCCAGTGCAAACTCCTAGCAAATCCTGCTTGTATTTATCTTGGTGAGATAAATTCTTCCCAAATGATATCCCACCTTCAGCCTAATCTCCTTCATGGATAAATTTACTCAAAGGGCAGAATTCCTGATGGCTGGAATAACAGAATTATTACAACCAATATTTTTTATTAATATTAGGTCTGGAACATATTAAAGAGAGCTATAAAGTACAGCGGGGAAAAAACCTCGCTTATCATTTTCAGTAGTAACCCAACTGCAGCCCTTCACGTGTAATGAATTATGGAGCAATCCCCCTAAATCATCTCTATGAAGTCAGCTATGATACTGCCAATTTTTAAAAAATTGCTAGTTTTGAGCTACAAATTGATTTTTTATTGTGATAAATTAAAATCCAATAGTAGCCTACAAGATACTAAACATACAGAAGCCTACACTTTTTCAGAGTATTTTTTCTCGTTTCTATTGCATCAGATTGCCATCGTGGCAGACGTGATAGCAGTAGGCAATGACAAAAATCAAGAAAGGACATTTTTGAGAGGTAAATAACCTTTCCAAATAAACAATAAGTGAGAACTGTGTCCCAAAATATCTGTTTGGGAATCCCAAAATTACGGAAATACAACTAAAGCGAAAGCATTGGGGGGCACGTGGAAGGCAGTTAGAGGAGAAGAAAACAAATGCAAGATTATCCAGGCTGTTCCCTGTTACGGGTGTATTTTTTTCCCCGTTGTACGAATGTGAATGTCAGTCTCCAAACTTTATAAACTCTTAAGTTTAACATTGATTCCACAAGATCTGTGTGTGCAAACCACAGACTTCTGGCTGCCCCTTTCCCTTCTGTCCCATCAAAAGAGCCAGGCCGAGCAATCGTACGTCTCCAGTCTGGCCAGCTTGTGGGATTTTCTCTATCGCTCCTAAATCAAGAATGGGATTCTTTACAGGAGGCTCCACAGTACAGCAGGAACACAGCTTTGGGGGTGACTTTGTCAAGGATGTGAAACTTTGGGACATGAGAGACCCGAGCTGGGGAACAAGCTGAAAGGATGGTGGCTGTAGAGAACCAGCAGCGGAGTTCAGGCACCCCTGCTTCAGGAGCTTGGAATGGAAAGCACTGTTCTCCTGCTTCCAAAAAAACACGTAAAAACTGATGCCAAAAGCTCCCCGCATCCCTCTGTCACAGTCCTGTTTCAAGAGGGACAACCCCATTCTCCTGCCCATCACCCTGGCAGCTCAGGGGCAGACATCTGGAAGGTGGATTTAAAGGCTTCAGTCTAAGCCTCTGCGAGTGAGTGACAGCGTTACTATAAGGATGATATAGTTATGTCAGATTTAGTGTATAGGCTGTCAAAGTCGTGAAATGACAGAGACTTCTTCTCATGTCCCTGCCTCACCAGTGGCAGACAGGAGAGCGTGCGGGACACTGCAGGAAAGGTAATTTGGCTAAACCACACCTTTGTTTCTAAACGTATCCCCTTTTCCCTCTTTATTTTATGAAAATAAATCCTATGTTTGTGAAACATTGATAGACAAGTGCCACAGGACAAGTCTCTCCCTTTCTTCTACTTCATTTTCTGTTTTCTTTCTTTTATTTCTACTTTTTTATTTATTTTCTTTTTATTTTTTTATTTATTTTTACTTTATTTTTTTACTTATTTATAAGAAAAGATTTTAGTCTTAGGAAAGCAACTGTGACCTCAGTGCAACTTGCAGACGAAAAAGAAAACAAAACATTACCATCTTGTTCAATGTGTTGCACTCCGTTCTGTACACTGAACGACGTTGCTGTTCCCTGGCCAAAAAACGGTGTGTCATCGCGTAGTCACATACTACCCCAACGTCTATTCATTAGAGGACCCAACCACTGGCAGCCCTAACCCTGACATTTCCCACCTTCTGAACGCAGGCTGTAACCCCAGCAACGTTCTCTTCAACGCTGCTTTTGTATGAATACTTTACCCATGCTGTACACAACACATTCCAAATGAGCTTTTCATTACTAACTACTCGTATTATGTATCAGTGAGCTCAATGACATTGATTTTCTAATAATATAAATTAACTGGCAAAGATAATTTCATCTATCATCAGTAGGGTTTTATTTCTGGCATCATGTTAAATAGTTAATCTTTCAAAAGATTAAATCAAGAGCTTTTTAAAATTCACGGCAGAGCTTAAACTGCTGTAAAAATCTTCTTAATTAGGATCAAAACAGTTTGTGTGTTGTCGCTTTATATCTAAGTAGTATAATGTTTTGCTTAGGTTTCTTCTTTCAGAGCAATTTAAAAAACCAAACATGATATTACTGTGGCAAAAACTGTGTAGGGCATGGAAGACTCCTGCAGCTTCCTCGACCAGATGCTACTGGGGCAAGCTGCTGCCTGGCAACCTCAGACAGCAACCTCAAACTTCCCAACAACTCTGACCTCCAGTTCTGCACTGTTCCATACGCTTTTTCTACCACTGATGACACAAAAGCTCTGATTCTTATGGTTCCTGCGTATCCGACAGAAGACAGTCACTGCTGTTAACAGGAGTATAAAGCCCTATGGTGACCATGACTGGGCTGATCTCAGATCATGGACCTGACAAGAAATTCTTTAGCACTCCCCTGGGACACGTTCAGGGCAATCCCAGCTCAGGGTGTGCTGCTCCCCGGAGCTCCCTGTGCACCTCCTTTTCTCTCTCCATCTCAGGCTTGGGGAAAACAAGCTTCACTCTCCCAGAGTTGTCCACAGCTCCCTGTTTTCTTCCTCTCAGCTTCCCACGAAACACAGGGCCCAAGCCAAGCCAGTCCTAGCCTCTAACCCTCCTACCTTGTCTTCAGACTCTCCAAAGTCCCTCGGTACTGCTGAGGAGGCTTAAGCAGTGTCCAGAGGACTGGTGCAGCTGGGCCCAGGCCAGTGAGAAAACCCACAGGGGCACAGACCTCAGGCTGCCCCATGGACTGCTAAAGCCTTCTACAAACAGGACGCTGGTATTTTCCAATTTTTTATCTGGCAGAAGGAAAACAAAGCCACTTTCTGGACTCGGGAGGTGTGAGTGTTTATGCACATGAGGAGCATGCGTGTACTCCAGTCAGTGGTTCTGCAGAAGTATCCAGGACAAAACTTCACAATAAACCACGTCTCCGTGCTACACTCGACATCTCAGTCATCTAATGGCTTGCTCTGACACATCATAACCCTTTACCAAGCCTGTCAGACGCTTCATGTGTGCTTATGCTGGCGAGATTTTACTGCCCGGTAAGGAAATGCTTTTAAAGAAATATCCATAAGAAAATTCAATTTTGTTCCATCACGTGATTGTTTTACTTACCCCTGTCTTTTCATCGAAGATTTTGATTCCCCCAAAGGAGACCGTTAAGAAGACTTTTTGTTTGTGTTCTCCTTTCGAACGAGCCGCAGCAACAATTCCCTATTGAAACAAAGAAGAGTTGGGCTGGTTTCATTACTCTTCTAGGTGCCACAGCATGACATAAAGATTTGCTTGGAGATGATTCACCACTTTTCTAGGAAGACTTAAGGGCTTTCCAGGAACAGTCCCCTCTCTTACTCCCGGCTTCCTCCCTTTTTTCAAGGTACCACACCTCTTAATGCTACCCAGAAAGCACTTCAAATGTGCTCCCACTTCCAACCCCTGAACCAGCTAATCTTCCATGAAATTCATTTTCATGGAAGCTGAAGGTTATTTCTAGCATACTCTTCCCAGATATAAGCTGTTTTGTTTTCTTCTTTTTTAAAATGAAAAATACAAATGCCAGCAATTTTAGCTTACTTCATGGGCACACGTATCTGGAATAAGCAAACTGAGATTTTTATAGAAGAAAAATATTCTTCTCAAAATCAAACTACATCTCTGCTGTAAAAAACTGGTACTGAGGGTTAGGTTTTTCCCTGATCTCAGGCTTTTACTTCATAAGTAACTTGCTGATACATGTCTCGTGTATTACTCTCCCGGTAAGTACAACAGCAACTTCTGCTTCCACCTTCTCTGGTGCCTGCCCTGACCAATAACACTGTACTAAAGATCAAATCTAACCAATGGCACTAGTAAAAACAAATGAAAATATTTAGCCTTTATCTTGTGATCTGCAACTTCAACATGTTTTAATAACCACTAACTTCTGTTTTCAGACCTTCACGAGGTTGTTGTTCTCATTACACAGACATGAAAATTCAAGAGAAAAAACAGAGCCATTTGTCAAAAGTCACCCCAAAACTTTATGCCCGGCCTTAAAACTCCTGTTGCTAGACACTAGGTTTCCAGAGCCCATAACTTCATGCTCTGCTGCCTTCTAACGCTCCTTTCCCTTCATAGTTTTTGTTGTCTCCCAACACTGTTTACATCAATTTCACCACTGTGCAAACAGGTATCAGGCACCTGGGAGATGTGGATAGGGTAATCCACAGACGAGAGAGACAACACGGCTTGTGCAGCAGAACAGGGACAATTCTCCCAAGTTCCTTCTAGAAGCTATGAAATGATGAAAAATATCCAGTAAATAACTGAAACAGATCGGAATGTTGTGGCAGGTGTGATAAATCAACACCGCACCTTTTGGAATAATTGTTTCTTGCCATAAAATGTTCATAACCGATTCGTAAATTGGCTACCAGCTCTTTCTTTCAGACTGTGGAACCGTAAGATGCATGTCACCCTTTGCTCTTTCTTCACGAATAGCCACCTATTCCTCCCAGTTCCTCAGGACCGGAACCCTGATAGTTGGTAGTGTAAAATATGCTATTTAGTGATTTCTCCTCCTGAAAGAAAAAGTAATGGGAAATCCAGCAGCTCTCTTGGTAGAGTGCTGCGGAGAGGACTGGAAGGAAAAAAGCTGGGAAAGACACCGCGGAGGGTTTACTCCTAGACGTAGCTTGTAACCCTATAATGCAGATGGGAAGTGAACAGCCAACACCGCACTCAAGAAAAACTCAACCCATCCTTCCTTTTCAACCACTCCAGCTCTCCCACTTTTCCCAGGGCCACATAAAGGGCGCTTCCTATAGAGAGCTCTTACGCTCTCTGAAGGTTGTAAGGAAAGATTGAGCCAGAGCGAGATGTCTGTCGGGCTCCAGAAAGCCCACCCTCCTACACCACTAGTGCTTTCAGACTCTGCCTACTCCACATCTGCTTTTGTCACTGCTCTGTTTCTTTCCGAAAACTCTGGGCATTCCTCTTCATCTTCTCATGCTCTGTTCTCCCAGTGCACTGTCTCCTGACATTGTAACCCACCAACCCTGCCATCACAGGTGCGAGACATTACCCCCCCAGTGAGGACACCAGTTCCCCCCTACATCTGGCTACCTACACCCCACACTGTCACTCGCCCCTTCCCACCTGTCCCGAGAGGAGATGACGGTCAAAGGCAGGGCTGTAGGTGATTAGCACGGTCATATAAAATGTTCTGATATACCATTTTTCTTCACACTGGTTTACCTCCCCTTCTGCATAATAAAATTATTCAATTTGCAGATGCGTTGTTTGTAATTTGTGGACAAATTGCAGTGGTGTCAATCACGGATAACTACTGAACTCAGAGATAACGTATTAAAATTAAACTTGGATAAGCAATATCAGCCAAGAGCTCATGTAAAATTGACTGATTTCAATACATAATTAACCAGAGTCTGACTCAGTGTCATGAAAGGAGAATGAGAAAAAGTTCACGCAGAAATTTGCTCCCATCAGCTCCATAATATTAAGCATTAAAAGTTCCACTGCACCTTGAGCTTCATCATGGAGTCTTGGCATAACTTGTCACCTCGTGCGGCAGAAACCTCATCTATCCCGATCAGTTTTGCTTTGTATCGGACACCGTCACCTTTAAACCTCTTTATTAAAGTGGCTTCACTGCGATCCTGACCTGAAAAGACATAAGGGAAACACGGAAATTTGCATGAATGCAACGGAAAATAAATGAACAAATACCTGCAATTAAGTGGCAAATTAGCTCTAACTCCTACCTCAACACGCGAACATTTGAATACAATTAGAAGAAAAGCACTAGTTCAATAAAACCTTTTGACCTTGCTACCTCAAATGAATCCACAGCGGAATTGTTGCCACACAAAACCTTCTGCACGAAATTTGCACACAAATTAGGTTTACAGAAATAAGAGATAAGCCTGAAAAAGACCTCACGGATCTGAAAACTTCTGATCTGTACGGGTTGTTTTAATCCCAATACACTTGAGAATTCTTCATTTTGCAGACAAAACTCTAACAGAAACATACTACTATTTCCTCGTACACTGACTTATCTAATTGCATCAGCAATATTTACACTATTACCATCTGAATGATGAAAACCGAAATTATATGACTTGCCTAGAGAATGTTGCTGCTCTAAAACCCCCACAAGAAACACTGCATCCTTGTTCTATTCTCTCTGCTTACAGACACCTACAGAAAAACCACAATCAATAGCATCAGCTCGCAGAGGCTCATCATGAGAAGCTTAAAAAATTGCACAAGATGTTTCATAATAAAAAGGCAATCTGGGGTAAGATGGCACGGCGCTGATAAAGCCAATGCACATAAATGACAATGCTCAGCCTAGCCTGAACCACACGATGATGACACGAGAGCAATCCAGGAAAGAGACAGTTTTGTTGGGCAGAATTTTTCCCAAAGTATCTGCAGAACAGTTTATTCTGTGTTTTAGCTGGAAGAAATATGTTAGTTAGGGAATCAGTCTTCCTAAAATTGATTAAAGATATATTTTGCAGCTGTCTGTGGAATTTCTTGCTAGGATCTCAAAAAACCAGCAGCGAACTGTAAATAATTGCAACCAAACAAGGAACCAACGAAAAAACACCCAAGGCACAAATAAGCAAGCAAAAATGTGAGCTCTTAAGAACCTGAAGTTTCTCGGAACCAAGAGATTTCACCAGAAAAACCTGCCCAAACATAGACTGATGCTGCTAAAATTTACCCTCGGAGCTCTAGGCACAGCTTTTGCCCCATCCTCCCAGCTACTGTAAAACACGCACAAACAGCGAGAGCCTGCTACACATGAACCGTAAGTCAGAATCTCGTATTCGACACCTGTATTTGAGAATTTTGGCCCAAATTGTCTCCAAAGGTCACTCCCACGTGAAAGGTCAGATTAATTAATAAAATCTGCTTCAGTGTGGCTGGTTTTTGATAAGCAGAAGTGCAGAAGATTTGGGGGGAAAAGCGATTTTGTTTTACATTTCTATTTAAAGCACCTTTTTCAGCAGTCAGATTTGCTAGTGTTACACACCCATCAAGTGGATGAATAAACCAGGTCCAAAACTATGGAATTTATTTTTACAATACTATTACAGGAAAAAAAAAGAGCATACATGACCAACGTAAATTACTTCCAAATGAAGATACTCATTTGGTTCTCCTTCCCCCAAAGTACAGCACAGTCCACGCTGTGAACTAATGATGGACTAAATGCATGTTAAAAAAATTGAATTATTTGAAGCTAACTGAGATCTTCGAGTGTGTTTGAGCACACAAATACCATTTCTTTCAATGAAATGTATCAGCTCAGAGCAGTATTTTAATGCTGCATTTACAGCCTCTTAAAAAATAAGGCGTCTGATTAGGTGTTGCTGTGCTAGTTCAGCAGCTACCCAACTGCTTCTCTCAATTCGTATTCACTCCTGCTCCCTCCACAGAATTAAACAGGGTTGAAACTTCATGCTCTAACATTGTATTTTATTAATACATTTTAATTTAAAAAAAAATTAAAAAATCTAAAGAGACATAAATGATAACTCAGAAACTCGAAGTAGTGCTCATTTCATTCCCCAGTGAAACACCAAGGCAGATGTTGGCACCGTCAGCTACAAAACCATGAAAAAACATTTTACACTTTCAGCTCCGGAGTGGGGCAGGAGGGAGAACATCTGGAGACACCACAAAGTACAATGATAACAGTGGACTTTTCCATATGTCTTTTATACTTGCGAAGCTATCCTGTTGATTTGCAGTAAATAAACTCCTATTCCAACAGATTTCTTGCCAACAATTTTCAACCTTGCGTCTTCATTACCGCCGAGGGCGGCTGTTAGTTAACAGCATGAGCACGTAAGCGTTCACGAGTGTTTCCTGGGTCCGAGCCACGATAGCGACCTTGCGTTCAGCCGTTCTTTGAACATTTATACTCATTCCAACCTCTGATCTGTTTTGCTGCGTGTAACGAAATCCCGGCCATGAACAGCCCATTCAAACACAACTTCTGGCTACGTTTGCTTACGCCCAGGTCCCATGTCAGTTATGACCCAGATTAAGTAGGATAAAGTGCTTTTAGGATAAATGACTGCGAAAAATCATCAACCTGAAAATTATGTAGACGTTTTGAATTATAGTGGAAACTGCAAATTACTAGAGGCTACAAATTCATCCGTAAAACCCCAGAGCATATGTCCCATGAAAAAGCA
Organism: Opisthocomus hoazin; assembly: GCF_030867145.1. Classification (NCBI taxonomy): domain Eukaryota; kingdom Metazoa; phylum Chordata; class Aves; order Opisthocomiformes; family Opisthocomidae; genus Opisthocomus; species Opisthocomus hoazin. Next base: position 5,487,727 of record NC_134419.1, on the reverse strand, counting down.
CAGAGAGCGCAGACACACACTGCCCTACATTACAAATCAGCCATCTGCAACAGCCACCATTTCTCAGCACACATCCAGGCCTCCCCCGATCTACGCTCTACGCTTCTGGTGCTGTAATCAGCACTGAAAAACTTTCTACCTGCTTGGAAAATTACAGTCAGACCCACACTGTCAGTATGGTCGATTTTATCGCACTCCTGAGACGCAAGATTTATGCGGGGTGATACTGCATCTGCACACTGGACACTTCTAAGTCCAGACACTCATAAACATCTCATCATTACAACAAAAAAGTTTTTTTTTAATGATAGTTCTTGAAGAAGGTTCTTCCTGTGTTTGAAACTGCATAAATAAGAGATTCCTGAATTATGAGGCTGTAATTCTTATGCTTTGGAGGAAGGGGGACGTTCACAAACCAACTATGAAGATTCTGTGGAAAACCAAAGCCTGAGGTCTCAAATCATTACTAGATCATAATCTACAGCAAAATTAAAAGCATATGTATAACGACAACCGCTTCTTTCCACAAGACATCTCCTGAGATCTCACTTTCGGATTTCTTGACTACTGAGAACAGTACAGCGGCCAAAGCCACGCTGGGTGAGCAGCCGATGCCCACCTCAGTTGTCCGATGTAGGGATCTGCCCAGCGCTCCTCATCAGACAACCAGCACCACTACATCATTCCAAAATGATCCTAAATTAAATTTCTGTATTAAACTTTTTTTAACTTCAAGACCAAGTGGTATTTTCTAATGGTTTGCTCTAAAATGCTTTCATAAATTGCTTCTCAAAAGCAAGAAATATCCCAAGCATCTGTTCACAACTCCACACAAGCATTTTACAATCCAAAATGGAATCAGATTATCAACAAAGTCAAGTGCGATTTATATCTCATGCCCCAAACTGAGGAAAAAATGTGAAAGTCAAAGAAACCACTAACAACATCACACAAATACAGTTTAGAAAAGAGATTTATTTATTTTAATTAGAAAATATGCTGCTGTTGACACAGGCAAAGAAATGTTTTGTTTGCAGCATATAGATTTATAATCCTCAGAGGCCCTTAAAATGTAAATGTAAGAGTAATTATTTTATCTACTTCTGTAGATGTCACCGTTCACCTTTAAGCCATACGTGTTCTGGCTGGAGCCACTGCTCCTGCTGAAATGGGAAAGCGTGACCTTTGCTGCCGAGTTGTGATATTGCACTTGGCCTTCCACGGTCTTTTAAGAGAACAATAAATCCCTGGAGCCAGGTGATGCAATGCGCTTCTGCACTTGCATCTGAAGTAGAAAGGCTTATCATCATGATCATCGTTAAGGTATTTTATCCATCTCACTAACTACACTAAGTAATAAACAAGGTTTTTAACACAGTCAATCATTTTTATTCGAGGCAATATACCTTAATGAAACTCAGATTCTGTAAAGCAAGCTAGACACAGACCTGAACCCAGACCCCCAAGTACTCAACCCAAGCACCTCCAGCGCGTTCAATCCCAAGACGCGACCGGCGAACAGTCCAAGAGGAACACGAGCGACTGTGGCAGATCCAGGTCAGAGCAGCCCGGGCAGAGCGCCAGAGCCGGGTGCTGCCGGGGCCGTTCCCATCGGCAGCGGTCACGGGAGCTACTCGAGGAGCTGCTCCCAGGGCTGTACCGTCACAGCAACCCGCCAGCTGCCATTCATCCCTGACTCTGACCTCAAGAGGGAGAGCTGTGTTCGCATTAGGTCATCTGGCTCCATGCAATGCTCTTGCCTTTGCAGACTGAAGCTCACTAAAGGTTTTCTTCCCAGGCACCGCGTATTTTGCTGAGTGTTTCAAGAAGACTTCTCCTCACCCTTGGTACAAGTCACGGATTGCACTCGATTTCCGCTCTTGGCTCAACACAGCACCAAGCTAACGTTGTATTAACATGCTAACATTTAGAGCAAACGCTGTCATTCTCCCAGGGGATCTGTAAGTGAGTGTATTTCATAAACAGAAAAATAAATGAAAGCATCACCGCAGTAAGCACAGTGTTGCTTTTTCTGTATGTTCTCACACCACACCACACATTCTCCCTTCCCAGCACTCACTAATCTAAACCAATAGCCCTGGAAATGGCTATATCCTTTATTTAAACGTGTGAAACCCTCAGGGCATCATCTGAATTTCTTGATTTTACGACTGTAAAATATAGAATGAGATGATCACCAAAGTCAATAACACGCTCCTGGCAATCAGTTCGCTGAAGAACGACACGCCACTGTCTGTTTTTTTTTCTTTTCTGACTAATAAACTGTCAAAATTGTATCCATCACGCATTCAAATTATAAACCTGAAATAACACCTCCTTACATCTTGCAGGGCTGAAAAACAATCACATACGCACTTATAAACAGCCTACATCTTCACGGGGACAATTAGCATTTTTATAGCACCAACACAGTGGAAAATACAAAACACCACGGTGCAGAATGACCTCTAAGATGCCGCACATACTGAAGACCAGTGAATTAATTGTTAAGTGAAAGGTATTTCCCATTAGCTGTGCATATATATGCCCCTATCTCCACATATATAGAGATACACATCTACACTTTCAATATTTGGCCATATGCACACACACAGTACACAGCTTCATTTGGCATTAATTATCTGAAGAAAATTCACGGTAATTTTAATCAACTACCGACTTCCCTAGGAAAAAAAAAAGCACACAAGCAGGTGTTGAGGAGAAAATACTCCTACATAATTATACGTAACTTTCAGTACTGCAGCAACTAAACAGCTATTCATGAAGGAATTACGAAAAGCTCAGATTGTTCTCCTTGATGGCACATTTTTCTCAATGGTTTCACAGAACCACGAGTCTGATGCAGAGCGCTCAACACCATCCATCACACAAAGCGATGGATCTTGATACCAAGACCAGAGCACCTCGGGAATGTAATTCTTGCTTCATAGGCATAAAAAAGGTCAGTGCATGTGATAAATGATTTTGTCCCAAACAGGGTTTCAATTAAACGTACAATTTATTAGGCGAATAGAGGCAAGCAAACATGCTTACTTGGGATTTTAAAACTAAAAACTCCCACAAATTCTCAGATCCTCCTGCTATCTATTAATCTATTTTTTGAACTCTGCTGCTGGAGACAGCAAACTGCGAGTTGCCAAGTTGTGTATTTGTCGCTGTCTTTGGGAGCATAACTGCCCAAACCCACTGTGCTGCACCTAGAGATCTGACACAGAAAAATAAAATCATCTTCTTTTTTAAACATAACAATTTTGAAAAGAAACAACATCATATCTAGCAGTGTATGTGCACACAATTTAACTTCTGGTGTTATCGCTAGCATTCTCTTCCTCTAACAGTACTTCTCCAGTGAGTTGCTTGCAATTAGCCATTTTCAACTTTTTTGAACAAGAGAGTTACTTAAGGGTTTAATTTCGAGATCTAGAATTAATCTCAAGTGACCAGGGCACATTTGCAGTAAGACCTGCTCGCAACATCAATCACTTCTATCTTTCAAATGAAGATGTACTTTGAATTTCACACTTTACTTCATCGATAAAGGCTAGCTACTAGCAACTGAAAAAACTACCGATGTAGTGAAGTGCCATCTATTTACGGGGCTGGATTACAACCTCAAAAAGCATGTTAAGATTTTATAGGGAATAAGTATCTCTTTTTTATACAGGACCCTATACAAAACCCTTGGTTGCAGTATATGAGTACAGCTTGAATGCAAACTTCTCCTTTCATCAACTGATAGGGAAACTCCTAAAAAGTCTGCAAGACGCATTTTGGCGTGCTTTTGGCTTACTCAGCTAGAGCTAGCTTGCTGTAGGGTCAACAAGTGAACCCTGCTGGGGTCTGCTGTGTTAGCAAAGTGTTATGGCCAAGGTACAAGCACATAAAACCTGAGCAAACTAGCTTTCAACCCTCCTCCTGCCAAGAACCCTGCCTCTGCCTAAGAGCTGCCCTTGCCCAGGAGTGCCATCGGGAAGCACATGAGCCTCCTGGCTCGAGGAACGAGAGGGAGAACGTGCCCTCCTGTCCTGCTGATGCTTCGGTCCTCTTGGTGCTCCTGCTAAGAAAAAGGGAAAATGCCCCATTTTGACAGCAACGCGAGCATTTGTCTTGAATGCCAAGACTGAGAATATTTCTAGGGAACATGATAAACCGTTTAAAGAGAGGACACAGCAACCACACTGAAAGCTCAATGAACTTCTATTACGGTTAAATTTAAAAACATTACCTACAATTTTAAACACCGGTAAGGGCTCTCCAGGCAAACTCAATCATCATTCAGCCTATCATCTCAGCAGCACTTCCCAATTGTTCAGCACCGCTATTCACAGTAACCTCCAACTGAGAGATTTTATGGCTTCTGGCATTATTAGCCTGTGAATTACTGTACTCGAAGACACCTACACATCCCCGCTCTTAGCACCAAGTTTCCTATGTAAGTAAATAAGATGTTCCTGTATTATTTGCCATCTTTGATCAGAGCTTTATGAGCAGAGATGTCATTCACAAGGTGACAGCAATTGCACTTGCCAAGTTTTTGTCTTAACACTTTGTACTCTACACAAGCTAATACAAAACAAGATGTACATTTTGCTGTCTCCAAAGCAAAATGGTTGTGTGGACTAGATTAAATGATTTCCTTATAGTACAAAGAAGTATGTGTGAGTATGTTAACAGAAGAATTCAATTATTTACAGAGGAGGCCTCAGTATAAAATAATATTTGATTAAAATTTTGGACAAATCTCAGTGACAGAGAGTCTAGGGCAAGCACACAGGAGACGGCAGTGATTGAGCACCCATGCTCCACGGGCAGATGACAAAGCACTCATTTTAGTTTTAGCCAGAAGGCTCACTGATCAATTTTATTTTCTCAGATGGTCTTTGAGATGACAGTATATGGGCACATCCTCAGACACAGAAATGACCAAAAGCTGAATGTAATTAAACTTCCTTTCAGCCTCTGTACTGTGCAAGTCTTCATAAATCTTTGAAAGCCACGTTGTAAGGTGCCTCTTACAGCCTGGATGCAGAAGCAGCTAAAATCCCAAATTCTACACTGATTTAAACTGAAATAAGCCACTGCAATAAAACATCGTTTTGGGTTACTAGCGTTGTTCAGCAAGTCCTATGGAGCAGTCATCAAAAATGAAACAAGGAAAACTTCGTGGTCGATTTTCTGCTCTTAGACATTAATGTCTTTAAGGATAAAAATGATGTTTCCTCTACAACTAGAAGGAAAGGGAGAGGACAGGTACCTGTGGATTCTTCTCTTTAAAAGACAGAATAGAGTTCAGCAAACTTGGTTCACCTAATGTTTCAAAGCTGGGGTGAATGTTTAAATCAAGCAGACACCAAAATGTCAAGTAAATAAAGCCCTTGGGAAAACAAGGTCATCACCCAGTTCATTCCTTACCTGCTTGCCTGGTTGTCAGTTGGTTGCTTCTAAGACAAAATCACTAAGAAAAGGTAATTGATTTTATAGTGATCCTCAATTGGTGTTGCTAAGTGCACTGCATTTGGATGGGGCATGGTAAAAGCCCAGATACTCTGAAAACCCTGGGACCCATTACACCTGCGGTAATATGCCCAAGCAAAACAGCCCTAATGGGGCAACCAGTAGATACCACCTAGTGCCAAAAATCTCTACAAAGGACTTCCAAAGCAGTGAGGAGAGGCCAGTCCACATGGCACTACTAAACTACCCCACAATGTGTCATTTCCCAATCAAAACTGAACTTGCTGGGGAAGAGGAAAGTATACTAGAATTGCCTTTCCTTCCAAGCTCCACCGCAGCACTGAGCAGCACCTTAACGCAGCTGAAAAACTAGCCAGCACCAGGAAAACGGATCATTTAAAGATGAGCATCTGAACAATTATTTTGATATGTGAACATGCAATAAGACTTGCAGAGCTGCTGAATTCCTCTGACTCTCTTTAATCCTACAAGAACTAAAAGTGCTCAGAACTTCGGAAAAAAAAGTGAAGTTGCTTTTATGTGTCTACCTATATCTGGCTTTAAGTACGTAGTTTTCAGGAACAATTTTAATTAGACTTTAACTAATCCAGCACACAGACATGCATTCGCTTACACGCAGCGCCCCAAAGTCATATCGAGACACACAAATTCACAATTTACACTTCAAAGCCTACAAATATATTCTGTTGATGAGTCTATCAAAGAGCCTAGTTTTTGTTCTGTGTAAAGAAAGAGAAAGGGTGGAGAATCAGTTCACTTCATACAAATGCCAAATTCTTGTGCTGCCCTAAGATAAATGTTAGTTCTCCAGGACTATGAAAAGAGCAAGTTAAGAAAAGGATATGGTCTGCTGATTAACGTTCCCAAATTTCTCACATGTTCAATAAGAGAAAAATCTTTCCATTCAAGATAACTAATTACAGACACTAAAGTCCCCAAAGGAAACAGCAACAGCCCACAGCAGCTACGGCAGGAGGACGAAGCCATTCACTGATTCACACTTCACCGCCTCCCGCCAGCACCCTGCTCTGCTACGGCATCGGCGCTGCGTGCACACACGGAAGCGGGGCCGTGCTCCACACTGGCTGAAATCACAGCCGTGTGCTGGGGCCACACCAGGACTGCAACTCTAAGTCACCCTCTTTGTCGACGTCGAACTCTGATTTCGTTGAAGACTCACGCCAGTGCTAGTTAGAACCAATGCGGTCACAACGGGCTGCATCACGCACCGTGCCGCGACGGCAACTGCATCCCAGAACCACCCCGCACCTTTCTTCCCATGGAATTACCGGCACTGACGATCATGTCTGGATTTATTAGTTGTTCTGACGATGCTGGTATAAAATGCAGCTCTGGAATGTGCAGACCTGTAAGTTCCTGGCTTAAAAAGCTGTCTCCAAGGCCATGGCATCAGAGGCAGCACGTGGCCTCGGAAGAGAATTATGTACCCACCTTACAAAGCCTCTTCTCATGCAGAAAAAGAATGAAAACGACATGTTAAAGACACACAGTAAATAGATTTGTAGAAATTATCTTATGATCGCGTTAATTCAATAAGAAAAGCAGCTGCTATTTATTTTCCATGGGCAAATGGAAATACCAGTTTTCACCACAAGGCAGTCAACAAAAAAACAAACCGCTATTTCCCTGCTGAAATTGTTCACATTTTGCTATCCAATGTTTCAGGAAGAAAATTATTTTCATTTTGGCCTCCCACTGCCTCTGCAACATCAGAGAATGTCTCTCTCTGTTGGAAAAACAATAGGAGGCAAAGAGGAAAGCAGCTTTTTTCCTGAGACTTTGGGCTAAAAAACGCCATCAATTTCAAAATTACAACAGTGGCAAAGTGCTTCTTTCAATCTGGTCCTTTCATTTTTGCCTCCTGCTGCCGTTCCTATTGTCAAAGTGGCAGCAGGAGGCAGAAATGAAAAGACTACTGCCGGCAATCGCCCTTGGGCAAAGCATTAATAAGAAGTGAAACACCTCCGTGCCGTAACAAATTCCAGAGGTAAGAAAGTGGAGTCTGTGCATCTCTCGTGTGTTAGTGCCACGGAGGATCAGCCCATCAGGACAACTCTTCTGTTTCTGGAACTACGTTCATCAGGCATCAAGGAGCCAAAGTGTTTGGGCTGGTGCTCAGGAAACTAAGAATATCAGATGAGTAGCAAAACGTAACAAAACCAAACTGACAAAACCCACCAGAATCACAGAATCACAGAATAGTAGGGGCTGGAAGGGACCTCTGTGGGTCATCTAGTCCAACCCCCCTGCCGAAGCAGGGTCACCTACAGCAGGCTGCACAGGACCTTGTCCAGACGGGTCTTGAATATCTCCAGAGAAGGAGACTCCACAACCTCCCTGGGCAGCCTGGGCCAGGGCTCCGTCACCCTCAGAGGGAAGAAGTTCTTCCTCATGTTCAGACGGAACTTCCTGTGCCTCAGTTTGTGCCCATTGCCTACCTTGTCACCAGGTAGAGGAAAGGAAATTACTCAACTGGAAAAAGCTGGGGCAATTTTTCAAGACATTGGGTGCATGGGTTGAGTTGTAAGGGCACAAGGACCCAACTGCTCGCCAAGCCAACCTGGAATGTTTGAATCCAAAGAGCCTGTTGGTATGTGAGGAGAAACAGGAGAAAGGACCAAAGCCAAGTGCTTAGTGCTACCAAAAGTTTTACAAATTTTAACAGATTTGCTGAGCCACCTGAAGACCAGTCCAGCATTTCAGAGCTATTCACCTAAAGAACGGCAGGAAGGTACAGTGCAACCAGAAAGAAATCGCTAACAGCCCTCCTTCCAAACACCCTGCAAGCCAGAGAGAAGCCCTTGAAAAGGGTGATATAACCAACCCAGCCAAGTAATCACCTCTGTCTCGTGCCTTTTGGTGAAGTTTCCAAAGAACCCAAGTTGCCCAACTGCAAATCAGTGTCCTCCAAAGATGACGTATTATAAATGATGCTTTCACTGCCTGAAAGGAGGAGCTCCATCCCCAACTGAGCAATAGCCGAAGGTGTCTCAAAGCTGCCTCTGGGAGCTGGGCACTGCAAGGATGACTGAATCGCATCCTTTTTGGAAGAAGTTTGGTGTTAAAGGGGTGGTTTAAGTTAGTCCTAGGAATTTTTCAGCAGCTGGAGTAAATCAAGATACAGGGTAGGAGCTGTGTCTCGGTCTGTCCCTGCTTAAGGCTTCAAAGAGAACATATTATTTGCCATGATCATACATGTGTTTTTACTACCTTTGTGGTAGTAAGACTTCATTACAAGAAAGTAAAATCATATTCCTCTGAAGGCCTTGGGAAAAAAGTGTGAACAAAGTAGACTGCATCTACAGAAGTTCTTTAAAAACAGAGAAAACAACGGGGAAGCAAAAAAAGGAGCTAATGAAATTGAATATCATACTATTTTTCATTGCATGAATTAAATAAGACAGAGGAAGGTTTTCTTCACTAAAACTGAGCCAAGATAGTGTTACCTTTCTCCTATTAAAAATAAAAAGTAATGATACTTCACAAATAAAAGCAGTACTATTTCTTGTGATAGAACCGAACAACAAAAATTTATGAAGCTTGAAAACTGTACTCCGCGCAACGTGCACCTAAACTGTTTCATCACCTGTGTTTCTCAAAATAATCAAGGAAGATGACTTAAAAAAAAATCCATATAAACTATAAAAGGAGGAGAAGATTTTTATTCTAAGGTCAGATTTCTCTACTAACTTAACCTGTACAAAATCCTTGTCCTATTAACTTTAAGGACACGCAGATAAAAACAGTCTGCTGAAATCAACACGGACATTAAGAGCAGCCTCCGGGGAAAAAAAAATCCTATTAACATCATTAAAATATTACTAGACTTTTAAAACATTATTATTCCTCTTGCAGTTGTATTTATCTTCTGAAGAGCATAAGGCCTGTCTAGTCCGTGTAATACTCTACAGTTACTTCATGGTTGGTACCATCAAGATTCTCTGGCTATTTCTACCTCTGACAGTATTTTCTGAGACCACACTGAAAACATTTATCAAAAGATGCACGAGTCCTCCTTTGGACTGCACCCCAATGCCTTCTCAATAACTTGCCTACAACTTGTTCATTTACAAACAAAATTGACTGTGTCTAATCTCCATGAAAAAAAACACAAAACAAAACAAAACAAAACCAACAATCTACTAATTTAATGTCTGCATGCAGCTTAGTGTATTATAAGACAGGGCATTGCTATGCCAGGTTAGTATGCTATTAGCTGGTGGATTCTCAAGCATCTGTCATGCAAAGTAGGTCAATTTCTAGCCATATAATTCTGATTATGTCAAAATATTTATTCATGAGTCTCCTAATTCAACATACTTCAAATAAGTCATATTTACGTAAAAAAAATACATCTAAATTATGGTTGCTAACAACTGGGTTATCGCAGCTTCAAACACTCTGGTAATCCAGAGACGCGGATAATGTTTTTTCCTTGCAATGTAGTAACGAAATTGTTTTTATTTCCTATTTCCCATTATTTTTCATCTGGTTTCCCAAGGAACACAGTGACACTAAGTTAGAATGTGCAAAGCAACGGAAACCCCCGTCCTCCCTTCTCATGCCCATTCTTCCCTGCATTAACACTTCAACCTTAGGGCCAATTTCAGTCAGGTCTCACCTACATTATGAATTTTTCACTTTACTGGTCAGGGCAAAATAGGCGGCTGAATAGAGGAGAGAGACCCTATCAATGAATTTGCCGGGGAAAGGCCATGCCGTGAGCTTGTCTTTGCTTAAAGCTTAGATCAACATCAAGACCTGAAAAACCAGGCTCCCCCAGTTCCTCAACCCACAAAAGTCTTTTCATCAAAATTAAAAGATTACCAGGAGAAAAGAGGGGTATACAATGACTTTTATCATCCACATGCTCAACAAGATCTAATCCCTTCCAGTGACAGATTAGGAATGACTCCGGGCAGCAAGTAACACTCGTGCAATAGCAGGGAGATGGAAAAGTTCATCACCCAACCAAGGCCAGCTGTGACTAGTTGATCATAGAGCAGAACAAATATCAACTCCGTGGTTTTCAGTGCTGTTGCAGGGAAAGAGAAGGTCTTCAAGATCACCATTTTCTTCATTCCCCTGTACCCTGCTGCAGCATTCAGATTACCTGTGGACCTTCCCTTGCTTCTACCAGCACTTGCTTTTATCAGCACCGACACGATGGATTGCACTTCTTACCAACTGTATTGCTACTAAATATCCTAAGAACTTTAGGCTTGGCAGAAGTAAAATCTTGTAACTTTCCTCCCCAAGTAAACGCTGCCTAAACCTGTATTTCGCCTTCTCATATACTGTCAGGAGGTGCAACTGAAAAATGTATAGTACTATCATTCCTAAGGCAATAAGACTAACTCTTTGCTCTACGATCACAGAATCACAGCATGGCAGGGGTTGGAAGGGACCTCTGTGGGTCATCTAGTCCAACCCCCCTGCCAAAGCAGGGTCACCTACAGCAGGCTGCACAGGACCTTGACCAGGCGGGTCTTGAATATCTCCAGAGAAGGAGACTCCACAACCTCCCTGGGCAGCCTGTGCCAGGGCTCCGTCACCCTCAGAGGGAAGAAGTTCTTCCTCATGTTCAGACGGAACTTCCTGTGCTTCAGTAAGCAGTAAGTTTTCTTTGATGCCATTCTAGCACCACACTGGCAAGTTTAAATGATGAGACACTCAGAGCAATGCCCGCAGCAAGATGCAAAAGGCACAAAGGCTGCAGGCAGCTTCTCCTCCTAGGTCATACAGAACAGCTTATATACATCTATAATCTATAGGATTCTTTGCTTCCAGGACAGAGAGGAAGGAACAGCTTTACCTTTCTTCACTTAAGAAGCTGTCCCTGAACAACTGAGAAAGCCACACAAGACTTAAACACTTTTGATGGTCTTTCACCTTTGTGTATTAACAAACCTTTTTTTTTTTTTAAAGTTTGCCTTTAAACAACCAAGAAAGGCTGCACCTGACAAAATCATGAGAGGATGACACTCTAAGTCATCAACCACGCAGCTACTTTTACAAGCTTTTAAATACAAATGGGTGTTTCTGGCCACCGTTCTAAGCAGCTGTGTGCCCCCCTTGAGGGCTCAGTCCTCCGACACCCGCGGGAGCTGCACCAAGACCCGGGCACATCACAGCCGTTACTCCCGGATTTGCCCGAGGTACCACGTAGGCACACAGCTATGGTCTGTCAACGACCTTTTTAATCAAAGAAAATAAAAGGAAGGCATGAACACTTTTAAATGCTTTCAATTACCAATGTTGTAATATTAATTTTCTAAATGTTCCCCTACACGGGTAATCAAACTGCGATCTCTGCTCCCTTTATCTGGCTGCTTCTCACGCTAGGATTTAAATGCTACATTTTGTTTCATCTGTAATAGTTTTCCCTTAGACCTTTCTGGTGGAGTTTGCAGGCATTCAATATAATCTGATCGTTGATTATGTCCAAAGCAGTTATTTAACTTCCTATTGGACTGCTTTGAAAGAAACACTACGGTGGCTAATAAGACTAATCTCAGAACTACCATTTAGGAAAGATTCTTTTAAAATTTAAATGCCAATTCTTTCTTCAGCCACCCTCCTACGTGACACAACAAAAATAAAATCTATTCAATATTAAAAACAACAACAGTGAGCCTGAAGGGGCAGATCAAAATACAAATTGAGGTGTTGAAAAAAAAATGTCTACTCTATAGATTTTACAGTTAAAATACTACTGTTCTATAAAAACCCCTTTGTATTTTAGAAAATCTAACAGTATAAGACAAGGCAAATTACAGCAGACGCAGTAAGATGAGGAAGACTTGATCCTTGGGTCATATGTTGGCAAGGATCAACTTAAAAATCACGCAGAACTCATCATGCAAACTCTGACACTGCCTTTTGGCGGACCTGCACTGCCTCTTCAAACCACTCCTCGCGTACACAAATGTCAAGTTCTTTACCTAAAACTTGAATACTTCTCCTTAGGGAAAATGTGTGGGTTAGACTTTGTTTCATTTCACCTGTTCACCATCTCAAATCCCAGGTGTCTGTAAAGCAGAGAGCGCAGATGCGCGTGTGCGACATGGAGACGGACTGGCCTCGGTCAGCATCGAGCTGACTCAACTTCCATTGGAACAACGCCACTGGAAAGCTGAGCAAAGGAGTTAATAATAGAATAATAGTAGACAAAACAAGATTCATCTAATCAGCCATGTATTTCTCTGATTATAACAAACAAAGAAACAGGATTGTACGACAATTTCCAGAGCTTGGTAAACTTCAGCAGCGCCTTGTAATGAAGCCTTGGCAAGAAATAAGTGAAATACAAAGGTTTTTCATATTGAGGCTCTGTAAACAGTTTCCACTTTTAGAAATGTATCCTAGCAACTCATAGAAATGGGTTGTAAAGACAGCTGGACAAAAACATAATTTGGAATAAAACCAGATGTAACTGCTAAACCAGCGCGTCTGGTGGTCCTGAACTGGTCTTGCAGCCACATCTCAACTCTGATTCAAGATGTTGAGAAAACAAACACCAGGACGAACAGATGTCTTAAAACTAACATCTGCAGGAAAAACTATTAAAAAGTGCATCGGAGTCAGTGGAAATGATTCTGAACTTTGTATTCCTTTACTACTGCTGCAGAAAGTCTCTTTGGCATCCAGTTGAGAGGTGTGCTGGACCTACACCTCGCGCTTTGTACTGGCATCTTGTTAGACAGAGGTACCAGATGCACAACTGAATCTTATTTATCAGGTGTTCACTCAATTCCATTGCAAATCAAATTTTTTTTATTTCTTTTTTCAAGAGAAAACTGAAAGAAGTGATTTGTATAACAAAGCACAGACCTTGATTAAATGTCTAATCCATAATTCAATACAGAGATTCTGCTGACATCACCAGCAACAAAAAAGATTCATAAAATTTATCATGAATACAAAAGGTGCCTGAACTGTATTTCAGAATTAGTATTCAGACTACAATTGCACAAGCATTATTGGCGATGGGGATAAACCACGTTTCTACATAACAGATGACTGTATACAAACTCCCAAGAAGCTGAAACACGAGTGAAGAGCATCCTGCTCCTGGAGATGCAAACAGAGAATACTCCTCAGAACATACTCAATTCTCCTGCGGAGGATTATTTTGCTTTCCATTGATTGCTTACATGTAAACTACAGTACGCAGAACACACAGAATAATTAACTGCCAGGCTGTAAATTCAGATACTGTCGGGTAATTAGCTCAGTCACAAATCTTCACAACTGCACTCAAAAGTGGTTGTAAATGGCAGCAGATGCCAGAAAGTGGGCCACAGACTGGGTCCTGGTTCGGTGTTCAAGGACTGAGCAAGGGATTCTTGGGGGAGGAGGAAGAGTTAGGGCTTTTTTAGGGGGTGAGGTTTTTTTTGAGCCAAGACTTACCACAAATTCCCCTTGGTAGCTTAGCTATCAAGAGGAAAGTTTACTACACTGAACACCTAATGGGTAAGACTGTTTTTTAAACAAGCATAGATACATATAACTTCCTCAAAATTTACATTTAACAGTTTGCCAGAGGATATTTTTCCACAAGAAACGCCAGTTAATTCTCAGTCTCACATGGCATCCTGAATATTCAAAGAGAGGCTCAACTAATTCTTTGATTTTTCATTTCTCCAAAGGTCGAGTTATAGTAATTCTGTTACGAAGTCTGTCAACAGATACATTATCAAACCAGTAGTACACACTGCAACATATTGCATGTTTAATTTTGTTTCAGTTGATAAAACTCCCGTCCTTTACGATATATTACCCAGGTTGCATACGAGGGGACAAATCCAGAAATCTGGTTTTGATTCATAGAAAGGGAGTCATGATCTGACAGGCAACAAGCTCCAGCTTCAAAAAATCCACCTTTCTAGTGATATAAAGTAAATTATTTATCTGAGAAAACATTTCACATCACTCTACTAATGATCAGAGTTCACTGAAGGACCCTCCATCCTGGACACGGCTTTACCTCCAGCAGAACCTCTGTACCACGGCACCCAAGACTAAGTACCAACCAAAACATAAACCAGCCTCTGGAAATCTTCTGAGTAGAGATGGATGCTAAGGCAATCAGCAGCCTGCACTGAACATGTCAATGAAGTTCCTTAAGTTTGGTGGGATGGCAAATGAGACAAGGATACCACCCCGAAACCCCCTCCCAGACCCCAAGGACTCCCGTGCCAGAAGGGACAACTTTCCGAATTAGCAGCCTCCGTTATATTTATTTAATTCATTGACCTTGCCCACCTGGCTTTTTGAACTTTAAGCATCTGACACAAACCTGCTGCCTAAGCCATATTGTTGCAAGGAGTCCCCTGCACCCCAGCGTCCAAAGAACGATGTGTTCTGCTCCCTCGGAACTCGGTGCCCATCAGCTCCCACCCACGCCGTGCGGCTCCTGCTCAAACGAGCAGCGAACACTTGCTCGCTTGGTTTTGTAGAACTTAACTTTCAGATGCCGTTCCAAAGTGGCGACTGAGAAATGAGAGCCCATCACTCTACAAATAAATTTATAACTATTTTTCCTACGATGTGCATTGTTTTACATTATATCAGCATTGAATTTTATCTCCTGTTTCACTGCCCAGTTATTCAATAACATCACACCTTTCAATGCTTCACTGTTAACTTTTGTCAGCTGCTTTGGACAGTATTTTACTGGAGCAAATGCCCCTGCAGGTCCTGCACCTGCGGAGGAACAACCTCATGCACCAGTACAGGCTTGGGGTGGACCTGCTGGAGAGCAGCTCTGCGGAGAGGGACCTGGGTGTCCTGGTGGACGACAGGTTAACCATGAGCCAGCAGTGTGCCCTGGCTGCCAAGAAGGCCAATGGGATCCTGGGGTGCATCAAGAAGAGTGTGGCCAGCAGGACGAGGGAGGTTCTCCTTCCCCTCTACACTGCCCTGGTGAGGCCTCATCTGGAGCACTGTGTCCAGTTCTGGGCTCCCCAGTTCAAGAAAGATGAAGAGCTACTGGAGAGAGTCCAGCGGAGGGCTACAAGGATGGTGAGGGGACTGGAGCATCTCCCCTACGAGGAGAGGTTGAGGGAACTGGGCTTGTTCAGCCTGAAGAAGAGAAGGCTGCGAGGGGACCTTATAAATGCCTACAAATTTCTTAAGGGTGGGTGTCAGGAGGATGGGGCCAAGCTCTTTTCAGTGGTGCCCAGTGACAGGACAAGGGGCAATGGGCACAAACTGAGGCACAGGAAGTTCCGTCTGAACATGAGGAAGAACTTCTTCCCTCTGAGGGTGACGGAGCACTGGAACAGGCTGCCCAGGGAGGTTGTGGAGTCTCCTTCTCTGGAGATATTCAAGACCCGCCTGGACAAGGTCCTTTGCAGCCTGCTGTAGGTGACCCTGCTTCGGCAGGGGGGTTGGACTAGATGATCCACAGAGGTCCCTTGCAACCCCTACTATTCTGTGATTCTGTGATTCCATCTGCCCCCTTCCTGGCTTACGTTACTGGTCCAGGGTGATTGACATCGGCAATGCAAATCAAGATCACCATTTTATTACCACTGCTCCCTTTTCCCAATTCATTTATTAGTTCTGAACTTCACACTTTGGGACTCCTGCCACTTCTCAAGAAAAAGGGGGGAGGGGGGAAATCAGATTAGGACTAAACTGAAATTCAAATGGAGAGCACACCTAGCACTACATTTTGATTTTAGAAAAACCTTAAGATCTTTTGTTCTAAATAGTGTTACTGACCTAGAAACATATACTCATCTCTGGAAATAAATCAAAATTCCTCCTACATTAATCTAATTGCACCAGTGGAAGCTAAGTAGTCCCTTAAGCAATTTAAGTTTCCCTATTTGAGGAGGAAAAAAAATAAAAAAAATCAGGCTTTCCTCATCCCTGGGACTGTGTTTTGTAGAACAAGCCAGTTATGATTAATTTCTCTGTTTGCAGTAGGAAAGTCATTTTCCATTAAAACAGGAATAGATGTGAGCAGATAGTCTGGGTGCTAGTGAGCACTGTATTAGCAAGTAAATAAACGCCTTCAAAATATATAAAACAGTCTAGGTTTGGTTTGGGTGCTGTTTTTTCTTGTCAATGCCATAAAACTCCCACAAAATTGCCGATTTCTGAAATAAGCCCAGAAACTAGGAAGTGTTTTTAGAGGTAACTGTAACGAAAAAAGTGGAAACGACAGAATTAATGATCCTGCTGGCTTTCTTACCTCCTATTCTTGTGATGGCGAAGCTGTTTTATCAAAGGGCAGCAACACCAATCATCGAAATCATTCCCCTTTTCCTGCGGTGACAGTGTTTAGAAGGAAGGAGAAACCCTTCTCTACGCCTAAAGAAAGGGTGCAAATGCCAGGAGGATTCAGGTCTCGTGTCTTAACCAGAGGCGAAGGTGGCCGCGCAGCCTGGCGCCAGGGACCTCAGACGTAGAGCGGGACAGGATTTCAGACTCCTGTCTCGGTCTATCTGCGGGCTCTTCTGAACCTCAGCCTGAGGAACGTGGCTCTCCCCAGGGGACACCAAGGGGCAGGGGAACTGGTGTGGTCTGGGCTCCATCAATGGGGTGAGGAGACAGAGGACCACGCGTTTTACAGCGTGCATTGCAGCATTCGGTCCCTACGAACACTGTATGAGGTAACGCTTACACATCTTGTGCTACACAGGTCGCAAGACGACTTCTGGACGCTGTGCAACCACGATTCGCAGTTTGCTTAAGCGGAAATGGAAACTCTTCTGCGAAGAAGTCTCCTCTCCCTTTTACCAGTCTGTTCAAAAAGCTCTTTCCTCTCCTCAAACACAAGGCTTAATCGTACTGAGAATACGATCCCAGCCCTGTCGCCCCAAGGAGGAGGCACCTCTGTCGCCTGAGGTGCCATTCCCCTAGCAGCTGGTTAGCAGCGTGACCCAGTTGTGATTCCAGATCAAGGACAACCAGGGAAACTCGTGTCACAGAGCACCAGAGAATTTACTAGGGCCTGTGATTTCTTGTGAATCCTTTTTCCTTAGACAAGATGTTCGCTACAAATCGCTCTTTGTCTAGAGTAATTATTTGGGGATTAGGAAGTGCTAATAAAACCCTCTCTTGAAAGGCTGGATGAATTTGAGATGATAACAAGGTTGTGATGTGCCTAAGGGAGCAGGGGCGTCTTTCTGATTGTAATTTAATCAACCTTGATTAAAAGAAAGAAACATTTACCTGTACCCTGTTCAATAAATTTTGATAAAAGTCTATATTCCAGCAGGCAGCCAATCTATTCTGCCTAGCATGCTCACTGTAAACAGGCTAAACTCAGATTCCCTCGACTTCTGCTCTACCCCAAGAAAACCAAACGAGGACATGATGGTACAGTATGAACGCAGTATATATGCTAAAACCCTTGAAGAATACTCCTAAACACCGAAGTGTCTGGTGTTCTTGTTTCTTCAAGCAGTGTTCTTGAGAGACATGGTCCTGATTTCTGCTTTTAATACTCCAAATCCATGTATCAGTCCCGAGAATCACTGCTTGCTTAGATTAGGGAGACACAGCCAGCAGAGCAGTACCGATGCACTTCCACCGCGTTCAGCCCTAAGTGTCACTGCAGTGGTGTAAAATTAGACTTGCAACTCAACGGACTTTCCTCCTTGGAGTCTGCAGAGGAAGGAGCACTGCAGAGCTTCTGGCTTTCTGCTCACCGACAGTGTTTGGATAGAGCCCTCTGCAGCAGTGCAGACCTCTCTTGCTGAAGTGTTCCCACAGTAATCATCTCTAAAGGAAGAGTAATTTATATTAGCTACTTTTTCTTGATATGCTGCAGCTGAGGGGACAACAATAAATAGCAATTATCTGTACTCTTCCCGAAATATCAAGTCTCTGAAATTCCAATTATTTGCTCTCATATATACCAGCTCATCATCAGTGTAAATGTTTCTTTCCACCATTTCTTTCAGTCTTTGAAAGAAAAGCCTATGTAGCGAAAATCTAAGGATGCAATGGATTGACTACGAATAGCTTATTACTTCTGCAAAGTATCTCAATTATTGTAGGTCGTACTAACCCAGACAATTCAGGCTTGATTAGGCTAAAGTTATTTTTCCTACTTTAGTCATGTAGTTACTTTTATTTACAGCAAGAGCCCTAAGCTGCATACACTTCAAAAGAAACCAGAATAGTCAAAGAAATGCCTACCTGCCAAATGAATGAGTAGAGACATATATTAGCTGGTGTTCCTTAATCCGGATAAATCCTAGCAATTGACTGAATTTTCCATATTGTTTAGACAAGCTGAAACAAGCCAATTTCTGTAAGACCTCCTGAGTTAAAATACATCAAAAAAATAAGAGCACTGAAAATAAAATACACTCTGCACATAATACAAATTAACATATTGCAAAATCACCTTCACTAAATGCAAACGGAAGATGAGATTGTGATATCCTTACTCTGGTATTAATTTGAGTATGACTGCTGATGAACTGAAGTGCTAATTAACTTGTAAAGCTACCAGTAGTTGGCTTTAACTGATTGGCTGTATTACAGAAATCCTAGGATGCCCGGACATGTCAAAAAAAAAAACAAATCCAAAGCTAAAAATACTTAGGTTCTCACTGTTTCGAGACACTGGTGGTTTTAAAAGCAACAGAAAGGAAATCCAACAGATACGAACTGCTTTGCAAAATAATGAAGTGAATTAAATTAAACTATAGCTTGATGAAAATCGGTTAGGAAAACAGCACTAATGATGCTAAGAATGGAATATAACATCTCTCTGGCTACACCACATATACAGTAAGCTCACTGTGCACATAAAACAATGTAGTGAGTGCAATAAACATAAACCACAGTAAAAAGGAGAATGTGCACTTTATATTAGGCAGTATGCAGAAACCTAGGCCAATTACGTACATAAAATATTGGTGTATGCTTCACACATATACATGTGAAAGAACAATGAGGAAAAAGCAAGGCAGCAGGCAACGTTTTCAAGATGAAAGAAGTCCCAGCCGGAACAACAGGAGCTAACTAAAGAGCACATGACACAGCAGGCTCTTCCCTCTCCCTAACCTTTTTTCAATATCCCTTAAAAAATATATTAAACAACATCAAATGAGGCAGGAAATCATACGATTGTTATTCTCTTCTCCATTTAGAGATACTGGCATAAACTGACTGCCCAGAAGCTTCTGGTTTAAACACTTATCCCCTTTCTATCTTGGACTTCGACGTGCCAGTTGGATCCAGAAGACTCCCACAGAGGCACTTTCACATCTGGCACAGAATAAAGTTTGACATCTGAAAGGCAGAGGGGCATTCTGTCGCCTGCTGAAAACGGCGGGGTGGCAATACCGTGTCGGATTGGTGGCCCCACAAGCTGGGATCTGTATTATAGAGTTTGATTACTTCACTGCAAAACCAGCAATCGGCAATTACAGCATAGCTAAAGGAAGAAACCCACCTGTTACTAACTCATTTATGCACCATTTTGTGTTAATTAAGGATCATCTATACCAAATGTTAAGCCTGGACGCCACACAGTTAATACTGAACAGGAGATAGTCACTAGCACAGGAAAGAAATAGGGAAACCAATTAGCAGGGGAAAAAACCCTCAAAATTGTTAAATACAGATCTTTAAGTGTCTTATTACACCAACAGTTAATTAAGAATAATTTACAGAAACAATTATCATTACCATATTAACACTAATTGTTCTACACAGGAAGACTGCATTGTGTAAAGCAAGACTGCCTGCGCCTTACTTCAGCACATAAAAACATCAAGGGGCTTTCGCTGGTCTCCTTCATTCTCTTCCAGTCTTTTACCATCTCAAGAGAGAAGGACTCTAAAACCAATTCACAGAACAGGGGTTAAATTAAACACAGCACCCGCTTACTGTTATTGAAATAAGTCAAGTTATTGTATTCAAAATATTCATCCTTTTTTTCTCTTCCTTCATGAAAACACATCACTTACCACCCTCCCCAGGAAAATGTGTCATCGCTAATATTGTATGGGTAACAAGCAGTAAGATCAAGTAAATACGAAGAGACATAATTATGTCTACATACGGTTTAAGTCTCGAGATCCTAAATTCAGTGAAAAAGTCTCCAAAGAGAAAAGAAAGGGAATATTAAAAAGCAGGGGAAAAGACTGTCAAAAGTTAGATGCCAGAGGGATGAAAAGAAGGCTTTCTGCTCACATTTTTGATGCCAACGTTGCTTCCTCAAACCCTACAGAGGGAAATAGAAGTGAAGCGCACGCATCCGAGCCCAGAACCTGGCCCTTCAGCTCAGGGCTGCCGTGCCTGACTGAGTTTCATTTCAGCCTTCTCCAAACGGCCTCCCCTGTTGCCTGCCTGCCAGCAGCTCTTGATTAGGCTGAAGTTATTTTTCCTGCTTTAGTCATGTAGTTACTTTTCGGCGCAGCGATTCCTGCCTTCAGGGCAGGGACGGAGCGCGGCACCCGCTGCAGCTTCCCTCAGCGCAGGATTTTCAGCGCTCTCCGGGTTCTCGGTCCTCAGAACTCGTCCCCTTCTCACCCACGAGTACCCAAAAGGTACCTGCTTTCCAGCACAGATTTGCTCGAGAAAAGCAACTGCAGACGTGAATGTCTCCTCCTGGATCTCAGACATCAGTATTTCACATCAGCCTTCCACATTTTATTTTATAGGACAAACAGGGACTTTGAGATTGGAACATTTAAGACGTGCCCTAGCAAATCAATCCAGAAACACCCAAATTTTATTATCTAATGAAAAAACCCAACATTAATACAATAGGCCCCTAAATACAGTCATCTATTCAACCAACAACCAGAGCAGTGGCCTTGGAACTTCCAAGTAATACCCTACAAAACCAGTTGCTTTTTCCTCAATCCATACAGCAAAGATGTCTGCTGTCTCCTGCCTGCCTCTTCCAGCAAGGAACAAAAATTAGAAACAAAACATTGACTACTTTTTCCTCAACTGGCATGTAAATGAGAGGGAGGTGCCGCAGGAACACAGAGATTTTTTACGGTGTTAACTTCTCCCAGGCCGATTCCCTCGCCCTCCCCTGAAGTCAGACACACGCAGCACTAAAAGCTCTGGGTAACCTGGTCAGGGGAGCTCTCATTTTCTCCAGATAAAAAAAGAAAACATTTGCAGAGAACTGAGATGCATCCAATACTCAAAAAATACTTAGAAAGTTATTTGTTTCGTGATGGCTAAATACTGAATATTGTCCCCAGAGCCTACCACAGGAGTGGACACTAAAAGAACTTTCTTTTTTCCTTTTTGTCAACATGAAGAGGGAAGAGAATAAAGCTGGTGTCTATGTACACACAGGAAGGAGATAAACATCAGAAATGGCCTTACATAAAAACTACATCAAGGTACTTGGGATATTTAACATTTATGCTGGCAGTTACAAGGGTGGTGGTAACAGCTGGAACAACGCGTTTCTAAAGCCGGCTTTTCCAAGAGTAGTGGGCCTGTGGAAACAAGGCAATACAAATTATTTACTCAGGCATATTCCTCTGATGCTTATTAGATTATTAGGGGAAATAAGAGAAGAGCGCTCTGGAAAACGATACGGTGATATACATTTGAGAAATTTGCCACAGCCTGGAGTAGAAGAACATCTACTGTAGTGACCTTGGGACCTTATAAATGCTTATAAATCTCAAGGGTGGGTGTCAGGAGGATGGGGCCAGACTCTTTTCAGTGGTGCCCAGCGACAGGACAAGGGGCAATGGGCACAAACTGAGGCACAGGAAGTTCCGCCTGAACATGAGGAAGAACTTCTTCCCTCTGAGGGTGACGGAGCCCTGGAACAGGCTGCCCAGGGAGGTTGTGGAGTCTCCTTCTCTGGAGATATTCAAGACCCGCCTGGACAAGGTCCTGTGCAGCCTGCTCTGGGTGACCCTGCTTCGGCAGGGGGGTTGGACTAGATGATCCACAGAGGTCCCTTCCAACCCCGACCGTTCTGTGATTCTGTGATACAGTGAGGACCAGGAGAGCCAAGAAAGAAGCTCAAAAGAAAAGCCCCAGCAACTGCACTGCAGCTGGAAAGTCATCTGCCTGACATCCAACCATGCTGGTTGTTCACAGTCTGGTCTAGCACACGCAGACAGTAACTGGAAACAGCAGCGTGACACAGAAGCAGCAGCCTAGAAAAACCTCCTACATATATTTTGCATCATCATCTGTGTGAGGGCCTGGACTCCAAGTTCCTGCCAATCCAATGATCTCATGAAACACAAAGGTTTAAGTTCTTAATGGAGGAAGACAAACGAGCTTCCTTTAGAAAGAGGAGTAGATCCTGCTGCCTCCGCAGAGTCATGCCAATCACTAAAGCTACGCTTTTCAAGCTTACAGAGGCCTTGGTAACTACGACAGCTCCAAACTCTTTGCTGCAGGTGTTGTTCTAGCTCAGTCCACAAGACAACATTAGCCCACTTTTTTCTAATTATGGCCCAGAGAAGTACCAGGGTAGGTGCAACCTCGCCAGGCTGGCCTGTCACATGAGAATTAGTCATTTTAAGCCTTTTGCTAAAATACCCTACAGGAATTGAGCTGTTTACCTTTAATCTGAATCCGTAGCCTAAACCTTTACACAATCCTTGCCTACCCACCACATTTTCATCTTACCTATAACTAAAACACCGAACACTGCACCTTACAATAAATGCACCACCACAGCAGAACAACAAAGCAGACTTTAATACTGTTTGTGTTAGTGCTGTCATTTCAAAATTCCTCAGACCTTACAAAGCAGTAGAAATATGCACTTGCTTATACAAGGACATCTGCACACAGCAAGGCTAGAACGCGTCATTATTATCCTCTGCAAGCTCATCTTTTGAATAATACAGCAAAATTGGAGAATAAACGCTAAAGATGGATAACTGAATTTTACTATTTCTCCTGTCCTGCTCCTTTCCTGTGCACACTAAAGCATACACTTGTCTGGCAGCCACATAGCATGGGGAAATCCCACCAGCAGACACTTGAAAGTACTCGTTTACCTGTTTGGCACATCTGTGTTGACAAATAGGATTTTCAGGCCAGCTCATTAATATCGATTCTGTGTGGGGCTACTGAATGAGGAGGATAATGGCTGAAAGTTGTAATGCACCTCTGGTCTTGAAGTTAGCCTCTCCCCAGTTTCTGAGGCTCCCCTTCAATGCTCTCCCGCAGCCTCCTGCCATTACGTGCAAAACGAGCAGCAGCTCGGTGTGCCGAAATCAGACCTCAGTCCCTGAGAGCTTCTCTCCAACAATGCTGGCTAATGAAAATGATGGCGGAGGAGAAGAGAACTGTAATGAGACATTTCAAAAGAGTCACGCATGCTTGCTTCAAGGTGCGGAAGCATTGCGGTGCACCCGTTTTTTCAAACAGCTGGAAAGTCTAATGACTTCTGTGACAACTGCAGAAGCTCCTATCCAGGTACCGGCACCTTCTGATGTAAAACAACTTCAAACATGGAGGTAGCCCATATCCTGGGAGCAGGGTGACGGAGGGGATTCTGCCCCTCTGCCCCGCTCTGGTGAGACCCTCCCCCCCCCCCCCCCCCGGAGTCCTGCGTCCAGCTCCGGAGCCCTCAGCACAGGACAGACCTGGAGCTGTGGGAGCAGGGCCAGAGGAGGCCACAGCAATGATCTGAGGGCTGGAACCCCTCTGCTGGGAGGAAAGGCTGGGAGAGCTGGGCTGGTCAGCCTGGAGAAGAGAAGGCTGTGGGGAGACCTTAGAGCAGCCTTTCAGTACCTGAAGGGGCCTGGGAGAGAGCTGGAGAGGGAATTTTTTATAAGGGCATGGAGTGACAGGACAAGGAGTAATGGCTTTGAGCTGAAAGAGGGGAGATTTAGATTAGATACAAGGAAGAAATTCTTCACCATGAGGGTGGTGAGGCCCTGGCCCAGGTTGCCCAGAGAAGCTGTGGCTGCCCCCTCCCTGGCAGTGTGCAAGGCCAGGTGGGATGGGGCTTGGAGCACCCTGGGCTGGTGGAAGGGGTCCCTGCCCACGGCAGGGGGGTTGGAACAAGATGATCTGTAAGGTCCCTCCCAACCCAAACCATTCAACGATTCTATGAAAAAACATGAACCCTGTGCCACCTCTGGGTGCCTCCTCTCCTTGCACAAAGGCTGAAGGGGAGAATCACGGAGTGGGAAGGACGAGGACCTACCCACCAGCGCTGCGGAGTGCGAGTCCGAGCTTCTCACGCACGGTCAAAGGGGCTCACTACACCTCAGAGTGCTGCTGCTCATCGCAAACTCTTATTCTTTGACCACAGTCTTTGCTGCCTCCGCCCATCCCTGTTCCTGTGCAGCCAGCCTGCCCACAGCGTGAAAAGGCAGAGGTGACCTTTTCCCACACGCCTACTGATTCAGAGAGCAATATTTAACATTTAAATGAGGCACAGTAGGCAAACATTTACAGCTGCCCTATCTCCGACTCTGTGCCTCACTGGCTAACACACAAGTCTTTTGCCTCTCACTTCAGTCAACAGATTTGCAAAATCCATTATCAGAAAGTCTCTGGATGTGACTGGACAAAATTTTGTTCCCTGAATATTTTTTTTTTTAAACAGGCTATCCAGGTATTCAGAGTAAATGTTCATTGTTTAAAGAGACATTTTTCAGCATTTGTATCTTGCAGAGGTGAGTTCCATGAGACATATATCAATTTCATTTTTTTAACTTAAACTTACTGCTCTTCATGTTTGACTTCTTGTTTGATCTATTAGCATGAAGCACCTGATTTATCTTTGCCAACTCGCTGCACTAACCACCCTAATTTTATCCAACTTCTCTTGTGTCTTCCCCTATCTACCATCTTTTTGACTATACTTCCCTGTAGCACAACAGCATTGTAGCACTTCTGCAATTTTTTTTTATTTATTCCATTCTCCAGACATACTATGATACTGTCAGCATTAAGGAGCAAGCAATTAATTTTTCTCTGTATGGTGGGAAAAGATAAGAAGAAACTACATTTACAGGGCAGAGATTAAGTCAAACTTTCTGTCCTGCACTTGGACCACGGTAACACCTACCTACCAATAACATACCGTTCATTAAAGTTTTTGTAAGACCAGCTTAGTCAAACATCTGCCTGGCATGGTCCAGATCTTACCTCTGTGATTTCTCAGAGACTTTCAAGCCCCATAAATCTGCAAATTTATATCAAATTAATTTTATGCTATCATTTAGACTTTTTTTTTAAGCTAATATTTTTAAAGGATAAACAGAAGCATTTGTAATTTCCCCCGCTAACTGCCAGAAAGTCTCATGTATAAATTCCTAGAAGAACCTATAAAGACAAAATGTTTTTACTTGAAGACTGCAAACTTAGCACCCTCCATGTGGTCAAAAAGTTTACAGATTTAATCTGCAGCCATTCTCCTGCAACCGTTCTTGGGAGTCATCAATTCCAGAGATATTCCTGTTCCTAGGCATCAGTTCACTGAGCTTCTTTCCGGTGAGAAACATATCCAAGCTGAGTATTATCTCACTGAACTGCATAGGATTCAGCTGAACCAAATGCAGTACAATATTTTTCACTTCATTTTCTTAACAGCAATTATTCAGCGTGATTTTTACAGGCACAGTGCTGACTCAAATGTAAATATATAGCTATATGTAAAAGTAAATATATAGTTATATGTTTTGCCCTATATATAGGAAAGTTCCCTAGAGTACCTTTAAGTAATGTCATTGTGGTTTGTCTTCTAAGACCTTCATTATGCTCCTATGGAGGAGAAATGGCTGTTCATCACTGAGCACTGTCAATGCCATATTTCCTCTATGAAGTTGGCAGTTTACAAGGCACAGGATTTTATTGGGTTTTTTTTCCTTAGACATCCCTTTTCCATTCTTACATTTTGTAGGATTGTTTCCTAAAGAGACACGACGCCTAAACTTTTGTCTCTCATTAAAATGATTTGAGCTACTTACTAACCGCAAATGAATTCAACAGAATGTGAAAGATATCAAGTTCCCATCGATTCTATGAAGATCAGAAGCCAGAGAGGAAAGGTTCAAGTGAGGGTCTCCACTGAGAGAAAAACTGCAAGACCAGTTCAATCTCATCATTAAACATTAAAACAATCCATGGAAGAGAAAGTAAGACCCAGCTAACACAGAATTACTCATATTCTCTTTTGCTGCCAGTCCTGGGCAGTTCATAACCTGGACAACTGACAACCAAAACAACTGAATTTCAAGCTTTGCTTTGGAAACAAATGTTTCAAGAATAATTTTTACAGCACACCAGAAAGCAAAAGTAAAGCCTGAAAATCCTCTACAGAATCATATCCTCATTCTCACAACACAGACAAAAGCAAAAGCATAGGGAAACAAAGTAAAATTTGAGTTATGATATTCAATAATTACTTCATACTCACTTTCTTCTCCAAGTACTTCACATACATATCTATATTTATTAATTACAGTCACACTTATGAGAAAGTTACAACTCAGCTTTGGTTTTGGGCTTGGTTTTTTTTTAATCCAAGGTATTTTAATTTTATTTGCCATTCTATTCTTTTTCTTTTTACTGTTTTTTAAACTTCCACTGCTCCCCTTGCAGAGCAGCAGAGGCGAGGGAGGGCTGGTGCTTCACTCACTCCCTGTCTCCCAAAGGCTGGGAGCGGTATCTCCCCTCTCCCCCTGTCTGAGCCCTCTCCCTCTGCACTGGTACTTGCTGCTTGGTGTCACTAGCACCTTTTTCTCAATCGAGAAGAAAGATGAACAGCCCGCCTGTGCAGTCAGCTTCAATTTCACTCCATACATCAGCTAACTAAGAGAGCCGCAGCGGAGTACAATTTACATCCCCCGTCAAAACTCAGAGCGTAGCCGAGGGCCCACTTTACACAGCTTCGTCTGATCTCCATCCACGCCTGCACTTGCAGTTTCAGCAGCAACCAACTCAGCCCAGTTGAAACGTTTTAATGTCTAATCTACAATACAAATTGCTCACTTGCTACAGAAAAGCCTATTCCTTATTATAAAAACCACAACAGACAAGGCTAAACATAGCATGGAGAAATAATGTGAAAACACAGATTTAGCATTCAGCTCTTACCAGCAAAGGCATAGTGAAATCCAGCTGAATGTTCCCCAGTGAACCAAAGCATAGATCTTTCTTAATTTTGAATAGGTTAATATAATTTTTTGAGAAGCAAATGTTTGTCTTTTTTATTTAGCTACAAATTGTTTCAGCTCCAAGTACAGCATGCACACCTTTGCAGGCAGCACTGCTAGCACATCACTGAACTAGGCTGAGCACTTCCATCCTCAGTGCCTGATGGCTCACTTAAAACTAGTTTTGCAATAAAATTACGTGATTTACAACTTCCATTCTGATACAACATTGACAAAGAAGAAGTACTAATGGGACACGGAACTCAACACCCCGATGTATTTCGCTCTTGTGCCTGTTCAGCGACAGAACAGTCACTGCTCTGTCACCAGCAGCCTGCCAGTGCCTGGAGGGGCCTGCGAGAGAGCTGGAGAGGGAGTTTTTACAAGGGCATGGAGTAACAGGACAAGGGGTGATGGCTTTGAGCTGAGAGTGGGGAGATTTAAATTAGATACAAGGAAGAAATTCTGTACTCTGAGGGTGGTGAGGCCCTGGCCCAGGCTGCCCAGAGAAGCTGTGGCTGCCCCCTCCCTGGCAGTGTGCAAGGCCAGGCTGGATGGGGCTTGGAGCACCCTGGGCTGGTGGAAGGGGTCCCTGCCCATGGCAGGGGGGTTGGAACTGGTGATCTATAAAATGCCTTCCAAGCCAAACCATTCTATGCTCCTATGAGAACCCAACATGATACTGCGCAGAGCAGCTGCATCGTGACGCTGTCACCTACAGGGCTTGCATCCAGCTTTGAATTTTTCACAAAGTGAAGCTGAGTGACAGTGAGGTAAAAATTCAGCTTTTACCTCACGCTGGAGATTGGAAATGAAGACCTTAGTTCATTCAGACCCACTGGCGGTGAGCCCTTCCTTCGAAACAGACACAACTTCGCTAGTCCGCAACTGCTTCAAGCCAGAAACACACAAAAAAACTGAGAGTGATGCCTCCGCAGAGGATAAAATGCTTTACAAGCAGGTAGTGTCGTTGGTATCATTTAATACAGAAAACCAGCATTTGCTCTTGTAAAATCAATGTAGTGTATCTACCCTCCGCTGATATATAGGATAAACCACAGAACTTGGTAACATATCATCAGAGAAACCACCTAAAGACATTCACATGTGGGAAGACTCACGTTCACACAGAAGAATCTTTTTTTCTTTAACTCTCATCTTATTTTGTAGCAAAGAAGCACAAAAGCCTAACTCCGGGCACCAAGTCCATAATTTCACATCTCTGGATTTCTAAGATTTACATCTGTCATAAATATCAGAAACACGAATCTTCGAAATCAAATATTAAAATGAGGGATGATACTGTATTGCGCTGTGGCATATTGTAAATTGCTGTCATTTCTTGAGAGGTGGCAGCATTTCAGAGGTGGCTGATTGCTTTATTATTTTTGCATTCATTGCCCATCACTGATGTATACAGGTTCATTTTCATTTTTAAAAAATAGCTCTAAAATAAAATTTTAGAAAGCACTGTTCACAATAGTCAGAGAGCACCCATGATTTCTAGGCAGCGTTCTATGAATCTTGTCTTTATTTAGTTTGAAAGTTTGTAAAATACTTCGAGATG
Source organism: Opisthocomus hoazin (assembly GCF_030867145.1). Taxonomy (NCBI): domain Eukaryota; kingdom Metazoa; phylum Chordata; class Aves; order Opisthocomiformes; family Opisthocomidae; genus Opisthocomus; species Opisthocomus hoazin. The sequence continues at coordinate 5,458,549 of NC_134419.1, read as the reverse complement.
TAGGACAAAAAGACAGAGCTCCATCTCCATAGACAGCATTTATAGATGTGTACAGGATCTCTACTAATTTTGTGTTCAGACATGCCATAAATATCTCCAGCAATGGAAAGCTCAAAACGTACGTTAACATTACGAGCTTCTTGTAAAGCGGGTTCTCAAAAATACATCTTAAATGTATTCGGTTAGACTCAACATTTAGCAGCTTATTCATCTGCTCTTTCCATTCTACAGAGAGGTAAGGAAAAAAAGCAGTGTTTTAGTTTTTCAGTAAAATAAATTAATGGGAAAATACTTCACTATATCCACATGTGAAGCATGCAAGGATGGAAATCTGTTATTACCATCCACTGGAATGTTCTTGGCTTGCTGATACACCATCACAGTCCGTTGGTTTTCACAGTGGCAGCTGAATGTTCATCCCTCCTGTATTTCTTTGTGTTTACTGGTCATTACGTTAACCTCCTTGTACACTAAAGGTTAGCGTGAAACTTCCTTAACTTCTTCACTTAGATCAGAGCTTTCTGTAAAAATGTGCCATTTTTGCACCCCCCCCCCCCCATTCTCCACTGTATTGTAATTTACTGCAAGAGTGAGAACGAAAGCAGAAAACAATTCTATATACTCCATACTACCCACAGTGAACAGGAAAACACCAACACCACCAGTCACACCTTCAAACTGCGACCTTAACAGCGATCAAACTCCTCTGAACCCATTAAGAAAGGCCGGTGAGATTCCCCACACGTGCAATCACCTGGGTCTGATATACTTGCCATTTGCTCCAAATCTTCATTTATCTGCAACTGTGATCTCACTGTTCTGTGTTTTGTTTCTCTAACTGCAAAGGGAAGCAAGAAAAGTGGTTTTCCAGCTCTGTGTCAACGCACGTGACGGTGTAGGTAATACGGCCTTGCAGTCACTCAACGTGTACGGTCCTGAGTCCTCATCAGACCTTTTCAGTTACTACTTCTCCTTCCCATATACAGCCCAAATACTACAATCATGGATGCATTAGAGCTCCATAACCACACAAATATGTCACAACTAACAAAGCATAGCATATTAGATGCCTCCAAACCTTCCCTTGGTTACAATATACAATATACAAAAGTAAGGGAAGACTATACAAAGCCACCTTTTAAGTTGCTGTAAATCACAGCTGTTGTTGAGCCATGCCTGAAAATTATCCTCAACATGAGTTCAATAAAGAGAAACCATTGTCAGGATCTTTTTACCAGGTTATTTTCAATTCTGCTGTAGCAAAAGGATGCTTCTTTTAAATAACAGATTAATTCTGGAGACCTTCACGTAATGTGTATTATGGAAGAATATGCATAGAATAAATTTTTCCAAGCAAATCTCCAACTGCTGTTAGCAAGGATGTAAGCATGAGCAGGACTGCGAGGAAGCTCATGGTGTCAGGCTATAGAAGTATAATAAGGGAAGAAATAACAGAAGACACTGAAGGCAAGCCAGGTTTGCAGAAGGCCTCGAGGATGTAGTTAGAGCAACAATCCTTGCACTTGGCCAGCAACATCTCCCAGGACACAGTTGTAAACCAATTTTAGTGAGGAAATCCCAGCAATAGGAGGTCCAAAAAAAATCAAGACAGGGCAAATCAAAATAGATGTTGCGGTTCACTGAAGTTCCTGACACTTTGGGAAAATAATCTCATTTCCATACTTTAAACAAATACACTGATGTGACTGGTGACCGACCAACACGTTTTAAGTTCTGAACTCAATAACCAGATGACGTTTTGCTTCATGATTACAAAATACTGCTTCTAGTAATTCATAAACATTAAGCTTTGGCTCTTTTCCATGAACTACGCTAAGCATTGTCTCTCCTCCTTGTGAGACTGCGTATGCATTGCCATTTTCTATTCTGCATCACTGTTATTGCTCTTTACCTGCAACGTCTGGAAAAGCATTGCAGAAACATTACATTTAGACAGAAATGGAAACAAGACTGCAATGATGCCAAAGAGCACTAATTAAAGTGGAACAAATTAAATTGGGAAGACGCTGAAAGGCTATTTATTTGAAATGCTGTATTTCAGGCCACCTAAGGAAAAAAGAAACCTAAACAGTTTTCCATTTAGAGTTATGGTTAATTAATTATGAAGGTAAATCCATAAAGACTAACAGTGGTGCTGCCTGTGTATTTGCAAATACTGCAATTCCCATACTCCCAAAGTCACTTCTGGGCTGCCAGTTTTGATGGGGAGGTGAGGAAGAATGAAGCCTTTTCAGGAACATCCCACTAAATCCAATTTGAAAATAAAAACCTTTATTTATTCTTTGGCCTTCTAATAAAGATGCTAACCCAACCAACAAGTAGCCATGACGGAAAGTGGTTGTCCTGACAAAGGTTAATAGCTTGTACGGCTATTCCTCTTCAGCAGGCTTCTCACTCCGTCCAGCATAGATCTACAACTGGCCTCACGTTCTCATTTTGTAAACATAAACTCCCACCTATAAACAGCCAAACTGTAAAGCAGAAAATAACTGTGAAAAAGGGAAGGTTACAGACCATACGGGCTTTCAGCCAGGGCAGCGAGGAGCGGAGCAGCTTCCGCAGGTGCAGCCCCCAGCTCCTTTACTCCGGAGGGCCGTGGCACTTCATAGAAGCAGGAGCGCAGCCCTGCAGCCCTCACTGTGATTAGACCTCCAGCACTGGGGGAAAAAACTCCCATTTGGGTGCATTTGGACTACAGTGGTATCTTGGCATACAGGGGATGTGAAGTATAAAGCGATAAATTTAGGCAGGTGTGTTTTCAAAGCAATTGCTCAGTTCAGGAAAAACACACCTCTAAAAGCGCTTGATATGCTCCAATAATATTTGTAAATAGTTTAAGGAAATACCTGAAATTGCAGACCAGCGAGTATGTCTAATTTCAGTTCAGCATGACGGTTTTCCTCAAGGGAAGACAAGTCATAAATAGGAAATTGGAATGTCCTTAAAACTCCAGCACGATATAGCCTAAATCTGCCACACAACTGAACAAAAGTGGAAGAAAAATAAAAAAGAAATCTCGGAAAACAAGATTGGAGTATTCTCTGTGTGCCTTTTGGGAAAAAAAAAAAAAAAATAGGATTTTCTGCCAAAGTTATTTTTACCAAAGTTGTTCAAACCTGAATTTCTTTTTTATCTGCCTTGGGCAGAATTCTCAATTCCCTACGAGCAGAGTCCAAAGTGTGTTTCAAGACACAGTGACACCTCCAGAGCTGTGCAAATGCAACACCTGCCCCTGAAGCCGCCTGTCGTGTTCTCCGATGCCATCAACACACTTCTCCTACTTCTCCCTCTTTGTTAACTCCTAAAGGGAAACTAGAAGGAGATCGCCTTCTGTTGCCATGCTGCAGGCTGGATTCATTAGGAATGTCCTGACAGCACACTGCCAAACGAAGGGGAAAAAAATTGTTAAGAAATACGGTGAATATTTTCTTATTTTAGATATGTCACACTGCATATATTACCTGCAGGAGATGAAAATATTACAGCCTTTTACACGTTACAGTAAGATGTATGCTTTTATCAGAGACTGAGGGAAAAAATGGGTCTAAAAATGAGAAATAAAAGTTTATTTTAGTGAATACGGGCGTGTTAACACGACAGTGACGAACCTGCGCCAACACAGAGCAAGCAGGATTTACACAGCACCAAATCTAACAGCAGTTTGATTTCTGAAGCAGCTTTTCCATTCTCAGTGGCAACTTCATTCTATTTCTAAGAAAATTTTAGAGAAATTCCAATTTAATTGCACTCCATAACCTCTCCACCTTTTTCAATAACAAAGAAAATAAAGGCTCTGCACGCCTAGCAGCTACTCAGTGTTAAATACTTACCTCCTCCTCTTCCAGCGCACACTGCTGTGGGGTTTGCTACGTCTCTCTTACCGCCACAAGATTTTTTCACAGCATTAAATTGCCACATATACAATCCGTATTATGTTGACCGTTATGAAAACTAGGCAGACCTTGCACCGAAAGTTGTATTCATCCACATTTAAAGGACAATTAGAAAAATCACTGATATTTATTTATTTTTCGCATAGTATTTTGCACAATTCAGCAAGCAGTAAACCTGGAGTCATATGTTTATTCTTACAGCCTGAGACCAAAATACCTTCATAACAGCAAGATATTTAAAATCTCTCCCTTCCTAGAGAACCAGCTTTATTTCAGGTTATCTTAGAGATAAAATCACCCCCCCCTACCTGAGCGCTCCATTAACAGCCTGGCCCAGCAGCCAACAATAAGTGGAATTTAAGGCTTTTAACCAGTCTCAGGCTTTGTCTACACTGCAACGTTTTGCTGGAAAAAAAAAGCCTTCATATTGAGGATAGTGCTGTTTTTTCACATTTTCTTGTATCAAACCTCATGCTATGGACAGACCTGGGCCATCAACACCCTGAAATCACCATCACATCCCCTGCCCCAAGGAACTCTACAAGGCCACTCACACACTAACAAACAGATGCCGCTCGTAAGTATTTTGAAGTTATTTCATTCCTGGTTGTCATGAAAATTGGTTGCCTCTGAATTTCCTAGTAATGTTTAAATCCTCGTTTTGAACCGTAAATCCACAGACAGCTTCATAGGCAGCAACATCAATAGGCACATCTTCGCCTCTTGCCTTAGGATTCTATAGAAAACTATAAATAGAAAACTATAATAGATAAAATCAACAATAAAAAACAAACCAGACATATCAGCACTAACATGAAACAGTTCTGACTTCTGTTTTTCCACGATGCTAACAATCCTTACATATTTCAGCTAGTCCTAATTAGGGCGGAATGGCCAGTCTTGAAAAACAAGCACAATTTTACGTTACAGTCTTAAAAATATACAAAAATACAGCAGTCCATTTCAAAATGTAAACTCCAGGAAAACACATTTCTGTACTGAAGAAGTCTGGTTTCAGCTAACAAGGGACTTATTTAAAATATTGTCTTGTTTCGGTAACTTCTGGGAAAATTGTCTGCACTGATTTCAGCAGATCTGTTTTGGAACAACACCACCACATCAAACGTGCAAAAATTTTGCATTAGTTCCAAAGCACAGTCCACAGCAAATCTGCCTTAAGTGGGATAGCTCTAGCAAACTAAAAAATTAATTCTCTCTTCTTAGTTTCCCAGAGAAGTGTAAACAGTTTGTGGCATGTTTCTTGCTTACATGAAATCTCACCAAAGATACTTCAGCCTGGGGCTTAATGAACGATACAGCACTTCAGATAAGTTTATTCTGTCTCGGTCCTGCCTTCTGAGGAATCCACTACCTCAAAAGTCAATTGAAAACTGCTGGTTTACAGCATCATGTTTATTCACCACCGCAAGATCTAACTGTCAGCAGAGACCTTTATCTTTCAAGACCAAACTTACCCCAAGAGAGGTGAAGAGTAAAGATCCCTGCTCTTTCCAGGCAGATTTTCACTTATTTAAAATGCATCTACATCACTATCTCACTTAACGTTTCCAATTTGCAGGTTAGATTTTCCACTTAACTGGAAAAACAAATGGAAGCTGTCAAGAATACAGTCTGAACAATATCTCAGTGTATGGCTGCCCTACGCTGTCGTATCACCAAGTAACTCTCATTCCCAGAAGAAGCTGCAATTGTTCAAGCCACCCAGAACAAAGCTCAAGCCACCCTTCCGCTGATGTTACGACAGCCACCTCCTGCTAATTCAAACCGGGCGCTGCTACTCACGGAGAACCCTAAGCAAGAATCACAGAATCCCAGCATGGTCGGGGTTGGAAGGGACCTCTGTGGGTCATCTAGTCCAACCCTGCCAAAGCAGGGTCACCTACAGCAGGCTGCACAGGACCTTGTCCAGGCGGGTCTTGAATATCTCCAGAGAAGCAGACTCCACAGCCTCCCAGTGCTCCGTCACCCTCAGAGGGAAGAAGTTCTTCCTCATGTTCAGACGGAACTTCCTCTGCTTCAGTTTGTGCCCATTGCCCCTTGTCCTGTCACTGGGCACCACTGAAAACAGTCTGGCCCCGTCCTCCTGACACCCACCTTTGAGATATTTATAAGCATTTCTAAGGTCCCCTCTCAGCCTTCTCCTCTCCAGGCTGAACAAGCCCAGCTCCCTCAGCCTCTCCTCGCAGGAGAGATGCTCCAGTCCCCTCATCATCCTCGTAGCCCTCCGCTGGACTCTCTCCAGTAGCTCCTCATCTTTCTTGAACTGGGGAGCCCACAACTGGACACAGTACTCCAGGTGGGGCCTCACCAGGGCAGAGTAGAGGGGGAGAAGAACCTCCCTCGACCTGCTGGCCACACTCCTCCTAATGCACCCCAGAAGCCCATTGGCCTTCTTGACAACCAGGGCACACTGCTGGCTCATGGTCAACTTGTCATCCACCAGCACACCCAGGTGCCTCTCCACAGAGCTGCTCTCCAGCAGGTCAGTCTGAATGCTTCACTTTCCGATGCATCTGAAGTTATCACCTACAGGGCTTTCCTTAGCTTTCTTAGCTCCGGATGAATCTCTGAGGTCATGCAATATCTCCAGTCTAATTACTGAGTCAGGACCAGGAACTCTGGAATACAGCTGTGACAAACACTGACCCATAGGTATTAGAGGAAAAAGGCTCCATTTTGTTTTTAAGACAAAGTAGTAATCTTTTTGCTGGTACTGTTGGAATTTCTGGAGTCCCTGGAAACAGCTTCTTTCAAAATCCTTAATAGTAAAGCGAGTCCACGTTTGTGTGCCTAATTCCATGAAATCTCTCAGCATGGAGAAGCCACAGGCACAAGGCTGGTTTGACTCTCTGCTAGCAGCTGGGATGCCAGAGTGTCTGGAAACGTAACAGCCACTGGAGCCAGTGGTGACCCTGGCCAGTAAAGGGAGTAACTTGGACAGCAAGAAACCAAGGCACGCAGCCAAGATAACTTCCAAGTTATTCAATATTGAGGCAATATTAAACTCTTCTTTGTTCTACTAATGTCAAAATGAAATATTTTTATGTATTTTGAGCCTTATTAAAACCTATTCTTCCTTTTTAAAACAAAACTTAATTGAAACTAGCTATAAGAAGAAAGTTGCATTTATCAAGAAGTGACATTTCGTAATTAAAATACAGTTCAGAACAAAACGTTTAGCTGCAAAGGCGTGAATTTTCCCTTCTTCACTGTTGCTGCCAACTTGCTATTATTACGAGTGGCGTTAAAACTAGAAAACTGGCGGTTGCTTCATTTCAATAAAAATTATCTGAAAGGAAAACAGAGATCGTTTATCTAGCAAAAGATTAATAGCAATAGCCACAAACAGTACTGACTACACACCTTTCCCGTGTCACCTACCGAGCCCTGCAGCCGGGCTGTGCCTTCTGGCAGGGCTGCTTTCCCTGGGTGAGCCAACTGCCTGGCCTGCGTCCCACACTGCTCCTAGGAGCCGCCGGTCCGTGGAGAACGCGTCAACCCAACGAGTAGCACCTACCATGTGGAGAGACTGAGCAGGAAAGCAGGTGCAGGCCTGCACTGCGACCATTCAAGGTCTGAGAGGCACCATGAGATTGGTGCCAGCCACCGGTGTTTTATCCTTGACACTTCTGAGAAGCAATACAGGAGAGACCTCAAGGGAGAGCAAGAGTACAGAAGGAATAATCAGATGCCTGCAATAAACTGTGACTCTGGATCAATGTCAAGAAATGTCTTCACCATAGACTTCGGACAGCCCTCAGTAATGGTATTCAATGTCTGCATTTCTTCAGTTCCCCGGTATTGCTGGTTGTCTACTCTTCCAGACAATGGCTGATGGCTTTGCCACCGTGGAAATGCTTTTTCAAAGAAGAAATTCCTTGTGCTCCCACCGGCGATGCCCCCCCGCCCTTCCACGGCAGATCCTTTCCTCGGCACATCCCAATTCCTCAGAGTCTCAATAATCATCTCTGTATAAACCTGCACTAGTATCTTTGCTAACGTGGAAAATAAAGAGTAAAGGGAACACAGAAGTTGATCCTCAAGTGATAAATAAGACATGAAACCATTTCTGAAGGTTGCCATTTTGTTCTTGCCATTTTGTTCAATACCTTCCAAAAAAGTTGCATTTCTAGATTGTTTCCTCTATTTAGGGCAATCCTGTTCCTCCCTTCCTTCCACCTTCTTAGTCTTCTTTCCTTGAAGGCTCCATTTTGGGGTCAACTCAACCTTTAATGAATCAGTTGCTCCCTGTGACTTCCCACAAACATGCTCGCGTGTTAGCAGGACTACTCCATTACAGCAGTACTCCCTAACTCACGCTAGCGAGTCCACAAAGCTGAATTTCAGTTTCAGAAGGTAAGAATGGGAAAGAAGCATCAGGTTATGCACAGCTGGCTACAAACTCAATCATTCCTAAATGTCTGTACGTGTCTCCAACTAAAGAATCAGGTTAGTTTTAGACACATGGAAGGTTTTGGTGTGGTAACCATGACATGGTGCCCATGAGCACTGCCTTCTATACTCACTTCTTGTGCCTAAAGAGCTGAAGGGGCTCTGCTTGTAATAACTACAAGCAGTTGTAAGCTAGAATCCAAAGTCGACTGGTAAATTACTTTGGGATATACCAAGGTGTTAATTCCTTTTCCCAAAACAACATTCCTGGTACTAGGAAAATCCCAGCATCTACACAGGGCAGCAATAAATACAAACTTTCTCATACAGGCAAAGAAAATGTGCAACAGATTCTTATTCTTCTAAATGGAACGTAAGATGGAACAATCATTTCCACTGCAGCCTTCCACTTCAAGACACAAATAAAAGGAACATCATTTGTTTTCAACATCTGTCAGTGAACTAGGAGCAACAAAAACATTCCTACTTCCCTCACGAAGTGAGCGTGCTCCTAAGGCTTTGAAGTAGGTTAATGCCATGATTACAGCATTTGCAGAGTTTCGCAACAGCATGCTGCTCCAGTCTCCTTTCATACTTACCAACTACATGAATAAAAATGCTTTTGGTACAAAGGTTAAGTACATTAAAGAAGAGTCATACGAAGCTTTAGCCACACCTCCATCTGACATATGAAATAAAAATCTGCAGGATACAATGGCTTGATATCCTCAGAGTTATTCAAGGCTTTTGGCACAATCTTGCCATCTTTAATACTGCTTACGTGTTAGAAGGTTTTTAAAAAAAGGGAGCATAAAGAGCTACCTCCGATCATACAATGAATCTCGTGCTTCAGCTTAAGATGATAACTGTTGGGATTCACTGCCAGCCTTCGCAGCAGCCTGGGATCCGGTTCCCTTTCTAAACTGGTGCCTGAAACGTCATCATTTGGAGGAACACCCTCTCCGTCACTGGCAAGAACTGACCCAGCACTGCACACGCTGGGAAAAGGCTGTTCTAGCTGGACTCCAAGTTCTCTCATCTAATGGCTGAATTTCAGATTCATAGGTGAAATTTTGATGAAGCAAAAGCATTTCCTTCAACAACTGTGACTTAGAATTAACTTAATATTACTATTAAGCTTGAGGTGGGTAAACTAGTAAGAACTTATATAAGTAAGCGAAATTCTGATGAAAAGAAACCTATTGACTATGAAATCTCAGACCTCAAAGCCTATCATACGCAACAGAGCAAATAAAAATCCTCCTCTAAATGCTGACAAAGGAACTTTGAAAGGTGATGTACTCTGAATATCTTGCCTTGGTCACACCAGCATAAGCATATTTATGTTTTCTACACATGAAAGACTGGCTGACTAAATACCCATATCCCAGGGATGCTTAGCTTACATAATCAGCACTGGCAACAGGGAACTGGTTGCGTTATACACCTACTACTGGCAATTAATATAATTCACTTTTGTTTGTAAAAATATTAAAATTATTTTTTAGGAGAAAATACCCAGTTCATTTTTTCCAATCTGTTTTTTTCCCCCTCACAGACCCTTATTTCTAAATCTTTCAGCTTGTCAGTTCTGAATAACTTGGTTAAAAAATGGTATTTAAAGGGTTTTGAGTTTAATGCAGGCCAATAACCTTGAATATTTTAAAGCAGCAAGAAAGAAGCTTAACCACACATTTCAGCAAGTCTAAAGAGACATAATTTGAAAGGTATTTATAGCTCGTGCCTCTTTATTTTCACATCTCAGGCTTTCAGAACCTTTGGTCTAAACCTAAAGGGGAAATTTTTCCCTTTGAACTAGGCTACTTCAAATGGAAATTTCATTACTAACCTTAGAGAATTCAGTCTCCTCCAAACATCATCTGCTTTGGGGTGAAAAATAAAAAATCACAGAAAAAACAACCAGCTTGTGTTTGGATATAATTAGTGAGATCACAGAAATGACAAAACCTGACCTGCAGAGGTTACAGGGCATTACCGAAAGATGATGTCCTAACGGTTTAGACTTCTCTTCTGGAGATACACTGTATAGAACGGAGCATGAAGGAAGGACACAGTATGTAGTACTGACCTCACTGAGTTCATCTGATTGTCAGTAAATTCATAGGAGTTTCACGTTTCAATTCTCAAGATACCTTCACATTCCTGAAAAAACACACCGAGAGCTGAGCCTTTGGTATCTCCTCCCCCTCTGTCTCTAGCCCACTCCCCTGCAATTCAGCAGTGGAAACCAGTGTCTAACACGCAGTGTACAAATTCAATATTTAATAAAACATAAAAGTCCTCTTTGATAATTCTGCACAAAGGTGTAGCTCTGACCTTCTTACTGTTTCTTGTTCACCAGCAACTCTAAATGAGAGAGTTTCTTGGGAAGAAGAAACCCCACTGCCCTCATCCCATGTGTTCTGTCTGTCTTTCGAAGTCCAGCCACACCAAAACTCATTCACAAGCTTACCCCACACTTTGTTAGGCCTTAAGTGGTAAACTGCTGAAGAACAAACGCTGCATTTTGCCTTGTATTACCAACAGGCTCTGCGGTCTCCAGCCCCACAACCTGAGAGAGACTGTGAATGCCATTCCAAAAGAAAAGAAAGGTTGCCACCGCCGACTTCAAGCTAATGCACAGGTGCTGCCACGAGTCTGATATTTTGCTACACAACATGCAGTTGCCTTTGTTGTTACACAAATGAGCTTTTGCATTATGAAAGAGTGGGTTGGAGCGGGGCCAGAGGGGGCCCTAGCAATGATCTGAGGGCTGGAACCCCTCTGCTGGGAGAGCTGGGGCTGGTCACCCTGGAGAAGAGAAGGCTGCAGGGAGACCTTAGAGCAGCTGCCAGTACCTGAAGGGGCCTGCGAGAGAGCTGGAGAGGGACTTCTGACAACGGCATGGAGTGATAGGACAAGGGGTGATGGCTTTGAGCTGAAAGAGGGGAGATTTAGATTAGATATAAGGAAGAAATTCTTCACTCTGAGGGTGGTGAAACACTAGCACAGGTTGCCCAGAGAAGCTGTGGCTGCCCTCTCCCTGGCAGTGTGCAAGGCCAGGTTGGATGGGGCTTTGAGTACTCTGGTCTGGTGGAAGGGGTCCCTGCCCATGGCAGGGGGGTTGGAACAAGATGATGTGTAAGGTCCCTCCCAACTCAAACCATTCTATGATTCAATGAAATACTCAAAAATAGATAAAATGTTGATATGACTTTCCTGGAAGCTGAACTTTGAGTAAAAGGCGAAAAGCAACTCCTACATTTGCTTTTCAAAATTACACAGCTTCAAATATCCTGCGTTGCGTACGCCTTACTCTAAAACTGGACTCCAGTAATAAAGTCATCAAGTCAGGTGACTTGTTAACACTGACATCTTTATATTTGAAGTAACAGTGACATCTTTATATATACCTGTCTTAACAGACGATCATCAGGTGACAGGAAATACATTTTCATAGTATGTTTCTAAAAGTTCTTATTGCATCTTTAAATTTGCACTGATTGCTTCATTATGAAAAGGATCCAAATCTTCCCTCAAAATTTTTTTATTTTAAATTACCTTCTGTTTTAAGAATTGAGGAGCTTAATACAAAGACAGGAAGCATTTCATATAAGCACACAATAATTTCACTTATTAAAACTCCTGTATACAACTGCTCTATGGACACTTAGCCCCATATGATTGGTTCCACCACAAGATTAAAAAAAAAAAAAAAAAGAAAAGAAAAATGCCTCTGTGATCTTCATAATCTTTTCAGTATATTGGCGTTTTCTGCATTGAATAGAATATGAGGAATTACTGAATTAAGGAATTACTGCAGAGTTTACTAGGTTTTCAAATATATGGGATATATATTTACTTTATCTTTATTCACTGAAATGACCATGTCCCTGAAAATGGCAATGAGATAATGCAAAATGAATGAATAATGAAATTAATATAACATCCTAAATGTTTTTAAACACAATAAAAGTTCACTGCTTTCAGAAGATCTGACTCCAGGATCCTTACTGCTCTCTTGAATATCTCTACATTAAAAAAAAACCTCCCATGAACTTATAAATTAGCATTCAAGTGGGCTTTCAGGTTGTTAGGACTCCTTTCAAGTTATTTTTTAACAAACAAGTTGTGTTTGTTTCATCGAAGTAAGTAGTCTAGCAGCTAGTGGGACTACCTGCACTTGCCTGGTAGGAACGGACTTGGCCTAAAGAGGATAAACCTGTATTATCCTGGGCCTCATTAACGTATGCACGTACAGATGACTTGCAAAGAATGGGTCTTTCCATGATTTTAAGTAGAGTTAGACAACCACTAATAAACCTCTTCGTTATATCATTAAAGACTGTTCATCCCCCTCTGTTCTAACCCTATGGCCATGTTAAACATCCGTATCTTAACTGACGACTTCACAACTGCTGCGATCTCAGTCTCTTCTCACCACCTGTTCCTCTCATCAGTTCAGAAAGTGCTGCCAAAATAATCTCTCCCGCATACTGCTCTGACTGCACCCCTCTGAAGCCCTGCACTGATTTCCAGTCCTTCAGACTACTAATTTTAAACTTCTTGTTCCTTTCTTCCAGCTGAAGTTTGCTCCGTTCAGACTTTTCCTGTCCTGATACTCTCCAAAAGGAAAAGGGAGCTGCAAAAGCAAAGGAAGAAAGGATGAAGAAAATGGCAAGACATATATGCATGTGCTGAAGCCGCTCAGGGTAATCACCAGAGCTACCAGACTTCCCCCCCCTAAAATCATGCCCCACAATCGGCACGTGGGTCAAGGTCTTCTCCCGTACCTGTAAGTGGGAGGGATTCCCAACTCCTCTCACACAAAGCTTCTCTTTCTGAAACATTACCTTGCATCTGGAGGGAGGTTCCTTAGTGAAGCCTTAGTTGAAAACCATACTTCTCTACCAAAAGATCCTCTGTTAACACATCTGTTCATTTTGTTGAAAAAATATCCAAGAGTAATTCCTGAACACCTACAGTTTCTACAGCCTTATTTAATTCTCACATGAGCTACGCTGTCTTCCTTTTTATACCTACCCGAGTACTTTGCTGAAGCACCACTGTCAGCTTGGACATTGTGACTATTTTCTTCTTCCAGTTGCTTTCATGTTCTCCTGGTTTTGGCTGGGATAAGAGTTAGTTTTCCTCCCAGTAGCTGCTGTGTTTTGGATTTAACAGGAGAAGAACGTTGATAACACTGATGGTTTTCAGCTGTTGCTCTGAAATAAAGGACTTTTTCCAGTTTCTCACATTCAGCTAATGGGCAGGTGTGCAGGAGCTGGGAGGGAGCACAGGCAGGCAGGTAGCCAGGCTGGCCAATGGACATATTCCATACCTTGGACATCATGCTCAGTTTATGAATGGTGGTTGGCCAGGTGGGAGGAATCTGCCATCTCGTTTCTATGAGTTCGAATCCGCTCTCTTGTCTGGGAGTTCGAACTTTTCTGTGAGTTTGGTCTTTTCCGGGAGTTTTGCGAAATTCACAAAATACTTGCAAGTTTGGCATTCTGTGATCGCTGCTCAGAGACTGGCTGCGAAAATTGCATTGTACATAGTTTGTTTTGCATATTCATTATTATCATTATTATTAGTATTTTCTTTGTTGCCTTAATTAAACTCTTTCTCTCAACCCACGGGTTTCACCTTTTGTCTATTGCTCCTCCCCACAGCACTGGGGGGGACAGGGAGGGGTGAGCCAGCAGCTGTCTGGTTCTTGGTTGCTGGCTGCCGAGTTAAACCATGACAAATGTCTCTATGATGTGACCTTTTTCAAAAGCTATTTATCAGACTGCCTTCTAAAATCATTCAAATCCCTTCTAATAAAAAAAACAAACAAAAACCCCAAAAAACACACCACCCCCCCCCCCAACCCCCCCAACTTGTTGATAGTTGTCATTTTTTTTCTTTTTGAGAAGTATATATGAAAAGAATTTTTCTCGGATGTGAGGAATTGAGCTCTTCTGGTGCTTCCACCAATCTCCATGTATTCACGTTCGGGTTGGGGTACCATGCACACAAAGCAGGCAGCTCCATCTTGACTGTGAAGCATAGAAAGCTGCACTGAATGGAGCACGTTCCCTGACCACTGTCTTTCCATTCACTGAACAGGGCAAAGGTCTCCAGGAAATAGCGACACGAGCTCAGCTCATTAAAAACTGCATGAAAATGTATATCCTGAAGGGATGTTAAATTAGGCTTACACAGGAAACTGAGTCTGTGCTTCCTTAGAATTTTAGTGCTTAACCTTATAGCCTCGGCATTTCTTTAATGCAATTAAATACAGAGATATAGATCTAACATACTGCTTTAGTTAGTCTAGCAAAGAGAAAGAAAATAGGTGAGCCAGATAAAGCACTCTGTAGGTAGCTTTCATTTTGATCTCTAGTGTCTCTCTAGCATTGCCATCTTCTTGACACGCTCGCAACAGTAGAGGCTGTGTTCTTCCACACCCAGTTTTACTGAGAAGAGCTGATAACACATTATTTTTAAAAAGACACTTCAGAGTCTGTGCATTTTTTAAAAAAATTGCAATCCATAAGCATCCCTACACCAGTAAATACAGCAAACATTAAACACACATAGGTAACCGTACCATTATTAAATCTAAGCCATGCCCAAGTACAAACAATTTTCCTGAAGCATTTAATTCACTTTATGTGACTTTGTACATCTGAGCTCAATGTACAACTCATACAGGCAACACAAGGTATATAAAAACATTAATTCAGTCAACTACTACTGATATTTTTGCCTTCCACCTAGTTATCAGCATGCTAGCCCACATTATTGTGACGTGCGAATATTACCCTCTTATTACTTTGATGGCAATTTCACATTTAAAAATGAAATTAATAGCTAACCTCAAAAGACTTATTATGCTTAATTTCATTTCACTCCCTGAATCATCCTTTTCACTATACAATTTCTCCTCTAACTAAACTAAAAGAATCAGAGGTGTAATTACAGATTGCAGATTAGCTGTTCAACATTTGCTAGTAGTTAAAATGGGGGCAGACATTAAGCAAGTTGACTCCAGAGAAAGCTGCTCCTCCTGTCATTCGTCAAAGAGCCTCCTCTGAAACGCTAATATTTGCTAAGTCAAGGATAGAGCATTCTGTGCTTGTGGACAACTTTGCAGGGCTCTCCCAAAGCAGGACATCTGACCACCACTGAAACCACTGCCAGAAGGATCTCTCACCTTCCCCAGCTGCACTCACTGAGGTCCCTTACAGGTATGGCAGGAGGACATGATGCTGCCCCAGGAAACCCTCGCAAGAAACCATCCCTTCACAGCCAGGACAAACCAGGGAAGCACAGAGGCTCGCCTGTGCCACACAGCCGCCTCCCAAAACACCGCTCCACAAACCGGGAGGCCGCGCACGACATGGAGTCTCCTTTCCCTTGGGCTCACTCTGTATTCCTGGGTCAGGACTTCACTGCAGGCGTGTGCTCTGTTCTGAGCCTGCATAGGAGCACTAGTGACCTTCAAAAGGAGGAGGACATGTCCGAGCGTCAGCCACTGATGCAAGAAGATGAAATCCTGAAGGGCCCATAGGTTCACCAGGAGACTGGTCAAACTGATGTCTGCCACCACCTATGGAGAAAGCTCTGTGTGTATATATGTGTCCACCAGCAAACGTCATACCTGACCAGCCACAGGGTAGGACCAGGACGGAGCCAGCTGTGTTGTTCATGTATACTGGTACTGTTTCTGATTAGCGGGTGCTGGTAAAAGCTCTGCTCTGTGTGGGGTGATACGTGTGGCTGCTTGCGCTCTGTGTGTGCGTGCCTATCGTGAATACGTGCCCAGCCATGCTGCTGTCTGGACCTGAACACACCAAACCACACCAGCAGTGTATCAGCTTGAAACAGGATGAATCCCCCGGGTCCTGTAGCCCACCAGATTCAATTACCTCTAATGGAAGATTCTGGAAACACGATCATGTTAACATATTTGGTTCCACACATACTGACGTTGTGTTGATAGGAGCAACAACTCGTTTTCTCCCCTGACGCAAGCATCACAGAGCAGACCCAAAGCCCAGAGAGACCACACACTATTTGCACCTCCACTTTAAACCTGATCTACTTGGAGCAAGGAAGGGTGGTTTCACAACTCAGCAGCCAAATGGTAATTTGCCCTCCCTTCTCCTACTTTTATTGCTGTTCTGCAGCAATGAGTAATGCTGTCTCCAAGAAATGGAAGTGAAAGCTACTCTGTTCTTGTCAGCATAATAATGGATATTGTGTTGGCAACTGTTCTCCTGCGCTGCACAACAGCATAAATAAAAGGAATTGGGAAAAGCTAACAGTACCACAGTAAATACAGTGTGTAAACTCATCTGCTTGCAAATAAGTGATAACCTCTTCTGTTTGTGTTTCAGCCTGGGCAACCAGAAGAGTATAAACACCGTCGCTAAATCAGAAGTGAGTCAACTCCACTGATCCTCATCTGTGGAGAGAGGTTGTGGGCGAGAGGCACCCGCTGTTCAGGAAGGGTCAAAAGATGTGAAGAGTGCCTCCATACATAGTTGTATAGACAGCAACAGACTAAAAGACGGCCTTCTCCAAATCTCAGGTTAGTTCAGTGCTCGGATATTAGCTTTGGCCTCGCTGCTGTTACCAGTAGTAGGCAAAATGTCAATGAGCATTAAAAGTATTTGCTCCTCACGGCTTGGATTCATGCACAGTTTCTGTTCACAGAGGCTACACAGATTCGAGCAGCGAAGACTTGCCTTCTTTCATGGTTTAGAAAATGGATACTCTTTGGAATGTTCCTCACTACAGAGCGCTGTGAAACGTGGTGCAGCTCCTACTCGTGATGAGCCATTAACGTGTCCATGCAGTGAGACAGAGGCCTCCGCAGCCTGAGCTCTGGGCTAGCGGGATGCAGAGCAGTTCTGGTGTAAATGATATCTGAAGGCAGAATGAGAAGTTCTTCAAGGCAAGAAAAAGCTTCAGAACGTGGTCCTTAATGATGGAGGTCTTCAGTGAACAGCTGATGAGCACCAGTAACTTTATGCGTTGAGTTTCTATGAGGAAAGGCTGAGAGAGTCAGGGTCCTTCAGCCTGGAGAAGAGAAGGCTCCGGGCAGACCTTATAGCAGCCTTCCAGTACCTGAAGGGTCCTACATGAAAGCTGGAGAAGGACTTTTTACAAGGGCATGGAGTGATAGGACAAGGGGTGATGGCTTTAAAATGAAAGAGGGTAGATTTAGATATAAGGAAAAAAATTCTTTACTATTTCTGAACTTCACATAGGACCCTATATTTTTCTAAGCAAGAAGCGCTCTTAAGACTATCAGGGAAAGAATATTTTTTGTCACTGAAAAAAAAGTGACTTAGCAGGATCATAGGAGCATCATCCGTCAGTCTACCAACCAGTTGTTCACGGTGTTGATATTATAGGCACCAGGAAACCAGTAACAGAAACTACTACGGCAGGTGAACAGGAGAAGAAAAAACCTCGAGGTACGCAGCATGAGGACTGCCCGTGGCGGTTTCGGTACCACAACTGTACACCATCACTCTGCTCTCTGAATGCAGGCTTCCCACAGATTCACAGGGGCCAGAACCCACTTACAGAAGCTGGTGTGACCCTTCACAATGTCTCCACATTCTCTGCCTGCCTCTGTCAGCGCTTCCTCCACTGTCACCCTCCAGAGAGACACATCTTCCTTCGTATCCAAAACTGACTTCATCCAGGGCTCCAGGATGCTACACACATCTTTTGGGGCATATTCCTGGGAGAGCAAAGCTACCAAAAATCCCTCATTTCTCCTTTCTTGTAAAACCAAAAGCATTCAGTTGTCTTTGGCATTGGTTGCCAGTTTAAAAAAAAAATAAAAAAAAAAATCTCTTTCTTGCTGCTTATATCGCAGGGGACCTTAATTCTTAATTCTTCTTTTGTGCTCGCTATGCCTGTTCAAAATCCATAGGTACACATTAAGATTTGATCATCTGACACTTGCATTAAAATACACATTGAAAGAATTGCAAATAAAAAAAATCAGTTAAGCGCATATAACACACCTACCCATGGTTTCACTAAGAATTGGTCCAGTTTAAAAAACTGAAAAAATAATTTTGCTTTTTATTCAGCTCTGTTCTCATACAGAAGACTCATACAAACACATTATTTAGTTAAACAAACCAAATACATCGTTGTCTTATCTGCAAAACCAAACAACTGTAAAAGCTGAGAAATGCATTTTTTCCTGTCTTTACACTAACACTAGTTATTATATAAAACAATGTTCAGTTAAAAATAACGCAAATAATATGTAATTATTTCTGAGGAAATGTTTATCTCTAATTCATTTCCAAGAGGAATGTATTACTTCATAGAATCATAGAATCATAGACCTTTAAGATCACCAAGTCCAACCATCCGCCCAACACCACCATGCCTACTAAACCATATCCCGAAGTGCCACATCTACACGTTTTTAAACACCCCCAGGGATGGGGACTCCACCACTTCCCTGGGCAGCCTGTTCTAATGTCTGACCACTCTTTCAGTGAGGAAATTTCTCTTAATATCTAATCTAAACCTCTCCTGATGCAACTTGAGGCCATTGCCTCTCGTCCTATCACTGGTTACTTGGGAGAAGAGACCAACACCTGCTTCACTACAACCTCCTTTCAGGGAGTCGTAGAGAGCAATAAGGTCCCCCCTCAGCCTCCTCTTCTCCAGACTGAACAGCCCCAGCTCCCTCAGCTGCTCCTCACCAGACTTGTTCTCCAGACCCCTCACCAGTCTCGTTGCCCTTCTCTGGACACGCTGCAGCACCTCAAAGTCCTTCTTGTAGTGAGGGGTCCAAAACGGAACACAGAACTCGAGGTGCGGCCTCACCAGTGCCAAGTACAGGGGCAAAAACTACTTAAACACATTCACCCACTGTGCCGTTAGACAACCCAAACACATTACATATTATATTACCGGTATTCTGGATGGCCAATAATGTGAATATTGATTATACAGCTAGAGCACATCATCTACAAGAACGACAGCTACATCTTTACTCCTGAGGAGCACAGTGAATGTCTGGGCCTGACATATTTACCACAGGGAGTCTGATCCTATTAGTTGACCAAATTCACTGTGTATTTCTTTGCACTCAGGAACATGCCGTAACGCAATGAATGAAGGGCTTACAAATTCAGCCACGGTGTATTTCAAATATATCAATTTTGTGGCAAATTTTTCTTAAGAGTAAGTGACCAGTGTTCAGAAGGTCTAGGACATTAAAGATTAAGAACACAATGATTTTTCACCTATGGTTTTTGTGACTAATTTACTGTAGTATTTAGCTAAACACTTGTTTCTGGCTGCTTAAATACACAAACCCTGCATGTTTCCCTCCACTTGTACATTGCTCCACACTTTTTTCTTCACAAGTTGACTAATGAAATTACTGTGATATCATTACTCAGAGAGCAAAACATATTGGTTAGAGCACAAAATAAGGAACGGGACCCTCAAATGACATATCAAGCTCTGTGGTGTAATCTCCGGAAAGTAAACTGAGAGCTCAGCACTGGCTTTTGATGCAAAGATCTAACCCACATCTGAAGTCAATTTACATTACCCCCATACATACGCAGGTCATGAAAGCTCATTACTGTCCATAAATTATATGTTTTTGTATTACTAGGTAAAATTCCTCAAAACTTTATATAAAAGTGTACACTACAATAATGTGGTAATGCTAGGCGTTACCTGTTCATTCCAGGGAAAACTGGTGAGCAGCTGAATGCTTCCAAGATTGCTGGTATCACGCTCATTTTTCAGACTCGCTTGTCTTTGATTTCCCTTCAGCAAAATGGGAGCATTTACTGAGACAGCCGATACCTCTAACCTGTACTTCACAGTGAGTAACACTTGGAGGTCTTTTATTATTATTTGTCGAACTTCCCACAATGTCAATGGAAAAGGCAAAATGCTTTGGAAAAGCAGAAATGCGACATGCTGGCAGAAATGTCATTTATTAATTTTTATTAGGCAAGCAAATATCTTTGGATGAAGAATTATATAAAAACATCATCATCAACATACTTGTCCCTGTAGAACATTTCTGTGTGAGCCATATGTGGAACTTCCACTAATCCAAACCTCTAGAGGCATTTTAGCTACTAAGCTGCAGGAGTTAAGTCACTCCTGCTCAGTTACAGTCATTACATGACAGATCTTCCCTGAACTCTCTAAACAAAACTTTTTGTTCACAAATGTCCTAATACAAACTTTGCTGGGAGCCTCTTCAATGACTGCAAGTAGACAAAAAGTTTCCCTGAACATTACTTTATTTGCCTCTTTGGAAGTTCTACCTCCTCACCAGCCTCAGCCCCTCACTTTCTCCGTATTTCACCCTGATCTCTGATGTAGTTTGATAGTGTAAGTAGATGAAGCCAGAAAGAATGTTCAGCACAGACTGAACTGGATGCACAGGTGATCCTCACTGCCAGCAGCCGACAGATTTCCTACCGTACAGCCAGCCTTGGAGCTCAGTAACACCCACCGCTATTTAATGACTGTTAAATGAATCAAATCCTCTGTGGAACATGCATTGCATTAAGCTCCTAATTACTAGTTTCAACTGAAATGCTTTGACGACTGTTAAAGCATTGAGAAATGATAACAGAAGCTCTCAGGAAATGTTATTCTTAACACTCAAGAGATTATTGATTCCTCTGCTGAGGAGCAGCAAAGTTAACAGAGCTCCAACCTTCACTTAGGTAGACCTGTCTCTCAATTAAAAACAACAGTAAATATTGTAACCGCAACAGGAGACAACGTCCGTCACCCCCAAAGAATGCTTCAATTAACACAACCATGGACCCTCTTTGGTTGAAAGCCATATTTAAAATAGAATTCATGAGCCCTCTAATTTATGATAGGTTGTTGGATAACTCTTGTTAATTATAGCTACACAATGTCAAAATTAATGATTTTCCCACCCTCTTTCAACTTGAGAATGAATTCATAACTTATATTAAGACTCAAAAGATGTGCAATTAATATTGTCAGTAACCACTTCACAAAAGAGATTTGTTCAAGGCAGGCATGTGGACTCAATTAGTGTATCAATTAATGTTGCTGTTACTTGATCTATAAATTATCGAAAAACCCATAACTACTGCAAGGAAACAAAGCAAATCCACGCCCCATCAATGAAATAAGCTCCTGACTGTGCCCCTCGTTCATCACTCTTTAGATCAAATTTGAATTTTGCTGGATTCCATGAATCTTAGCAACGTAATCAGAAAAATAAACGAACCTAAACCAATCTGACAACCTGAAATGCCTCATTACTGTGATGATGCTTTGATTGTTGTTAGCTGATTGTAACGTGAAAAGAAGTTCAATAATACTAATTTCAGAAATTATTTTTAAAAAATCAACCATCATTGTTCATAACACTTATTAATTTAAACTGAAGTTCCAATCTGGAAATGAACCTGTAAAAATTGCATTGACATTTCTATGTATCAGCAAAATTGTAACTTTCACATCAACCAGAAACCTCCATCCCACTCTCAAATTTAGCAATGATTAGTCCAAAGATTAGACTGAAATGAGGTCTAAGAAACCCAAAACAGGACTTGGGTAGCGTTAGGCGCCTATGATGAAAACTGAACATGACAAAACAACCTTGTTTAAAGGCCGCTTATCCCCAAAGGCTTTTAAATTAACGAGGTACCTCCCGTTTGATCTTAGTATGACTAGAGTTTTGCTTCTGGGGATGCAAAGGTTCTCCTTTAGATAGTTAGACAGACTTCACTCTCTCATTAGAGTTTAAAAGACCCAGGAAACTGATGTGACTCTGCCAGCGGCCCAATCCGATATACGGGAATGGTCCCAGAGCCACTGCACTTCTTCTAATTAGTAGTCAGACAGTTAAAATGGGACACTTAAGCTTTTTCCTGTCCTGATCCCAAAAGGATCCAACTCACATCTTCCACCACGAAGAAAGCACTGCCAGGCAACACCCGCTGCTCTGCCGGCGTGAGCAGGGCAATTCCTCACCTGGCATGAAACAGCTCCCGGAGCGGCGCCCGCTCGCGCTCTCCCTCCTCCAGCACAGCTTCGGAACCTGAATGTTCATTCAGTCAAAACGAAGCGCCCAGCTCATGGCTGGGAGAAGGCATCGAGCTCTGGCAGACGTGCAGCACGTCACACCCCCTCCAAATTTCACATTCCTACTGGCTAGCTACGGCAAGCCCCGACCTGGTGGCCTGACTACTGTGAGATCTGCTTCCAGATGCCACGTGTTTCCCACGCGCCGCAGTGGAAACCGATTAAATAAGGGAACTGCACCCATGGGCATCCTCAGCATCACAGATCGTTGTGGAACGTGGCTGCGATCCTCTTTGTATCTTGCTTCCATTGCTTAAAGTCCCTGTCATTTTGAAAATTGACTCCATACAGGGGATATAATGAGAGATGATTTTGAAAAAGAATCCCAAGCTTCAGACAGAATAATTACAGAATTTAAGTGCAAGAAGAAGAAACCAAATTCCCTAGAAAAGTCTCCTGGCCTCCCCCTAAGCAGATGCAGATCTGCATTCAAATCTGGCAGCCAGGCTCACTTTACTGACCTCCCACGTCAGTTCTCCTGTGTAAGTTAATTCTGCAAGACGAGATTCTCCAAGGCAGTTATCAGTGTGGATTCAACATCAATGCCACACATTTCCCCCAAAGAGGTTTCTAAATCAATTTTCATTCCGATAGGCTCAAGTAAATGTTTTCAGTTTGATTCAATAGTCCATACACATTTATAAAATGGCTTTTCCCCCCATGTACTAAAAGACAAATACAGTTTGTGTTTCTAACAACTTTGGCTAATAAAAAACTCTAATTTCCTGTCCTGAATGGTACAAACATGTAATTTTTATTCACCTCTCAATGAACCAGATGACATCAACAAATGAAACAAAATCAGCATTTAAGAGCATTATTTGAATCATTAATTCTCTAAATGCTTAAAGAACACATGGTTTTTGGTAGGCTCACCAAAAAAAAAAAAATCCCCCAAAAAGTCCTAGCATAGAGCTTTCTAAATCTTCTGAGAATTTTCCACGCTTTCCTTTTAGAGAGCAACATGAAACCTCTTGAGCATGTCTTTTAAAATTTATCTTCAGAAAAGGTAATTACAATACAGTTATTAGTAGATATCAGTCAAGAGTGGATTAAAAATCAGGGCTGGAAGTGAGGGGTGGCAGAAGTCTAATCTCCTCTAACAGCATCTAGTGTGCTGGAAGCTCATAAGGTGGAGCAAAGTGTAGAAAGGTGGGCTGTGGAGGTCAGGGTGAAACACAGGCTCTCAACTGGTAAGCTTCTTCACAGCTTCTCACTGGAACAAAAAGCGACAAGCTGGAGAGCAAGGGAGGCGCTTGGCTCACCTCTGGGTTCAAAACTGAGTCACGCAGAATCACAGAATGTTTCGGGTTGGAAGGGACCTCTGTGGGTCACCCAGTCCACATCCCCTCTGTTGAAGCAGGGTCATCTACAGCAGGCTGCACAGGACATGGTCCAGGCGGGTCTTCAATATCTCCAGAGAAGGAGACTCCACAACCTCCCTGGGCAGCCTGGGCCAGGGCTCCGTCACCCTCAGAGGGAAGAAGTTCTTCCTCATGTTCAGACGGAACTTCCTCTGCTTCAGTTTGTGCCCGTTGCCCCTTGTCCTGTCGCTGGGCACCACTGGAAAGAGTCTGGCCCCATCTGCCTGTCACCCACTCTTATTTATAAGCATAAGTCAGCTGAAACTTCTACCCCCTGCCGAGAGCATGACCAGGTAGCATTTTCTACAGACCATTGAATTCTGGATCCATCAGCTCAATGTTGACTGAATAAAAGGCAAAATTAGTACTTGATTTTTAATAGCCTATTTTTAAGATTATCCAGGGTGATAATGTTAACACAGAAAATTACAATTTGATATTATCATGTTAATGTTGAATTTAGCTATCATACATTAGAGTTTGGGAGCTGTAATTCTACTTAAATAGCAGCTTCTAGGAGGATTTCATATGTAAGTTTTGTCCTAACTGTAGTAACAACCCTTCAGCGTTAGAACAGAATACTGCCTTACAAACCAGCTCCGATGACCATGGAGAGACACTGAATAGTTGACTATGACTAGAAAGCTTACGGCTGTCAAAATACTGTGCCTAATGAGAAATGTTTAAAATAATCTCTTGTAAGAGAACTGCTTTGCATATGACTACAAAGAGGTAAGTGCTCCCAACATATAAAAGAAATATTGGTTAAAATCTGTAACTCTGCCAGAGCATTTAATGCCATGTGCCCCATCTGCAGCAGACATCAAACTATTTCCCTGTCACCAGAACATCAGTAATCCATGCAAAATATAACAAACCATAAAAGAACTTCAAACACACATCCTACCCTGCTGCAGGGACTTAGTCCATCCCAGTAGCAGGACTTTGCGTTTGCCCTCATTGAATATCATGAAACTCCTCTTGGACCCTTCCTCTAACCTGGCCAGGTTATGAAATTGTTTGCTTAACTAACGATGTTACAGTGCCTTTAACTCAAGTTAGGCATTATACCACAAACATACCAGTCACATCACCTGAATAACCACCATTTTCTTTCCGGCTGCTGTGCTTCAATAAGAATAGCAGCTTGGAATTATCTAACATTTTATCATATTTTATATTCGTATACCTTACAAATCTTAGGAATTAAGCTGTGTGTTATTTCAACACTTCAAATAACAAACACTACCTTACTGTATCCTTATAGAGAACGCTAAAGACTTAGCTGATGCTACACAGAAGGCTTACGTCGAGATCAGGAAAGAACCCTGTCCTGTGCTCCATCTCTGTATTAATCCTTATCCCCTTTCAATCACCCTAGATCTGCAGCGTGGGATACACATTAAAAAGTTCTCATCAAACCTACTGTTCTGTCCCAGCACAGTGCAGCGACCTGCAGATGACTTGAGAAGTACCAGAAGAGTAGATCATGCAGCAAAAGAGGCCCTTCCCTGCTCTGGATGGAAATGGTTGCACAATTATTGCAGAATAACCTAATTCACTGGGAATATATTAGAGCTGAAATTGCTGTTCATGAAGCAAAGGCTCATTTCTTGGGAATACTCAGCTGCATTGCATAATCAAACTCATTGATTAGTAACGTTACAAACTTCATGTTAGTACTTGCTACCTGTCACTGCTCGCAGTTAATGAACTTGCGAAAAAGGAAGAAAAAACAAAGTCCCTGTTTTCCACATGTCCATCATTCACACTATGCAGGGGAGGACTCATTTGCTGAAATATACGCAAATACATACAATTCAATGACAAGTGAACGAGCACACCAAGTTTCTTTTGACTTTCATTATGTGGGATTTGAACAGCAAACCCTGAATTGAATACCTTGTCTGTATAAAGCATTCACTGCGCCGCACAGCCTTCGGACAGCGGGATGTGATCGGATGCACTCAGACTTCCACATACAATACAGAACAAGATTAATGCTGGAGATTTGCTACTGCCATACACTGTCCCTTCCAGTTCTTCAGATACTTGGACATGCTGCAGGGAGCTCTGATCGCTGCCACAGAACGTATTTTCTGCTTCTTAACAGTAAAGGTAAACCTCAGAATTTCCATTTGGGAGACAGAATCAGATTTTGTGCAGAGAAGCGTTCAGTTTCCGATTTCCTGCCTGCCCCAAAATGCTGAACGATCATACAACCAAACCACCTTTACTTTCTTTATCTACCTTGATGAACATCTCTCAGACCACAGTCTCATTTACATGAAAGTTCCCCTATTTTTGCCTTTCCAAACTGCAACTTTTTTATCTTGAATGAATTTTTTCATCTTGTGAGTTTAGGCCTAGAGTAGTCATAAGGCTTCTAAAACTGTCTTCCCAAACAAATGCTTAAATTTTTTTAATTGCTGTTGTCTCTTTTTAAAAACGCTAATATAAAGATTTCTGACACAAAAGTGATAGCAAACACAAGGCCTTAATTATGGGTTTGGTAGAATTGCCACAGTCAAAGGTATAGCTGCCCAGGAGTTGAACAATTTATTTATCAGAAATCTAAGGTCAGTAAAATTTGCAACACATACATATAGGAACATAGATGAGAATATTTTTTTGTTTCAAAAACCATAAAAATTCCTCATAAGTAAATGGCTAAATTATACACCCACAGAAAGAAACAGAATAACAAACCAAAAAGCTCACATGAAAGTTCAAATCTGCTGCCTCAAGTATAACTGTTAAGTATGATTTTTTTTTTTTTTTTATTTAGTTATTAAATTTAGTTTCATTCTCAATTTCATCATCCGTATAGGTTTGGTTTCCTTTTTTACATAAAATCAAAGACAGCTACACAGACCAATATGAATTACCAGTGGAATTTAAGATCTTGGCCTCTAAGTTCATCGGTACTTAAACCCATAAGCAATAAAAATACTAATAAAGATCTAAAGATAAAATTTCCTACTAAAAATCTTTCAGTACTCCTATTTATAACCACCAAATTCATATAGCCCCATTTCTCATGCTTATCAGTCCAAAGAACTGCCCTACAATCTGATGCAAGACTGTAAATACAAACATGAACTTCTCCAACTATGCATTTATTCATAGCTTCTCCTTGAGTTTTCCTCCTCCTTGTTTATATTTCCTTTACCAGATTACAATTTGTCTCTATAGATTGTTACCGAGTTCTCTGTAACTTCACAGTGTCAGTAAGATTCAACCTCCAGTAACAGAAAGTACATTTAAGCTCTGGTTAGTTCAAAACAAAGTAGAAAGAAAGCATTCAGAAGAAAATTTGTTCATCAACAGAGAAGAAAACCTTATCTTTTGCTAGGAGTCATTTTTAAAATTGTATTCCTAATCATGAAACAACTGCAAGATACACAGAGTAAAAATCAATGAACTGCAATACATTAAGTTCTTTCTTAGATTTTAAATATATTTCAATAAGATATATTTTTAATGTCAGAGAGTCAAATCACATGTTCCCATATCAGACTGCCACGGGGCTTAATAAATTTTACTTTCACTGACGACACAGGTAACAGAAGAATCACAGAAGATGCATAAAACGTGGTTGACGCATGGGCTGATCAAAGCTCAAAATACACACGACTGAAAAGAAACGAGTGCCTACCTTTCTTTTTGGAGTCTTTCTTTGTGCTGGTTTTCACAGCCACTTGAAGTTCTGTCTCAGTTGACATCCTATATCCTTAGTCCTCTTCACACAGATCCAGGATCTTGGTCAGGCTCATTTAGGACGTCTCTCCAAGAGAATAATTTAGCCTTTCAGATACTATAACCCAAACAGTTCATCTCATTCACTCCTTTCGAGTGCTGTTAAAGGAGGAAACAAAAAGTAACAGTTATCTTCTGAGCTGAAAACAAACAAACAAACAAAGCCACTGCAAGCTTACTGAGGAAGACACTGATGAAGTTCTCTGTCTACAGAGTCAATTGCCCCCAATTTTAGATGCTTAAGCACAGTCATCTAGTCCTGTTTGAGATGTTTTGACATATCTGTCTTCGCAGCCTAGAGACACTGGAGGACAAAGACTACGATCCACGAAGTAGCTGGAAATGTCACCAACAGCAGAAAAATCTGCAAGGATTCAATTCTTATATGCAACAGTTCAAGGTAAAAACATATTGCCAGATATTAAGTTCAGATTTTTACTCCTCAAATGCTCTTTTAATGCTTTCGTTCTCCTACTTAAACAAAGACAAATGAAAAATGTATTCATTACTCATACTGAGAACATCATACTTCACCACTCCTCTTGCTTATGATAATGCTTCCAGCATAAAAGAATCTGCCTCCATGTAAAGAAAGCTATAATTCTTAACACCCATCTAGTAATTCTTCTTGGAAAGAACTCTGAAAATAGTATTAATTAAACCTTACAGTTTCCACAAAATACAAATGGGATAGGATTGTTTACATGGGGCAGAAAGATTACATTTAGGCAGCAAGCTACAGCTTTACAGAACGTGTGTTTGTTGGGGGGACACAAATGCATCGGCTGAGAACCCCCAGAAATAACGGCAGAAAAGCGCCGGAGCAGTACGAGGGAGGCAGGCTGTAAGGCTGCAGGTGGGGCTGGGAATGCACGGGCTATGCAGGCAAAGAATACACAAAGCATAAACAACCAAGCAAAGAATAAACCATTGCTTCCAGTCTTACTGCTGGTCCCTCTTGCTTTGAAGGATGAGCCACCTACCTCAGCCAGCCTGTCGAGGGCAGAGGACCCCCCTGTCCTGAAGCATGTGTCATGGTCTAAAGCATCTTCTTATTGCTCTTTCTTTTTGTGAAAAAGTTCTCATTATTAGCACAATTACAGCGAAGTCCATCTGGCCTCTCTGAACAGCTGCCCAGTTATTAAATAAGCATTTAATAAAGAAATTAACCCAGCATATCAGCTGGTTAGCTGGCCAGAGATTCACTATCGTTATATTTATTTACTTGTGTCCCTTCTCTGTCATTTAAGAAAGTAATACACTGCAAACATTGAAATAATTTTGACAGTTGAAATCACTTTTCACAGTAAGGGCTGTGAACCCACTAGTACTTTCAAATCCAGGCTCTTTTAACATTTTTAAAATGCTTCAGTAACATTACACTGCCACGCACGGTCTGAAGTGATTTAATATTGCTGAAGTGTGTCAGGGGCTTTCTTTAATAAGCTCTTCAAATCTGTATGTGTATTATAGAATATTCAAAGATAGCTTTTCAAAATCTGCTGAACTGATTTTGAAATACAAAATTCCCTCTTTCTCCTCTATGGAGTCTGAGTAAGCGCTGCATAGCAAAAAGGAGTAAAAATAAAGCAACATACAAATCAGAGTTGCAGGGCTTGCTAAATCCACCTTCTTGGAATGTGTGAATAAACTAAAACCATTTTGGTTAACATTCTTAGCCAAGAAAACAGTAGGAAAGGACAAAGCAAATGAAGGCTGACCAAAGAGAGACAAGGAATAAGACAACAGCCCCAAAACTGACAGTCTCCAGGGCCTGCAGCGCTCTTTGGAGAGGTCCATGGACAGGGAGGTGTCTTCTCTCCCCCCGACACGGTCACAGCAGAAGCCACGGGCAGCGATAAACGCGTTCCCCGTGCTATGAGGGATCCACCTCACCCCACTGCCAACAGAATCGCTCCTCACTTACGCTTCAAATCCCCCCAGCAAAGAGGGAGGAACGCGCTGCAGAGAACAGATGTCCCTCGCAACCCCCATCTCCTTCCCCTCCCCCTGCACACAACCCAATTTAATAATATTTAGTTTTACAGCACAGTAGGGACGCATCGGTCTTTACAGCTCAATGGCACTTACTTAAAGCATCTCTCAAGTCACAGCTGGATTGACAGTTTATTTTTCTAGAATTTGGATTTATATTTACCTAAAGGTTAACTGCATCACTTTGCAAGAAACACTAACATGAACGACTTCACAAAAGGAAAATATTTATAATAGTTATATTTATCATCAAACCCCAACAAAGAAGAAAAAAAAAAACCCAAACCAAATTATGCCCAGGGTCAAGAGCTAAGCAAATTTTAATGTTTTCGAAGACTGCTTTGGATACAAAGCATCAAGAATGTCATCTCCTGTTGTCAGGTACTTTGAACGGGACAGCTAAAACAGCAGCATCTGAATGGTACTGAATATTTTAAAATAACAGCATATGACTGCTATCTCATTTGAAACTCTCCAGAAAAGCACCATTCCCTCGAGGCTATCCCACAGAGTAATATTTTTTAAAATAAATGCATGTCTATTTTTGGACAGGTTCACGTATTGATTCACTTTAAAACCTAATCAGGTCGCACTCTCGCAGCTCATAGATCCTTGACTAAAGCAATAGGTATCTTTGTAAAGGAGCCCATAAACATCTGTCAGATGCAAGCTATAGTTCAAACTGAATTTGCTACAGAGACGTTTCCTCCAAAAGCATCGGTCTTTATGTAAGCTACATTAGTAAACTTTCATGCACTGTCCATATTTCAGCCGTTTATTACCCAGATGAGAACGCCAGTCAATCTGCTCTTCAGCGCAACAGCTTTTATTGTCTCCTCCAATCTAGGTCACCGCTGTTAAACACTCCGCTCCTCCAACCGGGGAAGTACTGCAGCACGTGTTTTATCAATGAGATGCTATTTTCTTTGATCAGTTCTGCCACATTTCTCTCCCTGCTTTAAAGACAAGATTTTGCTAGCCGCATTTAAAAAAATAATAAATCCATCATTTTACACATATCCATTCTAATGATCTTCTTGTGTGCCTTGTTACTGTTCCAGCTATTACAGCGTTACATGCACGCCTCAGCTTTTCCTAAAGAGGATTCAGAGCTCTTCGTGTTAACGAAATAGTGACATTTTCTGTTCCCTTGTTAAACAGCTACACTAGGAACACAATTTGCGCATTTTGGAATTAACTGGCTTTTAATTCCAAGAGCGGTCTTAAGCCTGCATTCTGTATTACTCCTACGGCGGCACAAAACCCAAAGCCTTAGGGAAGAAATATTTTTGTAAATTCACTTTGCAGTTCTCATTAACACAGGTTGGGCCTTTTACACACAGGGAAACTAGTCACATGCTCCATGCGCCTCCTAAACCACAATTTCTGTCAAATCATTTGTCTTTTCAACCACGCTTTAGCGAGCTCAGGAAGGGGTTCTTAGGTGACTTCCCCTGGTCCCAGTTACGAAGGAGGTCAGGCAAGACGATCATAATACTTCCCCTCTGGCTTTAAAATACATGAATTTATTAATTTTCTTCAGGGCTTCAAAACTTAAGAAGTTCCCTCCCCTGCAACCAGTTTCCATCTGCTTATGTCAAGGAAAAGCAGTCTTAGAAAGGATTTGTAACTAAGCCCTGGCATTCCCTAGGTATTTAAGTTCTCTGCAGTCCAAAGCGGGATTTGACAAGAGGATAGTACCTCCCACACCCTAGTCTGACAAAACAAAAACCACACTACCATCCTTAGCTCTTGCTTTCATGCCTCCGAGGTCTTGCAGTTGGGTCTTTCCCAAAGCACCCAGTTTCATCATCTGTAAGAGAATGTTTTGACACCCATCATTTTGCAAGTGTTAAACAAAGCCCAAACACATTAAAAGGGCAAAATATAAGTGACAAAGTTATTTTAAAAGTGCTGTTATCCTGGAAAACTGAAAACAGTTCAAGCATGAAGGGCTGCTACCCAGGGAGAAAAATGTTACTCATCAACTTCTCATCTGACCATGAAGCCCCACACAGAGAACTTCAGCGGGACCGCACACGAACAAATGGAACACCCGATCCTCACCACCAGTGCCCTTTACACCCTCCAGAGAGAGGAGGCCACGAAACCCTTGCGAGCTGCTCACACTCTTCCGTACTCATCAGCTCCTTTCCCCGATGGTCAGCTCTTGCAAACATCCTGCGGGCAGCTGCTTGGTATCAGAGTATTGATCTTTTACAGAAGGCACTAGGCTAATCCCAAACTGCAACCCAAGGGACTGGTCCCAAACCCACTGAAATATTTCAGCTAATCAGGCTTGTAAGTAAGAACCCGAAAACGAGGAGGACGAGGTAAACAAGCGAGCTTAAGATACTGACACAGAGGAGAAAATGAGGAGGAAAAGAAAAGCAAACAGGGGAAGCTGCATCTATATATGCTTCATTAAAGCAAATTCCGTAACAATGTGTTTAGCAGTAAAACCTAAGCCAGCTCACGCATTAAAATTCTGTCTGGCCTGCAAAAGAAAACAACCTCCGTGAGACTGCTGCATGTGCCCAGACCGTCTTCTCCAGTTTTGTCATTTGCCCACAGAACAGCATAATAAACTGTTTCCAGTGACAAAGTCAAACGACTCGCTGCCACAGCATCGCACGTCAGTCACTGCTTTGTCCTGCAATTTCTCTGCTGGTATTTCTGCATCCTGCAAGGCTGAAAGGACGCTCGCTGTCCACGCGCACCAGCTGAGACCCGGCACAAACCCTCACTCCCGCAGCAGGCACGCAGAAAGCCAAGCGCCCTGTTCAGCTCCCCAAAACCCCCTCGTAAACTGCAGCAACTCCTCGGAACCCCGGCACCCCGCTTCTCCTACCACCTCCCGGCACTACACAGCTTGCAAAGGCTCACAACCGCCTCCATATCTCAGACTCAGCTTCGCTGGCTCTAAAATGAGCAAGTACTCCCCTCCACCTCTGATTTTCTACATATTAAGACAAAGGCAGGAGATTTATGTGCTTTATTATCCTGTCTGTACCATGTACCTAATTAACACTTTTGAATTCTTCCGATATCAGAAAACTACTTAATACTCACACCGTAACATGTAATTTCTTTTTGTATATAGTTGCTATTTGTTTAACTGTATTTATAAAATACGTCTCATCTCCTGCAAACAAGATGCTATTTAAAAAAAAAAAAACACCTACATGTAACTAAGGCCAATAACACATTTTGTTAAATTTATTGTGGTTTACAATATGCTTCATTACTCTATCTCTGGGGCGTCTTTCAGGCATGTTAGCCAGTTCCTCAGATGGTGTAAACAGCACCACTGAAGCTGATTTACCACTAGAAAAGCATCTTGCCAAAAAATTGACCTATAAAGTATTTCAAAAGTAAGATGTTTATTAGTATTGCAATGACAGCAGGAATAATTACTAAAATTCCTCCTGGAAATCACTCCATGTAGTGGTGAATACTACACTCCACCTCACCAATTATCCACCAGAAGTGCTGTGAATTTTCTACTCACAGAAAATGCTGACTGGGTTAAAAAGATGCCTTTCACAGGAATGAATTGATTTAATCAACATTTTTAATGGGAAATTACTAACATCTCATTTTAATTTTAGAGTTTCTATTTTATACTATAGAGGACAGCATTCTGGAAACAAAGACGAAACAGAAGACATCAACCTTGCTCTAACAGAATTTTTGAAATATTCAAAAGTATGCCATTTCGCACTCAGGAAAAACTACATGACGTTGGTTCATAATTTCTCTGAGGAAGGATATCCAAATACTTTCAAGAAAAACTGCTAGATTTGAGCCAGTCACTACAGACCAACAGAAAAATATTTCTATTTTTTTCCTTCAATACTTTCAACAGGAAATTCATCCTCTTACGTGAATTGCTAGAATCACAGCCTGAAACCTTTTAAAAAAACCAAACCAAACCAAAAAACCCAACACAAAACCACCCGGCACGGCGAACCCAGGACTTGCTGCTCTCCCCCACTCTGCTCTGTCGCTGACCGGAGCTACTGCTGCTTAATTCCGGTGCTGCTGTGGTCCCTCCAGTTGGTCCCAGCCTGATTTCCAATAATCAGGTATCAGCTTCAACTCTGTGAAATGACATTTAACATCCCTTCCACAGGTTTTGGTAACACCAGCTCTTCTTTGAGCTAGGCATGTACCTGGGAGCATCATCAGGCAATGGGATCAGCACTGCTTTCAGGAGTCCTGCGAGGCCAGAAGGGACAGAATCAAACCCCAAATCCATTGCCACAGAAAACGTAAAGGCTGGACACAAAATGGAAATGATAATTATTATTAAAAGTAGTCGTGGCAGCACTGTATGCCTTCAGTTCCATCAGAAAGCATGCAAGTCTGCTGGACAAGTGTATTCGGAGCCTTGAACGCAACAAGTCCCCCCTGGGAAAGGCCAGACACCCACAGACCGTGTTTGCCTCTGCTCCGCCTGTGCGGCAGGGAATGCCACTGCAGCCCAGGGAGCTGAAAACCAGTCACAAACCCCCTGCGTGCTGGGGGTACAAATACAACACACGTGGCTCCTCTGAGCGTCTTTTTCTGCTCTGAGATGCAAAACTCTACTCAAAGCGCTATTTGCAAGCTTTTGCAGGGTATTACCTAAAAAAGAGCACTGCCACTGAATGGAATAAGCTTAAAAACTTCCCATCGCTCCTCCGACACCGAGATGCTGTGTTACCAGGTAACACAGAGGTCCTTCAGACTGGACCAGAGATTCCCTGTGCTCACAGTGAAACTGAATTACCTCAATGCTTCTCCTATACGAATTGTGTTATGCCAAGACTTTCCTCCACCCAGATAACCACATTGCTGACCCTGAAGCAGAAAAGAAAAAGAATTTCTGATAATGCTGTGTAAGAACAAACA
This sequence comes from Opisthocomus hoazin, assembly GCF_030867145.1. NCBI lineage: Eukaryota > Metazoa > Chordata > Aves > Opisthocomiformes > Opisthocomidae > Opisthocomus > Opisthocomus hoazin. The sequence goes on along the minus strand of NC_134419.1, from coordinate 5,424,066 downwards.
AGAAACAAAACTCACAACTGCCACAAACCCTGCCCAGGCAGAGCCCGACTGCCACCCGAGGTCCACCAGCAGAAAACTGCCTTACCTCTGTTAAAGTCAATAAAGTCACACCAGCACAAAATCAATAGCGTTACATTTGACTTCCACTGGCGTAACTCCATTGATTTTAATGGAGTTGGAGTTACACCAATTTTATGCTGGTGTATCTGCATTAGTGTCAGTGAAGATATGCCGGCGTGACTGATGTAAACACCACCACACCAAGCAACCCCTATATGTCTAAAATTCAATGTCATTAACTCTAAAGCAGCAAGAAAATGCAGATCTGTACATTACCAAAGCAGGGTCTTTGGAATTTATTTTTGCAAAGCAGAGCAGCTCTTTTGCGATCCTCTCGACGCCAAAGAAACAGAGTGAAGACTAAGAAGAGAGAAAGGACAAAGTACACAGTTGGGATCACAGTATTCTGTAATTAGAGCTGTTAAATGATTACTAAAGTGCAGTGGTGCAATCATCACGCTGAAGGAAAGGGACAAGTATGCAGCCAGAAGCATCACCAGGGAGAAGGTAAAAGCAATGTCAGAGACACCATGCTTCATATTTAAATGTAAATTCTTCACAATCAGAATTTGTGCCTCCTAATTGGAAGAAAAGGTTATGGAATTAAACATCTCACATCCTGGACAGCTCAGCATGTTTTTAAGTGGCACAGTAAGTTGAAAGGCAACTTCTCTCCTGTCCTTTACAGAAATATCTTAATTCAGCTCTTTTTTTTTTTAATTTCCAGATGACTTTCTTAATATTGCGAGATGGAACTGAGACTTGCTCTTTCATTTATTTTAAATAAAATACAGTACAATACCTACACAAAATCCAACTTTAGCTATGCTTTGAAACCTGAAGTAAAGCTTGAAGTGATGCTTTACGCTGGTCTTCTTAATGGACATGAATTTTGCACCAACTTTTTCAGGTCCCTTTGAGCTTTGCCCAGTCACACAAGTTCACCTATACATCATGCCCTTCAGTTTTCCGAACGCTTCCTGACATTACAGCAAAGCAAACTTCCCTCATGTCAACAACAACAAACTCCCCCTATGCCAGGATCTTTATTCACCGCTATTTTTCAACACTCAGCCCTTGTTCCCTGACAGTTAAATATTAGGAAAACTAATCAGAGGACTTCACCTCGCTGTAAACAGACTTCTGATTTATTACACCAAACCCAGCTACCAGACTTCTACCAAAGTTCATTGACTAGCACAGCAAAGGGGAAAAACACGTACGTATGAATTTACACACACCAGTAAAAATTATTTTCACATTGTTGGACCACAACCAACAAATATCAATATTTTAAACAGTCCAGTGTGAGTTTTAGCTGCAGAAATACTTCTGACAATTCCATTTAAATAATCCAGTCTTCAAATCAGCAATGTCACTCATGAAGGTAATCCCACACGACTGCTAAAACGAACAGCAGGCAGGCTTCTGAACACCACCAAACAGAAGCACTTGAGAATGGCTGCTAGATTTACTGGAGAAATTTCAAACCACAAATCATTTTCTTGAATTCACTTATCTGTTCTCATCTCATTTGTGAACTCAGTGCCTCGTATCTGATTATGTTTTACACTGCTCCACAAACATCTCTGCTTTCTATCAGTAAGAACGTTAACCACTTTAGAAGGGCGGAAGGCACCTCCCATAAGAAGTCAGGCTCTATGCATTTTCTGTTCATGTGTAAGATTCATCAGCATTTCTAAATAATAAATGACAGAACTCTTCCCACAGCTAGAAAATAGACTACAGGGGAAAAAAACCTGACAATCTAACCCTCGAAACTGCGTGGCCTGAGTGTTGTTCTCTGCATCGTAATTCTACACAGGGAAATACCAGAGTCTCAGCTCTGCTATAACCATGCAACTGGAGAGGTCTACGTGACCACATCATGCATTTACAGAATCAAGGCCTACGTCATCAGGTTAGGGACCCTGCAAAAGGAATTACTTCAAAGAAAAAATAAAATCAAGCCACTGCCAGGCTAAAATGTCATGGAGGGGGGGGAAAGATGCTCTTGATTATTCGGACGGGGAACTCTTAAGCCACTAAACAAGTATATGGACCTTCATGAGTGGTAACGCATGACAAAACCAGGCTTATTTTCTAAATATTTTTAAAAATCACCCAAGTAGTACACAGTGAGGATCCGTTCACCTTCTACTGTCATGCTACAGTTTGTTCTCTCTTGGAAGCAATTACAGGACAAATGCCAAGCTACAGAAGGTATTTTTCCAGCAGCAGCATCTGGCTTCTTGGCAGACTCCTCAGGCAATTTTATTGGAAGCTTTAGAGATGGTGTTGGGTCAGTTCTAGCTATATTGCTCATGAGCTGTCTGGCAGTTTCCTCTTCCTCGATGTCATAATCCTTCTGATCTACCTTGAAGGAATTAGCACACTTTTATCCCTTTCAAAAACAGTTGACCTGCAAGGCATTTAGGGGCTATCTACAGAGACACAGTAAAAGTCACTGGTCTAAATATGTGCACCTTCGAGCCAGCAGCATTTCAGCATCCATTGCCTAATGCATCATCAAGAAAACATGCAAGCCATGCAAAAACTCTGTGTGTGTGTGTCTCTCACTGGTAAATTGAATTCATTCCTTATGATTAAAGAAAAAAACCCTAAGATGCACGAAAAATTAATTAGTCAAAAAAAAAAAAAGCTAAGCAGGGGCAACAGCAAATCTGTGCTTTTATAACATGAACTGCTCTCATACAGTGAATACAGTACTGTGCTGCATCCTGTAGTAAGGGACACTGCACACGAAGGCAAGCAGTGCTTCTGGCAGACAGCAAGCACAAACTGAAATACAAGGAGATCCGCTAAGTCAACGGAAGGAAAACCGCTCCTGAGAATCTGCCTCTTGCAGCCCCTGCGTTAAAGGCAGTGCCTCCGAGGGCAGCAGGGGCGCGGGGAAGCAAAGCCAGCCTGCGTCCTTTGCTCTCCCTGCTGCCCATCCCTTCCCCCTCTCCAAGCCCAGCAGCTAAAATCTGCATTATTCTGCAGCTGTGATCATGATTAATCCTCATCCAGAGGGATGAAAGACAGGATGCTGGTTTTACCCTTCCTCTTCACATACCAACCAAATCAAGCCCGCAACAAAAAGGCTTTCCATCAGTTTAGAGCAGCCCTCTAGAAGTAATACAGAGAATACTACAGAAAGCACATTTATAGTCACAATACAGGTAGGATCCTCCTTTTTTAAGAGACTTCTGTGCAATTACTACAAGAAATATACTCCTTAATTAAAAAACAATGCAGATGTGTTCATTATTATCCTTTGTTTTGTTAAGACTTTCCCACAAAGATATGCCTGGATGTCTTCTTGTTCCTTTTTTTCTGCCTTTCAAGAGTTTTCAGAGAGGTTAGAGTAAGAAACTCCCACAAAATCCTGTACCACTTTATTTTCTAGGAGAAAAAAGTCCTAATGCCCAAAGGTAAATATTACAGGTACAAGAAACGTACTCTATAATTTAATAAAGGGCTATGGATCTTGGATTTTCAGTAACAGGAGTACACTGAGCAACGTAACAGAAGATTGACAGCACTAAGAAAGATCATCCAGGTCAAACAAAAAGCCAAACGGAGTTCTGTCATCAGCAGAGGGCACCTAAATCCAACCAGACACAGAATTCAGACATGGCTAATGCGAATTGACTAATATAATTCCATTTTATGCAGGGCAAAACATATTCTGATTACAGGCCAGCGGTGCTCGCAAGCTCTAAATTTAGGTATCATTAGGGCCAGGTGAACCGTTACGTGAACTAATCTGTATTTTATCCATATCAAAGATCTATACTGTCCACAAATTAATTTCTTAGATTTAAACCATGTATTCACTCTCATTATTTCATACATCTTTTGGATGTCCCCATTCATTAACTAAAATTTCTGCAGAAGCACAGCACGCACTGACAATGCAGCCTGGGTTTTAACATGGCACACACTGAAAAATCGATTATTTAGGCTCCAGTACCTGAACAGAAGTTACTGGCACACGAAAAACCAAGCCATCTTTCAGAGGAGACGCAGCACAGATTCCCTTGTTTACAAGCTTGTTTCTGCAAGGTATTAGGCAATCTCAATGATGAGGTGAACATCTGAATACCAGCTGCAGACTAAATTTCCAGTGATGCCCTAGATTTCACTGACTACACAAATGAGATGAAAGTTGCACACACAGGCAAGCAGAGGGTTTCCTGAATGCAGCAAAGATCCAAAATATTTTTATAAGCATTCTTAATTATACAGTCTCAACAAGGCCTGCAAGTTGAGCGAGCAATGAGGAATAACCATCAAATGAGCGTATTTCAGTACAGCAAAGAAAATCGATTAAAAATATGAGCAAAATGTTGATCTACTTTGCACACTGCTCTCCTTTAACACCTGGTATACTTCAAACAATGTACATTATATTCACGGATAATATAACCTAATCTGAAATAAAGACTCAGCTATAATGAAAAACAGTTGTTTAGCCAGCCAATTTTAACGCCAGGAGGTGAAGAATACCTAGTCCACTTCAAATGAGAGGGAATTTAGGAACGCAGAATTCAATTTCTCCACTTGGAAGGTAGCCAGGACCATTGGGTTAAGCACCCGTGCCCTTGTGAAAGGACCACAGGAAGCCAAATGACTACCAGCGGTCAGGCCCTCGGCTCTGCTTCTCCTTCGAGCAGGGCACCCTTGGCAGTCGCGTGTCCTCCAGCTCAGCCCCAGTGACGCAGGGCAGCGCTCCCAGCAGCTCCTCGGGAGCCTCCTCACGATGCCCAGCACCAGGCAGGCCCAGCCTTGCCCAGCTTGTGAAACCAGACAGGCTACCAGGGCGATATGGTGAGACTGCAGATGATGTCCAATTAAAGCCGTTCAGATAAGTATGTGTTCAGTGAAGTTACTGCCTATGTGTCACTTCAACATTTTGGATTGTTTTGTTTTTTTCAGTTCCACAGTCAAAATAGCAGGCAGCAATAATATTAGTTTGGAAGACATGTGATGTTTGTGTTACCCACTCAAGTTAATTAATGAAAATAACGACAGAGTTACAAAAATCAGAGATGATTAAGAACTTAAAGACCATCCTACCCATTTCTCTGCCAAGGAGGATTTGTTCTTAACAGCACTTTCTTCTGTTCTTCATCAAACTTGTAAAATGACGCCAGCAGTAAGAGTCACGTCTCCTTCCTTCTCAGGCGTTCATACATTCAGGCTGATTCGGAGGAATAAGTAAAACCCAAGAACAGAGGTTCTGCCAGCTTCGTATCATTATTCTGAGTTAACTGCCAGGAGATTATCTTGAGCAATTACTCTCATCCCTTCGTGCACACAAATTCCAGGTACCTGTAATCCTCACATAGCTCAACTGTTAAACCAATCTATCCCCTTCAGGTAAGATCTAATGGTAAAATCACATACCACTGAGTTTATCACCCAGACTATTACAGTCTCCATTATTCAATATTGCTTATTATTTTGTACTTACAAAGTCAGCGAGATGTGATTTTATTGCTTGCAAATCATTCTTACATTAGTCTTACGCTGTTATAACTTCACTCTGCTTTTCCAGATAAGCTTTCTGCTTTCTGCATATTTAAATAGTAACTCTAATTATCCCTACTTGATTGCCCTCCTCTTGCAAAGCCTTTCTACAGTATCATCTGCCGTGAATTCTTCAGCCTAGATTTTAAAAATCTTAATCCTTTAGATTTTAAAAAGCCCAAGAAACATCACATTCTTTAATTTTAATAACAGCAGAGGTGTTTATTTTTTTATTTTAATTTTAATAACAGCATAGAGGTGTTTCTTTTTTTTGAAAAACATGCATACTGGGTTCCATCTTCAGATATATTTTTTTCCAAAAACACAGAGAGAAGGGCAGATTAGCAATTACTACATTGGTAAGAGGGACAGTCCAGAACAGTGCTTAACAATAAAGTCAATGAAAGAAAAAACTATTGACATGGTATCAGATCAGCAAAGAAAAGTTCAGTCGTTGTCTAAAAATATTCCTTTTTTTGTTAACTATGTTTAAAAGAGTTTTCTGGATTTATTTCCAACCACAGTCGCAGAAAACACTGTATATTTCTAGTTCATAGATACACAGAAGCTACCTGAGGCTACATAGTAGCCACAATTCATGCTATTTAATGCATTAACCCAGGTAATCCATTCCAAGAAATGCACATTACAGTAGCTCAACACATGACAATAAAATGTGAGTAAAAACTAATGTTTCTTAAAAGAATTTTGTTAGTCTTTTTTACCATTTTTGTAGCGATTTTGCTATTTTGGTTACTCACAAGGTATTTTGGTTTCATTACAATGGTGTTTGGTAACAACACGTGTTGTTAAAGTTGCCTAACACTTCTTACTACGAATTCTCATTTTAGCTTCTTGGAACTTTACCAACCCAAAATGTACCTACTGGAGCTGAAATCTTCCCCGTAGCACAGCAGAAGCAACGATAGGTACAGTTCAATCTCCAAGACCTCGTCCTGCTGCCCTGAGACAAGAGATCACCCCTTCCTCCTCCTGCCTCGCTAAGCACAGTTTCCTGCAGACAGTGACCGCCTTTATCGCGCAATCCTGGTTTTGACCCTCTAGCACAGGTCTGTTCCTCTGCACCAAGACTTTAGGTGGAAAGCAAAGTTACTATGCGACTGCACGCACAACTTTGCATTCAGTTATCTTCCATCTGGACAATGTTGAGTTTAGCATTTCTTTACTGATGTGCTTGGCTCTGTCACAGTAATTTACATTTTTATGTATGTGTGTAATAACATACAGGAAAACGAGGCAACACAGGTGTACCACAACCATATTGCAGTGTCTTCTGAAATTCAGCTTGCAAGCTGTATTCTTTCAGCACCTACTCCTGCAAAAGTTACTTTAGCAACACATGGCAAGCCTGGCAGAAGCGATTATCTCTCAAAGAAGGCTTTGGCAGAGAATGATTGGAAAGAAAAACAAGAGGTCTAGTTGGAACTGTGACTTTCAGATCTGTTTATGTCAAAGCAGTATCAAAAAATGCTTGGAAAGACAAAACAATCCAGGCCCTGAATGCTCAGAGAGCACTTCTATTACTATAGGCAGCGCACTACTTTAATAAATAAACCAACCAACCACCACACAAAGACACCGTAGTCCATCTCTGAGCCAAAGACCTTCCTTAGGAAATGTGACATTCAGACAAGAAACAAAGCTTCTCTCTCATCTTCTCAGTCCCTCTCCACAAATTATACAGCAATGAAGACTGGTGGTATTTCATCTACCACCACCCCAAAAGCACAACACAGTGCCACACGGTCACTCCTGACCCAGCTGGCTTCACGCACGGCACTGACAAGAAAGCAGGGTGGCAGGGTGCTCGTTCTCCAAGCTCTGGCAAGTCCATCAACAGGGCTGATCCAACCAAGCTAATCAACTAGGAATAAAATTCTGCCGCTGTGCACATCCAGCACCAGGATCCACAGAATCACAAAATGGTAGGGGTTGGAAGGGACCTCTGTGGGTCATCCAGTCAATCCCCCTGCCAAAGCAGGGTCACCTACAGCAGGCTGCACAGGACCTTGTGCAGGCAGGTCTTGAATATCTCCAGAGAAGGAGACTCCACAGCCTCCCTGGGCAGCCTGTGCCAGGGCTTCATCACCCTCAGAGGGAAGAAGTTCTTCCTCATGTTCAGACAGAACTTCCTCTGCTTCAGTTTGTGCCCATTGCCCCTTGTCCTGTCACTGGGCACCACTGGAAAGAGCTTGGCCCCATCCTCCTGACACCCACCCTTCAGATATTTGTAAGTATATATTAGGTCCCCTCGCAGCCTTGTCTTCTCCAGGCTGAACAAGCCCAGCTCCCTCAGCCTCTCCTCGTAGGAGAGATGCTCCAGTCCCCTCACCATCCTCGTAGCCCTCCGCTGGACTCTCTCCAGTAGCTCCTCATCTTTTGTGAACTGGGGAGACCAGAACTGGACAGAGTACTCCAGATGAGGCCTCACCAGGGCAGTGTAGAGGGGAAGGAGAACCTCCCTCGACCTGCTGGTCACACTCCTCCTAATGCACCCCAGGATTCCATTGGCTTTCTTGGCAGCCAGGGCACATTGCTGGCTCATGGTCAACCTGTCATCCACCAGGACACCCACGTCCCTCTCCGCAGAGCTGCTCTCCAGCAGGTCTGCCCCAAGCCTGTACTGATGCATGGGGTTGTTCCTCCCCAGGTGCAGGACCCTGCATTTGCCTTTGTTGAAACTCATCAGGTTCCTCTCTGCCCAACTTTCCAGCCTGTCCAGGTCACGCTGAATGGCAGCACAGCCTTCTGGTGTATCTACCACACCTCCCAGTTTGGTGTCATGAGCAAACTTGCTGAGGGTACATAACTCTTCATCCAGGTCGTTGATGAAGAAGTTAAACAAGACTGGGCCCAGTACTGACCCCTGGGGGACATCACTAGTTACCGGCCTCCGCTGAGAAGCAGCCTGGTTGAAGAAAGTAAGCCTGCTTGCCAGTTTAGTTTCCCGTATGGAGGCTAGCTCAAAATCTTGCAGCTGCCCAAGATGATAACCGAGGGGTTATGAGGGCAAGTTCTGAACACCTGCAATACAGCCCCTGGTTCAAATAGACAAGAAAGGTATGTCAATGTGCCAGACAAGGTTTTAGGTTCCTTTTATTTTCTCCAAATTGATGACTTTGAAAGGAACACACGCCTTCAGACCCACAGTAGAGATGTCCCATTGTGATTTATGCTTTGCTCTGCTGTAACGCTACAGCTCTGGTAAGAGCAGAAGCAAGCGTATCGATTCTGCCGGCTGGGTGCACCCGCGGGGACCGAACCTGCCCTGGAGTCAGCACCCTGAGGCTGGGGACGGCTGCTCGGAGCTGAACGGCTCAGGGACAACGCGAGGGCAACAACCGGGCCAGATCCACGGTGACCTTCACAAAAACCTCCACAAAGTTGGCCGTGATTTAAGAGAAAGTTATATTGGTAACAAATGTATTAACAGCTTGAACATCTCCGCAAAGCAAATACTTCATTATTAGTAAAGGCTCTTAAATTGTTTTTTTTCAGCAAGACTCAACCTTCCCATCAGGACTGAAGTGCAATTGAAGAACAACTGCTCTCACCAGACCATAAGCAAACACGTCAGGATGCCCAGCCTTTTTGCAGCAAAGTAACCCTCTGCCAGTCTATTCAAGACCAAAACATGACTATATTCAGAATATTACTGGAAGAATAATTCTGTTTGAAGTTCAGTAACTCCCAGATTTTTATATGTGCAGTAATTTGATTCTATTTTTATCCATTAAAGAACATTTGGATTAACAGATTGAAAAAGTTCATTCACTGCTTTATATCCATACAACTGTTACAAACCCTCCCCCCTGCTGCCCCTATAATTAACTAAATCAAGGCAGAAATTACATTTACATGTTCTTGAAAATATTTAAAAATCATCATTAACATGTGTGACTTCATCTCATTTTACTTATGAGTCCAAAGTTGTATCCTGAATGCCATTTTTATAGAAATTGAGTGCCAAATACCACGAAGTTCCAATTTTATTGCCTATTTAAAAATATCCTAACAGCACTCAGGCAAATTAAATTTAAAATTAAACTTAAAGCAAAGCCTTTGCATGCCACCATCCTATTTCAGGCAACAATTTCAAGAAAGGAAAGGGAGAAAACAGACTGTACATATACTATAGTTCAAAATAGATTCCTCGTGTCAAATGGCATAATTTTTCCTTTTTTTTTTCCATTAAAGAGTTATTTTAAGTCTTCTGCTGAATATATTTACATGCACAATGAAACTTTTTCAGTGGTTCTTTCTCAATTATTCTAAGTGCTGTAACACTGCATACACTAATAGTGTACACATATATACAAATCCACACATAAATGTATGCACTCATGCACACAATATTCTTGCAAAAAGAATTAATGGAAGTTTTTGACTGGATGCTACCCCCTGCAAAGATGTTAAATGTGAACAGTGCTTACGGCTGGGTTCATTAACTAAAAACGTTGCTGTTGTCTGCACAATTTGTGTTGCTCACATCAGAATGGACGACATGTAAAATGCTAATTTACAGACTCAGTTCCTTTCAATTTACCATCAGGGTCTCTCTCCGCTAGGAAGTTCAGTGGTCGCTTACTACAATCCTCACAGAACAACTTGAGCTGAAACTTCACTCAGCCCCTGGAGATCAAACTCTGCAGGCAGTCTTCTCCAATATAAAGAAGAGGGAAGAAAAAAAAAACCCACAAACACCCCCTCCCCGCCCCCCGCCTCCCAAAAAAACTAAAAACAAACAAAACCAGACAAACAAACAAATAATGAAGAAGAAAAAAGTGGGGGAAGAAAGAAGAAAAAAAATAAAAGTTTTGAATGAGCTCCAAACATATCTTCTGTCATGCTGTCATGGAAAAGTGATATCCCAACAGCCACAGTCCACTGTCATTGGCAAACACCACATCTTCCAAGACAAGAAGCATTATACTTAAGAGTAGCAGCTAATGTCATTGTAGATAACTCGTTTCACAACTTCAGCTGTTCATCACCCTATCCTTCTTCAGTCCTTTTCCTAAAATCCCTAGTTGTAGAGCACCTGCAGTCCGAGAGGTCTGCTCACATCCAGTCTGAAAGCTGCTCTGAACTCCCACGCCAAGCATGGAATTTCACTTTATCAATTTAGTTTGGACTAAATGTCTCCATTACAGGTTGATGCCACACTTGATAAACAGATACTATTAAGAGATTAACTTCAAAATCACATTATTTCTCCAAACTAAATCACCAGCACTGGTACAGCCATCATGCCCTAAAACATTCCAGGACTTCACTCTACCACAGCCGTACCAGCTGTCTCTTCTTTAAATATCTGCGACACCCAAGTACTTCAGAGACCGTAAATAGCAATTTATTGCTATCACAATGTATTATACTTACAAATCCTTACATTATTTATACCTTTAAAATTCCTGGGCAGGTTCATCCGTTGTTTCATTTCCCTTTCAGGGATGCAGCACCGTGCTGTATCTAACTTTCCACAGGGCCCCACTGCCTCTCTGCCAACAGGGCTCCCTACTCTTTGGTCTACAAACTATTTGGTTTCAAAGATCTGTTCTTTACAGGGTAAGGTTTTAGCAGCAACTTAACGCCTTTAAATTCTTCTCTGTAACCTCTGTGCTAGTTTATCAGAGCAGTCATTAAGCCTGGGCACTTTGAGGCTGATGGGTATATCTAAGCTAGCCCACTTCGAACTAATTGCATTCAATTTAACATTCTCCAAGCACTGGCAGTCCTCATTCAAGCCAAGTGTGAAAGTTTTTAAATTAGCTTTTGCAGTTTGATTCACAGACAGCAAATGCAAAATGGCACAGGATTAATTTTTTCCCAACAACACAGTGCAACAAAATAGCCCAAAGGCTATATTAGTTCATTTGCTTTAACTATTAGGGAAGATTTGCAGCACAGAGAGTGCTCCAACGGAGACAAAAGCTCCAGAGGACTTTCAAAGCTTAATATTGCCCCTATTAATTAAAGTACCATACTTTGTACAGCCTTTCCACTCTGTCACTAGATGTGAAAATGGAAGTCTAGACCATTTAAGACAAGCCGCACTGATTATTGCTTAAAAGATGAACATACCAATACGTTTTTGTCATTTTTATTACCGATCAAATTTTTAATATTTAATAAACTCTAGTATTGGACTGTAAAATGGTCTCTACAGAAATCCACATTTTCCTTGGGAAAGTACAAATCTTGACTTCACATGTAATCTGACAATGTCTCTTTTGATCGGTCTGCCTGTGCTTGCCAAGATACAAGTTAAAAAGGAAGCCAGAATATTGAATCATCTACTACAAAATGATTCGTTAACTCCCACCACACAACAGCAGAGCAGGATGGAAATTTAGCTGTCTGGGCACTTTTTATTCTCCCAGCATTACCACTAGGCACATACACCGAGTTTACACAGTCAGCTTTCTGAACGTGCAGTGTCTTTTCACAAAACTTTCAAGCACACAAATTTCCCTTTGAGCAAGTACAGAGGGTGTGCACGAGCTGCTCCAGCGACAAATAGAAAAGTTCAACGTATACAAAACCCGATTAAATACTCTACACTCAGTCTTCAGAAGAAAAATATTTCTCCAATTTAAGAGACAAACTAAAATCTCCACTAAGGACTTAGCTCACCTCATCAAAGTACCTATCAGAATATTAGATAAATCCTAGATGCCCATTCTGACAATGTGGTTGATGCACACTACACCGCACTACCGCAGCCTTAAGCATCAGAAGAAGTAAGATACCACGAGATCAAAGTCAGCTAACTTCAATGGGAGCCTTTCCATCATCTTCAGAAGTTTTTAAGTGAGGACCACAACTCATAATCACTCTTTCATTCAAATTATTTGTAATACTCTAACAAGTAATAATTCTAATAACTGTATCAATAGTGGTAACTCATCACAGATGGAAACTATCTTGAGGTATAAATAGTATTTATAGAGAACTATTAAATTTATGAATTTTTTTTTTGCATGCATAGATAGATTCCACCTCAAAACTGCAGATTCCAGATTCAATATAGCCCAGGACATGCAGGCCACAAACTATAAAGTCAAAGGCCTATTTGTAAATGTCAAAATGTGAAGTCACTGAGGTGAATATAATTTAGACGCTTCTTGATAGGACTCAGAATGCTAATCTCAGATATCAACTCAGTTTTACCAGGATTTTCTATTCTGTGCTAAGAAGTTACATACTTGCATTAAGGCGATCGTAAATACCACTTTATTTGGTAAAAAAGAAGCCTCTTACACAGTAGATTTGCAAGCAAATGACATCAGAAAATCTTTATTTGTTAAAGTTTGAAAACAGAAACCACATTACCTATTTAGTGAAACATATTTATAGGACATTTAATAAAAAAAAAAAAAAAAACCACAACCTTGCAACTCTTTCTTCAAGGCAACTCCAGACCAGCCAATGAGACCAAACACGAATGCATCACTGTCTGCCAGCGGGCAGCCGGGGGCAGGGGCATCACCTCCACACATAAGCCCACACAGAAGATCCACAAACTCGCCTAGCTTCACTGACACTAAAATTTGATGAGTTTGCATTTCCAATCTCCAGCTGCAATAAGAATCATCTACACATAAGCCTAGTTAATACGAATGCAGCCTGGGTGAACATAATGAAGTCAGACCCTGACCCAGCCAAGGCTGTGACGAGCGAGCAGTGACAGCGGTGGGCAGGCTGGCCCAGCCTCCGTCAAACAGGAGCTGTCACACGAGCGCTACTCCTGCTGCCTCCATTAAAGTCAATTTCGGAACAGCTACAAAGGCCTGAACTGCAGCTCGACATGGTAATAAAGAGCAATTTTAATATGTCTTCACATTCATTTTATGACATCTTATCTGATGATGCTTATGTAACAGAAAACCGAGATGAGATTTCATTGATTTAAACGTATCAGAAAATCTAAGTTACACATACAAAACACAGAACTGAGAAAAGACACTAGTTTAAAACCCCATACTTCACCCACGCCTTTAGACCACTACGATTTTGTGTGTAACTATAGACAATACAAATCCTTAACACAAACGATCACAAAGCTTTACACCCGTAGGTATAATACAGCCCACTATGTACAGAACTTCTTTGGTGGTAAGCACAACTCCAGCGATCTCTGAATTCACTTCCAAAACTTGTAAAGCTTTATCAGCTCAGATGGTAAATAACTACAGGTTATTTGATAGCTAAACTTGTCAGAAACCGCAAAAGAGATACAATCCAATTGTTACTGAATCTAATGAATACACTTTTCTGGTCACTTCATGTCAGGTGCTAACAGACATCAGAATCATTAAACAGATTCACAGGAGACATCATATGTGTGTGAATATTTATGCTTAAGAAACTTTGAATTCTATCCAAATGTAAATGCCACAGTATAACTGATCAGTCATGATCATGAAAGTCTTCCAGAGTATTCTCATTTCTAAAACAAACTAAGATTGTGAAAAAATCAGGTTTTGGTGAACAGTTAGTGGATTACTGGCAATTCCAGAGCAGGTACAAAGCATTCAATGGGAATGGAAAACTGCCCTGGTATAAACAAGCCCATGTAGGATGACTGCACAATGCTTTGCAAATATCAAGTGGTAAATGCATACACTATCCAGTTGTTACATGTTGTAGAGAACGTAATCCGACATGTTGCAGATACCAGGATTCTGACATTCAAGTAGGGCATATAAATGACAGAAGCAGCACGGCTAAATTTCTTGTGATCATTGGAAAGTCTCATCTGGTGCATTTCAACATTTGGAAATCCACACGTACTTCAATTTTGAGAAATCAATTAATGCTCATCTTTACTGAACACATGAAAATATGTACGTGCTGATGAAAGATACTCTGCCTAGAAATTCTGATTCCATCTGAAAAGCGACATGCATTCTAGACAAGCACAAAACACTGGCACTCCCCTTCCGTGGTTACCGATAAAACACAAAGGACAGATTATTTTTTTTCCCCAGCACAGATATCGGCGTTAGTTGGAGGAAAAGAACGTGCAGTTTCAGCACGATCTGGGTTATCCTTTGGGGATCTCAGTGGATAGAAACGATTCCTGATATTCAGGACTGAGGCCTAAAGCAACACGTTTGCATTTGAAAGCCACTATGAAGTGCACTAAAGGCAGCAAGCACAATATACTGCACACTTCATCTGTTTCGGTATTTTTTCCCTTCCTGTGCTTATTATACTAACTTTATCTTTGGATCCTTAAGCTCTTCAGATGGGCCTTGGGTTTTTCTTTTCTCTCTGCGCAGTAAGATAGGGACTTGATAGGGACCAGCAGGGACGCTGTCCGTGACATGCACCTCCGATGAAAAAACATAACATAAATGGACAAGTGCATTCAGACAGTAATCCCAGCCCAACATTATTTCTTACTAAAATGGCTTCTAGAATTATTGTTTTCTACTATCTACCAAGTGAACTTCAATTCTAATCGAGAGACAAAAGGCTGCTTTGGAGCTGCACAGCCACTGTCCCAAGGGTACCAGGGAAAATTCCAGGGCCACGAAGTGCATTACTGTAACCGAGAAGAGGGAGCACTGCTGAAGATGAGGCAGGTAAAACACCAGAAGGTGCTGCAGGTCTGCTGTCCTCAAAGTGCCAGAAATTAACAGTTGGCAGACAGTTGTTGGGGTTTCCCACATAACTTCTTACCAACATAAAACATTCCTATCTGAAAGTTTATAGTGCTAATGGCAACTCTAACATCTCCTTTTAAATGCATTTCAGCTGCTTCAAAATAACACAACATTGCTATTTCTCTTCCCCTCCTCCCTGTTGAACTCCTGTTCTGAAACAAGCGTAGCTCACAGCCTTTCTGAAGCTTTTCCACCCATGTCCAACCTGAAAGCTCACTCTGGCCTCACTACAACAAAGCCAGTTCTCTGTCCAAACACACCATAAAGCTCATTCCTTTCTTTCTCACACTTCAGTCACAAGGATTTTCTTCCTAACACCCTCTTTCGAAAAGTTTCTTGCATCTTCTACCAGCAATGTCTTCTCAGCTGTTAAACAAGAGAGACCCAACAAACAACAGTGTGGCATGTCCAGGAGACGAGGAAGGCTCGCCCCTTTGACAGCAAGGAGCTGCTCATCGAAATGCAGCCTCAGTTGTTGAAAAGGTACCCCACATAAAAAAAACAAAAACATTGAGCAAAATCAGGTCCCATCAAAGCATGAACCACTACTGGTAGTTTCATTTAATTAGATGCATAAATACATATTTCAGTACCTAGTTTTAAAATAAACATCAGTTCTGTGCATATATACACATTTTTATAGATTTGCCTAAAAGAGCAGACAAACAGACATGACCAGAAGTTATGTCTGCTTTCACAGCAAGGCAGTTTCTTGAAAGAGAATAAAAGTAAGGCTAACTGCTAGCGAATTATACCATTTCACCTTTTTGCATTTGGTACAAATTGATACTACAGGATCCATTAGATACAGCAAAGAGGCCTTGCAGGGGAAAAAACTGCTAAACACTTACTCAAGTAAGTAGCAAAATAATGTCATTGTTTCAATATATTACTTTATATATTGACCAGATAGCCTATATATGTGTGTATATATATAAAAGCCTATATCTACTTAAGACAAGCCTTCAACTGGCAATTTGTAACTCAAGAAGCAAGTGTTGCCACCAAAGAAAGAGTTAACATGCAAATCGTCACTCAGTTTAATGTAGTTACTGATCTGTAACAGCATGGAACAAACGACTTCGAAACAGTTATGCTGGTGCAACAGAGCTATGCCAGTTGACACTGGATCCAGGATCTGTCCCAGCGTATAGCTCCTTCATTCACTCCATTAAATCATGTTTGCTAGCAACTACATTGCACTAATGGGTGCATAAAGCTATTCTGCACCTGTCAATTGCCAAGGCATCTGTGCAAGCACAATGAAATGGAAAGAAGTGAAGCAAGGAACCCTACCGTTAAAAATAAACCTAAATCAATACAAATAAAACTTAAGCACTTGGCATCTATGGCTGACTTCTTGCTAAGTATAAATGGTATCAAGGCATGTTTTTAGCCCAACACTACCTAACAATATTTCAGCAAATCAGTTTGTATCTTACTAAACAACACTATTTGCATTTAAGTGTCCTAATGCAAAACAAAGTAAATCTCCAAGTGGCAAATGCTCAAGATGAATGATCGTGCTGGGTTTCAGAAAAGTTTGGTTTTCTTCCAAGAACCACAAAGCTACTTCTGTTTTCTGCCTAGGTTCAGTGCTGTTTAATTTTGATGGCTCGGAGAGAATCACCAGTCCTGGTAGAAAAGCTTCAGTTCTGCTTTATGTTACTCCTATTTCCAAAACAACCAGTACAAAGCAACAGTACAAATCCAAGAAGTGGAATTTCCACAAAATGTTCCACTTGCATGAGTAGCTGTTATTGCCAGCTGCAGCAGCCAGAATATCAATTTACTTGCCGTACAAATTTTAGGAAGCATGAAATAAAAGTGAAGGCAGCCTTACCATTACCTGCTTGTTTTCATTTCAGAAGCTGCTTCCCCTTACTTTCTTTAAGTATCTACTAACACTTTTTTTTTATTGCAGTTCATCTTGAAAATTAATCATCATAAATTTAAAAACGTTTTCTTGCAAATCTGTCAGGTTTGTGGTGCTATTTCATTTATTACAAGACCACATGACGCATCAGAGCTCTGTATTTGAACATGACATATTTTCACTTTGTTTTGATACCACATTCGAAAATTGTTCCTATCAATCTTTCACTGGAGCCAAAACTTAACTGTCTTGTTCACTGAAACATTAAATGCCAAGTCACACAGATGAATAGAAGCATTTGCAAGTTTAACATCTGCATTTGCAGTTGCAAACATTTGCAAAAGTTTCCTGTCAAAAAAGTCTACAGAAGAGAATCCACACAAGTGAATGAAGTCCGCAGTCAGTACCCTAACCCAATTATTCCTAATCATTTTGGTCAGCAGATCACACCGAAAGTTCACAGATTTCATAAACAGGCTGATCTTTGAGTAGAATTTTGGAAGCGTTCACAGGTCAGATTTCCAAAGACTATTACAACGCGCACGCATTTGCCGGGCCCAGCCTATGCATTGTTTCAGATCCACGATTTTCTGCATCATTCACTAGAGAGAAGCAAAAAACCCAAACAAACAGGTCATATACTTACAGTCCCCATAATGCACCATTTTCTCTCTAAACAGTGGCAGCAAACAGGCACATCCAATACTGTATTACTTTCTTCTCTCATTCATGACGATGTCACACACAGGTTCTTTGATTCTGAAAGAGAAGCGTTTCCCAGGTTCTAAGGATAGAGGTACCCCAACCAATCCATCATGCTTTGTGTGCTAATGATAGACTCATGCATAAGAGGCACCAGAAGCAGTCAGAGGCAGCAGGCATGAAAAGGAGTGAATCAACTGTCAAGGGTTGTGATCTGAAGGACTGCAAGGCTGTGATTAGAATTTTCAATCAGGACTTCCACAATTCATCACGCTACAAGGGAAGGGGGGGACGTATTTCTTCATCGGCCCTTTCTGCTACCGGCAGAGCAAGTTCCAGGGCATTAGAAAAAGGGAAATCTTAACGCCTTACATTTATAAGCAGGTATGTTTGAATCTTCAGGGAGTGGAGAGTGAAAGATTTTCTGGGGCTGCATAGCTACTACTTTTTGTCTGCATACTCAAAACGACATTATTTGCAGCCCGAGCCTTCAGCTGATGAAAAAGCAGACAGCTCTTCTCTCTTCTGTTGTAGGAATACTTATAGACACCTGAGCAAGAAGTAAGCCTGGAAACCTTTGACTGTTGTCTTTCAGGACATGAAAAGGCAATCTTTCATCAGAATTTGCTAACGCACTCTGTGAAACGTCAGAAAACAAAAAGGCAGAGCTCTTCACAAGGATGGTATTCTCACAATCTGCGTGAAATCACCTGCAACACTGGACGGGTGGCACAGCCACATTTTCACCAGGTAAAAAGAACCAGCACATTGACTGAGCGCCTAAGTTCAGACTAATCAAACATGTGGTCTAACTTTGTTTTCCTGATGGTATTTGTTTGCCTTGGCACTATCTCTACAATCCCACAACTTAACAGCCTCAAACAGGACTCGGAGATCTGCTACAGCCTCTGTTTTGAAACCAGGAGAAAGCCACAACAGCTTTTCAAATGTTTTGTTGCTTCTTCCCCGCCCCGTCCTCACCTATGAAGTGTAGTAACTCTGCCTCACTGAATACAGATTTTGCAAGAACTCATTCACAATGGGGATTGCTGCCTCAGAGAGCAAGCCTTCAACTGGGAACTGGGTACTGGTGACTTGAACTACGTGCCACAGGGAACCAGCGGCCTGCCTGCGTCAATGTCACTGCTGAGTCCTTGTCTCAGAATCTAGATCCAAGCGACAGCCCAGGCAGATTAGACAATTTATTGAAATATATGAATGAAGCATTATTTTAAAAGGCAATTTTCATGTTCAACGATGAATAATGAACAGTAAAGACAGTTCTGATTTGCATAATTAATGTTTCAGTTATTGATATTCCTTCAGAGGGTCACTAGCCTTTCTTCTCCAAGTTAATTAATTAATAAAGCAACTCCTTTTATGTAGGTAATTGTAATCACTTTAATACTCAGAAGGCATGTAAAATATCTGGCACTTATTTTTTTAATGTTGCAACCCTCATGACACAGCGATCTTTTGCAAAATGTAAACACTCAATGGGTCCATTTAGCTCCTGACTAGAAAGAAATCCTTCGAAACTAACAGGAAAGAAATGCCTAAATTACGCACAAACATAGCAATATGGGCAAGACCACCTTTTGTCCTTACATTGCAACAGTCATATTTTCTTTAATGAAAATCTCAGCTTCGAGACAATCTACTGCTAACGGTGCAAATCTATCCTCACATTTAGCTGAAGATTGCTCTGAGGAGATAGAATCATTTAGCATAGAATAGATGTTTATGGGAAAACAAACTAGAAACTTGTTAGCAAGCAGCAAGCTTTAAGTGCTCAGCATTTTACAGGCAACACAGGAATTTTCCTGTTTCCATTAAGAAATGCACAAACAAATCCCATAAACAGAAACCTGACCCTACCCTTCTGTTACAGAAAGACCTATTGCCCATGGTAAATATTACTTATGCCAGGTGAGCTGGTTACTTTGCTCAGTGGCCAGCGCTTATGTGCAGCTGCAGCAGATCAGACATCATGCAAAATTCAACCTGGAAAGATTTACTGAATACAGTGCTTCAAGAAGATAAGAAAGCTATGAGGTTACAGCAGTTATGAAAACTTTTTTCCCCTCTCTCCTTAGCAACTGTACTGTGACCAGCTTCAGTACAACACTATGAACATCTTGACCCACGGGTTAGTTTAAAAGCTACACAGCCTGTCTGTGAGCTATTGTGTCACAAGTCAATGACTACAGCTTATGCTCTGTAAATCTCAGTCTTGCCCCATCCATAATCCATCCAAAACAGTTCGGCAAAAAGCATTCCAGTGGCCTCTTTCATCATGTCTCTCCTTGACGTGGGAGAATGAATATCAGATTACCATTTTTATCACACATAATATTCTTAAACCACTAACCTGTAGTCCTCCCATTTCTGACCCTTTCTATCTACATCCCCACACTTTCCTGCCGAACAAGCATCTTCATGGGGGGTGGTGGTGTTCCAGGCTGCCCTCCTAAAGTAGTGCTACACAGTTCTCCAAAGCCAATTCTTTGTTGCTAACATTTCACTTTGAATACATCTTTTATTGTGTGATTTAATGAAAGAGAAAGAAAGGGATACAAGATATCGGTATCTGAGTACTGGCACCACTGAGAAGCCGGTAACTGGAGTCCCATCATTCTGCTATTTCCTCATCAGAAAACAGCTACTGTCTCTCCTATGAGGCATTCCGGGAGACAGGCTTTGGGGTTTTTCTGCTTTATACAGTGCCTAGCACTGCCAAGGGAAACTGAAGGGAAGGAGGGCCCCAATCCACCTCCACAGTTCTGGGGAACTGGATTGCAGTGCTGGTAATAGATGCTATTATTTGTCGTACACACTCATCCGCATCACATCAGCTGCTAAGACCTTGCCAACATTCCAGACATCATCAAGAACCACTGCAACTTGTTTTCAGACTGTAAATCTCCAATCTGCTCTCCACCTGAGAGATTAAAAAAAAATGTGAAATAACCTAAAAACTGAAAGTCATCTCACAGAAAACGGAAATAGACACTGTACGAAAAACACATTCCAGGCTTGAAAATTCTCTCTTTTATGTAATTCTTATCCATAATCTTCCAGGGGATTGTTTTGATCTCTCTCTCCACAAGCACACCTCACAGTACTTTTAACCGCTGCAGATCTTTCTAGCCAGCGGTCGGCTGTGCATTCAACTGGTCCTTCTAGCAAATGGTATTCAAAAGAATGCAGCCACTAAGCAGATTATGAATAAAACACTCAGGTATTCTTTTCCGTGTTTCTCAGTAATTACTCACAGCCATGGAGTGTAATAGAGATCTGCTTCTTCAGCGTCTCACTTCTAAAGGATCGATGTGGTGCAAACACAGGCACTACAGGACTTGATAGCAACTTCTAACTGCTTCTTACAAGAGTCTCCTCGACAGCTTTCTCCCAGGCACTGAGGGGCTAGTTACATAGCTGCTATTAGTGTATATTTGTGTCTTTTTGTCAAAATCATACTTAATAAACACAAAGAACCTACAACGGACAGATCCACGAAGAGATACAAATGAAATTCTAGATTAACAAAGCTCCATTAAATCAAGTTACCAATTTTACCTCCAGGGATAACAATTTGGCTTGCAGTGCTGGGCTAAATAATGCAGTTCAACACATTAAGAACAGATCTGTATTCAGACTGAATGGACTTTTATCTCAGAAGCAAGGCAGAAGGGAAAAGAAATGCTGAAGTAGCTCTGTTTCTTGCGCACAGCACTACCTTCTCTTCTTCATCTTTTGCAACTATCACGATCATACATCCATCACCGTATCTTGCACATTCCCCGACAAAGATACAAAATAGGTCTCAAAAATCTGTGTCTTAATGGGTGTCATCAAAATAAATTCCAGTTTATTTGGATGCAGCACATGTAACATTCATAAAACACCCAGAAACCAGTGTCATTAAAAAGCGGTGCTTCCCCTTTGCCATCCAGCCACTGCCATAGCAAGGGCTGTTTTTACCACTTCGTACCGCAGATACCTTCACTTCCCCAGAGCGCACTCAGCAGCACGCCTGGAAATTTCTCCTCTGACCAAGAGACAAGTCACCTTTTCTCTCTGTAGTCACAGTTTCAGTTTTCCATGAGACGGTGAAAAGTTTCTCTATTGTCAGCACTGCAAGCTTCTCTCAAAGCAGTTCTATTTTTCCGTACGTAGCCACATTTTCATCAAATTTTAGTTCATACATTTTATGAAACTGTTTGAAAACCTCAGGATTTAGGTTATAAAAAGAACATGAAATGTAGGCTAGGCTATAGTGGGCTTTCTAGGGAATACTCCACTAGAGCAATCTCTTGATAGGTAAGGCATCTTTCTTGCTGTAAAAGCAATGATTGTTAACCACAGATTTTCAGTGGGCTCTGGAGGTTTAAAGTATTAGAAAGACCTAATTTCATTCAAAACTATCTTCTTGCTTCCTCTGGATTTTATATCTGTATGAGTTCAGGTAGAATATAGAATTGAGCAAAAGAAATGATGATACACCATTAGCAAAAAACCTTGGTTGAATTTTCTCTATCTTATAAATACCATCTAACATCTAATGCTGCCAAGTTTGCTATAGATTATTTATTGTTTTGATTATCTAAAATGGATATTTTTTTTTCAGACTGAAAACAGCACTTCAAGGTAAAGAAAAAAAAGTTATTGTTACTAAATGGACAAAGTTCAGCAGGGGAGAGGAAGAGTAATGTAAAATTACGTGATTTCTATTGCATCAAAGTGGGCAATGAAAACTTTAATGTATCTGTTCCTCAGGCATACCTATGAATATTTTTCAAGCAGAGATATACAATTCCAATGATGTTTTTACTCCTATTTTTGCTCTAGTTGAGTAATAATTTGAACTCTGAAAAGGATCCATTTTCACAGATATTCATACCACTTGTCCCATTCCAAAGAGACAGGATTTATTTGTTAACCAAGTGGCATTCCAGTTTAAACATTCTGCAATATCAACACATAAAGCATCCTAAATACAATTTAAAAGTTTGCAGCTGTATTTACTAATTAAAAATTATTTGTTGTCTAACACCCTGTGTTTTAATTCTGCATGTTACAGTGTTTTCATCACAAAAGAAGTAAGCGAGAGGATTCCAGACTCATCCTTCGTGCTGCCTTTACCGTACATTCTGAGCATCACAAGCTTCACAAAGACTGTGTGCAGTGTGGATGGCAAGACACACTCTAGTGGGGTTTTTTTCTCTCTCAAGAACTATTTCAACTCATATGTATGACCTCCACAGTCTAACCGATGACTATTCAGTGCATCAGTTACAAAAAACAGCCATTCTCATTTCCTTTAAACTCCTCCTCAAAGAAATAAATCAGTATCTTGACTGATTGAAACACTTAACTGCCAGTCATCTTGCTTTGTCCCTTCGCTGCCTCACACCAGCCTGCATGAACTCCAGAGATGCAGAGCAGTGATTAAATTGTAACACGGAGCACTGAGAGCAATAACTAAGTGAGCAGTTATAAACAAATAACACAGTTCTTCATAATTCAGTAAAATACATTATTTGATTTTGTGTGCGTTTTTGAAAGCCAGTCAAAATAGCCGTGCTTTTTTACTAATGCAGTAACATTACTGCTTAATGGTGGAAAGCACAGGAGAGCAATATATGGCCTACAAGTAAGAGTAAAATGGGCAAGCTTAACAATGCAAGTTTATCTTCCTTATGAATTACCTAGGCAGTGCTTTTATCATACGAGATCCGTTGTTTCCCAATTCGGAAATTACTTCCTGAATCTATTAACTATAATGGGAGAAATGTATTTTTCAGTCTTACTCTCTGAACACCACCACCCCCCACACCCCTCCCAAATAAATCGGTCTAAGCAGGTGAGTCTAAACTGGCAGCAAGGCCGAAGTATTTCACGCATGCAACCACTAGCTCCCTGTAACACTAAAGGATTTTTTCGAGGGTGGGAGCACAGAGATGAAAGGATTTAAGTGTAAATTATACAATGATAGTACAGCTCTAGAGTATTACCATGCATGTGAGGGATTATTAAAGATCAGGTAGGATTTTTCTAGCCTTACTTCAGACACCTCCAGGGAAACAAATTCTGCAATGCTCCGCAGGAGATAAAGAACCACCTGACTATATTAACAGGCTCATAGATGTAATTCCATGAACTACAAGCTTTCTTTGTACTTCCCATACCTCAAAGTGCACAACATTTCTATCACAGAATGGTTTGGGTTGGGAGGGACCTTACAGATCATCTCGTTCCAACCCCCCTGCCATGGGCAGGGACCCCTTCCACCACATCAGGGTGCTCCAAGCCCTGTCCAGCCTGGCCTTGCACACTGCCAGGGAGGGGGCAGCCACAGCTTCTCTGGGCAACCTGGGACAGTGTTTCACCACCCTCAGAGTAAAGAATTTCTTCCTTGTATCTAATCTAAATCTGCCCTCTTTCAGCTCAAAGCCATTACCCCTTGTCCTGTCACTCCATGCCCTTGTAAAAAATTCCCTCTCCAGCTCTCTCCCAGGCCCCTTCAGGCACTGGCAGCTGCTCTAAGGTCTCCCCGCAGCCTTCTCTTCTCCAGGGTGACCAGCCCCAGCTCTCCCAGCCTTTCCTCCCAGCAGAGGGGTTCCAGCCTTCAGATCATTGCTGTGGCCTCCTCTGGCCCCGCTCCCACAGCTCCAGGTTTGTCCTGTGCTGAGGTCTCCAGAGCTGGACGCAGGACTCGGGGGGGGGGGGGGGTGTCTCAGCAGAGCCCGGCAGAGGGGCAGAATCACCTCCTCAACTTGCTGGCCACGCTGCTGGGGATGCAGCCCAGGGTATGGTCGGCCTTCTGAGCTGCGAGCATACACTGCCAGGTCATGTTGAGCTTCTGGTCAACTGGCACCCTCAAGTCCTTCTCCTCAGGGCTGTTCTCAATCCATTCTCCACCCAGCCTGTATTTGTGCTTGGGATTGCCCCAACCCAGGTGCAGGACCTTGCACTTGGCCTTGTTGAACTTCACAAGGCTCGCATGGGCCCACCTCTCAAGCTTGCCAAAGTCCCTCTGGATGGCATCCCTCCACTCCCTCGACCACACCACACAGCTTGATGTCATCGGCAAACTTGTTCAGGGTGCACTCCATCATAGTCCTTGCATTTCACATGTTTTTGAAGGATGACATTTCCACTCCCTGGCTTAGTATTTGCATGTCTTGAATTCTCTAGTAAGGTCCAACAAGAGTAATATTATTTTTATTCATATCTCTTCCTTCTCCTAAATTGCAACACCACATCCCAAACTCATTTCACAGAATCACAGAACGTTAGGGGCTGGAAGGGACCTCTGTGGGTCATCCAGTCCAACCCCCCTGCCGAAGCAGGGTCACCCACAGCAGGCTGCACAGGACCGTGTCCAAGTGGGTCTTGAATATCTCTGGAGAACGAGACTCCACGACCTCCCTGGGCAGCCTGTCGCAGGGCTCCGTCACCCTCAGAGTGAAGAAGTTCTTCCTCATGTTCAGATGGAACCTCCTCTGCTTTGCCCCTTGTCCTGTCGCTAGGCACCACTGAAAAGAGTCTGGCCCCATCCTCCTGACACCCACCCTGCAGATACTCACAAGGTCCCCCATCATTTACCTAAGCAAAGTGCTTTGTACATGTACAGCCATTAAAATCACCATGATTTTCCTGAATATGAAAGATAGAGGTGGAGGTACTTTCCTATGCTCCTGAAAACTGAAGTCAACAGCCAACACCTGTATTACACAGCAGAAGATACATTTACTATATTATTCCTAATGGCATACCAATTGCTATCAAAACTCTAAGAAGTCACATTTCAGTCACCAGAGGGTAGTTTGGTAGCATTAAAACTGCAAAACAAATACAAGAGGCAAGGCATCTGAATCTGTTCCAAGTGCTGTGACTACATGTACGGCATTCCTTCTTCTTCAGAAGCTCTCAATCACTTCCCAAGTCTCAGAATTCATCAAGCTGGATTCATTTTCCAATCTCCTCACATTTCAAATCCTCTTCTCACCAAGGCCCAAACACCAGCACAGTTTAAATTCCACTTTCCCCAGTCAACAGGAGTCACTAGGACTCTTGGTATCAACGACCACTGCACGCTACCTCACAGGAGTCATCAGCTGCAACACACGCTCAAGATGTTCGCTGCCACATGTGCTGACAGAAGAAGACAGGTTTTCCTTCAGTTGTCTGACTGAAACGACCAGAGTACCTCAATGAGCACACACCCCGTACACAATATGCTCTTCCAATTACCTCTTAAATCTTTGATCTCAAGGCCAGATATTTAACCGCAAAGTTTGAGCAATTTATTTATGATGATGCTATGAACAGTAACATTGCTAAATAATTCCCTTTAAATAAGTTACCTGTTTAAATTTAAGGTTGTCTGGCACTTCCCACTGTAAGAGTCTTCTTTCAATTGCTTGCAGCTTTGCCAGGTTTTTAACTGTTTGGGCTACAATTTTACACGTCAAGTGTGTCTGCTTCAGGGCAATTTTTGGGACATGAGGGAAGAGGAATGAGTTGAATCACGTCCAAGACTTAGACTGTAAGAAAACATTGTGTTTTGACTATGTTAAATAATCATTATGAACTTACATTTGAAAAGCTTTCTCTGTTTTGAAATCGTAAGCAAGATTTGGTCTTCATATCATGGATCCGTTTTTCTTGCTAATCCCCCCCCCCCCAAATAAAAAAAAAACACAACAAAAACCCCCAAACCACCTAAAATAAAAAAATCTCAGACTTTACACTTGTCCAGTGACTCCTGCTTTATACTAAAATCCCTCTAACACTATCACCCCTCCTGTACCCTCAAGAAGGAACTAAAATGTGCACGTACATTCCTACAAACGTTGTCCTATCCCTATAATTACGGCTCTGAGTGATACCACACAAAACAGTGGAACTGACAGCAAGAGGTTCATCTTTCTGTTAGGACACCCAGAAAGCTGCTGGATTTGAATGCAGAAGGTTCAAAGATCAGACCAGAGAAGAGAGGAATAGACTTTGAACTCTTGTATCACAAGAGCCAGAAGAATTTGTGACTGCTATTCATTCATGAGGACGTGGGAAGTTTAGTCTCGGATTCAAGAGGCAAAACCAACTTCAGTGTAAGGGGATCCATAAGGTCATCCGTAAGAGAGGTTCTGCATCCAGATAAGGAGCTAGGAGGAGAGGAGAGCTAACTCCTGGTACACCGGAAACTGGAATTAAGAACTAACATGAAGAACATGCATCTCATTTACTTCTATTTAGGGTCACAAAGAACATAGCAGAACATGCTGCCACAGTTACTCAATCCAACCTGACAGTGTAAGCCTGTCGATAGGAAGGACAAAAAAATCTGGTCTTGATGACGCACATGGATCTCAACACAATGTGATTTGATGTTCCTCCCCAGAACAAAACAGGAGTTGTATTTCACTTACTACGTTAAAAGCAACATCATCTTACCATTACTACTGTACCCCTTGTTGAATACTACAAGTGGAGTTATTTCAAATACTTTATTTCATTAGACAAATTTTCTAAGAAGACATAAATTAGGGCATATGGTTCATAATATTTTCACTTCCTTTCCCTGTAACCCATTTCACTAGTTTTACACTTCATCAATTTAAGCATTATTGCTAATCTGTAACATTTAAACTCTGTCACAAGAGAAAAAAAAAATCCAAATGTCTAATTAGAAAGCTGTGATGGCCATTTCAGAAAGCAGTGTTACAATTTCTACCTACATCTAATACATACGAGAGCATGGCAGCCAGAAGCAAATGCAGAGCTTACAGGCCTACGGGTTTTTGTGCAAAGATCGTTTTTACTGCTCACTTGAGTACAAGGAAAAACTGAATCTCCAGAGTACAGAATCCCCATCTGCAAGATTTACAGCTACACAACAACAGTGTAAAGCATTAAACAGCAGCATGAGAACGTCTGTTTTACCACAGCATAAACCCAAGGGCAAGTAACATTTTCTATATTGAGCGTAACACATTCCAACACACAACTGAATCAACACCAGTAGTATATGAAGATCACCTGATGGCAAGAAGAGCATCTCTGACTAACACCAGAAAACTGCTAACATTAGCAGAAAAGCTGTTTTCTACCCAAACCTTTGTACTGAAATGTGACAATCTTTCAAACATGAACAAGGGCCAGAAAATCATGCAAGAACAAAACAAAACGAAACAAAAAGCTTTCACAAAATATAGAGGAGTTGAAGTCTCCATTACAACGCACTGTTTGACTTAAAATCATTGCGAAGGTTTACGAGGAACTGTTTAACAAATCTTTGTGAACATATGTGAACTCCACTTCTTCAAAATAAGCAAGATACATTTCTGTCACATGCTAAGAGTTCTTCTGCAGGTTGTATTAGTGTCTTAAAAGCATCGGTGATCAATTAGAATTATTACAGGAGGGGATTCAGAGTTATTATGTCAGGTTTTTGAATGATAAAAACATGTAAGCCTTTGTACTACAAAAAGACCGGGCTGTTCAAAAAAAGAATACGTTCAAAAAATGTGTAGATATAGCACTTCAGGACATGGTTTAGCAGGCATGGTGGTGCTGGGGTGACAATTGGACTTGCTGATCTTAGAGGTCTTTTCTAGCCTTAATGATTCTGTGATCTACACACACACATCCTCCCGAAGACTTCGGCCAGCAGGTGACACCTTTGAAAACACCAGTTAAAACGTATCCCAGCCCAGTTTATTAACAGACCATTACACTGTTTCACAAGTTACTAGGTAAATATACAAGTATTCAGGGAAGAGAAAGGGAGGCCCTGGGTAATAACGCATTATAATAGGAACTGGTTCTTTTCTGTACCGTGACTCCATCCTAATCTGTTTTTCACATTATATTTTTGAAATAATATTGGGTACACTGTAACACAGCTTCCAAGGCTCTAATAACAAACCGTAATACACTTCTTTAACTGTTAAAAAGGTAACCTTTGGCATGTGAGACTGGAGCTGAAGTGTCAGTAAGACTGTTTTCTGGGTGCCAAAACACAAGAGTTTCTCTTCCTAACTGTGGTACATGGTTATGAAAGCGTAAGGCAGACTCCATTAGAGATTCTCACTTTCATAGAAAAGCTTTTGTCTATCTCATATAATAAATGCATATTACATATATAATATATATTAAGATCTTTAAATACCATAAATATAATAGTCTTTAAAGAAGTGGATCAGAGACAACTAACATCCTTGATTCACTCAGCCCAAGCAGCTGCATACCACAAGCGGACTCCAGCACTCGCGAGCGCTCAGTCCTGTGCCTAGTTCAGCGCTCCATAGGTAAGTCACACACGTCACACCTTCTGCCTGCTGTAGCAGTCCTTTACACAGTATTTGCTCCTCAGAGCCAGTGACCGTAACTCCTCTAGCTCCACGCTCTTTTCAGAGCACTGCAGACATATGGAGCTGCCACATCACGATTAAGAAGTTCCCCTCTCACATCACTGCACGGAGACGTATTAAGAATCATTACAAGTTATTACCAGCATCTCACCAAAACATTAAACTAGCATCTTTCATTTAAAGGAAATTTATTTTTAAAAAGCACTACTGCAAGTTGCAAGGCCTTTCAGTCTCTCACGTCTGCTTCTCAAGCTTTTATTACAACAATAACGAATACATGCAATAGATCAGTCTTTAGCAGAACTTTACTCTTCTACTTGCATCATCCTTATAAACTGTTCTCTTATTAATTAGTTATTTGATCTCAACATATTAGAAACAGTACAAAAAATACTTTGTTCTCTGTACTGCTCTGTAGCCTATGTGCTTGTCTTCTGCTTAAAAGCTTGTCTTGAAAGTCCTATTATTAATTGCCAAGCATTGGAACCGTTCCTCCAGACATCATCCCCCATACTTTGAAGATAGAGAGATGAGATTTTCTCCACTTTTTGCACTAAAGCACAAGCTAAAGTACATCTGAATACACAATTCATTCTATTGAGCACTGTGCTCTCCCTAATGCATCCAGTGCAGCCAACTTTTTACAGCAAGTAATTGCTGGAACAATCGGGACTCTCATAAGGTTTAACAAGATTAATATACGCTATGTCATCACGTCTGCATCTTATCTCATGCAGTGACACTAAAACGTTCAGGACGCACCCAACAGAAATACGTTAGCAGTGATCAAAAGCTGTGTAACAATCTTCTGTAACTCCACGCTGAACTTTCGAGCAGTGATTTATTAACGTGAACACTAGAGAGCTATTACAAACTACTTCTGTTCTTGTTGATTGTAACTGAAGATTAAGTTGCTCTTTTTACCTAACACCTGCAACCTTCATGTCTGAAAGGGGAAGGAATCCTCAGCTGCTTCCAGTTTGTTTGTTTTTCCCATATTGTTTGAATACACAACAGTAACCCTACACTGACCCCCTGAATGTTTTTTTGGAAAAGACACCTTACACACCCTGATTTCTTAGAAGCCAGCATAATTCCTGGTGGTTTCCTGATGTCTGTTTCTGCTGACAAATCAAACCTTACACAGTCTTGCAAAAATCCATTGTTAGTCTCTCTCATGAAAATACATGTCCACATATGAAAATGAAATACATTCACTATCTTTCAACATAAGAGTACTTCTCTTAAACAAATAAATAATCACTGTGAAGCAGGCAAAGAAGTGCAGCATAGTCCACCAAAATAAGAAAGAAAATCTCAGAGGTAGTCCATGACAGACATTGAAATTGATATTATGTCTGCTTTACTCATTGTCTAGGTCCAAATTATATACATACTTCCAGCCACAAAGAAGAAAAGCAACACTGTATTCATCAAGACAATTTATTCTTGTGTTATTGGATCCACAAACCAAATGACATCTACCTGCACTATTTTCCTTCCCTGTACTGTACTACTTCCCATCTCCACCAAAAAGTTCCATCTAAAAATACTGATTAGCAGAATCAGCCACCCACGATGTTTACGGGTCATTTACAATCTGTTCTTTGAACTAAAGATGATCTTTGCAATAAAGAACAGAGTTAATTCTCTACACAGCTTGAGCAATATTTCGAAGTTTGATGCACATGAACCACTCGCCTGGATTTCTGCTGTATGGAAAAAGCGAGGCAGCTGGAGTTCAGTGACTGAGAACAGGATTCTTCTCACCTAAATTTCAGCTGTCAGGACTGGGCATCTTGTATAAGCTAACGAACTAGGCTTCTTCTGCAAAGAACAGTGAGTGACAGAACCATCCCATGTAGAGTCCCCTCTCTGCCATCTCTTCACCTTATCCAGGAGCCCAACAGTAGAAATTACACAAGAGTGAAACATGAGAAACACTACATTCAAAAGGGACAACCACCTAAGTAGCTTGTTCAGTCAACAGCCCTGCCACAAAAAATGGAGCTGCAAACAGAGACCTCCTCTACGAAAGTCACTTGCTGTTCTTCGTCAAGCCCAAAACTGGGAGTGCTGAAGTCTCAGACCTGTTTCGTGGCTGTGGCGGAGTTATTTTTCTAGTGTCATTTCACAGCATAAATAGGATTTCTTGTCCTCTCCAGGATCATCCTGCACTGAAATCCAGAAACTGAAGCTGGGCACAGTGGGATTCACTCAATAACAATTCTCACTGTTCTCTGAGGATCTGTATTCCCCAAAATCAATTAGCATTTGCTACAAACGTAGCATAGCAACAGCAGACAAGCCCTCATTTGATGTAAATCAGTGTAGTTCATCTGATTTGAAAGAACTTTACCAAATTTCATCAGCTGTAACTCTCACACAGTGCTTCTGAATAGCTCGCTCCATCACTAGCGAGAGAAGGGTCATAAAATCTGAGTGCCAGGAACAGTAAGTGGTCAATTCAATTTGTTATCCTCTTCAGGACTTCTCAAACATTTTATTTCCCTTGTTTTCAGAAGGAAGAAAAATGGGTCTGTATATATAAAAACTGCCACACAGGGATGGTGGGTGGAAAACTGTCCTGAAGCCATAATCTGAGATTTGATTACTTCAGCAGCCGCAAAGACAAAAAATTCATAAAACAATGTTTAATAAACTCACTGACTTTTTTTACTGTTTCTAAACTTGAGCAAACTGCCAACATGCTGTGTGAAGTAGCACTTCCTGTTGATTTGTTTTGTATTAATTATAGCGTAATTAAAAAGGGGAGTCTTTACTGCAATCAACTACCAGGTGCTTTAAAACAAGTAACAGGGGCCTTAACGTTTTCAAATGATATTGCCAGTGTTACTGTGGCACACCAATCCAATTCAAAAATGTATGCACATTTAGGGAAGAAAATCCTAGCACGGGAAAACCTTCATTATGTTAAAAAAGGGAGGGAAAAGCCCCACCTACTGGGAAGACCCTTGATATTGTTGGTATAGCTGCTACAGTTAAGACATCAACAACTAACAGGTCATCTACTCTTGCCATTAAAAGGTTCGAATTTGCTAATACGCCTCGGAGCTTGAAGAAAACTGACATAAAAGGCAGTAACAATTAAACTAACTTCACTGTGGATTTTGTTACACCAAGGAATGAAAGGGAAAATCGAAATATTAATAAAACCTTCACTGCACCGACTGTTGATGAACTACACAGCAGTACAATCTCACAAATATCAGCCGGACTGCATTAAAGTTTAAAACTATTCTGTTTTTTTCCTGATTACCTTTGTGCTTGGCTTAATCATGTAGCTAGTTGGAAATTCCAGCCCTGAATCCTCTATTGCAGCAGCGCACTGAAGGCCAAGCTATCAGTGCACCAGCAGCCCATCACTGTTTCCTTCAAGACCTAGCAAAGTTCAAGGAAGCCGAGTCTCCTACACCACCATAGCCACAAGCAAAATACAGTATATTCAAAATTATTGGATTGGTAAAGGTTATACAAGGAAATCAAAAAGATAAAACTGAACTTCTTCACACTACCTACCAGTTAAAAATACCCACTATCCTAAACACAGAGAAAGTTTTTCTTTCCTCCCATCATTACTGACAGATTACTGAGAGAGAGAATTAAAGGAAAGGTATGAACTCAATCAGGGGAGAATTCAAGTGACCCGCTACATGTTAATGTGTAAAAAGCACATGCCAATTGAACTGTTATGGCCAGTCTCCAGGCAGAGACTGACAGGTCCTGGAAACGCTGTCAAATTCCTAACACACTGTCTGCTTCTGCGCGAGCGCTGAATCCTGCCGGCTTGGATCTCTTCATCCTGGCTTGATCTCAGGAACTACTTGAGGCACCTGAATAAATCCAATGAAGATTAAGCAAGCTGAAGTGTTCTTTTTCTTGGCCGTTCTAGCATCGTTTCTTAAGAGCTGCATCTCAAGTAACTAGGAACCGATATCAGATTTTTTTTTTGGTACGGTGTACAGAGATCACTCATGTTTTTTCCCCTCAGTCACTCCAAGTACTGAAAAAAATTTATAATCCTCTAGGTGGAGAAACAACCAATACGATGCTCGCTATTCTTTAAGTAACCAGTCTGTCAATAGGTTAGAAGGCAGTTATATACAACAAAAATAAGAAATGTGTATTGCATCAATTGGATTCCCAGTAACTAATGTTCTTAATTTTCAAATTAGCATACTTATAGTCTTTGCATTTCCAAATTCTAAATGTGAAGCTACAAATGTCAATAATTGCATTTAAACATTTCAATTGACGGATAAAATTGGTTTTGGTAGGTACAACTAAGGCAGCCATATGTTTAAAAAGCTACTTTATGCTGCGTATTAGTGAGCCAACTTTTAACCAGCAGCAGTTGGTATGAGCGTAGGTATGAAACCAGATGATCAGATACAACAAAAGAAATCTCCCCATGACTTGAACATAGTAACACTGCAAAATCCACCACGACTTTGAAACTTCTTGCGTTTTCTGGAAAGTGTCCATTTCAAAGCACTTAGTACTATCTAAAAATTGTATCATCGGGTATTCTTAATATCCACTGGCATTCAGTATGCATATTTTTTCCTTTTTTTTTTTTTAAATTATTTTAAATTTTTGTAGCCCATCATCTTCAGACTGTGGATTTTCTTCCTAGTTATGTTGTGAATCTTAACCAGAAGATAAGTAGCAATGTAACACTGTGGGAATTAGGAAAGCATCCGCTGAAGAACCTCTTTTGTTTTTGAGTATCATTAACATGGGCTAAGAACACTAGACAGCATATTATTCTGTTCTCTCTCTCGTGTTGACCACACACAGTCCAAGAAAAGTGCAATCTCCTACAATTAGTTCCACAGCTGGAAAAGAAGTAAGACCTTTCTTGTTTTGCAGAGACCTAAAAAAATGAGTCACCCAGTGACTGTCAAACCTATTAACTCGCTAATCACTCACTCCTAAAGGGGTGTTTATGCTCAGCTGTCCTAGAATGAAAGTGGAGGGGAAAACAATCTCTAACTGGAAAGCCAAAAGGTTTTAAGCACTCCATTTTAAAAGAGAAGAGATAAATTTTTAAGCAAAAAAGCAACTCTTGTCAAAAGAGATTCAAGAAAAACCTCCCTTAATGACACTGAATAAGCATAAGAATCCCGCAGACCTACTCACTCTGAAAGCAAAGAACTCTTTTCAGGTAACTGCTGCTATGATCTTGAATTTCTGCACACCCACGATTTTCCTAAGCTTTCTAACAATAAACCTGCACAGGTTTAAAAAGTTCTTCTCCAGAACATGAACATACATAGACAGATTGCTAAGCTTCAGAGTGCGTCTTTGGACCTAACACAGATAGACTGACGGGTCCTGTTACCTAGAGAGTAACACAAGACAAGGGACCTGCACACCACAAACTGCTCTCAGAAGCCACAACTGCATCGCCCAGTTGCTAATCAGCTCCCAGTAGGCTTCAAAGCATGCTGGCCCCAACAAACACATTCAGTACCACTTGTCATCAGCAACCCTGCAAAGACGAAAGGCAGCAATCACCCACAGCAAAGCACACCTACCAGTGCCCCTATCACGCTGATGACAAAGGTATTTATACTGCTTTTTGCTACAAAGAGCATTTTTGGGAGATTCCAGCTCTATTTTTAGTAATAATGGGAAGACTTTGTATTACAGGACTCTTGATTATCCTCAGAACTAAACAATGATACACTCACATTCAAGTATGAATAATTCTAGCAGCCTTAGTATTATGTCTTGATTGTCTGGCTGTTCAAAAAATGTCCTCTAAATGTAATTTTCCGGTAACCACTCACTGAGGAAAAGCACCTCCTAAAACCACAGGGACATTGCCTAACATCTAAATCTGAAGTTTTTGCAAGACAGCAATATGCCTGCTAAAAGAAAACAAAACAGCAAGCACACATGCATGATAGGATTATTTGATTCAATACAACATAAATTAGGTCAGACTCCTCTTTGGAGAATTCTGTGTCAAGAACTAGGTGGTCCACTAAATTTCTATTCATTTGCCTTCAGGCTTGGGGAATTGCAAAGACTCTCAAGAAACTGATGTTCTTCTACCCACAAGAGTAATCACTGTTTGGGAAGGAAGAAAAAAATCTCTCAGTGTAACCGCTTGACAATAACTGGAGACCTGAGAAATCTTTATACAATAAAAAGAGCAGCTAATAAATCTTCGTACATATATAAACACATGCACACATGTATCCATACACAGAGATACAGAAAACTCAATACAGAAAAAAAACAGCAAATGCTTTTGTGTACTTAGGTATTACACTGCCCTATTTTCTTATGTTGTACACACCCCTAAGAAAAGTAACAATTTATGTATCCTCATTAAACCAACAGTAATGGAATGACCGGACAAGCACTATCTGTGGAAAATGCAAAAGATTATGGGCTGGAAACTCTGCCCTGAGCCTGCTCCCCGGCAGGGTCCTCCTGCTCAGCATTTTTAAAAGCTTACCCACACTCATCATCCTTTCTGATTCTATAAGCAAGTAAAGTAAATCTTCCCACCTCCAAGGGCCATAAGAACACGCCAACTACTTCACCTATCTAAGAAGAGGACGGAGTCAGAGCAAGAGGTAACAAATAACCCTTCAGCTGTCCTGTTACTCCACTGTGGATGATCCGGTTAGGACGTTCAGCTGGGTTTGAAGAGCTAAGTCCTGGATGGCTGCTTCCCCCACAGCTGGGGACATAAGTGCACCTGCACAGACACATCACTGGTCATCCCAGGCTACCAGCTCCACTCAAACTCCTCAAAAAGCAACAAACTGATTAAGAGACAGAAGCTGACAGGTGTCTCTCTGATCTGGCTCATCAAAATGGGACACTTCTTGGAACACATCCACCACTGAAAACAGGTCTCAACACAGGTTGTGCAGACCCCACGGTAGGCAGCAAGGCTCACACCATCAGATTCTGACAGAGGATATGTGTGTGCCGCTGAACCACTGAAGTAACGACAGTTTAGGACTTTTCACTACAACCTTTTTTCCACAAGTTCTGACAATGTTTATTGCTTAAAAAATTGAAAGCTCTTTCCAAACAGAAGAATGGGAAGTTTCATACTGCACAGCTAAAACCACCATTTCTACCTGTAACACCTGAAAATGTGTTTGATAGCTGTGTAAGATGAGACACACAGATGAGGTTGCACACAGCAACATGGTTAGCTTTTCCATAACTCACAATATTGGGTTTACTTGCTTTTTCTAACTTGTGACAAACGTGCTGCTTTTAAATAAAAATGGAAGATGGATTCGTGGATGAAATTCTTAAACCACCACCATGAAATGTAATTCTACTGTAGCTAGACTGGGCAAAAAACAGTGATAAGGGCAAAATAGAGAGTTGCAGGTTCTTTATACGACAAGCCAAAGTATGAAAACAAAAAAATGTTTAAATCTGACTAATTACTTGGGTTAAAATCATTCTACTGTATCAAAATACTCATAAAACAGTGCAGCTGATGAAGCCCAGCATACCCTTACAAGGGCTGGCAAATTTGCAGAACAGCACTTGAGGTTCA
This sequence comes from Opisthocomus hoazin, assembly GCF_030867145.1. Lineage (NCBI taxonomy): Eukaryota > Metazoa > Chordata > Aves > Opisthocomiformes > Opisthocomidae > Opisthocomus > Opisthocomus hoazin. The sequence goes on along the minus strand of NC_134419.1, from coordinate 5,387,250 downwards.
GATTAGTAGAATCGTAATGAATATCTACTCTAATACCCATGTAATTGCATGGATGCATTTGCAAGTGGTACAATTAAAAAAAAAAAAAAAAAAAAAAGAAAAAAAACACACTGGCACAACTGAAGTCCAGAGTCCAGACTGTGTTTTTAGTGTCAGTTGCAGGGACCTGAGTGACAACCTGGAAGAATGACTATTCCCCCAAGAAAGGAAGAATTGCAATAAAGATTTCCAATTCCTTCCCACATCACAATATGCTTTAATCTAGCACTGAACGTACCAATGCAAACATACTCAATCTCATTGTTTTTGTGCCAGACACCTAAACTGTTTTCATGTTTTATCCAATGATTGCTGTATCAGAAGTGCCCACCTCTTGCACGCTGTATGAGGAGCTGGGTGCTCAGCACAGGCTCCTGAAAGACCTTCTTGGAACTACAGACGTAAACACTGCTGCTGCACTACACGTTGCAAGGCTTTACACTTCCTTTTGGGAGCCAGCACCCAGCATCTCTGTGCCTCATCCTCCCACCCATAAAACCAGGATGGTACATGACTTCTTTTATCTCACAAATCCACAGTGCAGATAAATGCTTTAAAGACAGCACTAGTACTATAAGAACGAAGCCACAGAAGGGCTGAAGGCAAGCACTGCTGAAATAATATCAAATAGTACAGGACATACGAGAGACCAAGCAGTAACATACTTACATTCCTACATAATTATCTAAGCAAACGTATTGTGATCCAGCAACTCTGATTAATTTTGCAAGAATGCTTGGGTAGCATTTTTAAAAATCAAGTCATTACCTTGACTAAACATTGACTTGGACGGTTATCTTTAACTATCAAGACCTTAACTAAATATTGACTAGGAAAGTTAATTTGAACTATAAAGTCTACAAAATCTTGGTCCTCTTTGCTAGTATTTGCTATTACTTTAAAATGTAAACACAATTGTAAAAATAGAGGTTTTCCCACCTAACCAATATTTAACCAAGTAGCTTGGCTGTTGCTAAATTCAACTATCCTGCAAAATTTGAAATCCAAAATATTTAAAAGAAAATGAGCCTGTTATGGATGAGAGGGAAAGGCAAATCTTCCTGTGTTTTGCTTGAGCAAGAATCTCTCAAAAGTATTAAAAAAGAATCACAAGGTTCATGGTTTAAAATTATTTCGATACATATATGCAGGGGTCTTCCAACGAAGTAACTGTGCCTTGCCCCAAGCACCAAGCAGGCCGACCACCAGGAGCAGGTGTTCATTCTGGTACTTTTACTTTTGAAGCCCTAGCAGCAGCTACTTCGAGTCTACATGCTCCACTATTGGTGTCACTTCATCATGTGAGGCCACAGGTCAAAGGACATACACAGGGTCTTTCACTAGCTGAGCCAAAAAAAAAAAAAGCAAAAAGAAGAAAATCAATTTCAATCCTCCCAAGATGAAACCACTGATGTGTGCAGTCACTAAAGTCCCAAAGGTAATCCTACAAGAAAACATGATGGTGTCCTCCATCACCATGCTGTGAGATACTGTTAAAGGGCAGCAAAATAACCTATGAGGTATAGTCCAAGATCAGCATCTATATCAAAACACTCCAGACAATAGATCTGAACTTCTAGACCAACATGAACGGTGCATTTTAAATGTGTAACAAAGCAAAGTGGTAATGACAAATGGGCAAGGAATCTTCTGTTTCAGGAAAGTGTTATGTCCGTGGCTAAACAAATAAACAACGGCTGTGGATCCGGCACTAATTCCACCTACAGTTTCACTTCAAGAGTTTGAAAGTGCCTTTTAGCTTTGTGCCTTAATTCCTTTTTTAATATATCAGCTGCCTTTAGCACACTCAACGAAAAATAGCTTAAGAGCAAATATAAAAGACATAAATCTCAGATAGAAGTGGAAATCTCAAACTAAATGGTGAAAACTTGCTCTTCCGTTATTTTTGAGTACAGTAGCAAGGAACAGATTGATACTGGTGTTGCGGGGGGGTGAGGGTGGGGAATGAAAGAACAATAAACAATACGATCATCAGTAGTTTAACGCAGCGCTGTGTCTTGCGACGGAAACATACTGCGAAACAGCTTGCAAGATAAGCTTCATCAACGATCAGTAATTTTTATTCCGTTTGAGTGGCTGAAAACAATAACCATGATTAAACGCTTCAGACGTGCATTCAGAATTTAGACAAAGGGCAAAGAGTTCCAAGGACTTTGCTTTGAAAACTACGTTGGGGAAAGACCTAAAAATTAGCTTAGCCGGTTTGCAATGTACAAGAAAAGAGAAGTTCACAGGGAAATCAGAAACTTCCCGTTCACCTGCAAGCTCCCCGACTGTCCCAAGCAGACCCAAGCTCTGTTCTTCGCTGTTCGGACGCATACTGGTCCCAGCTCCCCACCTCACCATTCACACGCGCGTTTCAAACGCGCCGCTCGTGAACGCGAACCCCGCAAAACACAACAGAGAGGAGTGGCGGCGGCTCCCGGCGTGGTGACAGTCCCCTGCCTGGCCTGGCACTCCCTGCAGGGCCTGTCGCGACTGTCGCGGCCCCGACGGGCAGCCAGCCCCCCCCGCGCCGTCCCAACTCCAACTAACCCGAGGGTGCCCGGTCAGACGCGCTTGGTGACTCGGCGGCCGTGCACAAAAAAGCACAAACAAACACCCGAAAACATTCAGATCAGGGGTTTGTCGCCTTTTTTTCCCCGAAGGACCGTAAAAGTGAGGTACGCGGACCCGCAGCACTCGATGGAGCAGCCGCTCGCCCCCCGCGCTGCCGGCAGGCCAGGGCCTGGGGGCTGCTCGCCGAGGACCGGCCGGCGGCTCCCCAGGAGGGTCCCCGGCCCAGGCACCGCCGAGGGGTGCCCCGGCTCGCCCCGTCCCCCTCCCCGGGCTCCGGGCGCCATTTCCCCGCCGCTCCTCAGCGCGGCGCCTCCCGCCCCCCGCTGCACCTTCCCGGGGAGGGCAGCGGCGGCGCAGCCGGGGGCCGGGCCCTGACGGGCGGGGGGGGGCGGCTCCCCCCGGGCCGCGCCGAGGGAAGCGGGGCACAGCCGCGACCGAAGGGGCCACCGCCGCTTCCAGCTGCCCGGAGGAGCAGCCCCGGGACCCTCCGGGCTGGCAGGGGGTGAGAGGAGCTGCCTCTGCCCCGCGACTCGGAGGGGAGAGGGGAAAGCCGCGCACGCCGCTCCCCTCCGAACCGGCAAGTTCCCGCGACTCGCGGGAGGTTTCAGCCCTTTGCCGCCCCCGCTCCGGGTGACGGGAGAGAGCGAAGGGGAGGACGAGCAAAAAAAACACCTCAAGAAAACCCCCAAACTTCCTCCGGAGAGCAGCTGCCCTCCCGTGCCTGCTGCGGGGAGACGGGGTGCCCCGCACACGAGGGAGCAGCGCACCCCGCCACCGGGCACCCCCTCCCCCCAGCCGCCGGAGGGAGAAGGGAGCCGGCGCCCTCACCTGCCCCAGCGAGCCCTCTCCTCCTCGCGTTCCTCTGCTCCCCATCGTGGGCGCAGCAGCTGCTGTTATTCCTCAGGATGCACATGGCTCGCCCATGCTGGCAGAGCCGCCTTTCCCGCGCCGCCTGCCCTCTCCGGCCTCCGCCGGTGCGGGGCTGAGGCCAGAGGGAGGGGAAAAGGGGAGGTGTGTGGCGGGGAGAGCGGCTGCCGAGGGGGTCTGTCTCCTCCTCTTCCTCCTCCTCTCCCAGGGCTGGGGGTCTCGGTGCAGCTGGGCAGGGAGAAGGCAGGGGGACGGCCGGGACGGGGAGGGGGGTGGCTGGGCTCAGGGCGGGGGGAGGACGGCCCTCGTCTGAGGGAGGGAGCGGCTGGCGGCCCCGCCGCCGAACTCCCCGCGGCGCCCGGCCCCTCACAGCCGCCCGGCTCCCGCATCGCCGCGCTCCAGCCGCGGCCAGGGCAGCGGTAAATCTGGCGGTGCGGGTAAAAGGGGCTTCCCCGCGGCGCCGGGGGTGGAGGAGCGCAAGGGAAAGGCGGTCAGTGAGGGCGGGAGGGCGGCCCGCTGCCCACGCGTGAAACCCGGCCGCGGGCTCCCCCCGCTCCGCCCTCGCAGCCGCGGGGCTCCGTGCCCGCACCGGAGCGGCCGCGGCCGGGCAGCCCCCCCCCCCTGAGGCGCAGGCCGGGGCGGGAGGGGGCTGGGGGGGGGGGGCCCGCCATCACACCCCCGCTAGCGCGGCGTTTTTCTCATGGCTTCCCTCAGTCACCCATGAAAATTTAATGAGGCGTTTAGGGCCGTTACCTTCGGCGGCAATGGAGGGAGCATATTTCGCCTAATGCACTTGCTGCCGAGCCAATAGGTCTGGTGCAGGCAGATCGGGAGTCGCGGAGAGACTCTCTCCTTTCAACGCAAAATTCACGACCCATTAAACTTATTCTGCGGTAACAGCTTCTTTGCAAACGGAGACCCACAGAAAACAGAGGCTGCCATGCGCTTCCTGACAGGATTTACATACAGAGGAGAAGTACATTCGCCAGGTTATTGCTGTTTCACTAGTATGATCTCCAGTCGAGGCGTAAAAGCAGCTCTGCTCCAGCTAACTGAGGTAAATGACTAAAAGAAAAGGTTTTTGCAGTCTCCAGATAGGTCTGATTTGCCTCCCGGGTCTGAGCGGCAGCGTCTCCTTCGGCTGACAGAGAAGAGGGCTCAAAGCACCACAGAGCATCCGATCTGATGAGAAATTGCGAGCGAGATGTTGTGCCGGGCAGGCAAACACCTAACTGCTGATGCGCGCTCCTCGAGATGACAGTCCAGGAGTGATCCCCAAGATGCTCACGGGGTAGGAAGGTGTTTACACGTTATTCTACCTCCAGCTGACAGGCAGGAGATCTGACCCCATGTGGCAACACGCTTCACCGGGCAGGGAGCACCCGCCCAAGAGCTGAGCCAACAGATCGGCTGAAAGTGCCTGCAGAGATCCGGTAACTTTCTCAAATCGTTTCAGTTTCATCTTCCTCAATTATTCTTTCCATAGCACATTAGGTATTAAGCATAAAAGATAAAGTCATCTAATAACCTTTACGACGTAACAAAAATGCACTTCAAAAGTCATACCACGTTTATAGAAGTAGTTGATGGAATGGAGACTTCTACTGTTTTCTTCCATTCCATTTATTACAGAAATGAAAGGCAGGATTATCAATTGAACCCACTTATTCTAATGTGGATTAAAAAAATTAAGTCCTGGTAGTAAACTTAATTGCAGCAGTATTTCCTATCAGTGACAATTTTGCTGTCTCACAAAGACAAAGAACTTAAGAAAAAATAAAGTAACAGAATTCACCTTTCCATTAGCAAATGATAGGTAGCATCCTCTAAGTGACACGTGGCTATGCTTGTCTATAAGTATTAAGTCCAATGAAACGTTGGTGATCCTCAGTTCCCAAAATGCGTGTTTTTTTTTTGTTGGGGAAATGCTAAATGAACTGCTCTACATCCTTACACATTACACTCTAAAATGAAGTTGTATTTACCATGTTGCTGGCCTCCCTGAGGTCCTGCAGTTTACAGGAAGGGTGCTAGCAGTTGACTAAGAGAAGGAACTTTGAGTCAGGGTAAACTTCATTCCTATTTCTGCAATTTATGGATGCAAGTCACACTTGCTAACAATATTTTTTAAATATAAAAGACTGCACTAGCTCACAGCTTGTAATATGAATGCAAATAAACTTGTAATTATACTATGCAATTTTCTACTTTTTTTAAAAAACTATGAAAATAGAACAGACCTGAAGAGCAATATGAACTGCAGTTCTTCATTGTGTTCCTTCATTATGCAGGAGTTGCCATAAGCAATCTGCTCTGTTTTAATGCGAAATACTTTTTAGGTCATAAGTTTGCAACACAAATTCTCACATAAGAATGTTTATATGGTCACAGTTCCTCCTGTCTAGCAAAAAACATGACCAAGACACAAAGGAGGAAGAAATTTGGTGTGATAGCTGGCATACCCTTCTTTTGTCTTTATCTGTAAAGCTTATTTAAACTCAACATTCCTATACTCTCCTTTCTGATGATGTACTATACCATCACAGATGAAGTGATAAACCATTAAGAGTTATATATTAAGAAATGTAGGCCAAAGATGTCATTTCCACTAACCACTGACCGGCTGGAGGAGCTGAAGATAGGAACCTAAAAAACTAGTTCTCTAAACCATTTTTCCAGTGTGTGGAATAGTTACTGCTGCAGTGCTCAGTACTTGCTAAAATAGCTGAAGGGAAAGCAGTATCATCTTAGCTCTTGATTAGATTTGAGCTAACAGGACAATGATCATAAGCTATTTCAGTGTTCCGGGGCACATTAGTTGAGATAGGGATGAAAGCACTGCATAAATTGTTTAACGAATTGCCTCAACATTAAAATATCCACTACCGATACCTGCACGCCTGGATTTTAAGTAATTTGTTATACTACCCAATTTACAATAAGAACTGCCTTTGCTAGTAACCCGCTGTAAGAAGTACCCCACAGAGCAAAAATGTTTACCTGGAAATAAAAGATAATTCACAGGATGATTATGGAAAGTGAATTCACTGATAATTCACAGTTAAGTCTTCTGACTCCTTAAGAAAAAGGTACTCAAAAAACTTCCTCCTTTCACCTCACAGGCAAGCTAACTCTGGTTAGGCACGCAAGCTGAGAACGGAGCCGGTTTCCTTCCAGAGAGACCCAAATAAGGACCATTGGCTGAAAGATGGATCTCCAGAGCTTCCCTTCCTAAAATCCGCTCTGGTGATGCAATTTTTTAGCATTCTGTTGGCCAAGGAGAAGAAAGTTTTCTTGTATTTAATCCACTGGGTTTTGTCCTGCTGCAAGCCTATGTGTTTCTCACGTGAAATGCTAAGATAGTATCCACACTGTAAAACTAGAATCATCTTGCATAAATGGTAAATCACTAGCCCTTAAAGCCTGTAAGGTTACTGTCAGTGCACATGTGTAACATCCATTAGTATTAATGAGAACCGGACATTCTCTAAGATGGAATATAGGTCTTATTTTCATTAAACTAATTAATATATCTCAAGCTGTGGAGATTATGAAGGGCTACCAAACAATGTTATAGAGAAATTCTGAGCAACGTTTGAGAAGGAGCTTTATGTGGTGCTTTCAAAGAATCTAAAGGTGAAAGATATTTGTTACACTTGATTCAAGTGTGATTTTTGGAGTAGGTATTGAAAAGAGAATCAGCCATTATTTCTGCTATTAACATCTTACTAAAATACAGAACAATGTGCAGACTATCCCCTGCCAAATGAGCTCTCAAAACATCAGCTTCCTCACAAAACCACTCTGTGCATTTACTGATCTATATTGTAGCCCACAGCAGGATCATCTTGATCACTCTGGAGATACTCGACGTGAATAGTTCCTCACACAATAGTGGTTTCAGTTTAATAAGTTCCTCTAAGACAATTAGGCACTGACTGAAAATAATACCTGCTGCATTACCAGTAGCTATGGTAGCCCACCTCTTACCATTGTGGCCATGCAGTTAGCTCCATAGCCATTCATCAGAATTAATCATGATTTGGTATTCATCTTCTCTTTTCTCAGATGGGAAGAAACTCAGTGCTTTCATTTCACTAAAAATCTATTATGGATATTTTCTTAACCTACTTCTACCTACTCAGCTCATAGGTGACTGAACAGAATATGTTGCTGAACATTGCTCTTTGCTATCAAAAAGATGCAGAAAAACTGTGGTGATCCTTCATGGAAAATGTGAAGCCCCTCTATCTTCTGGCAGCGGCCCGTCAGGAAGAGGTTATGATAATTCTTCACTAGACAGTGCAGTCTGGTGAAACATGTATTATCCTGAAAAGTCCCGGGTATCTTAAAAAACAGCACATGAAAATACTGACAAATTAAATTAACTGTTGAAAGTTCCAGAGACTCATCGCAGGTTTCTGACAATGTACCTGTGTATGCTCCCACTGTATGATGGCTTGGTCACAGAAGGAACTCTTCCTTTCATGCATCTCAACAAAGACGGCACGACCTTGTAGTTAGACATGCAAAAAGGATTCAGGTGCTTGGTTCAAATCCCAGCTCTGTCACTGATTGGTTGTGTGACCTTGGATAAGTCAGTCTATATTTTTTTTTATGTCCATCTCTACCACACCTATTTCACAGGCCTACTATGAGACTCTCTGCACTAATGTTTGGAAAGACCACAGAGGCATGCAGGGACGTATGACACTACATAGACACTTAGCCGTTGTTATACATGCGACCATTTATTCCATCTTCAGTCCCAGGAGGAAAACCAGAGAAAGTATCTTACTGTTGTGTCTGCTAGCTCCTGTTATTCTCCATCACATATTCAAAACCTTATTGAACTAACCCTAATGAAATCTCTTTCCTCAAGTGCAAATGAACAGCTCCAACGTAAATTCTAGGACTGCCCCTCTAAAATCAGCCTTCAAGTAGATGGCAGCAACTAGGCGCTTGTCTTGCCAAATTAGGGAATTTGCAAAAGCGCTGGAGATGATGAACCACATTATTTCCCAGATGCCCACGAAAGAGTCTGTGATTCTTCAAGTACAGCGATCAACTTCTTCACAAATCCAAACTGCCTCGTATTTCAAATCCTTTTTGGCAAGGTGCATTTCCCTTCACAGCCAATTAACTGCAAACTAATAATTTAGAGTGGGTTTGCCTCTGCAAAGGTTCCAACAGAGAACGTGTTGCTAAGAGCATGATACATGCACACATTCTGAGTTCTGTTGTTCTTTCACCCCCCCCCAGACATCACTGATGATCCACATGTAGAAATCTCTTTATTTAATTTAATAAGCTCCTTTCTAGGAAAAGTTCATGGATGAAGAAAATTTTCAGCATCCCTTATATACTGAAAGCCCACGTTCCGTATTACTTTCCAAAGTGCTCACACTAGTTAAACACACGTAAACTGACAGCAAAGGGTATCTACTACAGAAAATGTATATTTACTATAGAAAAATCTGTCTACCCATGGAAAATACAGATCTGCTTTATAGAGAATTTTGAAATTTGGCTTTATTCCGAATTAGACAGTAAACGGGGGTTTGCATATTTTGTTTTAAACTCTCTGCTTCTCCAAGAAGAACGCTTATTGCAGCTTGTTCTTAAAGATGTTGTCTGCTTTAACAAGGAGTCAACACATTTAAGCTCTCCAATTTGACAATACTGCAACTTCTTTTTCACTAAGTATATATTTATCCTCATTATTTCTTCATTTTCAGATGTTAGTCAAAAACTTCAGACTCAGAGGCTCCTAAAGATCTTGGCTGTTGTCATACTCCATGATTTTGACAGCAAAAGATCCACTTGCCATTGTAAAAATCATTTTTGTTGAAAAGAGACAGACAAACATGATATTTAGGACTGCATTCCCCTCAATTTCTGCCAAAATAACAGGTATTCAGAAGACAGCAATTGTATGTAGTGAATGTCCTCAACAAGTAAGGTTGTTTTTCATTTCCTCTTATGTCACATTACATTTTCCTCTTTATATTTTCCTTTAAATATTTAGACAGAGCAGAGAGTTTTAAACGTGTCATTGACACAAATAAATGTTTAAGCAGTCATTCTACCTTGGGTTCAGCTCTTGTCAGATCTGATAAGTTAAATATCACTGGATCTGGTCAGTAATTGGATGGAAGACCTCTGAGGAAAACTCAAGTGCTGATGTAAGTGGCACTAGTTATTCAGTAGGTGTTTTTCTTAACCTCAGACTCATCCTGAAAAATGCCCTCAGCATGGTATCATGAGCACTAGCTGAACAAGGCATTCTCAGGTAAGATTTAACGTGTTATTTCTGTTAGGCACTAGAAAAGATTCCTAACACCTTCCTTCGAAACTTGCTTAGCCCACTTTTAAGTTAGTTGAACCCACTGCTATGTAATCTTTGAAAGTATAAAATCAATTTTTAATAATTTTTCTGTTAATAATAATACATTTTTTAAATCTGTTGCTTAACTAGTATCTTGTACATTTCTTTGCCTTTACTGTCTACATTCCTGACCTCTCCTTTTACCCTCTCGTTATGTTTCTGAGTGGTCAGCCTCGCAGCCTGGCTCATGGCTACCAAAGCATAGATGTTTCCTTTTGCCATTTCAGAACCAACATCAGCATTTCCAAACCCAGATATAATCCCTCTTTAACAGCTGTTGATTATTGACTGTTTTGGCACTGCTTCTTTGTGATGGGAGTGGAACTGACACTGATGGGATGCTCATCCACCCCTCAGGCTGCGGAGTATGCTGTGGCCAAGGACTGAGGAATTACGTGAGGTTGCTTCACTTGCTTATGAGCTCAAGACTTCCATGTATGTAGCTCAACAGTACACACCTGCCAGGGCCAACACCTGCAGCTCAAATACAAGATCTCTGTGCTTCTGGGACCCCTGCAACACACCATGAAATTAACATACAGGTAAAAGTAGCTCCTGGAATGTCAGTTTTCTCTTTGTCCAGCAAGGAGGCTGGACCCTGGAGCTCCCAATCCCCACGCACTCTGCACAGTAGAGGTTTGCACAAGTCTGGAAATCTCAGCTCTAGGCAGCATGCCAGAGTTCATCCAAACATATATGCCTAAGTTGATATTTCTGTAGTACATTTCAAAACTTGACAAATCATTACTTTCCGACGTTTGGTATTCATATTTTTTCCTCTTTAAGCTTTCCAGGCAGAAATGTAAATTGCAAGTGCCACCATAGCAACTCAATGCAATAATATAAATCTTCAAATAACAATTTAAATGAAGGATGTTTGAAGCATTTTTATTCTGTAATAAATTTATAGGTGTCAACTAGATCAGGGCTTCATTTCTAAAGGGGTTTTACTGTTTATCTAAAAAGACAATCCTTCACTTTAAAGAGATTATAACATTAGCCCGAGACAAAACACAGAGGTTTAAAAAACATCTCAAACGCATACTATTTATTTATATTAGAAAATTGCTTAATGGTACAGTTTAGGTTCCTAAATGTCTATGCCACTTCTTATTCCTGGCTTTCTTATTCACATTCAATAGGAATTTATGATAGAACTAAGACAGAACCTATACAACCTAGTTTTGCAGTCCTCATTCACTGCCACAAAACCAGGATAACTTCAAAGATTGTTAACAAACTTGATTTTTAAAAGACTGATGGTTGTCATATGCCTAAGGCTCAGTTTGAGACTATGCAGCATATACATAGAAGAGATGACCGTTTTTCAGATATGTGGTTCCTCTGGCTAAGGTGGTATTTCTGCAAAGCAGGGTAACACTTAACAAATCAGAGAATACAATGGCACCCCTTCAACCCAATATGAGGGCCAAGTTCCAGTTTTAGATGCTAAGCACGCACTATTGCAGCTTTTGGGAGGCTTACTTTCACATATATTGTGTGTCAAAGACTGAATCTGTGTGCCAATCTCTAGCGAAACTGACAAAACCAGCAGCATCGATATCCAGAGAAGTAGTTACATGGAATCAAGGTTACTTACAGAATAAAAAGAAATCCAAGTTATTTTTAAACTGAATAACCCATTCCTTTCTGATTCCTTAATTTCTCATCAACATCTGCCTAAGTGTATCTCCCTTTACAATGAAGTTCGTTTCCTTAACGTAAAAATAAATTTGAACAAGAACACCAAGATGTTTGTCAGCTTTCAGAGCAGGGAAAAACCCAAGCTGTTTAGAAAACAAGGTTTTTGACCATGCAAGCATATTCACTCTGGACTGCAAATATATCATAGACATGGTGTTTAGCAAGGAACAGAATCCAAATGTTATTAAATAGATAAGGGATTATGAAAGATCTATAGCGTTCAACTGAATAGTTACCTTCTCTTGAAATGTAAGTGCTTGGGACTGACAAATGTCAATAAATAATACAGCCCAGGAGTGGGTGGTAAACAAGACTAGATCCATCTGGCCTGTTGATGAGGAAAAAAGCGTGCTGTAAAACTCCCAGCTACAGGACTAGGAACACATATGCAAGGGCCCATACTGGATGAGAAAATGGAAGCATGCAACTTCCTCAGCCTCTTGTGTTAACTTCAGATCTCTAGTAATGTATGCTCCAGTCCTGCGTATCGCTGTCCGTATTTGTGCTTGGTACGTAATCTCCCATGAAGGCGCGAGCATGACTTGCATTGGAGAAAGCAGAGTTCGTGGGAAAATCTGCTGAAATTAAACACTACCAGTAAATGAAACTAGAAGTTGCCAACATTTGTATCCAGGTAGCCTTGAATCCACCTTCCCACTTTTCATATTCTATGAACATCTTCCTTTGCTAATCCACAGTCTGCCTGACACACCTACTCACTGCTTTGCCTCTAACATCATCTGGAAACTGAACCTCTCTCTATAGAACACTAATTTGCTACACCTTCCGAGGATGATTTTGCATTGAGCTCAGGAAGCATGGATTTTGTATGTGTTTTGATGAGCCATCAACTATTTTAGATACTATTTGAGCTCACCAACAGATTTCAAAATGAAACAAAATCTACCTCTCATCACATGCACAACAGGATATAACAGATGTCACAGAGAAACCAAGTAATAGCAGTGTTCATGGCTGAATTCAACAATTACCTCTGTGCTCCACTCTGTGGACTCTGCCATAAAGCCCAATAAGCATGAAAGAGACACCTACCCCAGGAGTCCAGTGTAAACTTTTATAAACAGCCTAGCAAGGCACAAGCCAGAAAACCATACAAATACACATCTTTCACACTAAAACCCACCCAAGAGTTAGGTTATATCTGATCTTGAATACACTCTGTCCTGTTGGAGCAAAGATGGACGTACATTTTGGAGAAAGAATAAAACTGATGCCTCCTCTGGGAAGAACAAAGAATATTGTGTCCATATCTACACTACAATTTCACTCTCATGGGTAATATTTGCTGGCAGGGATAGTGTCTTGTTGGCAATTCTGTCACTGACCACTTGCAGCCAGTATGAACACACTGTAAACCCCCTCTTACAAAACACCAGCATCTGGCAGCTCCTTCCAAAACCCTCTCTAGATGAAAAGCCCACTGAAGATCCTTTTCTTTGGCTCATTGCACAAGAGTTGTACGTGATTTTTCTGTAATTTTCTCCTGCAATGAGTACTCGAAAGTTACAATTCTGTCCTTTCTCCTTGGTGATACCCATCACTGATCTATCAAAGTACACGCATTAGAGAGCTTGCCAAGTGGATAGTCAAGCAATGCAAAGACAGGCCTTTGATGCACATTGTGACCTTAGCGCATTCCCTTTAAATGTCTGAAAGAAGGGAAGGAAAAGAGTCTTGTCTCTTTTCCATTTGGGGGGAGGGGGGCATTGAGTGGCTCTTTGGCTACAGGAGCCTTCACATTTATTGCAATTATTATAGCCCCTAGAGGCTTCAGCTGAGACTGGAATCCCTTTATGATGAGCAGTGGAAGACAGAGAGCAAAAGAAAAGCCTTATCTCAAAAATGCATAAACGAAACACAGCTAAAAAGGCTGGGAAGAAAACATCCTCATCCCTGTTCCCATAATAAGGAAAGGAGGCATAGGGAATAAGTGAGTTTTTCCCCCAAATCCTAGTGAAATCTGTGGCAAAGCCAGGGGGAAGGACCCAGGTCTCTGCCAGCTGCTAGGCTGACACCTTCACTGTCTGTGACACAGACCTCATCTTCCAGGGGCTGCAGCTCGCTCACATCGTGAGGGTTGGACTAGATGACCCACAGAGGTCCCTTCCAACCCCTACTATTCTGTGATTCTGTGATTCTGTGATTCTGTGATCGTGCATAACCTTTGAAGAGACCTTGTGGACCAGTAAATCAACATTTACAAAGCTCACTGCACACACAGGCCTTTCTGGGATAATGGCAGTTTGTTAGTTTCTATGTCTTTGCCACAAAACAAGGGAAGAGAAGAAAACCACAGGCTTCGGGCAGTACAAATATTAGCTGTAGGAAGCGTTCAGGCCACGCATCTGGCACGACCTCTAACTCCTCTCTTCCATCTGGTCTGTGTATCCAGCTGAGAATATCCATTTTACTATCTATTCACCTGGCCTAGTGTTTGAATACTCACTGCGATTTAAACATCGCCACAGAAAGGAGCTTTAAAGCTCAAACATGACTTAGAGCATGGTTTAACAACAATCAGATGGGAACTATCTCACTTTAGTTAAATGGGAATAGGATTAAATGCAATTAAGAGCTCCCAATGATATAATAAAGACAACTGAAAAAAAAAAAATCAAGGCAAGTGGGCAAGAAGCAATCACCTTTCTGTCTAGAAACAGTCAAATAATGACATTTTGATTTTTCTTAGGGTCACCAAGGCCAAAATGTGCAAAATGACCTTCATTAAGTCACACTTTGTACTTTTGCTAGGGGACTGTTGCATCTGCTCCTTTCAATTTGGCTTGTTTGAGTAACAAAGCTCCCAGTGATCATCTAAACCTCATTTGAAGCACCTGTGAACAATTCATTATATTAATATAACAGCAGGGGAGGAGTACAGATACTAATAAATAGGCTGTTGAGCAGCTTTTGTTGCCAAGGTTGCTTTACCCAGCAAGGAAATGCCCCCTCCACCCAAAAGCTGGAGCACTGTGCTGAGACAGTGAGATCTGTTGTACCACAACCTGTCAGAACACACATCTGGCAGTAGAGAAGCATGTAAGTTATTTTTTTTCCTTTCAAAACAGTTGATAAACTTGTGTCTAATACTTCTGAGAGACTCCAGCATGATTTGAAACAGTTTGTTCTCAGTTAGCATAGAACAAATGTTCTCCAGCTAAAGGTGGCTATGAAAGGCATTTGGTAATGATTTGTACCAGCTGGGCTTCTCATTACTTTGAATAGATTTGTGTAAATCAGCACACAAAAATAAGCAAGTGGTCAATGCCTTTAATTGCATTTGGATGTAGTGCAGCAATAGCAAATATTTGAACTTTTGCATTTTTCCTCACATTCTGCATTTTCAGAAAATAGATTTTTTTTTTTTCTAATAGAAATACGAACAGCAAAAAGATTTTGCTGTTAACATCTATTTTGTCTGGTTTCACTTAGTCACATTTTGCAAATGTCAGTGAAAAGCAAAGGTCAACTGGGAAAAAAACAGTGTGCTATGGATCAGTACAATTACAGAATGCAGAGTAGCACGGGGTTATAGAATAAGCTTAGTAGGAAAACATATCTGCAGTATTGGATATATGTGTGGTAAAATGCTGCTCATGGACCAGAGTATCTATCACCTTAAAACAGCAGAAAAAAAGATACTTTGTATGTTACTATACTTTAAGATCTTTTTTTGCAAAGAAACAGAGGCGAAAGTGATGTTTTCAATTCATTGCCTCTTTTTGCATATCGGGGCAGCTTTGAAACAGCCTTGGTTTTGACAACCAGTTTGCAGGCCAGAGCATCTTAGGTGTGCTCTGGCTGCAGTGAAGTTTTCTTCCATTGCCCAAAGGGACCACAGGGAGTTATAAACTAAGTCCCTGTAGAAGATGTAGGCTGTATTCCTCGCTCTACAAAGGACCCTGGGAAAATACAGTAAGGCCTAACTTTTAAAAGTATTTAATTATATCTAAAACAGTATGCATGAAGTACCTAATTTTATAGCTCTCTCTCATATTGTCTTTTGTCTCTATTATTCTGCTGGATATGGGAGTATTTCCAGCCACCTCACGACACACCATATGCTTCGATGCGTTAGCGTTCGTAAAAGACACTGAGAAACTTGAGGACTGTGCAGTTAAAAATTATAAAGTATCTTGCCCTTACAGATTCAGTTGAAAGTTTGCTACTGTTATTATTCTGGAAGGCATGCAAAATCCATACAGAAGTGTCTCAAGACAGTTGAACTGGAATAGACATTGCCCCATTTTCATCCCTTCGTATAAAGAACAGGAAATTAGAAAAGGAAGGCTATTACATGTATCAATAGCCAGAAGGGATATAATTTTAAACACAGAAGTTAATATGATCAATATAATTTTATATCAATATAACAGAGTAAATAACTCCCATAACATCACAACCTCACATTTTCTACGTCACCATAGACATGGATTAAAGATTATTTCTTCCTTAGAATTTTCTCATTATAAGATAACCTTTTTATTCTGTAAATATGTTTGTTGGTTTCTCAACATCCAATTACACATGCACAGAAAAGCCATAAAGATATCCATTTTATATTTTTGATTTTTGATGAATTATTTCAAACTTAGAAACCACAAAGTAACCAAGATCTACTATTAACTCTTTGCTGGGATTGATTTAGCAAAAAATGGTAATTGTCACATTGCTTGTGGGATATCAAATATAAACAAATATTTGCATACCTACCATGAAATCCTCTCCAAAAACATGAAATTGAAGAATAGCTGAAGCTGCTTTCATAAAAAAACAAGTTAATGTTTACCATTTTTGTGTAAGGGATGATCATTTGAAACCTTTCTTTGAGCCAAAAAGACTCACATGATGCAAGCAGGCTGAGGGATTTTCAGTAATTGTGTCTTTCAGAGCTATCTTCTGCATTGATAGCTATGAAATAAATACTGCATGTGAGCAAGTATAAAAACGTACTTGAGGTACTTCTGTTAGATAGAATCTCATCCCCTTGAAATTGCATTTCACATGAAAGATGCCCATTGACACCCAGCAGTTTAACTAGCTAGGAATATATCTAGTCAGCCACCGCTTAGCCTTAAACTGTTATCTGATTTGTCCCATAAAGCAAAATATATGAGGTACATGATACAGCATGGGGATAATGTACAATAAACATAACTTTCACTGCAGGAAGATGAGTTCCTATTGGATCATCTCACAACAGAACCAACTGTGTAAGAATCTGCCCAATCTGATCAAACTGTTTTCTTGTTTATATTACTTTATTCCATAAGCAGAATTGGAAACAGTCTTTTTGGTAAGACAGTTCTGTGATAGCTTTTAAATTACTTATTCTAGCAAAGCCTGCCAAAACTTTTCTTCCCCCTTTTGAAAATACGATCTATGTTACTTGCTGCAGTGGCAAGGAAGTACAATCACACTATTCTTCTTTCAGCCTCTCCCTTTGAATCTCTACAGAGCATGCAATCACCATTGTCTTCTTAGGTTTCATCTCAGGACAAGAGAAGCTATGGTTATTAAAGAATGGAATGTATTGAAAAGACTTTCAAAAACCATGACGTTAAAAGCTATCAAGACTTCTGAATAATAGCTCACTAAATATGTTTACATTTTAACAGGGATTATCAACTTACACCTCCATGAGAAGATCAAGCGAAAAAAGGATTTCTTTATGGGACTTTACAATAGTTATTTATTTTCTCTTAAGGAATGCAGACTCTATGTCAAGTCTTATCCATAGTCCTGGAGTTATGTAATTTTGTACGTATTAATCATCACTTTTGATGTTCTGTATCCTTTTAAAGGTATAAGTATTTGGATGGAAAGTCTTCACACAGTTTGCATTCTCAAATAATTGCTATAAAATCAAAGGCAGAGGTTCTGGGGTAACTTTCTTCACCTAAGCATGCACCTTCTAAATGTTCACACAGAGGAATTTTGAACATGTCACCCACACACTATGAAAGAGCACAGAAGTTGTGGCTTCAAGGCCCAAAGGCTCGCTGTGGGTTTAGCCTATTAGATACTGAATAAAACTAGGTCAGGAGGACCTGTGCCCCAAGGAACATATCATCTGAATAGCTGATAAAGTCTTTGGCTGGAAGGGAGCCTGGAACATGTATTTTGATAGCAACAAGTTTATTATTTGAATTTGTGATTTCTGGATGAAGAAAAAGAGCATTGTTAGGTAACTTAAGGAGATGATGATAGAAGGCAAAGGGGTGGGGAAGGCACACATGTGGGAAAGCTGACATGGGGATCCAGTGCTGAAGGGACAGATGGAGTCAGAGCAGGGCTGTGACACCTCTTGTGAGACCCCACCTGCAGTACTGTGTCCAGCTCTGGAGCCCCCAACACAAGAAGGACATGGGTGTGTTGGAGCTATTCCAGAGGAGGGCCACGAAGATGATCAGAGGGCTGGAGTACTTCTATGAGGACAAGCTAAGAGAGTTGGGGCTGTACAGCCTGGAGAAGAGAAGGCTCTGGGGTGACCTTATAGCTGCCTTCCAGTACCTGAAGGGGCCTACAGGAAGGATGGAGAGGGACTTTTCACAAGGGTGTGTAGTGACAGGACAAGGGGGAATGGCTGTAAACTAAAAGCGGGCAGATTTAGATAAGATATCAGGAAGAAATTCTTCACCATGAGGGTGGTGAAACACTGGCACAGGTTGCCCAGAGAAGCTGTGGCTGCCCCTTCCCTGGCTGTGTTCAAGGCCAGGTTGGATGGAGCTGTGAGCAATCTGGGCTGGGGGAAGATGTCCCTGCTCATGGCAGGGGGGTTGGAACCAGATGATCTTTAAGGTCCCTTCCAACCCAAACCATTCTATGCCTTGTGGTTGGGCAAGCAACACAAGCTCTTCTCATCATGGCTTTCACACAGGCAGCTCTATGCACAACAAATTCATCACTGTTTTTAAAACCAAGCATGTAAAGTCAGCCTTTCATTCTGGCCATATTCCTGATTTACGCTGTTAATCAGCTTCTAAGTTCTATGCTTTGTGAGCGTTCTGCAGACTTTATTCTGAAAAGTGGGGGGGGGAATTCACCATAGCAGGTTGGAACAAATTTGGCCCTAAATGGGTTTGTAGGAAAGAGCAATTCCCTTGTGGTTTCCCAAACTTTCCCTTATTGTCACAAGCTCACTGCGAACACAGTCTGAAATTTTGTCTGTTCTCACTGACCATTTCCCTCTAGCTTTCTTGTGTTTTTTAATTATTTCTTAATTAGATTATAAACACTACAAAAGCAGTGAAGCACTGCCTCTGAGCTGGTTTCTGCTAACAGTATGTTTTAAATGTGTATTAACTCACTGTTTTAATTTCAAACTGAATGTAAATTAAATTAATCTTTCAACAGAAACAGTAACTTGTCATTGTCCTCACTGCTTGTCTCATGCAAAATTTGTTCACTGTCTAAAAAGCCATTTTTTAAACTTAAACAAAATTGGTTACTGACTTCAGAACAAGCCCTGTTGTCTTCTGTCATTCCAGATCTGTACTTGGTGGAGGGACGTCATCAAGAGTTTTATCATTTTCCAGTCAGTGCTCTTGCTACAAGCTTACATAAATGCTTGCTAGCTGTTGCAAATAAAGTTATGCCTTTCTGGTGTACCACTGTCTGACAACCTACTTCAAGGTATTGACAAGCACATTTCTTGATTTCCTTGATTTGGTTAAAAAGTTTGCTGTAACCACAACATTTCTTTTTCCTAACAAAGAGCTGTAGGGTGACTAGTTTTTGCAATTAATTCCTTCTCACGCTACAGCACTTGCCAGCGTAGTCCAGAAACCAGTGGAGTAGGGAGTGCTCCCTGCACACAAAGTGATACCACCCACTTGGTACTTGGCCAGTGACCCCTCACGTCCCCAGGGAGGATGACCGGGGATGCATCCCTAATCCCCGTGGGGCTCTCCACTTCACAGGCTGGAAAAAGGCAATCAGTGCCAACTGCTCATTAACCTTCCCCACTGCTGGAAATCTCTTGGTTATGAAAACATCTTTATGAGAGCAGAGCTGGGGAAACGGAGGGGCAGGGTGTGGTGGGAAGGGTCACACATCTTCATCAGCGAGCAACAAAAGGAAATGGAAGGATGGGTGACGTTACAGCGTTTTAGTTTCCATTAGCATCACAAAAATAACATATTCAGCATAAAAATAACATATTTTCCACAGGACCTATTTACCTCTGAGACCAGAGTCTCTTCCTCCTGACAGTTAAATTATGGAGAAATTATCTCCCAGGATTTATCTCTGATTTTAAGCAATTAGTTGTTGGCTGTTCAGGACACCTCTGAACAATTTTAGCCAGTACTGCCTGAAAAGGTTTGCTGTGGCGTCTGATACTCTGTATCAGCTCTGTGGGGAGAACACAGAAGCGATCAGTTATTCTCAGAGGTCTTCTATGTCTTCAGTCCATAAAAATATTGTTAACTGTAGAGCTTAAATCAGCACTGTCAGGGACACCCAGTGTTCATCCTAACACGGCAGCCCAAGGCTGCGGGAGGCATTACCGTTGCTCTATTGAAGCTTGCTGTGAGGTGGAAATACTACCCTGGAGTTCATGACTTTGTAGCTGTAAGAAAAGCTATAACCATCAGATCTTATTATACCGTCTTATGCGCAACTCCGTAGAAAGGGAAAATCCAATACAGGACTCTGGGGACCAAGAAATCCTAGAAAAGTTATCTGTGGAGGGAAAAAAAAATCCAAAACATAAAACCCAAACAGGTGGAAGGAGCAGGTTTAACTTTCCAGGACCCCCCAGTGAAAACCGAAGAGTTTACATCCTTAGGATCTCTGTGTGACTGACACGCTAACGAGCAAATTTCCCTCAGGCTTGCCCTCCCTACTCGTTTTTAACTGTGCATGCTAACCAGCACAGCCAGGTTCATTAAAAACATTGCATTTGTGGGAGGCTGTGGAGAAATCAGTTTGCCTTAAACATTTTTTTACAAAGATTTCATTGATCCAGGATGACATTTCTGATCAGAATCCATGAAAGAGACTGAGATAAGACAAGTCCAGGTTTAAGTTCATGCCTTCCCTAATTCAAGTCCAAGTACTCAGTCTCTCATTCTCCTCCCTTTTAGCTCAATGAATATTTATTTTTACAAAATGGAGAATTTTCTTTCCCGGGGGTACTCCTCCCCATCTGCACCGCCATCTCGCAGGCCCTCACAGGGCTGTGAATAGACAAGATTCTGATTCTTAGTCATCACACACACTGTTCACCCCTTTTTGTGTTGTTCCTAATACACATTTCCATTTTTAGAGCTGCATGCCTGCACTTGACGGCTGCCTCCCCGGCCTTTGTACAAACGTTTAAAGTATTCGCTGTCCTTGCCCTTAATGACGGCTCGTTGAAGGGAAACACCATTAATGTTTCAGTGGTGCTCATTGTACGCAGGATAGCAATGCAAATATTAGCTCAGGTTATTTTTATGTTAGCTTTGCTCACTGAGTGGTAGTGTTGCCAGCAAAGCGATCAAGCAGGATTTCACGTGTAATTACGGCCCGAGAATGAAGTTTGATGACTTGTAGAAAATATCGGGAGATTGATCTACTACTGAAGAAATAAGGTCTGATTCTGACAGTTATTAGAAATGAAACTAAGCATTCAGTTTCCAGGACATATTTGTCCTAATTTTAACACAGATCTACGAGTGACACTATAAACACTGCATTTGTTAAAATATTAATACAAATATGTATGCACAAGGAAGACATAATTGGGTGGTGGTTTTGTCTTCTGACAGAGGAAAAAGCCAATTTAAAAAAAAATATTACTTACTTCCCTCAGACAGACCTTGTAGGTTAGCTACGAGGAACTCATAGGTCACATAAAAGTGCAATGATAAAAAATGCAGGTGCAGTGAAACATTTATAAAGGGAAAGTATGAGCGAGTATGTAGTTTAGAATCTGAAATGACATTTTGGCATGGAACAGATCTCCCACGGGACAGTTTTGAAACTTCCCGAAATTCTTAAAATGACATCTTTCAAAATGAACAATCATCAAATGCGCTGAAGTCGTTACCTCAAAGTGCTTTACTAATAAGGCAGGCTGGGAATATGCTAAAAATAAGTTGTCTGGTTTTACAGCTTGCGCATGGTGCCAGGAGCTGTGCCCCACTGCGTGTCACCCACCCCATCCGCCCTTACGGTTTGTGCTAACTCGGGTTTGTTTTGACAGCCCAGGAGGAGCACAGTGGGGAAACGCGCCCAGCGAGGCAGAGGAAAGGCGCGTCTACGCCGTGCAGAGGGACCCAGTGGTGCGGTCTGACCCAAAACAGCTCCGAGGAGGTGAGAATACTTCGGGGCATCTCTGCACTGGGACAGCCGGGACAGCATATGCTTGGTTCATGTGGTTAGTGGCGTAGCACAAAGAGCACTCTCAAAAGGCTGAGCTTGTATTATTGAGCCTGTTTAGAGAGGAAACGAGAGGGCAGGAAATGAACAGTGCAATGAGGGCATACAGCTATTTATTGAAGAAGTTCTGTAGAATTCAGAAAAATAAACCCTGTTAAAAGGAAATTCCTTTTTTGTGCAATGCATATTTAACCCAATGGACCTCTTTTCCTCGGCTCTTGCTAAACATTAAAGCATAGAAGGATAATATGGATTTGCTACTGTTCTTAGCTTTGCTATCGTTCTTTTCCTTCCTAAAAATGGAAAACCTGAGGTGCTAACCATAAGCTGACAGGAGTCTCACTCCTACAGGTATAGTATTTCACTGTAAGTTTCTTCTATCTGAATTAGAGGTCCTAGCCACTGACAAAAACAGAATAAAAGAATAAATGTTCCATTGCTTTCACCCACCATTGATCTTCCTTTTAATGCAAGGATGCTTTTCCATTGATTTCCTTAACAACTACAGACACAAGCAGAAGTCTGCTTTTTGCCCCCAGATGAAAGGTTTATTGAAAGTAAGACCTCTCAATGGAGACTGGAGTAATGCTTTGCATAAAATCTACGATTATAAACTTGCAGAAACACTTGTGTCACCTTTGGCTTGACTACGCGCTTCTGAGAGAAGCTGAGTTATGTTGCTGCACCCACGTCCATCCTTTCTCCATCACCAGAGGTGTTATCAATGCTGACCTGCTGGCACAGCTCCACATTTGATCACTCATTCGTTCCATTTGGTTCTACTGCAGAAATCTGGGTTAATTTAAACATATGTAAGTAGTGGAGGATTTTTCCTCCTGTGTGCGCTTCCATAAATCCAGGTTAGCAAGCAACTCTACAAGCATTTCCTTGCTCTTTGGTCTTCCACACAGTAACTAGGAAAAGGAAACAAAACCTCACACGATAACCTGAAATAGTCTCTTGTCCACAGAGGAGCCCAAAGACAGAACGGAAATCCAGGTTCAGGCCAGACCCAGAGCTGCAGCTCTCACGCTACATTAGAACAGAGACCTTCGGGAGCATCTTTCCCACACCACTTCAGTTCAGCCCTGTTCTATGCTGCTGCTCGACATAGCTTGTCACTTCTTGGTTGCAGGCTGGTTATACAAGGAGAGGCCATGAGGGCTGTTCATGCAGCAAGCAGCTACGCAAGAGTACTTCATCTGCCTGGCCACTGTGTAATCGCACACTGGATTTACTGCATGCCATTCAGGACCGTCTGTGAAGAGAGAGATTGCTCATTTCTTTGTAGACTGTTCCAGGCACTCAGCATTATGGAATACAAGCTTTTCTACAAGTGTTTATTAACCTCCATAGAAGGGAACGTGTCATCCCATTTTGTAGACAAGAAGCCAATAAAAAGGTTGATTTAGGCATTCAAAATCAGCGACTAGCTCTTAAGTGTGTAGTCCGAAGCGCAAAAGGCTAGGAACTACAAAGTAAAGGTCACAAATATTTTAGGGTACTTCTTCTCATGAAAACAAACAAACAATCAAAAACTTCCCCCCCCCACCTGATTTTCAAAAGCCATACTGTGTTACATGAAAATTTTTCCCACTCCCCAAAGTCAGCTGGAGGCAGACACTCACCACAGATATATCAGTCTGGCAGTTACAAGGCAGGATGATAAAGATCCTGCTTTCAATTGCTCCTATCATTGGAGCTACAGAGGAAAAACCCACTTCACCAACTGCACGATGGCAGGACCAGGGTGCACGCTCCCCGGTGAGTAAATGTTTTCTTTGCAATTATAGCTTTATATCAGTAAGGAAACTTAATAGAAAGAGAATTGGTGCCCATGCCATAACTTAATTCAAATAGACTAAATTCAGCAACCAGAGCAGATGATGACTTTATTAGGTGCTATCCCAGATATTTGTGTGCTTTTAGTACACCCTGATGTGTAATTGTTCAGCTGGTGAAACAGTGGCAGAGCTTCACTGAAGCCAACGAAGCTGCAACAGTCCAGCTAAGAAAGATGTAGAGAGCTGTATACATATTTTCTCCTTTCTTTCTTTCCTAATTTCAGGTTAACGCTGGTTCCAGAGCTTCGACCCTCGAACAGGGACTGCAAAAAAGACAGCAACACAAGCTGCTCCTTTTTGCCTGTCAACCTATCCCTCTACTAATCGCACAATTTTGCCTTAAGCAAATAGTAAAAATGGGACTTTGTTCATTTTCTCCATGTTCTTAACTACAGACGGAAAATATCTGCAATACACTGCATACGACAAATTAGCTTCCAGTCCATTTCCAATCTTAGGTTGCTCCATGGGATTTCCCATGGTGTAAGACAGAGCAGAAGCTGTCCAAATGCCGTCACAACTGAAATCCTGCTGGCTCAGTAACACAACAAAATGCAGATGAAAGGCTTTGAGCTATTTCAGCTTATATAGTTCTACACACAAATCACACGTAACTAGGTTGACTTAACTTTGCTCTAAAATTCAATGATGGTAATGAATTTTTACATCTTCTCTGCTATTAGTGACTTGCATGTAATAATCCTAATAATATTATCTCAAATTCCTACAATACTACAATATTAATGGAAATGTAAAACTAAACTGCTAAAGCTTAAAACCGATTAATAAAATATCCCGTCAAACAGATTCATTTCACTTCCTAAAGCAAAGAACTTCACTTGATCTCAGAGCATTAGCTATTTGAAATGCTAAAACATTTTTTCTTTCAGTTGTAAAAGATTTTTCCACAGGCGAGAACTTGTTTGTCACTACTCACACGGCAGCCTTCCCACAACAAGAATCCTGCTCTGTATCTGTGCTTAGGCACTGGAGTGTCTAACAAGAACAGTTAGATTATCCCAATGAGTTAATTGGGATTTGGAAATGGTTTGGGAAGAGGTGCTCTCTCAGGTTTTCTCCTCTGTTGGGGAAATACGACTTGCCGGTTAAAATTAGGATCTCTGTTAGGAAAGGCAGCATAAGCAGACTTTGACTCCCGTCTGCTTAGATAGTCTGGAGATGAGACTAAAAAGAGAAGAGTTCCACAGTAAAGCCCCAGATGTGAAATTTCTAGGATTTGAATATCTGAGTTCCATCTAAATTTGCGCTGACCTTACCACAGGTGACTTGCTGTGGAGATCCGTATCTGAGTTTAACAGAAAAGTCAATTTGAAGCGGTAAAGCAACCCAGCACAGCCTCATAACTGCCAGAAAAATACAAATGCACTTTCCCTGCTTCTTCTCTCATTTCAACCAAGGTGAGTGCTCAGTACCCTCCCTGGGGACACCAACACAAAGAGAATCCCGAAACAGACGAAAGTGTGATCCCAGATCAGGCATGTTCATGCTGGGTGCCAGCTGGGACCAGCACACCCCTCTTCTACGCATCCAGATGTGTTGCAGACTGCCGAGGAGCACGCAGAGCAGTGCCAGTTCGCACGGCGGTGACGGACATCTCATCCCATCTTTCCTTTGGGAGAAGTGCGATTCACAAATGAGCGAGCAGAAGAGAGAGCTTGGGGCGAAGATGCTGCGAACGCACCGTGCTGCCCTTCACTCGTTGGATTAATCCCACTGAAGCCGCAGTCCTGCACACATGTAAATACTCGCGAAATAGCAACCCTCAGTTGTGCAAGCGGAGCGGACGGATACGGCTTAGGACTTTAACACAGCACTGCCACCCACGGAACAGATGGGTCCTTGCATGGGATGCATCCGCGCTACCCAGACTCAAATAAATCGCTGGACCAGAAGCCTCCAGCTTTCCCACCGCAGTGAAACGAGCGGAGACGAGCTCTGTCCCCAGTCATCTGCCATCATGCACATCTAGATGAGCAGGCTTGGCTTTCTCAAGGTCCCTTCAGGCTCACAGCACCATGCATGGGACCTACCTGGCTGTCTTTGGCCGGTGAGATGCATTTTGCTCTCCTGGGCTTTGAAAGAAGTAAGAGAAAGAACAGCTCATGTCTCCATAAAGCACAGCATTCATTTAAAGACGTCTAACATAAAACTGCTCACAGAGGTTTCTTTGCTTTCACCAGAAGATTCTTTGTTTTATAAGCTCCATTACTACGGTGCTATTAAAAGGTTTAATGATTTAAGTAGCACTCTTGATTTAAGCCAGATGCTTCCACTCTCCACCAAGTATCAGACCTATAGTCTACGAACACAAACATGAGAAATCCTCTCTGAATCTCTTAAGGCTGATACTACTCAATTTAGTATTTTAATATTAGCCAGAAATTCCTCTGGAAATATTCAAGACTTTCACAATATTGAAAAATAACCCACTTACTAAGTTCTAAATAATATTTATTTTAGCTAACGCCAGTATTTTAAAAATCCTTGGTTCTATAAGCCTATTAACTTCTAATACTACCAAGTTCAGCTACAGCGGAAAAAAAAAGCCTCCTCTTGCCGCTTATTGACACTGGATGTCATCTAAGTGGCTAAAATGCAATACTGTTCCTAGGATTATTACTGCATGAGATAAAGATATTTAAGAATGGACTCACAGAACAAGCAGCGAGCAGCACAGAGCTCAGCCGTATGGGAACACACCTTTTCTAATTTCACTGTATTTATAGGTCAGCTAGTTTTATTTTGAAGCACAAGAGTTTTACTAGGAAAATTCATTACTGCCACTTGCTCTGATTTTCTTTCTCAATATAATTAAGCTTTGCTAATTGTCTGTCATGATTAAAATCATATCAATAACACCCTTGTTTCCCCGTCTGGCTGTGCTCCAGACTCTTCAGAGCTCTGGTTTAAGGGCAGGTCTTCCTGTAGTGGTTGTGAAAGTCTTTTACCAAATGTGTGAGGTGAGCTGTTGGCCTGTTTGCCAATAAATTCACAGAAGTCAGGATTCTACCCGCGGATTTTCCAAGGGAAAGAAGATAGTCAAAAAGAAAAGATGCGACCAACAACCGTATTTTAAGTAAAAAGTGAGATTCACTGAAGATCCAGAATTCATTCTTGCAGGTCATAAAAATGACCTCGAACTATAGACAAAGATATGGAGGTGTTGAAATGGATGATTACTTCAGGGCTGTATTACCCTCCCAGCAATACAAAGACGATGTAAGGAATGGAAATTCAGCCAGAACACAGAAAGGAGAGAAAAGAGGAGAGAGGAGGGGTGGCGGCGGGGAGGGGAAAGAAAAAAAGAAAGAATCAGTGCTGCTGTTTTAGCACAAACCGTTATTTCTCAGTGGAAGGCAAACCAGGGGTGCAGAGGGCAAGAGCAGGAGCTGAAGGCAGCTGTGCTTGGCACTAGGGCCCGCTGCCCAGCTCGAGAGGACCCAGCGAGCACCCTGGCAAGGGCAGCAGCACCCAGTTGGGAGGCCAAAGCCATCCCTGTCTTCTTCCTAAATCCCCTTACTGCCTACCCCTTAGGACGTTCCCTTGATGAACAGAGACAGAGCTTGGCTTTTAGCAGGGTTCATCAGCAAATTTCTGACAAAACAGATTTTCAGGGAAAAATATTGATTTATTGACACGAAGATGCTTTAACTTTCGATGCTCTTGTTTCCCAGTAGGTCCTTTGCTGGGGAATCAGGACTCCCACTGTCCACTGCCTTCGGCAGTCCCACCTGGCACATGGTCTCTCTGCACCGGGGACAGCGATGCAGGGGCACCTAAATTACGACCGGGAGCCCCGAGGTTGTGTGGCTCTGTGCTTCCCAGCAAGGGAGACAGAGACAGAAGAAACACTGCAGGTCCCACAATCTGTTTTAATGTTTTTTAAAATGTTACCACCACGTAGAAACCCAAGCAAGCTTCAGGTGAGTGCTTCTGTCCGCACATCACTCGTGTGTCCCAGTGTCCTGATGCCAGAAGCAAACTAACCAGACTGCTATGTGCCTCACCTTCGGGCAGTATAACACACATGTCTGGACTTTTCTAGCTCATTCACAGTTAACTCTGCGCACTTCTGCTATGTAACACATTCTGTGCCTCATTTCCCCTTAGGAAAAGAAAAAAAAAACACTGCCTTTCCCTCCACTTCTGTCTAATTTACACTGTAACCTCTTTGGGCCAGGACCTATTTCTTGTTACGTGCTCATACAGTGCCTAACACAAAGGCAACCTAATCTCAGACCCTTTTTTAATGCAAATGTAATAGACAAGTGGGCTGTTTGAACAGACAGGGTAATTTTGGTTCCCCCTTGGTAATGGACTTTTTCTCTGGGAACAGATAATTGGGCTGTTTTGTCATTATTCTCTTTAAGTGAGGTTAAGGTCCTATTGGTGGGAAAGTGAAATATGTATTGTGGGCTAATTAGCAGTCCATATCAAGATGTGCTGGGGCAGAGCTCACCCTGCATTTACTGAACTCAAAAGATGGGTTGTACTAACGCAATTAAGGGAAGAATTTGGCTATGTACACATGTAGATGGTTATACTCGTGCGTCTTCCTTTTACTGCAGATCATGCAGAGAAGGGTTTGAAGACTAGAATCACGTCCATAACAATTATGGGTCTAGACAGAGACCTGCCTACAGGCACGAGCTACAGTTAGAGCAGTTTCAGCTACTGCCTCCTCCAGAGGAAGCAGTCAAAGAGGCAGTGGTACTCACGCTCCTCATCTACCGCAATGTGCAGTAAAACAGACTTCAGCCCAGTGGCAGGTTAAGCTGAGCTGTTTCACTTGGCTTTGCAGCGGACTAGAAGCACACACACAGTCAGTCAGTGCATCTCAGCTGGGGGCCATAGCTTTCAAAGCCCTGGAAGTGAACTGCTGGCAGCTGGTTACGTCTTCTTGCTCCAGAGTCAATAGGGTCAGTGAAGATGTAACCTGGTAAATCCAGCCCAAGGAACCCCAGATTTGATCCTTCGCTCTTACATGCTATTAGTTATCGAAAGGCTCTTTCTCCTCACACAAGGAAGCGTGTTATTCATGGTGCCAGGGTAAAGAACTAAAAAAAAAATTTCTTCATCAACTTTGTTGTCAAATACATTTCAAATGCAGCAACCTCTATCTTGGTGCTCTTTGTTTCAGTCCAAGACTGCCAATCTTCCATCACTTCTTACCATGAAGGTCAGCTTATCAGAAAATAGCATCAGTGGCAGACATTTAAAATACATTTATTCCAAGGCTTCTCCCACCCTTTCCCATGAATAGTAGATTTAAAACCTCTACTAGACAGTCCAGCTTTTCCAAACCAATGATGGGCTACTCTGGTCAGTCTTTTAATGCAGTGAATCCAATTTGCTTCCCAGTGCAAGTCAGAGTGTTGATACGAATCACGAAGCCATATATAAAATACATTCTGGATCTCTTAGAAACTTTCTTCCCCTGCGACATTCACATAACCAAGATTTAAATCAGAGAGGTCCCCTCCACTAGCATGCAGAAAGAAGAATCCTTGGCTCCAGGATTTACACCTTTCTTTAGTAAGATGGATCCTAATTCTGACAACCTCCTACAGACACTGCATAGAAAACCTGCTCGTTCCAGCTGTTACCCGAGTCTCAGAATTGCTTTTACACTTCGATTTTAATCCCCTAATTACATGACTTGTAAGTTACTGAATTCTCTCTTCAGGAGAAATCCAGGATATCTTGCAGAAAGAAAAAAGTGGTATGTTTCTGCAATGCTTAATTCTCACACAATGAAGAAATACCAAACCAACCCAACAAAAGACAATCTGAATAAAAAAAATAATTACCACACACTCATTCCTTTAAATGCCAGGGAAAGAACTGTCCGATATATTTGAAATTTCAATGCCTTTTTCTCCAACACCTTAGGCTTTAATGGCTTTCAAACAGGACATAGTATGTAATTTTCTTAAGGCAATTTCCAATGTTTTTTCACCTTCAGAAAGAATGTGCTGGGTTAATCCTTCCCTGCTGACATCATAAGGATGATTTCTCCAGCTAAATAGGTCTTCAAAACAAAAGGAATAAAAAAAAGAGTTCATTTACAGTTCCTTTGCTGAGCAGACAAACCATACTTCAGCATCGCTCAACGACAGCCTGTGGGACAATTGTCCATTCAAATGATTATCGTATTGCAGTATTCATCCCAGCAGTCCCTGAATAAATTCTTACATTACAGTCCAGGCTCTGCTGTGTGAAGGATTTAACAGTCTCTCATTTGCCACTCGGGAGACCTGGGTTATGCTCCTGGATTTGCCATTGCCCTCTGGTACGCTGCCCCTGCAAAAATCTCTTTGCCTGCATCTCTGTTTCTCCACCTCTAATTTGGGGATCAGGATGGCTTTATAAAGCGCTCTCCTGCAGAGGGATCAATGTGTAATTGTTCAAGTTTTACCCTTTTGAACGGCTCTCTTGGAAAGCAAAGAATTTCAGTCTTCATTTAGAGTACAAAAGCTGGTGTGTCTGCGGCATTTTTAAAGGCACTTTCACATCAAGCTCTGAGAACACGTAAATGAAAATACCTCTGAAACAAATTCTGTTTGTTTATCATCCATTGTCTGTATACACTGACATGCAGTTCATCTTATCTTCAAGGGGAAAAAGTTAGCACTTAAGCACTTATTTCTGCTGAAAAACCATTCATATAAATAAAGGCGAGACAGAGAGAGACAAAGTGCTCTGTATGGACACTTTCAGCTGACAGAGAAAATGCTCCTACCACAACA
Organism: Opisthocomus hoazin; assembly: GCF_030867145.1. Classification (NCBI taxonomy): domain Eukaryota; kingdom Metazoa; phylum Chordata; class Aves; order Opisthocomiformes; family Opisthocomidae; genus Opisthocomus; species Opisthocomus hoazin. Next base: position 5,356,669 of record NC_134419.1, on the reverse strand, counting down.
AACTGCAGCACGCCCTGGGAGGACAGCACTACTCCTGATTTTCATCTTTGAAAGAAAATGAAGAAGAATGAATAGCTACGCCTCACTTACTCTTGAAGCAAATCAAAAGGAATATTCTGGTATCTATTTTTTATCCTCCCGTTCTTGTTAATGAAAACAAAAGACCTAAATATTTGATTACTTCCCCTCTGTGTCAAAAATAATAGTTCATGTCCTTTCTAGTTTGACAGAAAGGAGACTTGTTAGATCTAAGTCCTTTCATCTGAAACACTACCACACAGGCTTGCACCGGTCTAACCTATTAAAATAAAGTTGAGCTCTGAAAAGCTGCGCTTTTTTTCCCCCCTTTTGGAACTTCACTGCAAGCAATGATTAGATTGCATTTGCCAATAAATCTATAGGGATCAGTGAACCAAAATAGCTGCTCCCTCTCAAACCTATCAATTAACAGGCTTCCTTCATTAACGACGTTACCATTTCGTGATTTGCCTTAAACCTCACTGTGTTCCATCCTGTGCCCTTCAGAACAAAAAAGACCCAGGCTAAAGGCTGTGCAAAATGCATTTAGGACATCCATGTTTGTGACTTTATGTTTTAGCAATCCCAGCAGCACTCACAGCTTTAACTGGGGGGAATCACAGACATGCAGGATCTTTCGACAATATGTGGTTCAGGTGAAAACACGTCTCGGCAGGAAAACACTATGTCAGTACAGAAAAAAAATTAAAAGTGACCAGAAAATTATTTGAACTAATAAAATGAAAAAAATACAAGGGAGCATAATTTTAAGCAATCGGTATGTGGGGATAAGGAATTTCAGAAAATCACATGTAGTGTGCAATTACAAAGAGTGAAGGAAGCTACAGGAAGAGTGACCTTCTTCCCCCGAGGTCATTCAAATTATTCTAATGGCAACCTCCTGCTGTCAGTATTGGCCATAAATACAGGTGGTGTGACTTGTCAGCGGCATGGTTTTTTCCTTACATTTTGTTACAACGCAGATTCCATTTCATTCCTACAATTTTCCCACCAACTGCATTGCCAGATCAGTTGCGGACCCAAAGAACCCAGTCTTTGCACCCAGCCGTACCCCAGTCCTGCCACGCTCCCACTTTGGCCCCTCATTTTTCCACCTAGAGTGGATATGTTTTACACAGTTCTCAAAAATCAACATTTAGTATGATGCATGTATTTATTTAAACAGAACTTTTATTTCCGGTAATTACTGGCACAGCAGTATTTTTCTTGCTGATGTTTTAAGTAACCTGAAGAGTAGATGAGAGAGAGAGAAGAAGGAGATAAAAAAGCAGTTTAAATGACTCCAACCTTTTAGCGGAGTTGTGCCGGTCTGAAGCTGAATAGATCATTCCAAGTGTTCTTTCCAAATGGTTGTGTAACCAAAAAAAAGAGGAAATAAATCAGGGCATGATTAGTCTCTGTAGCAAGAACTAGGTAAGAGAACAAATCAAATTTAACACTAGGAAAGCAATAATGGAAAATGCCTGTCTCAGCGACAGTTTCCTTGAGATAAACAATCTGACAGCGCTGAGCCGAGCCAAGCCAGTCTTCTGATAGGCACGGCGAAAGCCACTTGTCCACGCTGAGAACTTTGTAGAAAAAAAAATACCAGCTGTAGTCTGTCCCTTGTTCGCATTATGGATCTCTGCCTTTAGCAAAGATAAGCTATTTAACAACGTGTTATAGTCCAGAAACTTATTAGTCACCCTCTGAGACACTCAATTAACATTTTCACAACTCCAACAAGTTAAAAGGAGCCAAAAACTCTCAAGCACCTTTGAAATAGTTAACGCTGTACAAAGACCACAGTATTTTTTTCTTACTATCTTCCCTTCCTAACCTCATCATGTAACAGTCTCTCGAATATTTCCAGGCTCACCCTCTGGTCATCGCTATGTTAAACCTTCCCTACCACCCACTGCCTTCTGATGAGCAACAAAGTCGTCCCAGGGAGTGTGGAGCACTGAATGCGGACAGACTGTTGATGGAAGGAAACGAGTATGAAAACTGCAAAAGCTTTTGTTCTGTATGATGAAAGCCCACATCAGTATGGAATACACCACTCAGCTAACAGAGCGCTCACAAATCTTAATTCATCCATTTTGCTATCAGAATTCATTTCATATTAATTATAGAAGAGCAACATGGCCCTGCCTAAGGCACCACCATGTACTCAAGATAACCCAAACAGACTTCATAATGTTCAAAAAATTATCAACTGCCTATGTGAAATCAAGAGTAACGATGCAATCAAGTCACCAAAGAACCTCATTTTACGTTTAGCAAACCCAGTTCACTCGATGGCCATTTCACGAGCTCTTCATTTCCCACTCCTGTAGCACCAGCGAGTCCCAGTCTCTCTGGCTCAGGCCCACGAGCCATGCTCAGTGTATCAACCCACACACCCACGGCTCATGAGCTCCTAAACGGGTCGGGAAATTGTGAAATAGACACTGCCTCCAGCACCTTAGCTGACACAAGTGGGATATCCCTGAGATGGAGCTGATGGGCGAGATGCAGCCCTGTGCTGTGAGCTACGACCACAGCCTTCCACCTCACCCTGCCACCCATCAGGGCTGCATTTAATCCCTGACTTCTACCAGCCAGGAAAAATGAGATGGTGAGAAATTTATTAGGATTTATAATCATGCATAACAATCTGCTGTACATCACGACTTGGACTGGAAAATACGCCTGACAGTAGAATTTCACCCTCGTTAGATAAAATGAGGAAAGGTGATTGTGTGTGATCCTTGCCCCGTGCTTCCATTGTGAGAGAGAAAGGAGACAATTGGCAACAGCGTTTCTTATTAATTACACATTATCTCTTTGAATAGACAGGGGTATGGAGATCTGTTTTCTCCTCACTGTTTGCTGGCGCAATGTAAAGAAACATTAACTGGACAACAATACTTTGGGCTATAAGGTATTGAAAACTCCTAAACCCTACAGAGCCACCCAGAGCTAAGAACGAGGTATTTCAATTTCCAATAGAACTCAAGGGGAACCAATAGTGAAATTTAAGTTAACCAAAATTTCTAGGGCCACTCAACACAACCACCAAGGAGATGTGTGTGCCTTGCGCCTGATCTCTCTCCCGCACAAGAGGCTCTGCCCCATTCGACATGCCCTGACTTGTGTCCCCTGCTCACGCCATTTCTATGAAAAATGGATACACAAGGAGACGTGACTGTACGTGTTCAAAACCAGCCAGAGAAAGGGTCCCTTGCTCTCTCTGTGTTCCTTGGTGGCCAAAGCACTTAGGGTGTGAGGAACCCAAATTCTACCCAGAGGATCTTCCCCATCTTGTGCAAGAGATCCTGCCTACTGCTGGTTACACTCAAGCAAATTCCAGATCAATTAATCGCAAACATCCTCTGCTCTGTTTCCCCACCCTGGCAAATTTCTGGTTACTCCGGGAAGCACTCACCAGTTTCCAAAAAAGCCCGGTCCCTGAGAGGTCTCCTTTCCTGCTCACGGGCCAGCTGAAGAGCCAGCTCTCCCTGCAAGCGAGCCTGGAAGCTCACTCCCGGGAGGGCTCTCCCCAGCTCCCTTCAGCCTTTCCTCAGCCCCTCTGAGAATGATCTAAGACCATGGAATTAAAAATTAACGCATTCAAGTGTTTTTATTTTATATTTATACTTATCTCCTGTTTTGCAAAGAGGTTTTTCAGTATTTCAAGTTCCGATTTTTAAAGTTTTTCTCCATCAACTATATGATTCTATGATTCTATAAGCCCTTGAAACTTAAAAGCAGAGCAAGATGAGAGAGCGAGACCTGATGCCCTGAGAAAAAGACAAGACACCCGAGAGCTGACAAAACTCATTTGAACATTGACATGATGCTGTTACACTGAACTGCACTGAACGTGTCCAGAAGTGCCTGGGTTTCTTTAAGTACTTACACTGCGCTATCACAGAACTTCAGAAACCTTCAGCACTAGAGATTAGTGCTTTAAAACCTAACCTGACCTAAAGCAAAAGGGATGGGTGCCAAGGAACAGCTGCTAATCGTTTGTCAGTGATCTTATTTGCCTTACTCCTGCAGCACTCTGATTTTGCTTGATGGGTAATGCCAGAGTATCCGTCCCTTTAGACTACCAGTACGGGTCAGTCATGGTACTCTGCATATAAATTGGCTGCGCTCATTTGTAATGTTTTCCTTCCTCCGTTGCGCTGCTTCTTGATTAATTAGTGCCATTAAAGCACCTACACAGAGTACACATGACAACTCGCCTTGCATAACAGTGGGAAGAAAGAGCAGGTCCTTCTGAATTCAGGGAAAAGTCTCTGAAGTGTAAATAGATAAAGATAATCAAATTCAGACAAGATTAAAATTAACAGACTATCAACCAAGTGACACGATTAATAAATGTCCACAACAAGCAGGGACAGAAAGGACTCCGAAAAGACCAAATGTAATTTAATTAAACAAATGAGAACATATGAAAGAAACCATAGCGGATAACTATGTGAAAAGACAAATAAAGATTTCAGCAATAATTGATGTTATATTATTCACTACACAAAATGAACTGTATCAGTGTTCCTCTCTATTTACATAGCAAGATGTAGGTGGAAAACCTTGGAATTTTAACTGTAACCTTGTGCAATATAGATACTTGTCCTCCGTGTTAATAAATGAAGTTTTGTTCTCTGTGTAGCACAGAACATTAGGCCATGTGAGTGCCGAATATCCGTATGTACTCACAGCAATCTTGTGATGCAAGGGAATACTACTATTCTGATTTTATGGATAGAGTTTTACAACCTCATTAGTCTTGAGGCAACAAAGCTTTGTTGGTAGGGTTTGGTTTGATATTACAGAGCGTGAAAAATCACATCCCATAATCTACATGACTAAAATAGGCAAAGTTTCTAATGTAAATGCAATGAGGTTGACAAAACCCTGCCCATCAGCTTTGCTTATATTCACTCGAGTAGCTCCACTGGCAGAACACCTCTTTCACTGCTTCTCCACTGGAGATTCAGCCCAGCAGCCTAACTGGAGGGGGGAAAGCTGTAACGGAGCTAAGCCTGATCCACAAAGCAACGAAGGGACTTGCCAAGGGACGCGGACGCCCGTGCTGCAGCAGGGAACCAGCTTGCAGGAGAACAGCCCGTCCTGGCACGCAGGAGAGGAGCAGGCGGAGCAGATAAGAGCGGCTGAGCCAGGGGTTCCTCTGAGCCCAGACGCAAAAGGGACCTCAACAGGGGTGGGAGCGTGGACAGGCTGCAGAAGGAGTAAAGTCACATTGGCTGGGCACGCAAGGATGGAGGAAAGAAGACTCTCTGCTTTAAGCCTGGTTCTTCAGTTACTCAAAAGCTAAAAGGGAAGTCTCTTGTTTCCACATTAACGCTTGAAGAAATACGTGTTACCCCAAACTCAATAACCGTCCAACTGCATGTGCTGAACTTCTCCTGCCATGCCTGTCCTGCTCTCGTTTAAAGTAACACTCAGAAACCTCTGTTTCTAGCAAGGTGACTCACCACCCTCTCCCACTACCCTTAAATACCAGTGCAACCTACTACAGAAGCCGGTGGTGTATCAGGGAGCACCAGCTGCCCAGGTAACCCTGCTACGGTTGGCACGGCTCTGCCTGTGCAGGTGAAGACATACTGGGTGCTCAAGGAAAAAACAAGGCCAAAAAGAAAGGACACTGAAACGAACCACAACCCTTCAAAAATCACAGCCATGTGGATACTGAATAAAAAAAATACGATATAAAAATATGATATAAAAATTTTGCCTTAGACCAGAACAACTGTATTGTAATGAGAGGTTATTGTCTCTATGGAGATCGGAAAAATTCTTGTAAAAGACAATGCCACCAAATGGTCTGCCACTGAATTCTACCATCGCAGCACTGTATAGCGTGGCAGTTTCCTAATTGTCACTGTTTCCTACCCCACTTCACTAATCGATTCATTTGATTTTACTGCGTTTCAGTCACTCCACACAGGAATCACGGAGCGGGGGTGTTTATAATGAGATCCTGTGAGGCCCCTGTGTAACTGACCCTCAGCGATACAGCGTTTTTATCAACAAGCCAGAAGAAAATACGAAAACATTATTTGATAAAAATGTCAAGTGACTGACAAAGATTAGGGGAATGGTAAATAATGAAGTGGAGAAGGTATTGATTCCAAGCAGCCTGATAAGATCAACACAAGCAAACATCATGTGCTCTGCAGTACAGCTATTGAATGAGTCCTAAATCCCAATTAGGAATTAGGATAAACTGGAACAAAGAACATATGGCACTTTTACAGGTTGGAGAAGTCTATTTTGGGAAGCCAGGGGCTGAAACCGAGAAAAACATGGAAATCATGACCAGGCACTGCCATTGTAGCACAGGGGCTAATGCACGCCACGACCGTGTTAGCAGAATAAAGCCACACAGGAATTATATCATACTGTTAATGTGAATTGGTACAGCCACAGCAGTGATGCAGCAGTGCTGTCCCCATGATGAGTCTTGCATGAAACAACCACAAGAATGATTAAAGGAATAGTAAATACGTGTTAAGAGCAAAAAGTAAGGAACTCAATCTATTCGGTTTGTCAGAATAAAGGAGAGGGCACAAGTTGATCACAGCTTACTAATACCTACACGGGACACTGAAGTTCAATAACTGAAGCCTCTTTATAAAATAAACAGAGCCATAATGCGATCCAGTAGCTGGGAATTAAGCTAGGCAAGTTCTGACTTGAAATGAGATGCTGGCTTTTAATAGGGAAAGTAATTAACAACTGGAAATGATTTATCGAGAGTTAAGCCGCATTCTGCAACACTGTAAACCTGTATTTCACAAGTGGATGTTTTCTGACAGATACAGCCCAGCTCAGCTGGATTAATTCAGGGTAGCCTTCAGGAGGTCAAAAGAGATTATTCCACTGGTCCCTTCTGGCTTTGCAAACCACAGGGCTCTAGATCAATCCTCGTTCCCACACCTCTGGCCTTGAGTGTCTCCTTCAGGTCATTAAGTTTAACATCCACTCACCTTTCATTTAGAATATGCAATTTAAAGCTTTAACTGCCGCTTTAATTTAATGGTAATTAAACCTGAGCCGGCCTCAGTGTTTTCTGTAACCAACTCACTAGTGCAAAGCAAGAGTTGGACATAGGCTTCTGGAGCCACCCTCTGACCAGGTTGCCACGAGGGGACAGGGACAACAGCATGGCTGATCCTCCCCCAAAGGCCAGCCACAGCCTGACTTTTAATTGAAGGGCTGCGTCCCCAGAAACCATTTTTGGCCTGCAGGACCACAAGAACAGGGTGTCAGCTAAGGAGCAAGATACAGGGAGCCAGTGCAGAGTTCACCAAGTCCTGACATCAACAGACAAGTCTGTCATTGAGACAAGCTTCCCTCAGCCCCCATCCCAGCGCAGTGCAGACCTTTCCCTTGCCTACATCCATTTTCCCTCATCAGTGTTATGATATGGCCAACATTCCCCTTCCTGAAAAGATTTTTCCTGGTCCTCCTCCTCCTGTCCCTTGACTCCAAATCTGAGCCTATTCCAGCCTCGCGGAGGCTCACTTAAGCACCACACAGCCATTTTGTGGCGGCAGAATAAACCGGTTCCAATATTCACAGAATCACAGAATCACAGCATGGTCGGGGTTAGAAGCGACCTCTGTGGTCACCCAGTCCAACCCCCCTGCCAAAGCAGGGTCACCTACAGCAGGCTGCACAGGACCTTGTCCAGGCGGGGCTTGGATATCTCTAGAGAAGGAGACTCTACAACCTCCCTGGGCAGCCTGTTCCAGTGCTCCGTCACCCTCAGAGGGAAGAAGTTCTTCCTCATGTTCAGACAGAACTTCCTATGCTTCAGTTTGTGCCTGTAATTCAGCCCATAGAGTTTCTGAAAACACAGACTATTCTTTAAAACAAAGATGATTTTTAAAGGTTTTCACTGAAAGCTCGTTCAGCTGGTCAACAAATTGTGCAATGCTGCAAATATTATTTACAGCCAGAGAGCGCTGGGCGCAATACATCCTAGCTGAATAATGCACTCTGAGCAAGTACCCATTAGCGATGATGATTACGCACCAGAGCACCTCATTAAGCCTTTGACTCTCTGGTATCCGTCTAATCAAGACAACCGCACACCATCGTCGTGTTTCTCAACTCTGACACAACCTGCCACGCTTGAAAAGGGGCAACTGCGGAAACTGCGAAGGCACCGCGGCCAGCAGCGGAGTGAAAAGCGGGACAGGCTCCCTACGCTCAAATGGTTCCAAGGGGGAATGTTTAAAATCAGACTCCAATTACTGCCGCCCCGAAAGGCTGATGTTTCCTCTGACAGAGACGCACGCACGCACACAAAACTCCATCAGGAGGGCCAAAACAGAAGCAAAGTCTGTGTGTTGTTCTTTGCGTACTCACACACCTCTCACTATGCGTAACGAGAGCTAGAAGCCCTGCTCGGGTCTTCAGAGAACTAGAAAGAGAAATGCCTTTAATCTGAATAAATGCATAAGCCTTTCCTACGCTTTACATTGAATTAAATGAAATAAAATAGCTCTCTTTGACCTAGGCCAACGGAGATACAAGCTGGGAAACTTTAAACCAAAGACTGGACTGTTTTTTCACAGAAGACACAGACTGGCCACATGCTCCTCTCCTCCCCCTGCCTGAGACACGCGTTGCGGAATTAGCTTTTAAAGTGTTCATCATGTTGTGACCAGCAACCTGGTATTTCGTACTTTTTCATTTGCAAAGCACTTTCCAATCATTAGTTATCTAACAACTACTTCACAAAAAACTCCCAGAAAACACAGAAAGCAAAACCGGTATGCCTATGGTTATCTGGGGAATCAAATCCAACAGGTATGCTCTCAAATCCCTTCCAGTTAATGCAGAAGGCAGAACGGAATTTGCTCATTATATACTGCCATGCCCATGACTAATAAAGGACTCAATAAATTGTTAGCTTATAGAGAACACGGTATGGGGTTTATTTAACTACATTGTTTAGCAGAGATGACACAATCCATAACCTCATCACCGAAATAAGTAAGAGAGCCTTAAAGCAATATATAAGTTGCCACCACCATCACCAGGCGCCACTTCAGATGACAATATACATAAGCAAAATATTTAAAGATAGATAACCTCAGATATGAAACGTTACATTGCTGTCTTTGGGTTTTGGTCTGGCCTTAAAATGCAACTTGGGTTTTATAGAAATGTAAGTGGGCTTAAAAATGAAAACTAATGCCTGTGTACCAATCTATTTGCAGTGCTCTAGATCTGCCAACTGAAGTGATAAGGAAGAACGAGCCCCAGACACTCCATGTTATTTGGTTTCATTCCTGTTATTAGCGGAGGTAATTTACTCAACGTTGTGAACACACGCAGCTCTCGGAAACTACCCGAGGGCTGAGCAAAAAGGACTTTGCTGAGTTGTTTGGGTGAAAGCAGCTTTCCTTTTACTAACCTGTCAGCAGGGAGGTCAGCAATAAAAAACTTAAACTCTTACCTCAAGTGAAATACTTCAAATCTGCTAAAATGATATTCATTTTCCTGAGGTACTCATGGGAGTTTATGTGGAGATAAAGCACACAAGTGTCATTTTTATTCCTCGAAGATCTGATCATGCAGAATGCACAAGCCTTTACGCTGAACAGGTTTCTGTTGCAGCAGTCAGAATCTTCTTTCAGCACAGCTGGGTGGCTTCTCCAGCAGTCAGCATCATCTGCAAGAGAGATGTGGGGACCACGAAGTATTCTTCCTTGAGATGACACTGACAGCACAGCAGGACTATCTCAGAAGTTTCAGTAACGTAATAAAAGTCTCTGTGCTCTGAAATAAAATTAGGACACTGATGTGACTCCAGGTTTCTCAACAGACCGGAGCCTTGTCGGTTTATTGCATGCAATTTAGTGATAGTCATACCTTTCATGGGGTGCAAAAGTGCTTTTTTTTTTTTAATAACAGCTACAGAAAATCAATAGATTTCATGAGTTCAATTAATCCCTGCAGCTGCTGTGCCAGAGTCAGAAGGAAACAAAGAAATTTTCCATTTCTCAGCTTTGGGACTAAGCTACCCCACTGTTGTCTGTAAACGAGGATGGCTCTTGAGTACCTCAGACTGTGGTTCCCATTAAAGCAGGTTTTCCTGTAATTTGTGATTTTTAAGGGTAAACCCTTGTAATTTATGAAGGTAAGCCAGTGCTAGACTATGTTCCGAACTAACAGAGTCATGGAGTCATTTATACTTCAATGTGTTTGATGGCTCTTAAATATAAAGCCACTAGGATTTAGGTTTGGATAACAGATCAAGGTCCTTGGGGCAGACTCCTCTTAGCCTTGCTGAGTTACAAGTAGGTTCATGCTAGAAGACTTACGTACTATTGGCACACATTCTTAAGTAATTAGTGGAACACTGACTACCCGAAACCCCACTTTTAGATTTTTTCCTAAGGTGCTGTCTTCTGTGACAGTGGATATTCAGCAGGAGGTTGGAGAGCCCTTGCCAGCAACTCGCCAGGGGAAAATCCAATATTCAAAGCTGCTGAGCACCCGTGGTCTGGGCATCACCACAGCTCATCAGACTTATGTCTTCTGCAGGGACAGCTACGTATGTTGTTTGATTCCAGTTTAACCCCTTTCATCTGTATGACTGAAACCTGCAAGATACCTCTTATTCATGATATATTTCCTTGTCCAAACCCCAGCTTGGCTTGGACCACCAACTGCTTGACACCTGGGCACCTACGGTGCTGACCTGTGCACACAGGGGACCTTACTGAAACGTGTGACACGCAGCCTACATTTTCTCCAGGAAGAAGGTTAAGGTTTTATTTCTCCCTCTAAATTGCCAGTCTGGGTCCTGTAAAGGGCCTATAAAGCTCGTCTTGACTAATTACTCTGAGGTAAAAGCAGTGACCTCAAGTAGATCATTGTCCTTTATTGCTGCCAGATTTTATACCAAGACAGTTATCCTGGTGTAGAAAGACGCCTTTTCACATCACAGACAAAGTAAAAGCCTTTGCGTTTCCAACTCTCATGTGGCACTTTTTGCCAGCAGCAACTTTGAGCTAGATTTGAAACGTTTATCGAGTGATTCACCTTTTGCGCAGCCCAGAAGAGCTGCCTCGTGCCAACGTTGCTTCCCCCAAAAAAAGCACCTTCTACAAAAGCATGCAGCACATTATGATAATGTGAGTACAGGGGACACACCGAGGAGCTGCAAGGGCCAAAAAGACAGCGATGGGCCCGAGTTCGGGGCTGCGGTCCTGAACGGGTGGCTTACAGCCCTCCTGACAGAGGCAGCATCCTTTTGTCAGGCTCCGTGTGGGCTTTTTGCAGCAAAACAACATCATCCCACTCTACTCCATCTATCAAAAGAGGGGGGAAAAAAGGCCAACATTTGGATCTCTCGACTCCTGGTACATCACACGCTGGTTTTATGTCCCCCATTATCAGTGGCCACATACCATGGCACTGCAGGCACTTGTGCACTTGCTGAAGGAGGACGGGGAGCGTTTTCTTCTGTTGGAGTGCGGATCAGTTTGTATTTTTCAACATGACGATTGTGGCTGCCAAACCCGATAATGAAAAATTGAAAGTCAAATAACCCCTATTAGTCTGTCAAAGGTTGATGGAGCTGGTATTCTATTTTCCCATTGTGAACGACTACCATTGTTAAAAGCTGACAGGCAAATCTCTGCAGAAATATGGACTCTTTGTGAGAGCTATTTATAGTAACATATGACAATGCAGTGCTATAATATGCATACTAAAGCATTGCCCAGGATATGCAAGAGCCCCCTGGTACAATTTCTGGATTGTAAGGCAAAATTCCATTAAGATAAGCACATTTGAGAGGCTTAAACCAACAAGATACGGAGGAGTGGGGAGGAATGATTTGGGGTTTGTTATGGCGTGGCACCAACAGCCGAAGTATGTACAACAGCCTTTTAGGGATGGGCAGAGAGCACATTTATCAACAGCAAAAGAGCAAAAAAAGTCAACTTTGTGTGTATTTTGCTCTGCTTTTCTTTTTCAGTGGGTTTGTTTGTTTGTTTGTTTCATTTTGTGACCAGTTATGAAGTGAACCAGGTCTGTGCCTGGATGCCAGAAGAAGAGGGAAGTGCTGCTGGTGATGACCAGTAGGGAACAACAGCAGGATGGATGGCTGCAGGGGTTCAGAGATGCTTGCTAACAAATATCAAAGATGAGCTGGGACTGGGTACCTAGGATGCTCCGTGTATGCAGAAGCAGGTCCAGGCTTCGCAGCAGTGTCAACAAAGTCAGGACAAAGCCCAAAGATGAGCACCAAACGAATGACGGCAGCAATTTCTGAAGGACTGGATGACGCGTTGGGAAGAAGCCAACACAGAGTGCAATGGCAAGATAAAACGGCCAGCACAGCTGAGCACACACTAGGATGATTAAGCCTCGTGCCCATGGCCTTCCCCTCCTCCTTGGATGCCAAAATTCATTGTGGAGAAGCAGAGCAGAGTCCCCAGTGCCACCCAGTCCCCTCCACAGCACAGCTCTTTCTGTGGGCAGCCGGCCCTCTCCAAGCCTGAAGAGCAGCTGTTGCTGCTTTCATCAGATGTTTTCTGACGCACATGGCTTTGAGAAGAGGGGAAAAGGACATGGAAAGGAAGGGAAAAGGAAAAGGAAAAGGAAAAGGAAAAGGAAAAGGAAAAGGAAAAGGAAAAGGAAAAGGAGAAGGAGAAGGAGAAGGAGAAGGAGAAGGAGAAGGAGAAGGAGAAGGAGAAGGAGAAGGAGAAGGAGAAGGGAAAAGGGGTACCAGGGTGTTATTTTTTGTGACAGTGTTTCCTGCATGCATTTGAAGCTCCTGCAGTGTTGATATCCTCTGTTGGGTCATGTCTGCACTAGCCCACAGCCTAAAAAGCAAAGCAAGCCAGCGCTTCTCCTGGCACTCAGATTTCTGAATTTTCACTTTCATTTCCCATTTTTAACTCTGAAACATTTCTGTGCTTCATACCATCAGGAGTTGACGGCAGAAGGTATCAACGTAACACCCCATGCTCTGGAGACTGCGCACTCTGCAAATCAGGCTTCCCTGCTACTGCGGCGGCTCCGGGGGATTTTGACCGCTGTCTTGGGTGCCGTCACACAGCCTTACTGCTTTCAAACCCCACGGTGTATCAGAACAGTAAAAGCCAGAGTTAACAGGACAAGAACGCTTCAAAGATGAACTCGGTATGTGGTAACAGTGTAGGCAGTAGCAATGCAGTCGGGTTCCTTGCTCCCCTAACGCACACATCAATTTTGCAAAGCCTCTGCCGTTTGCATTCACCTGCCTGATATAAAACTTGTGAGCATCCAGATAACACAGTTATTGGCACCCTACAGTTACCTAGCCTGCTAGATACTATTATTGTATAGAGATAAGATACGAACGCGCACACATATGAAGGAAAGAAGCTAAGACTGATAAAACTCCATGAGCACAGAGAGCAGATTAAGACTCAGCAACCTCTTTGGCTCTTGTTACCAGCCCTTTTAACTAAAAAAACACACAGGATATCTTTAAAATCCTTGAAGAGTCACCAAACGCCACCCAAGCCACCAGTGCCTCCTGCACTTCTTGCAGTCACAGAATCACACGCAGAATCCCAGCATGGTCAGGGTTGGAAGGGACCTCTATGGGTCATCCAGTCCAACCCCCCTGCCGAAGCAGGGTCACCCAGAGCAGGCTGCACAGGACCTTGTCCAGGCAGGTCTTGAATATCTCCAGAGAAGGAGACTCCACAACCTCCCTGGGCAGCCTGTTCCAGGGCTCCGTCACCCTCAGAGTGAAGTTCTTCCTCATGTTCAGGTGGAACTTCCTATAAATTTGCTTTTGCTCTGATCTCACCAACTGCATCTTCTTCCCTTATTTGCCTAATTTTCTGGTTACCAGAAGAACAGCGTATACAGGAGGCAATGCGCATTGTGGGTGGCTTTACACTAATGGCATAGGGTCCTTCACCATAGCCAGACACTGTCAAGAGAATGCAAGGTGAACATTAATGTCTTTTAAACTACATGCAAGTGTTAATGAAGTTCCTTTTGAGGGAAAGAAAGAAACGAAACTGTGCATTTAAGTGATGATTATGAATTGTATTGGCTCTGAAAACCACCTTGCCGCTTCTAATAAACCCTTCCAGTTTTAAAATGGGGTTTTTCAAATGCGTTTTTTGTTTGGTGCTGGCCTCCCTCTAGTCACAGGGGGTCTCACAGAATCACAGAATCACAGAATCACAGAATAGTAGGGGTTGGAAGGGACCTCTGTGGGTCATCTAGTCCAACCCCCCCGCCGAAGCAGGGTCACCTACAGCAGGCTGCACAGGACCTTGTCCAGGCGGGTCTTGAATATCTCCAGAGAAGGAGACTCCACAACCTCCCTGGGCAGCCTGTTCCAGTGCTCCGTCACCCTCAGAGGGAAGAATCACCCTCAGTCTCATCACCGATTTCAAGGAAAGAAGGGTTGGCCAGCAAAAGCTACTTTAAACTATATTCATGAGGTATCTTCTACCACTGCTTTGCTGTTGTCTTCACAAAACATCAGAGCTGCTCCAAGCAGGAGCCTCTCAGAGGAGATGCTGCCCTGATGAATAGCAAACCATTCTTCTATTTCAACCCTTCTGGTAAAATTAAAACAGAGAAATAATTTACTTCAAACAATCGAAAGATTTGCTGTAATAATGCTACAATGCTTCAGCTTGAGACAATGAAAGATAATTTTAGATCATAAAACAAGAGCAAGTATGTATGTGCTATGAATACAAATAATGAGGGTTAATGTTTAAGCATGATCTGAAGCATTAAAATACATCTGAACAAATCAGCAACATGAAAATATTTTAGGTATCAAAACACAATAACAAAATCACAATTATTTGCCATGATTTCCTGTTCAGAAAGTTTTCAAACTTTTCAGGCTCACCAGTTCCTCCACAATGCTTTAACTGGAACATTTCCAATGACCCCCTCAGTCCCAGCCCTCCGTATGGGTCGTTGCCCATAAAAGCTGATGCAAACCTCTCCCATTTTGCTTCCTTTACTTCTCTGTTTCCTCATAACAAATATTAAATAGGAATAAAATTTCAGAATTATCCGCTATTAACTAGAAGTTATGTGTTGATTTCCAAAGGCTTTGTATTGGGCCTTTAGGTTTGGTTGTCATGGTTGTAGAGGAAACCTCTACACTGTAAAACTCTCTTTCCCACCCATAATTCCCCATAAATGAACCTTGTTCTAGTCAACTTTCTGCATCATCTTACTTTCCCATTAGAAGCTGCTTTATGACTCTCCCTCTGGACCTTCAAGCTGGTTACAGGTTCAGGAGTTACCTAATCTCTATCTTTTAAAAAGAATAAATAGAAGAAAATTTTTTGCGTCAGATCTGCACTTGCCCAACCATATTTGACAACTCATTGGCTCCAACACTTCAAGGAAACAACTTCTATATGATTTCAAATAATTCAAATCTTCAATAGTACGATTGCAAGGGTAGAGCTAGCCTTAACGCGAGGATTTCAGCTCTAATCCTGGATGAATACTTAGCTGATTCAGATGTGCATTTATGGGGACAATAGTGTTCCACTAGGCAGCAAGACACTAAAACAATGATAAGTGAATTACAGAACCTGCGTTACCGACGTGACGAGGTGACAGCTGATGCCTGTGTTGTCACGTTAGAGGGTGGGTTTGCTATTATTTGGGCCCCTGGAGCCCTTCATAAAGCCTTTACGCTGCTGACTGATTCAGAAGGTGGAATTATATTTGATTATGGGTACTCAAAATATTTTATGAAATCGTGTAGTGCATTTCCCAGGAGAAAGGAAAGAAAGGGTGGGAAGGCAGGTGCCAAACTTGCTGTGAGACATCATTCTCCACAGCTACAGCAAGGGCGGATGATAAAAAAAATG
This sequence comes from Opisthocomus hoazin, assembly GCF_030867145.1. Taxonomy (NCBI): domain Eukaryota; kingdom Metazoa; phylum Chordata; class Aves; order Opisthocomiformes; family Opisthocomidae; genus Opisthocomus; species Opisthocomus hoazin. The sequence continues at coordinate 5,340,749 of NC_134419.1, read as the reverse complement.
TAAATTAATAGTAATTCCCTATCAGACAACATGGGCTGACTGCATGTGGCCTCCCTACCCCGTAACCACGCCAGCCCCACACACCCAAGTGTGGGCCATGGCATCCCTGGGGCCACGGAAAAGATCCCCTTCTCCTCAGCACCTCCTGCCACCGCAAGCCTTGTCTCCTCCAGGCCACCCCAAGCGTTGCGTCCTCATCCCACGCGGCAGAGCAGCAGCTCTCCGTGGGGATGGGAGAGCCCCTCGGACCACTCACCTCCCTGGGAAGCGCAGCTGCAACGTGTAGACATTGGACATTGCTCCAAAGGAAAACTGTCAACACTTGCATCAAAAACTATTTCCCCAGGCCCTCAGAAAATACGAGTGCAGTATAATCTGGGTTGATTCAGGTGCTAACCTGCCAGACTTGCAAGCCATAAGGAGAAGAGCACACTTACAAGTCTCTGTGTGGAAAATGAATTACTGATTTATTTCCTTAAGTGCATTAAATAAGAGAGTTTTGACTTTAAATCAATAGAAAAGCTCAGAAAGTTAAACACAGAACACAACAGATTACGCAGAAAATGATCCTTGAAAAATTTTGCACTTCTGCAATACTGGAAGATTTTATCTTCTCCAAGACTGGAGGTCTTAGCTCATTAAATGTCAATATTTCGGTCTATTACTCCAGTTTGTACTGTGGTACCGAGCCCATAAATTCGAGATGGGTGTGTGTGAATAACTGCGCTGGGGGGTGAGCAATAACAAAATGTGCAGCGGGGCACTGGACCTTCTATCAGGAGGAAAGTTGTTGTCCTTCACACAAATCTCAGGAGATTAAGCAATGGAAGATTGTGTCAGACAGCACGATTTCACGGTCTAGAAATTAAAAAATAAGCTAAAACTCCGAAATGGAATTACCCCTCCTGCCAATAACCTATTACTGTGCAGTTATTAAATACACACAGACACTCACATGACCACGTTGCACTGTAAATCACACTTGCAGACAGTTCATTTAATGAACAGTGTTTGCGTAGACAATCTGTTTGGGATGATATTAAATATATAACGCCACTTACTCCAAAATGCACTCAAACTTTGTTGCAATCCTCACTTGGAAAAAAGAAAAGGAGGGGGAGAAGAATAAATCATTGTGAAGTGGCAATATTCAGGTTTAAAAAACAGCAAATAGGAACCAAAGCTTAATTTAATTTAATAATTTACCTTTAAAGAATTTATGCTGCAAAGCTGGATGATGGCCCAGTAGAAAATACGTAGGATTTTGCCTGAAGTTTTTCGTAATTTAAATATTACACCATAGATTTAATTTACTTGTGTTAATGTTTTTGCCTTGAAACGCACTTTGAGGATGTAAGCGTTACGCACAGCCTCCTGTAGCCGCTCCCGCGCTGGGTGCACCCTCTGGTCCCACACACAGCCCCAGCACCGCCCCGGGGTGCGTCTCCCTCCTCCCCTCGGCAGCCCAAGGCTCGGGGCCGCCATCTCGCCACGTGCTCGGCAGCGACCGCCGCCGAAGCCTGACCCAGATACGCTGCAATCCCGATTCCCGGCTTCACGGGGGAGCTTGGCCGCCTCCCGCCCTGCGCGGCTGCAGCCCCTGCCGCGGCCAAACGAGAACCCAAGACGAGTGACTTGCCCGTACCTGCACTCTGCAACATCTCAACCGTGCCGGAGGTGAAACCCGATGGAAATGGGGATAACGTGAATACTGGAGCTGTAATATGTATTTTATAAATAGAGGAGATTCAAAGGGGAAATACAATCTCACGCTGCAGGGGTTTAGCCAGACTCCATCAGGATTTAGGTGCAGATTCTGCTGCAGAAAAAGACGGTGCCTTATCAGGGATCTGCTGCCTGTGGGCTTTCTTGCATTTTCCTTGGAAACATCTGGTGGCCCCTCAGCCCTCATTCGCAACGCCAATTTTTAAATCCCACTGTTCCACTGCAGCCCCACGCTAGCGAGCAACAAGCCTGTCCCGACTGAGAAGTGTGACGGCACAGGCCCTGCTTCCGCTGGGAACTGAAGGTCGTGAGCCCCTGCGACCACGAAGCAGATGCACGGACAGTCCCCATCCAGTCCCAGAAGCTATCAAGGACACCGCTCTGGGCCTGATAAATCAAGTTAAAGAGCATCTCGGAATGCTCAGCCAGCTGGATCACTGGAATGGCTAAACACTCCAATACATCTTTTTGAGGTAAGATATTGGCTTGTGCAATGAAACAGATAATTGACTATTCCATAGAAACCGCTGGGGCTTTACCTCTGGGATCGGCAGGAACCCATCTCTCTCACTGCACAGGTAAACCTGCAAGTCTTCGGGTTTGATTTTATTCTCCCAGCCTTCCAGGGTGAAGACTGGGAACAGAAACCAAGCCCAGGCGGATCTTCTCGCATCAATCCACCCGCCGATGTCCTGCGATGATCTGTGATTGAGCGCGGGTGCAGCAGCCTCATGAATCAATGCAAATAGCATAAGCTTCTAAAATAGCCATGAATACAGGAAAACCCATCCTTAGCCGGGTGGGTCGGACTGAAAGGAGCTCTTCAAACCCCCATCATCAGTCGCAACAAACCTTCCCTCGCCCCACTGACAACACGAATCCAGTGTTTGCTCTCTGATCTGCTCTTACACTGATGGACATGGCGATACCTAGGAAATAACTGATGTAGATGAGAGGAGAGCGTGCCACCCCCACCCTCCTCTGGCTCTTCCCTCTTCCAAACATGACATCAGCTCCACAATTCACGAAATTGTGGATTTTTTATTGAAGATGAAAAATGAATGAAATCCAGGTTATGGAGCTGTAATTTCAGGGCAGAGTTCCACCAGACGCGCGGGCCTCTTAGCGCTTTATTTCTGTGGTTCTCAGGACCCGAGCTCCTTGATGGAATTACAGTGCTGTCATTCAAGTTGCTTGTTATTTGTTCTGTGGGTAAATAAAGGGAATGCATTTAAAGGGCTGCACTAATGTATTCAAATATTTGTAGATAATCCACTGTAAATCTCAAGACTGGAGGATTTTGCATAAATGCTTGAATCTGTAACAGCTAGGAGGGAATTCCAACTCCCTGACCGACTAAATTACACAAAAAATAGCAGGATGATTAGACTAACCACATTAATATTCACAATAAGTTTTGTCTGTCAGCACGTAGACTGAATTCAAGGATTGCATCCTTCTTAATAATTGTATGGCAGGAGGAGAAGCCAGCCACAATCAGGGTATAATAATAACAGCGACAGACATAATTTCAGTTGTACAGCATCCCATACCGTATGGGATTGAGCTGCTTATTGTATTTACTTATAGTTTTCATCCAAGTTTTGAATGACGGTTGACCAGCTAAGAATTTTTACTGTCCAAATATTCCTGCTGTCTACATTTTGGTAAGGTAGAGAGGGGTTCTGACAGCCCTGAGTCATTCGGATCTTCCACAAACCGCTCGTACATTTGTCTACCAGGAAGAGAACCCTCTCCATCAGCAAAGGTGTTAATAATATATACACATATTATTAACTGAACTTCTTTTCATTTCTTGCCCTGGAGTCATCATTAGTGAAGATTAAACATGCATAAATCAGTCTCTCTTAAATTAGTGAATACCATCAAATGTCACCTTGTTGAAACTGAAATATATTTATATATTTATTTATTTTTCAAAAAATCGGATGATGTCGAAAGACAGATACAATTATTCCACCATCCACCACTTTTTTAGCCAGGCCACTGGGCTGCATCTAGTCACTGCTCCCATAAGTCTCTCATTATCTCTAAACCAGGGTAAATCAAGGTCAGGTCTGGAATTACTGGCTGTTGCCCACATGCCTTATACAGCTTAATTTTACTAAAAAATCCCGGGTGGTTTGGAAATCTTGTGTGAGGAGGATCAAATTATATCTTCAGCTACATATATATGCTGCTATGCCAATCATTGGAAGTTGCACACGTATAACAGAGAGAGAAGATTAGCTGTCAATACTGCAAATAAAAACTAATTAAGAGCGAATGGTTTAATGATAGAGGATCATATTTCAACATTGCCAGTTCCTGCTACTTTATCATGAGTCTCTTGGAGTTTATTTAAAAGTCCTGCTCCTGAAATAAGGTGATTACATGAGAATCTCACTGTCATTAACCAGGAGCAATTTCCCAGCCTTTCAGTCGCAAAGAAAAGCTTAAAGATGTTAGCTAAGTACACCTTCAAGGCTCAGAAATGAAAACACTCAACATTTATTAATCTCAGTAATTTCTGAGGGCCGGCTCACATCATTAAATGCTTGGGGTTGGCTACACTGAGATAGCAAATGTACCAGAGACATCCCAAATACCAGAAGGCTCTTTGTCCTTTCAAGGAGGGGAACGCTGATGTTGTTTATTCATAGCTGCTAAGTTTAGCACAGCTCCAGGCACGAAGCATTAAGAAACGTACTTCTGTTGATTTGCATTTCTGCTAATTATTTGCTGTCACCTCCAACACTGTCAGCTGGAATTGGCTCCCCTAAAGGGCACTGGACAGACAGGCATGGTGGGGTCAGATCTGAGACCGGGCAAACAAAATTGTTCTATGCACCCTACCTTGGGGAAAAAAAAACAGGAATTCAACGTTATTCCAGGTTACGGTTGCCTAAACGAGTGCTGCACACGTTGGGGTAAGCTAGCGATAGAAGTGCACGCTTCAGTTCTCTATACTGCATCTGCAGCATCTTGCGTCATCTCTTCTGCGTTTTCTTGCTAATCCAGCTTTCTTCTGCAAACAGACAATTAATCGGGGGAAGGCTCTGAAAGCCCTTTAGTTGCCTGACAGCTCGGACGTCAGCGCAAGCTAGGCACACAAATGCTTCTGAAAAGTCCACGTTTAATGGAACAGGGCAGACATTTCCCCTTCTGCAGCCACCTGGGGACCCTCTAACTCCTGCTGGTCTCTGCTGAGGTCCTACAGCCATCGTTAACATCGTTAACACGCTTCCCCTGGCAGCTGCCTGAACCTTTAGGTCTTGCTGACCTTGGCTGGTCTCTTCATGGGGGCTGCCTGGACCCACAAAAAAAAATCAGTGGCACAAACAGAGCTGCCCTGTCCCCAGCTGGCAGTGAGACGGTGGCAGAGCAAGCACAGGGAGGGCTGCAGTGGTTTTGGCTAAGGTGGCCCTGGCTCAACAAGAGCCTGAGCCTGGGCTTGCTGTTAGCTCAGCACTGTAATTTGGGGCTGTCCATGTAACGGAGATGTGCTTTAAAATCTCCGAGTTCCCTCCCTTTACAATGGTGATAAAATTCAGCACGTTAAGTGCTGTGCTGACACAGGGCATTAATCTTTACATCTCTGCATGCTTTGTAAGTGTTGATGCAGAACGACAGAAATATTGCAAAAACCACCAATACTAAAATCAAAATATCTTAAAAATAATGCTTTAAAAGTTAACTTTAAATATTTCTATAAAAGGGAAGTACCCCAAGATACACTACTGAATCACCCCAAAACTGGAGGTAGAAGTGGTTTTGAGTTTGATCACATTAATCCTCTTTCCCAGTTAACACTGCTACAAACATTTGCCGTAGACCTAGGAAATACCGTTCCCATTAACATCAACACCAAGGAAATACTGCTCCCATTAACAGCACTATCACCCTTGAACGCCAGTTCAGAGAACACGCCTACACACCAAGTCTTGGATAAATAAACACAGGGCTATAGTACAGAATGTAAATAATGATAGAGGCTTAGTTCATATCGTTCCCCATTCCATACTGGGATCGAGGGGCTGTGGTCAGGCAGACTTCTCTTAGTCTCACCTACAACAGCTCTTCTATCCATAGAAATGATTAAAAATTAACTAGGCAAGGAAGGCAGATTGACTTTATTGGGTACTGCCGAGATCAGATTAACATTCCACTGGCACATGGGAGTTCAAAGTTCAGGTTCTTGCATTACTGGAAGTTTAATTTTTAATCTTTTTTTTTAATAGTAAAGGTCTAGATGAGAACCCTAGTTAGGTTCTGCCCCGACAAGAAGGAACCTCAGACCATAAACTTCAAAAGCATTGATGATGGGCATCTGACGTTTGCTTCTCCAATAGCAGCAGGTTGTCTTGCCTGCTGAACTAGTGGTAATCCCAGAACGAATCACGTCTCCATTGATCATCTTGACCAAACATATCATCCTGCTCCAAAGGGTAAATGAAGTGGGGAGAGAAAAGGAGGGAGGCCTCAGCAGACAGCTGCAATTCTCCTGTTCCTACCCAATGGCCAATGCCACCTCGAAGGACGAGCTCTCGGACCACCTGCACCTGACCCCAACTCAAGGTTTTAGTGCACCAATGACCATAAAGACTGCAAGTATTTGTGACCTACACAACACTATTACCGAGGCTGTTCTGTCTGACCTCTCACTTCAGCAAGACCGTCCCAGCCATCAGCAGACACACACTCTTAAGAACACGGGATGTTCCACATTTCTATCGCCATTTTACCATCTGCCTTTACTGTACTTGTTAAAGCCACTGGCAGAATTACTTCGCCTACCGTCAGTAAAGAATTAAGAACGAATGTTTAACACACGACAAATCCTTTGCCGCCAGCCTTTTTAGATGTTCACATTCTATCTCACGCAACGGGGCTGTGGTTAGACTCTCACATCAGCTGTTACAAAGGTCACAGAAGAAACGGCAGACCTTGTCTCCCACTCAGCCGCACCACCCTTTCAAAACAACATTGATTGCTCTTGGATGTAGATGGGGGACATTTGGTGCCTTCACATATGGAGAGCATATTCTGTATGTTCAACTTGCCTGTGAGGTAATATTTCAGCTGAATCTATTGTCTGTCACATCTGGTATTTTGAATAATCGGTTAAGTGAACACTAAATTAAATTAAGCCAAGCCAGTGTCATAAACCTAAAGTGCATTTCCAAAGGTTCTCCCATATGAAAAGGAAGTTAGCTTAGAAGGTTTTAACATCCTAACTCCGAGATCCTTAATTGCAAATAAATCAAAGCAAATAAATCAACAGCCTATGTGCTTGCACCCGTGGAATAACCCACTACAGTGGATTAAAAGTAAATACTTGGGAGGGAAGAACACAACAACTCAGATGGATCTTCCTGCATAGAAACCTGCCACAAGCAAAGGGCTTATGATGGCATCCAGAGAGCTAAGAGACTAAGCTGGAAATACCAGGGAGACACTGCCCCACGGTGCTTGCTTCGTCTGCGAGGTGGGCTCTGATGGAGCAGGAGATGCTGGCTGCCCTGGGCCCACTCTGGCCCTGCCGGCAGCCCCTCCAGCCACGGCGGTGAAGGAGCTCTACGAAAGACGAGGTTGTTTTATCTGCCTGACACCAGGATGAGCGGGGAAGAACGAGTCTGGTGTCCCAAGCAGCTGCTAGCCACAGCATGTACCCCCACATCTTCTCCCATCTCGTGGAGCTACTGGGCTGAATCACTCCAGTATCAACCGAAAGAACGATCTCACAGACCAGTAACATAAAGCAGGAGCTAATTTGTAAGCTTGTCCTTGGGGATGCTCTACACAGCCTTGTAAATGTAACGATTGTACTGATTTCAGTCAAAGGACTGTCTTTTCGTACACCTCTAACATCACCGAGCACCATGCTTTACCAATAAAGGGCTAATGAACCAAAACAGTTGCTCATATGTTTTCTTACTCCTTCTCTGCAATGTCACAATAAATCTATATTGCTGGATAACAGCAAGCAGATGGATATCGTAGCTTGCAATTTGGCATAGGTATTCTCAATCAAGTCAAAGATTAATTCTCCCCAATGATAACCAGCTTTCTCATTTGTTAGAAGCCCATTATCATTTTCTAAAAGGTTTTTCTGAGGACAAGGGTAAAACCAGCTCTCTTTGTCTTATTGCTTTATCCGTTACAGAGAGAATGAGGAATGGATTTCTGGAGACAAGGGGGAGTTAACCACAGAAAATGATATCTTCAAATAAGCATACAAACAATAGCAAAAATTTCCTAGAAAGACTCCTTGATGGAGTACATGGCTTCATGGAAGGTATCTCCTGTTGTTTTCTGAGCAGCCAAGGAAAGACTTTTTACTGCTTCATTATGATTACTATTTCCTCAATGAGACTGAAAAATTAAGAAGATCAGAATTAAAAAAAAAAAACTCTTCTTGAGAAAGAGCCCTCTTGCAATAGAAAAAAGAACGCATTCTTTTTTCCTAAAACCATCAAAGTGAAAAATAGAGTAGAAAAACAACACAGATTTCACTAGCTGGCCAAAATAAACTGGCGATGCAGTGCCATTTCTAATGATGTGGAAAGGCCCAAAATTCGTAAGTGAATGCAAACCCTAGCAAATAAGGTGAGCTTCAGTGCTGACTTCCAGATCCTGCCTTGTCCCTGGTCCCGCAGGAGGTGTGTAGCACATCTGGGAAGAAAATTTACATTTCCTGACTCTTCTTCCTCTGATTTTAGGATTTCACTAAATGCTCCTGAAAACATCCCCTTAAGATATTTGTTACCCTTGAATTTTGTTTGCTAATGAGGTCCTAATTGTGGCATAGCAAGTTCATCAACTACTGTACTTCTACAAAACAAAGAGGTACTGCAGCTAATTATTCGTTAAACTGATTATCAGAGTTTTGCTACTGTAAAATTTCATAGCTATTGAATTTTCCAGCTGACATCCTGCCGCAAGACATTTTGGTAAGGACTCTAGCAGAGGTCTTCCGCCAGGCCTCACCGGGGCAGCTGCAGATGGCAAAGGTGGGTACGCACTAACGTGTCCCACTGAACTGCAAGGAGCATGAGAATGTGGACACTTCTTCCTTCTTCCTCCTGCTACAGAAACCATAATTGGTGGCAGAGGAAGAAGGTATACTGCTGGTCCCAACAAGGGTCAGCACCGTCTGTCCAAACTTATTACACACATGATATCCCAATTTAAAGTATGTTAGTGTCACAGTCATTTCCCTTCCTAGTTGAAGAGGCAGTTTTGCATCAAATTTACCAATAAATGACTTTCAAGGAAAATAAAGGCAGACGGTATCTTCAGAGAAGTCTAAGACTTAAACAACCCAAGCCTGCCAATATTAATTGGGGTTACAGCTGCTTTTAAAACCTTGAACTAACCAAACAGCAGCGATGTGAGGGGCTTTAGAGTTGCTGCTCTTCTCACAACCCTTAGCACTTTCATTGGGGCATCTCAGGGCAACCCTAGGCACCCGCCAAAGGCCAGGGAAATCTCTCCACTGACCCTCATGGGTGCTGGGTAGGGTCAAGTCCAGGTGATCGACAAGTTTTCACTCTCTGAACTCCAAAGAACGATATATTAGTAGAAAATTAATAGCTAAGTTGGTTAGTTATTGATTAATAGAAATGCTACAGTGCTCTCACGATTTCAAATTGTTCCTGACTAATGGAAGAGGCAATGAAATTGAAACAATGACCTCATTGTGTTGGAAGCATCACCGGCAGAGCATGGGCAGGCAGGTGACTACAGCATTGACTACAGCATCTTACGTCTTGCCCTGGAAACATGGATTAGCCAAGCTTGGCTAAATAGGGAACCTGAACTGGAAAATATGTTTCTGTATTAATTCTGGGGTTAAGACACTTCAGGATTCTGCCCCAGAAGATAATTGTATTTCTTTAATCTGTTGGGCAAATATTTCATTCCCTTTTCTGCCTCACTGCTAGTATGTGAGCTCAGGTACCTGGTGTGAGTCTCCCTAAGCGGTGAGGCTCGCGGTCCTGAAAACTGTCATTACCTTGTGCTGAATAATAGCTGCTTCCAGCCATTTCCACCTTTTCTTTCTACTGCCTGCTCCAGTGCATCAAGATTAAAGAACAATGAATAAACAATAAGCCCACATCCCCACCAGAGAAATGAAGTGTTTCAGCCTGGACACAGGAGAGCTGAAAAAGATTTAAATACCGTTTCGTGTCACCCACTCCAGCTTTGCAAATCTGAGCTGTGAGTCAGCCATCCTCTTCTAAATCAGCGCAATTGTGGTGTCCTTCGACAACAAGCCCTGCAATTCTTCCCACAGCCCCCGGAAACGCAGACTTCTGGGAAGAGTCAGAAGCCAACACTGAAGTGGCAGAAACAAAACTCCTGAAGCCGCTCGAGTGCTTGCCCGGCAATGGCATCCCTTAAAATCATGCAGATTGAATCAGCAAGTCCCTTCCACAGAGCGCCTGCACGCTGAGAAGCCAACCAGAGCACTTTCCAATACCGACATCAGAGGCAGTGTAAAACAGATAAACCACTAAAATGATTGATTTGGAAAAAGGGAGAACTAGATTTTCAAAATCGTTACAGAATCACAGAATGGTAGGGGTTGGAAGGGACCTCTGTGGGTCATCTAGTCCAACCCCCCCTGCCAAAGCAGGCTCACCTGCAGCAGGCTGCACAGGACCTTGTCCAGGCGGGTCTGGAATTATCTCCAGAGAAGGAGACTCCACAACCTCCCTGGGCAGCCTGTGCCAGGGCTCCGTCACCCTCAGAGGGAAGAATTTCTTCCTCATGTTCAGACGGAACTTCCTGTGCCTCAGTTTGTGCCCATTGCCCCTTGTCCTGTCACTGGGCACCACTGAAAAGAGTTTGGCCCCATCCTCCTGACACCCACCCTTCAGGTATTTATAAGCATTTATAAGGTCCCCTCGCAGCCTTCTCTTCTTCAGGCTGAACAAGCCCAGCTCCCTCAGCCTCTCCTCGTAGCAGAGATGCTCCAGTCCCCTCATCATCCTCGCAGCCCTCCGCTGGACTCTCTCCAGTAGCTCCTCATCTTTCTTGAACTGGGGAGCCCAGAACTGGACACAGTACTCCAGGTGGGGCCTCACTAGGGCTGAGCAGAGGGGAAGGAGAACCTCCCTCGACCTGCTGGCCACACTCCTCTTGATGCACCCCAGAATCCCACTGGCCTTCTTGGCAATCAGAGCACACTGCTGGCTCATTGCTGGCTCTTATTTTTAGCTAGAGGGTTTTGGAAAGAGGAACGGTGTTTCCAGTTCCACCACTGACTTGCTCTGGATGTGAACACGGTCTTTGCTGCACCGAGTAACGTGTAACAGAGATCTGCCATGCAGTGAGGCCAAGAGATTGAAAAAAATTTGGAATCTCCAAGGTAAAATTGTTACATTACAAAATCACATTGCTATGCAATACTCATTCTTCTGACTGTTTAGGCTGAATGTCATTGCAGGCTACTATAGTCTTGTAATATAAAGAAAACACCAGTGAAAAAAAAAAAGAAAGACATACCAGCCTCTACCACAGATATCATCAAAACAGGTTTTATTGACTCAAAGGCAGTGGTTTGCCATGCATATCAAAAATAGCCATGCATTTATGCTTAAAAAAATAATAACCCTACGCTATTTGATAGTTGGTGATACTGAATTAATAATTTTAGCAAATCAGAAGGAAGTTAACGTAATCCTCAATTTGCTTTACATCTTCAAAGTCACCTACGGCATTTTACAAGGCAGGTAATATTATCACAGCTGGACACCGAGGTAATCTTTTGAGCTCTTTTTCCTTCTCACAATAAATGTTACAGATTTAGCATGATACTGCTAAAATAGCTGGTAATTTACTTCGAAAGATGAAAGAAAACAGGTGAATTGACAGCACCTTGAACTCCCCCAAACTGAACAGAAATGCCAGCAGGGCACCATACCACTGCGAGACCCAGGGCTGGAGATGGACGGGCGACGAGAGCCTCCTGCCCTCCCTCCTCCTCTCAGGGAGGTTCGGATCCAACCTCCTCCATCCCGGCTTTCCGTCTGTCCTTCGCTCTGAAGCTGTGTGATTTGCAGAAAGTGGCTGTTTGAAAACATCAAGCTGGCTCTTTGCGGCCGACACTGAAAGCAGAGCGAACAAGGACCCCACCAGTGAACAATATTCCTCTTTTCAGCCTGGCATTCACACTCGGGAAACCACTCGAAAAGCTTAATGGGCTCAAACTTGGAGACTAGGAAAGATTCAGCTTTAATTAGCATCCAGTTCAAAACATCCATTTTAACCCTTCTTCTCTGGGGCACAGCTCCTGTTGAGTTTAACCAGGATCTCACCTCCTGGAAAAAGCACGGCTGTGCCTATAAATTAAGTTCAGCTTAAAAGCTCAAGAGAGATGTACCCGCTCCACAGGAAAACAGGGTCAGTTCTCTCTGTGCCTAAGGATCCAAAAGCCCCGTTTAAAGCGGCGAGCACAAATTAGTTGTCTTTTCCGCAGAGGACAGATGTTAGATTTGTCATCAGCTGCATTTCTTTCTTGCTGAAAAAATCCCACAAATACAAAGTGCCTGAGCATCGCCCACCGTAGCTGCCCACGTGGGGCTGCTCAAAGCAGGGCTGGAGCACCTCTCCTAAAAGGACAGGCGAAGAGAGTTGGGGCTGTTCAGCCTGGAGAAGAGAAGGCTCCGAGGTGACCTTAGAGCAGCCTGTCAGTACCTGAAGCGACTACAGGAATGATGGAGAGGGACTTTACACAAGGGTGTGTAGTGACAGGACAAGTGGGAACGGCTACAAACTAAAAGAGGGCAGATTTAGATTAGATATTAGGAAGAAATTCTTAACCATGAGGGTGGTGAAACGCTGGAACAGGTTGCCCTGAGAAGCTGTGGCTGCCCCCGCCCTGGCAGTGTTCAAGGCCAGGTTGGATGGAGCTCTGAGCAACCTGGGCTGGGGGAAGGCATCTCTGCTCATGACAGGAGGGTTGGAACTGGATGATCTTCAAGGTCCCTTCCAACCCAAACCATTCTATGATTCTATGACCACACGTGGGGGTGATTTCCACCACCTCCATCATCTCAAGCTCCCCATGACCCCTAGTGGTGCTTTCTTATGGGCACCAGCTAAAAAACTACTAACGTACTCCGTAGAAAAATACTATTAAAATAAATCTCAAGGGTTGTGGTGATCTTGTTTATCCCTGTGTTGCCTTCCAGCACCATTCAGGGCATCTCATAGACAGCAGGCACAAGACTTGCTGTGCAGACACACACTCGCCACTTGCCATCAGCGGTGCAAGGAGCCAGCCCTAATGTTGCTGTGGAAGAACCTGGTATAGGAAATCACTTGCAAGTTTATGGTAGTAGTCCGATTTCATCGCGTTTTTTACTGGACAACCATTTCATTTTGTGTCTGACCATGGTTCCAGCCTAACGTTTAGCGATTATGAAATATTATAGCCAAGGCACACGGACTGTGTAAGAGCCTGGTGTGAATACTAAATGGTCTCTCCACTAACTTTCTGCATAGAGTACTCAATGTTTACTCTTATGAGTTCATTTAAATACATGTTACTCACACAAACATTCATCTCAGGCTCTTTCTTTGAAGTGTAATTGCTATGGGATACTATCACGTGCTTTTTAAATAGAACTTAAAAAAAATGAAATAAATATATAATTCATTTACAAACATTTACATATCAGAAACGCCTAATCAAAACCTCCCTGATTTCCATGTCAACTGTCATAGATGTTTTAGTAATCAGCAGGCTTATATAAAAAAAAAATCAAAACATATTTGTCTTCTTACATAAACTATTATAGCAATATAATGTAAAAAGTTAGAGATCTAAATGACACTTGAATAGGGGGAGCTATAAAAGATGGAATGATTGATTTTGTAATGTTCTCAGGTATTATAAATAACCTTTAAATGTCTCTTCTGCTTTGATTTGCATAAGCAATTGACAGTTCATTAGATATGGGGGAACAAACGAGACACCACAAGGGACATTGGTCTAACCAAGGACCTGGGGGAGTGACAGTGACTTTGTAAAAGAAAAGGGCCAGTGCAGGGAGTCCTTCTGCAGAGCTCATAATTAGGAGAGGGTCAGCTGGTGCTGCTTCCATCTCAGCTCACCAAAACATCAACTGCAGATTCACCAGGGTTACCACCAGCTTCGCGCTGTGCTCCAGAGAAGCTGTGAGAATTCATGCACAAACCAGGGCTGGAGGCCACAACAGCCTGAGGCAGCGTGGGACCTCCATGGGACCTCCACAGGTTCTCCATAGGTCGTCCATAGGAAATTCCTCCCCACACCCAGTGTTTCCCACCACCGCCGGGGCTGGAAGTTCCCCTCTTGCCATGCCTTGGTGAGAACCCATGCAATCTTGCAAACACGTGCTTGAGTTTGCAGCATTTCTCACCCATGTGAAAAATAAAAGGCTTTTGCTCATGGACAGCCAGACCCATTTGCTCTGAGCTGCAGCCCAGGGTAGAGGTTACAGGGCATGAAAAGGGAGGATGGGAGAGCAGGGGAAGGAATGAAGACAAGGGAAGATAATTGAAAGTACCAGTAGATTAGTTATGTTGCATATATCTAATGTAATTAGTATTAATAAGCTGTCAGTCAGAAGATGTAGTTGTTAAAAGGCAGTTTCAATAGGGAAAATGATAATTGAACTCCTCCATGTATTTGTCTGTACTTATTTATCCTGCTGGGTTTTTTCGGTTCATTGCCACAGATCCATGTTTAGCAAAAGTGAAATTAAAGTAGTAAACTGAGTTTTTTATTTATTAACTAGGAAAAAAAATTCTTGTCTATTGCTCTGAGTAGTGCCAGCCACAGGAGGAAGGCTCAGGGAGGTAAATGGTGCGGCCCTACACTCGGTTCTCACTCAAACCACAGTGTTTTCAAGCTATAACTTTAAAATTATTCTGGTTTGCTATACACATACTCGTTCCTATGGCACCTGGCATGGTACTGCTGCTGCTTTCTTCTCTACTAGTGGGTAAAGACACTGCAGATGCTCGGCAGGGTTCTGTCCTGTGGTTTAACGCTGCAGTTCCTCAAGCCGGTCAAATCACGTGCAGTGAATAATGTATTCAATAATTTCCCTCTTCTCTTGTTTTTAATTTTTCAATTGTCTGCAAGCAGCTTACAGTGTTCCCCAAAGCATCTGTAATGAGAAATTAGTCACTAAATATTTTATACAAACAGTTATTAGTCTGTATCTTGATCACAAGCAGTATGCTGCGGATTCAAGTGGGATGGGAGGATTTGGATTGGATTTGTATTTCTGACCGTAAACTGGATACGTCCAGCTCCTGGAGACAGCTTTGCTTTTTCTGCTTCTCAAAGCAGCCCTCATGACAACAGTTGGGGTATTTCAAGCTCCAGCAATCAGATGGCCAAGCTTAAAGTTATGTTAGCTGTGATGGCTCTCCAGTACCCCCAGTACATCACCTATACTGTGAGTACCTCCAGAGTCTCAGAGCTACCTACAAACACCTCACCCCTATTCTGGAGCGGGGGAAGCGAAAGCAGAGTCAAACATGACTTTGGCTGCGTGGACAAGGTCTTGATCTCTGGAGAAATCATGACTTCTATACCCAATGTCAAGAAACCTTTCCTCTTCACCTTGGCAAAGAGCTTAGCCCATGGGCCAGGCAGAGCATTGCCCGCCGCAGGGTCCCTCAGGTGCCCTTGCAGCACAGTCCTCCACCTCCCACCGCTCCTCGCATCCAAACAGAGCACTGGGAGTTAATATTAACACCAGGAATTTCTCTTCTCTATGTCACATAGGTAAGAAATGAATCTTTTTTTGTCATTAAAATCACCTGCTAAATTTAAGGAGTCTCTAAGTCGTAAACCATGGCTAACTTTCCACAAAGGTGGGAAAATGCTAGAAGCACCACTCCGACTACTGCAACCAATTTTTAAATTCTGAGTTTGTAAAATCCAGAATGAAGTAATGGAAGGTCTTGTCAGGCTGTAACAGTTCCCCTCAGCTCATGTTATCAAAGTGAAACATTTCTGAATGGGTACTATTCCAGGCGAGGGATCCACGGCGTTTTCCGACAGGGGCTACTAAAGGAAAAAAAAGACCTTTGAGGTGGTTAGGAAGAAAAATGGGAACTGGGACAGTACCAGAGCCCCTTCTCCTATGTCCAACACCCTGTCCTGTGCAGGGTCACGGAGACTCCAAGGTGGGGACGCAGAGATGCCAGACGTCTGACCTGGCTGCATCGGGGCTCTCCAATGGCTTGATGTGACTAATGTGGATTATTATGATTGGAGCTTTGTTTGGTAAACATTGATTGTTTTCTGAATGTAATTAATTGTCATCATTTGTTGCAGTCGTTTTGAACAAGGCCCCATGTAGTGCTCAGCAGAACGTGAGGATGCGGAGAAGCTCACAGTCCATCAGCACCGTCCTGGGAACTGTCTGAGACCCCATCAGGCAGAAAGTCACGCGGTGGAAACGTGCTCCTGGAGCTACCTGGGACCTCCCTTGGGTGTTTCCTTCCTTTCCTCCTCCTCCTGCCAAGCTCCAAGGTAAAAAGACATGATTCCGGTGTTTTTAAGGACAGGGAAGACTGAAGAGGAACAGCTGGCCTTTCAAGCTCTTTCACCTTTTCAGGATGAAATGTTTGCAAGGAGCTTTGGACAGGGGAGAGTTTGTGGTCATTAAACAGCTTGTCCCATAATTGCAAATAAGGATCCAGCTGAGGCAGAGCTCCTCTGTACAGAGAACTTGTTTCTGAACTTCATGCCAAGAGGCAGGGCTCATTTTCAAGCCGCGGGGCTGCTCCTCGGCCTCCCCAGCCATGGGGGGACCACTCGCCCACCCCCTTACAGAGTGAGAGACTCCCAGAGACACACGGACGACCACTGGGGCTCTTCTTCCCAAGGCATTGCTGATATAGGAGCCTGCCCCACCACTGGAGACAGGACTTCAACCTGTGTCTATTCACACAGGGACAAAACTGATTTGCTTCCAACTAGGTTTTCTTGTGTTAGTTGTTTAACATCTTCCTACGTTTTTTTCCTCCCTTTCTTATTACCTTTTCTGATAGGAAAGACGTTGCAGATGGGCATCAAACTGTGCAAAATGTAAATTATGATTGGGTAGAGTCAGAACATAAAAAATAAGTTATTTGGATGCTTTTTTTTTTTTTTTCCTAAGGACCGCAGCACATATGGCATGCTAAAAAAATGTCTCATGTTCATTAAGGCTAAATGAGACAGGTTAGAGAATCACGGGCACCAAATGGAAAACTCGGGGAAAAAAACACTGGCTGGCAACTCACTCTGCTGATAAGATTTTTTTGGATGTTTCCCTCCTGCCCTCTCTCCCTCATTTTTTTTTTTTTAAACTGCAAGGACATTTTCACAAATATTTCACAAATATCTGATGGCTGTTGCTTAGGAATCTGTCCTCCCTGCTGCGCCTTCCTCATTTGAAGGTCATAATCTTCAGCTTGCGAAATCATAATTATCTCGCTAGCCAGTAACTCTGATGTCACAAATGGAGGATTATGATGACTTCAATGAAAAAAGCAACAGCGGGAGAAAATGAACTCCTCAGCCACCGAGAGCTTGTTTTCCTCCCCCCCCCAAAAAAGATACAGCGGAGAAAAATATCAGCAGAATGATCTCCAAATAGACTATTTCCCGCGTGGTATCAGTGCCTCTTTCAGAATATGAGGGCAATTTCTGCCCTGTGCCAGTTTAACACAGACTTCCACTTTATTTTAACGCATAGCAGGTCTTCTATTTAATGGAATAGCAGCATCTTGCTACTTCTTGTGGAGCTCATACAAGGACCTCAGAGTTCTTCTATAAAAATGAAACGAGCCTCCCTTTAACCCTTCGCAGAAATGAAATGGCTGAGATTCCCCACAAGGTCACCTGTGCCTGAGGTTCCGCTACTGTTGGAGAATTCACCACTACATCAAAAAATCTAAGAAATAAGTGCTGTCTGTCAGATTAATAAAGTGTATTTAATCTGTAACTACCCTTATTGCTTGTTATTAAGCAGTCCTGCCAGCCTAACTCACAAAATTCAGTGACATGTAGTGGGTGAAAACTTCTCTCCCCAAAAATGGGGGAGAAAAGGGACCAGAGCAGAGCCAGGAGCATCCTGATGCATTTCCCCTCTCTGCATTCATGGATTATCCCCTTCCTTCGGCACGGACCAGAAGACACATATGCCTCACTTCGACGTTATTTAATTATTGGAACTCTGACTAGAATGACGCCGCCGACTTTCCTCCAGGATAGACGCTCTGGGAACACGATTCAGCAATTCTGACTGCCATTATTTTGAATAAAGCTATCAATGTTTCTCCTGAAGAGTTTGGAATACAAGTAGATTTCTATTGTCACTATAAATGCTAGCGCGTGTCTCTTGGGCATCAAATAAAATACATTTCAATGCTACTGGCTGCTTGAATGAGACATTAAAGAGCTATATTGCGCATTCCTGCCGTTTTATAAAAATATGAACTAACAGTGCGATGACACGGTTCTACCGTCTCTTCCGATTACTGATTTCAGGCACTACCTTGCAATACATCGATGCGCAAAATCAGCAGGGCTCTGGGCCCAGCTCCCAACCTGGAAAAGGCCACGGATTCTGCTGCACCAGTGAGAACAAAAGCATTTAATGCTGGAGGCTTGGAAAAACCTGCAATTCCCAAACCGTCACCACGTTCCCCGCCACTTGGCACCAGCACTGGGCTGTGTAACTCGGGGGAGGAATAGGTGGCAGCAATCGCATCCTCACAGAAGAGCCGCCTTCCAAAGGCACATCACAGCAACAGCATCCTCAGCTTCCCAGCTGCGGATTTCAGCAGCGGACGGGAGAATACGGGGGGAAATAAAACCACAACAGCTGTAGAGCCACCGGCCCCTGGCCCAAGGAGTACGTTGGGAGACCGACGCGCACACCCACTGTTCTCAGTCATTAGAAACAACATGCGCTGGGCTGGTGTTCGTGCTGCTTTTCTCTGCCTGCCCTGTTTCTGCTCAAGGTATAAATAAATTAGGAGCGAGTCAGGCTGCACAGAGCAGAGCATCGCAGAGAGCAGAACCGTATGGGGTCAGAAGTATGTGTAAATTCTTTATCAGGGTTATTTAAAATCTTCGCCACATCTTCATCAATTCTAAAAGCTCCAAAGGCACTGAAAAATTATCACATTTTGTCTTTGTGTGGCCAAAACCTTCTTGTGCTTTTTTCTGTTCTCGCTGCAGCTGATATACCACATCATCACCATGCTGTTCACAAACTCCCAAAGCACAGAGCACAGGGCACGAAAGAATAACACGGCATTTGCAAACAAGCTGACAAAAATCGAGATGGCTCACCCATCCCCAAGAGCATCCCGCAACCTCTTTCCGTGTGTCATCGACGACACCAGAGAGGCACACATCGGCTTGTGGAAAAGGCCAAAACACACATTGCTGTCCTTGGGAGCAGCCCTACAGCATCAGCCTGCGTGGGGTGGCCCATGGGCACCCAGACATGGGAGACGGGTCCTGCAAAACGCCTTTCACGTGGGCTGCCCCGCAGAGCCACGGCTGCCGCACGAGTACGGTGGGCAAAGCTCAGTCTTGGAGCAGCGGAAGAAAGCACGGCAATGGCAGGGGATAGCAGTCCAGATCAAGCCAGGGGCTCACAGCTCTGCAAGGACATCTGCTGAGGCCGATACGTCACCAACGCAAGAGATGTGGAGGAGAGCAGGGCCAGGACCCCGCTCCGGGAGGGTGACTGCGAAGCGTGCAGCTGGAAGCACTGGGAACACTGCGGCTCACATGAGACGTGCGCAGGAAAAAAAGAACAAAACCCTTTAATTCCACCTCTGCCAAAAGCAGGGATTAGGAATTTCTCCTAACGTTTAGACTGCTTTTGATGTTGCGAAAGGTGACGGGAGAAATGCCACTGCTGCCAGAGGACCTGGGGACGGCAGCACCCGGCGCTGCTGCAATACCGGCTCCTCGCGAGAGCCCAGGAGAAATGACACGAGAGTTGGTGTCACGACTGTGGAGTTAACCTTCGCCACCTCCGTATCTAGCTGACTGAGTTTCTCCCTTAATGAAGCAGTTTGATTTATGTATGAGTCATTCGCCTTCATAATAAATTTATTAAATGATCATCTTTTTTTCCCTCCAGATTTGTCACTTGAAACGTGGTAATTGGTGTTTAAACCTGCGACGGCATGTCATCAAACGAGTTCAAACAACGTTACGTGTTCCTTGCTCTCCGTATCGTAACGAAGCTCGGCTGTCAGCACTAACTCGGGGACAGGAGGACTCCAAAGACGAGGAAAAACCCTGGCGTGAAGACGCTGCCTGGGGACGCTGCCAGCCTGGGAACTGCTGCTCCTTCCCACTCCCTCGGTGACACGAGACTCACCAGACACTGGGGAGCAGCACGACACGGGTCGGTACCCGGGTGGTGGTTTGGGGCTCGGGACCGGCTCTCAAACACCACCTCAGTTCAGCACAGCGCTTCAGCAAACAAAAATCCCAGCGAATTCGATGAGGACTAATTACATGGTTAACGTTTCGGCATGTTTGAGTGTGTTGCTGAATCGGATCCTAATCCCTCACTCTCTTGGCATCTCAAAACATGAAAACAAGTAAGACCCTGCCAAGAATCTGCTATAAAAATAATTGCTTTTAGTTTAAAAAACTAAGTTATAAAATACCAATAGAGTTGCAATGGGTCTTATTTTCTCTGCAAGCATTATTTTACATCAGATCATTGTTTTTCATTTACAATTTGAATCAAAAAAGTACTTCTGTTTTAATTAGTTTTATAAATGTGCTGAGCTAAATGAATACAGTAGTAAAATCAAAACTACAGAAAATGTGCGTAATCTGAGCAGACTGTATTACTTGTGGAACAAATTGTAAATCTATTGCTCAATTATAATTATTTGAAATGCCAAGACGTGAAAATTCTGAATTATGCTGCCACAAAAAATCTACAGCTCATCTTAATAAACGACGATAACCTCAGCTACAAGATGTTGTCATTTGAAAGGTTTCCATCTACACATGCAACTTTTTTCCCACATTACACATGCACTTCTAGCACCTCATTTGCATCCTGATTTGATCAATGATTGCCTAAAGCAAACCTGGGCTTCTGCTGGGAGCCGCAATGACTAAGCAAGTAATGCAGTCTGAAGACATGAAACCTGAAAACCCAGCTTGCGAGGTGTCGATGCCTGAGCCCATCTAACCCCCGAGTCCTTACAGCTTCCTCAGTTCAGCTGACGGGAACAGCAACCGCAGCACGCCAGCGTCACCCCGAAAGGGCGGCTCTTCCAAAGAGCCGAGCATCCGCCAAAGCACATCCCTGCCTCACCCGGGGGCTGAGCGAGCCAGCATTTTGCCACATTTTGGCAAGGACCGCAGTACAGACGCAAGCCTTTCTTCCCCAGAATCACACACAGAATCACAAAATGGTAGGGGTTGGAAGGGACCTCTGTGGGTCATCTAGTCCAACCCTCCTGCTGAAGCAGGGTCACCTACAAGCAGGCTACACAGGACCTTGTCCAGGCGGGTCTTGAATATCTCCAGAGAAGGAGACTCCACAACCTCCCTGGGCAGCCTGTTCCAGTGCTCCGTCACCCTCAGAGGGAAGAAGTTCTTCCTCATGTTCACACGGAACTTTCTCTGCTTCAGATTGTGCCCGTTGCCCCTTGTCCTGTTGTTGGGCATCACTGAAAAGAGTCTGGCCACATCCTGACACCCACCCTTGAGATATTTATAAGCATTTATAAGGTCCCCTCGCAGCCTTCTTTTCTCCAGGCTAAACAAGCCCAGCTGCCTCAGCCTTTCCTCATAGGAGAGATGCTCCAGTCCCCTCATCATCCTCGTAGCCCTCCGCTGGACTCTCTCCAGTAGCTCCTCATCTTTCTTGAACTGGGGAGCCCAGAACTGGACACAGTGCTCCAGATGGTGCCTCACTAGGGCAGTGTAGAGGGGGAGGAGAACCTCCCTCGACCTGCTGGCCACACTCCTTCTAATGCACCCCAGGATCCCATTGGCCTTCTTGGCAGCCAGGGCACACTGCTGCCTCATGGTCAATTTGTCGTCCACCAGCACACCCAGGTCCCTCACCGCAGAGCTACATATCACAGGCTGCCAAAGAGACGAAACCCCTTGCCCCAGCAGTCTGCAGTCTGCGGAAGCAGCTGAAGGGGGGTCACGCTGCAGACGGCTTCTGATGCCCCCAGACCTCGCCTAGAACTTTGCTGGAAGGCTTCTGCAGACGATCTGCTCTGGAGAAATGAGCTGGTGTGCAAAGATGAGCAGTCCTACATGGCCAAGGGTGTAGATGGAGAGCGGAAGAGTTTTAAACTCATTCTCTGATTCTAATTGGAGACTTCTGTTCTGGATGATAATCTTAGTTTTCTCAGAACCCATTATAATCAAGGCATGCCTTAAATTACTCTTCTCTTTCCCGCGATGCCTCCGTGTCAAAGCACTGCGAGTGGCAGAGACTGGCAGTATTTGATTGCAGCTTTCAGGGCATTAATAACCATGTGAAATTATTCTTCTGAGCTGAGTTTCCTTGCCCACTGGCTGCTCTGCAGAGTGCTAGGACAAAACCCAGCCAGAAATACAGAAATTGTATTTCTGCACAGCTCTGCCAGCTGGCCACACCGTTATGCACATAATTCCTTCTACCTGGGTTTCTCAGTAAGAAAAAAACAAACCCCGAACTGAATACATCTTAGGAATTTCAATTTAATTAAGAGGATGACAACAGCAGATACAGGCAGGAGGGTGTTTATTATCGTAACAGATTTCTACCTGCATTGCACTGATACACCTATGCCCATGTATTGATATGTTCTAGCCAAAAAAATCTGTGCAATCTGCACTACGGCGTAGCGGACATCAGTGTCGCACGTACCTGTTTGGAACTGAGAAAAGGAGACAAAAATCTCACTTTGTGCTGCAGGAAAGGGAACAGATGGTGCAAAAATTCACACACACACAAATTCACACTTTTTTACGACACAAGGTTACCAGCAAGATCCTTCCATACTTATGCTTAAAAGGATTACGGCTACTCATTCTAGTCATCCCAGGGAAGGTCACAGCAATGATCCGAGGGCTGGAACCCCTCTGCTGGGAGGAAAGGCTGGGAGAGCTGGGGCTGGTCAGCCTGGAGAAGAGAAGGCTGCAGGGAGACCTTAGAGCAGCTGCCAGTGCCTGGAGGGACCTGCAAGAGAGCTGGAGAGGGGCTGTGACAAGGGCATGGAGTGATAGGACAAGCGGTGATGGCTTTAAACAGAAAGAGGGGAGATTTAGGTTAGATATAAGGAAGAAATTCTGCACTGTGAGGGTGGTGAGGCCCTTGCCAAGGTTGCCCAGAGAAGCTGTGGCTGCCCCCTCCCTGGCAGTGTGCAAGGCCAGGCTGGACGGGGCTCCCTGGTCTGGTGGAAGGGGTCCCTGCCCACGGCAGGGGGTTTGGAACTGGGTGATGTGTAAGGTCCCTTCCAACCCAAAACATTCTATGATTCTGAATTAGCCACTAAAACCGAGCTGTGAAAGGACTCCAGCAGGTGAGGAGCTGCGTGGTAGAACAAGGGCTTGGCAGAGGTCTGCAGCCACGGCTGGAGCACAGAGCGAGCCACACGCATCTTGTCTCTATGAGCACGGAGGCGCTGGCTCTTCTCTTCAGGTGAGTGCTCAGTACTTCCATGCACAGCTCCACCCGTTCCTGCAAACCCCTCAGAGCTGGCTGCTGGAACCCAACATGGCCCAAACAGCAACCCAGCATCTGCAAGCGTGCTGCCTGTTTTATTTAAGAACATATATGCAGATGGTTGTCTTTCAAGCACACTCTATAAATAAAACATGTTTAATAACCCAAATAAAGCAAACAAAATAAATAAACTATGCTACCGAACGGCAACTTCCTCAGCAGAAGAATCTGTCAAACCTTTTCTGGGGTTCACAAAGTGCCTGCCTGCAAAATGCTTTGCACAAGACAGTACTGCTCCTCCGACAGCTGCGACAGCCTGCACGGTGCGTCAGCTAGCAAACTGCTCTGTGCAGCTCTCCTGCTCTGAGCCAGGACGAACCACACCAGCTCCAATGTCAGCCTGAGGCAGTGCTGAGTTTTATAAATGCGAGTTATAGACTATTAGAAAACAGTAACTATAACTTTATTTTCATTCTGCTGGGAGTCAGTGTAGTCGTCGCGAGGTTAGTAACGCCGGGACTTGTCCCAGCTCGCTGCCCAGCCTGGCAGATTCCCCACAGACCACCAAGGAAAGCCGTGAAGCCCTGTGTGCTGCGGGATGGTCCTTGGGCATCACACCTTACTTCTGAAGACACTTTTTTCACTTGCTGAGTGGGGTAACATGAATGAGGCCTGACCTTATCTGGGTTTATTTCCAGCTCTCAGACAAAGGGCTGAAGCCAGCCCGACCTGTGCTGATGCTGGAAGTTGTCAGGCAGTGGTCCTGCTCCTGCTGTAAGGACCAGGACGAGAGATGGGGCGCAGGGGAGCAGTGCAGAGATGATGAGGTGCAGGGGAGCAATGTCCCGTCCCAGGTGGGCAGGAGGGGGATGGCAGCGCGCTACTGTCTGCTGAAACCCGTGGTGAAGCTCCTCTGATACAACTCCCAGCTGCCTCTGCAAAGGGGCTTCCCCACTTCAGCGACTCCGTCTGTCAGTGGGGAATCACTTCTACAGGCAGGGCTGGCAGGATTGGAGCCAGGCTGGTAAGAGGTGGTTTCCAGAGTCAGTTTGTTCTTCTCTGCCCTTTATTCTCTACATAAAGCTGAGCATGCAGCAGGTGAACCGAATCCAATTCAACACTGACTAATTTTTCTCAGGACACAAGCTCCCTTTCATTAAAAAAATAAAAAAAAATTCCTCTGTATTTCCATACATGCTGCAACCTGCTGAATTACCAGAATGTATTATTTATACAAAGCCTCCTGCTTCGGAGAGGTCCGCAATTGTTGGCTTCCTTGCTATGTGCTACAACGCAGCTTGCCTTGTTTCACAGCCAGAAGGGCCGCTGTATCTTTTTGTGTTCCTCTCCCCAGCAACTCGGCCATTCTTCGGCGACAGACCGTAGGTGTCAACAGGTGGGACGGGGCGTCGGGAGGCAGAGCCCGCCGCGTTACTACAAAGGACCATCTGGGCACGACGTGCGGGCACAGAATGCAGAATCCGCAGCCAACAACGCTGGAACATCTGTCTGCCTCCAGCCTCTTCACCTACAGTAAAGGTCACATACCGTCACAGTGCCAGCTGCGCCAGGTACTAGTTTTTTTTTAAATAAAAAACAACAAAAAAACCTAGCAGTAGCCTGTGGGGACATATTTTTGGCGTCTTTATGCATTTGAAAATCACAACGTTCTGCTTAATTTAAAGCTGAGGTATCCTCCCACTTCTCCCACACAGGAGGCGGTACCGGCGCCGATCACACACGTGCGTTTACTCGGTGAGACTCTCCAGCGGGTGCCGGAGCCCGCTCCACACGACAGAAGTGGATCCTGTCTGCTTTGCCTGCATAAAACTGGGGATTATACAGGCAGCCAAATATTTTTCAGCCAGATTTCCCGATGATATTATTGAAGCAGGGAGCTTTAAAAATATTAACGTGCTATCAATCATTCACTTACAAACCTACAGAGCAACTCAGAGACAACAATTTCCCCCATATTCCTAATGGAATTTGCTATAAATAAACAAAAGCATTCCCACCCTGCACTTTCCCTTTCCAAGACTGCTGCCAATTAACATTTTTATATTCCTCTGCGGAAACCAGTGCCAAAAATTTCCCTATCTTTAACAGCAACCAAAGCAGCAGCTACTGAGGACTCCTGCAATCCTCAATCCATCACCGCAATGACCGAGCCAAACCCCAAAACTTTCAAACCATTCCTTTGGCTAAATCCCACCATCTCACCTCTCCTGGCTTTTCATAACAGCACCATGCTTCCAGCCCAGTGTGCTCCCTGCTGACAAGTGGGCAAGGAACAAGGATGGCGTCGCGTTTCTCGGGTGGTTCAAGCTCAGCAACCCCATGGGTGCTCCTCAGCTGCCAACGCAGGAGCCGCGTGGGGCACAGAGATGTTCCCCAGTTGGCTTTTGAGGAGGAGAAAGATGGGAAGCTGTCCAGTTACCTATCCAGTCTAACATAACTGGGGGACTTTTGGCCCTATTTGTCTGAACATAGTGCTTTTTTAACACATTTTGTTAATACTTTACGGCTTTTTTTGGGAAACACTTGGCAGGACGTACCACCTGAGGAAAGGGGACCTTCACCTCAGGTGTGTCCAGATGGCAGAGCCAGCCTTGAAATGTGGCTCCTCTCCAAGTGACATTTTTTTCAATCCCAAAAGCCGTATTTTCCCTCATCTTTTATGAAGGTTTTTGATGCCCGTTTGTAAACTCTCTCTCTCTCCAGGCTTCCTCCCCATTCCTTATACCCAACAAGCTGGCTCGCTGAACGACACCGAGGTGGCTGGCACCGCAGCACTCGCACCCCGCCAGGCACCACTTTCCGGGGTTTGTTTCTCACACCAGCCGCTGGTAAATGAGGCTCGCGTGACAGACCACTAGCTGGATAATGAGTTCATTCTCCAGACCCACCGAGAGCAAGGTAGTTTCCTGGCCCATCTGTTCGCTGAGCTCCTCACGGCATGGCTCTGGGAACGCTGTTTCCGAAGAGAGCAGCAAACACCCGGCAGACCGCTGATGTGCAATAGACCCCGGTTTGATGGCCCCTGTAACGTGCAGTGCAAAGCTTTCTCAGCCAAAAAATGGAAAGAGACGGAGCACTGGGATTGCTTCAGAGCCATTGCTGGAAATTCTTAAACTGGAAAAGAAATCCAGGGGGGAAGAAAGCTGCCAGAAGGTTAAAATAAACCTGCAAGCACAGAAGTCGCACGGGCACAGTGCTCTTCCTCGGCCACCTCTATTTCCTTCACATTTTCTAGGAGAAATAAAAGCTCCAAGAAAGCCACAGGTCTGTAAACAGAAGCGGTCAGAAAGTCAAAGGAAATACCTAGAGAGACCAGAACAAGAAATGACACTTAAAATATCAAGCCAGGAAGCGTACCCAAACTCAGCTGAAACTGGCACACCTGACCTCAAAAAGGAATAAAATAAAATGTTTAAAAGCTCAGATATCAGCTGCAAATATTTTCAGAGGCAAGGAAAACTGGTAGCTTCTTCAGTTTAGAGAAGGGGTGAATAAAAAGTGATGGGGGGGAGTGGCATACTTGAGTGGCGAGTGGTTTAACGAAGACAAAGCAGGCTCTCTAGCAAAGCGTCTTCTCAGTACGAGGATGGGACAACGGGCGACTCTGGCAAACATCACATTGAAAACTGCCCTTAAAAAACACTGTGTATGTCTCTAAACACAACGCTGCCCCACAGAACTCGCTGCTGTTCGCTAAGAACAAGGTGCAGATGTAGGTGATCCATTCACGCCTTGAGGTGGATGAAGGTCAGGAGAACAGCCTCACTCACACCCAGCAGGGCTTTTCAGCAACGAGCTCTCACGGCTGGCGCTGGGATATGAGCCAGCTATTAGCAGACTTCCACAGCTGCCTGTTGTCCCATCTCACATCATTCTTCCTGACACATATAGCACTGTCCATACAGAAACAGGACCAGAGACATCCAAGGTGCAATCCAGTATGGGAAGTCCTATTTGGTTGTGCAAATACATTACTGTCTTCTCCCTGACTGTACCAATGCCTTAACTAAGCTGTAATATCTCATGACTGGAACCTTTCTTTAATTCATGCTGAGGAGCCCTCACACAATCTGCGGCACTGAACAAAGTAGTAAATTCACCTCAACATCTTTATGCTTTCCCACAGTCTTTAAATCATTCATATCCAGACTTTCTGTGTGTTCTGGATCAGATGGAAACGTTTCTAGCCCATAACTTATCCATTAACGTTTTTGAGGAACAAACTCTTTAAAGAGAAAGCTCTGTTCTTTAATCATCGGGAGAGAGAGCGAGGCCCATGTTTTATCGCTGCCTCAAGAAGCCCCTGGGCTCTGAGCTGCCCTGGACCGAGGTCCCTGTGAACACCGGCAGAAATCAGGCCCTAAATACATCCCTAGGAAGGGCACAGACTGCAGACGGGTGGCTGGTGAGGTGCCATCTCCCTCCCTCTGCTCGCTTGCAAAGGAAGGGAGGGCTAACGGTGCTCGAGATGTCCTCCCCCTGCACACCACAGAAGAAGTCAGGCAAACCTTCCCATCTGTCCCACGATGTGCTGCTGTGAATGAAACTCTCCAATCGTGCTTCCCTGCAACACGCAATGCAATTCTTCTCCAAAACTTGATAAAAATTTGAAAACAAGCTTGAGAACAGGCTCCACTGCATCATCTGCAGAAGCTAAGTGGGGTGAACACCAGAGCTGCACAGTGGGAAATGAAAGACTTCACTGCACTGCAGCGAATTTGTGAGACATCTCCCAGTGTCTCCTTCACTGAGAAACAGCGTGCCAGGGGCTCATAGGTAAAAACCACTACAGAAAACCGCAAAACACATGAAAACAACATTAAGGGTTTGGATTAAACATGCAGAGTTCTGTAAAATTCAGAGAAAGACCTTCCTCAGTGAGGGAAGGTCTATACACCAAGACATTGCAGCCATTAGCATACCAATGACAGAATCACAGAATGGTCGGGGTTGGAAGGGACCTCTGTGGGTCACCCAGTCCAACCCCCCTGCCGAAGCAGGGTCACCTACAGCAGGCTGCACAGGACCGCGTCCAGGCAGGTCTTGAATATCTCCAGAGAAGGAGACTCCACAACCTCCCTGGGCAGCCTGTTCCAGTGCTCCGTCACCCTCAGAGGGAAGAAGTTCTTCCTCATGTTCAGACGGAACTTCCTGTGCTTCAGTCTGTGCCCGTTATGACATTGACGGTCCCTCTCTTTTGACAACTGCCCTTTTCTCCATGAACTCTTTTTCCTCCATAGGTTTAACCCAGAGTATGAAGTTCCCATATTCACTGCTACAGAGGCTGGTAGGAGAGAAGAAACCCAGGGGGTTTGCTATACTGTGAAATCCCCCAAGCTAAACTGCACTGAACATATTTAGCAATGACACAATGTAGACTTGCCAGGGAAAGCCTTCTCTCTCTTCAGAGGGTCTGCACTGGCAGCTTTGGAGCCACCTTCCACCGCTCTGACCATGAACCACCCAACATGACTCACAGGTCTGCTTCATCCTGCTTCAGTAGCTGGTGAAGGGTCTGGAGAACAGGCCTTATAAGGAGCAGCTGAAGGAACTGGGGTTGATTGGTCTGGAGAAGAGAAGGCTGAGGCGAGACCTTCTCGCTTTCTATCACTACCTGAAAGGAGGCTGTAGTGAGGTAGGTGTTGGTCTCTTCTCCCAAGTAACTAGCGATAGGACAAGAGGCAATGGCCTCAGGTTGCATCAGGGGAGGTTTAGATTGGATATTAGGAAAAATTTCTTTACTGAAAGAGTGGTCAGGCATTGGAACAGGCTGCCCAGGGAGGTGGTGGAGTCCCCATCCCTGGAGGTGTTCAAAAAAACGTGTAGATGTGGCACCTTGGGACATGATTTAGTAGGCATGGTGGTGTTGGGCTGATGGTTGGACTTGATGATCTTCGAGGTCTTTTCCAATTTCAACCATTCTATGATTCTATGACCCCAGGGAGCATCTAGGAAAGGGACTCTTTGGGGAATCCACTTCCAAAGTGCAACACGAAGGTACAGGACATATGTCTGGATAACTGAGGAAGTCCCTACCACTCCTCTGCTTCTACAGTCATTGCTCTTTCAGGATGCTGATGGTAACTTTTGATGCAGTTCACCCATTTTTGCAATTGCAAGGATGAACTGCATCTAACCTCCTCTCCCCCAGTAAATGAAGCACCACATGCAGGTAGCAGTGCCTTTTCTGGTTCCTGCAGTGACTCAGGACCTCCTCGGCGCAGCCCTGGGACTTGCTTTCAGCAGCAGGAGAGGCCAGAGTCCGGATGGTCCTCGCTACAGCACTGCAATGCTGGGAAGGTTTAGGTGGACACTTGGAGGAACACACTGCTCTCACCAACAGCTGACAGCAGCAGGGTCCACAAGGCAAACCTTCTCCTTCAGAGACCCCTGTGGGCCTGGGAGAAGGGACCATACCACCAGCTGAGATGGCAGCAGTTGACTGCTATCTTCTTCAAAATTCTCATGGTGTCTTTGAGCCACACAGGACCTAAAACTCTTGTAGGGCCAAGGGACGTTTTGTTGAAAGCACAAAAACTTGCGTTTGAACCAGCAGGATACTGCAAGCAAATATGAGCATGGGACAATGGCATGCTGCTAGTCTGCATGTTGTTTCCTTAGATGCTCCAAATTTCTGGCTTGAGGCCAGTTTCTCAAACACATTGGGCTCTCCCCAGTGCCGTGTTACCACAGGTTTCTCCCTACTTCTGAAAATGCTCTGAGATGGTTTGTCCTCCTGCAGTGCTCTCCAGCTCCCCTCTTCCCAGCTGCTCACAGCTTCTGCCTCCAGTCTCTGACCTTTCGATGGCTACCCAGGAAAGCCCAAATTCAGTAAGAGACTTTTTAAAGCAAGCAGTTTACATATGATTAATTCTTCCTGTAGACCTCAAAAAAAACCCCCTTTCTGATTAACAAAGGTCACTGAATCTCCAAAGTTTATTGCAAACAATTCAAACACATTACAGCCCTCCTCTAAACAATAAAGTAAAAGCAAAATTGGTTTTGTTTGGGAAAATAGATGTGCCTGAAGAAAAGGCAAGAAGCTGGCCAGATACAAACCAAATAACGGATGGAAGGGCAGCTGTGTGTTAATAACACCAGCAACTTGCTCTTACAAAATGAAGAGGGACAGGGCAGGACCTCCTGCCACAGCAAACCTGAGGGCTCACCAATCACAGAGGGAAAGAAAAAAAAAATACCCTAACAGCGAGCGCTGCCCAGAGCTTCTCTCGGAGTCGCCTGGCAGTAGGGTATTCTCCGCATGCTTCGAGGTTGCACTTCTCTTTCATAGATGTCAAAACACTTTGCAGAGGTATGACATGACGTTATCTTCACCTTGCAGGCAGGGGAACTGAGAGGTGGCGATGGGAAGTTATTTTCTCGAGATGAGATAGCGGGTCATCAGCAAAGTTGGAGCCACGGTCCTTAACCACTCCAGCCTCGCCGCCACCCTCCACAGCCTCCTCAGGGAAGACCAGGTTTGAGAGCAGCAGCGCTTCCCGTCGCAGGTGCTGTGCCTCGGAGCACGCCAGGACTTTTCAGGGGTGACAAGCGGTGACGGCGTCAAATGAAGCTCTGCACCTAGGGCTGTCCAGCCCACTGACGAGCCATGGTGGCACAGATACCGTCCTCCGGCAGAGCAGGTGCTCCTCAGGCAGGGATGCTCCAGCCCTTGGTGGGCTTTCACAGCTCTCGGGGACCGGCAGAAGGAGCAGCAACCTCCTTGGCCAAGAGAAGCGTATGAAAATATTAAGAGAGAATCCTCGATCATCTTCCCTCATGTTCCAGTCATACCTTTCTCTGTTAGGCAACTGTGATTTTGCTAACCTGACTGATCCATAATTCATAACTATTATCCACGCTCAATAATTACAGTGTTAATATTTTGGTAATTTAATAGTACCTTTCTGCGGCAGAGTTCAGTGCATACCACTGACTAATGCACAATTTAATATTTAAGTGTTTACGAACAAAACTGTTCTCTCTCCCCTTTCTTTTCCTCCTCAATTCATACCTTCAAAATGTTTTCAAAATATTAGGGAGAAGAGGAATTTTTGGAGGAAATCTCCTTGCTTTAAGGCCAAATTTAAAAATTATGAAATGCATAATGCCTGATCTATCAATCAAAGCCAATTCCGCAGTACAGACGCACTGAAAGCCCTTCACTTTCTAATCACTAATCGGTGACACTATTAAATTCAGCCCTACACTCTATTAGAATTGCAGTAGCAAAGCACTTAGTGTAATATCCAAAGACAGCTTACCGAATCCTACTAGTTTGGCTCAAAGGCAAGCCCAAATATGTTAATAATTTGAAAGCTTCCTTAAACAATGCGCTTTATCAATATGCTCAGAAAAAGAAAATAAAAATACCTAAACAGAACTTTCATAGATTAAAAAAAATAAAAACCTAGCCTGTGTCCTGCCAGAGGACTCTGACTTTTTCACAGTGTAGGCACTGATCTGTGAATTACCTGTGGCTGTGTTGGTGTCCCGGCTGCTGAGCCCCTCATCGCCCAGCTGCAAACTGCAGGAACCATTTCCATTCCCTGCTGTTCCCCACCCTATTCACCCTCCCTTCTGACCACATTCATTTCAGGCTTGTTTGTAGCAGGATTTTTTACATCCTCATCTCCCATTTCCCCGTTTTCCCATCAGTCCCCTAAGCACTGTGCACGTACAGGGTTGGCAGGGCACTGAGGAACTGTACTTGGGCTCCTCTCTCCGAGCCGTGGCTTGCTTCCTTGGCCTCCACCAAGGGATGGACACACAGACACACCAAGCATCTCCGACCAGGTCCAGCGCTCACGTCCTCTCTTTTCACCTTATTGTCAGCCTCAAACATGGGATTTTCACAGAATCACAGAATGTTCGGGGTTGGAAGGGACCTCTGTGGATCATCTAGTCCAACTCCCCTGCCGAAGCAGGGTCACCCAGAGCAGGCTGCACAGGACCTTGTCCAGGCAGGTCTTGAATATCTCCAGAGAAGGAGAATCCACAACCTCCCTGGGCAGCCTGGGCCAGGGCTCCGTCACCCTCAGAGGGAAGAAGTTCTTCCTCATGTTCAGCTGGAACTTCCTCTGCTTCAGTTTGTGCCCGTTGCTCCTTGTCCTGTCGCTGGGCACCACTGAAAAGAGTCTGGCCTCATCCTCTTGACACCCACCCTTCTAAGGCTTCCTTGCTCTCCAGAGTGAATGTCACTGACGGTGCCCTGCCGCAGAACACCCAGAGACTCAGCAGAGCCGCCCACCTGCAGGCAGCGGCACAGTTTCGACGAGGGGATGTAGCAAACATCGAGTTTACACGCGTACCGAGACGCTGCGCGCTGGTGACAAGTAGTACAAAGGCTTATTTGAAGCAAAGACAGAATGACTGCATTGCTCATGTCAAAAAAAGATCAGTGGAAGCGTAACAACAGACCATTCCGCATGCTACACACACCGCATGAAACACAAAAAAGACTCTTTATGTTTCCTGCGCTTTTCTAGCCTGGTTTCCCGGAAAAAAAAAAACAAGAGATGCAATTGTTCTGTCAGTCAGTGCTTCCCCAAATAACTTTTGAACCTGTTGGCTGATCTCAGGTTTGACAGATAGGCAGAGGTCTCAAAGGGATTACGTTCCTACTAGACGCGTGAAAATAATAGAGACTCCAACCAGTGCCTTCACTGTGCTCACCTCCGCGCCGTGCCTTCCTCTGGTCTGTACCTCAGGGGTACCAATTAGACCACAAGCCAGAGGAGCTCTGCGGATACAGGAACAGCTGGGGAAATGCTTACTTCCACCATCAGACAGAGCACACAAGAAAAATAACGTTGCGAATGCTCCAGCCACGGGACACGCTGAGA
Organism: Opisthocomus hoazin; assembly: GCF_030867145.1. Taxonomy (NCBI): domain Eukaryota; kingdom Metazoa; phylum Chordata; class Aves; order Opisthocomiformes; family Opisthocomidae; genus Opisthocomus; species Opisthocomus hoazin. Next base: position 5,307,436 of record NC_134419.1, on the reverse strand, counting down.
CGAGGGCTCCTGCCTTCTCAGCTCCATCCTCCTCCAAGCACAGAAATCCAGGGCAGAATCCAGCAAGGCCGGGGCGGGCAGCCTGAGTAGCCGTCCTCGGTGTCTTTGGCGCTTACTTTGTTCTCCAAACCGAAGCCGCTGACGACGTTTGCAAACTCCCGTTAGCGGTAATGCCCCAAGGGCTGCCCCGTTTTCCCGCAGGCACAGCAATGAACGGCATTGCCTGCCTCGACCTCCCCTGCCTGGCCCCTCGGAGCTGCAAACAGGAACGCATCCTCTGAGCTGCTACAGCACAGGTACGTTTTCTTGCTGACATTACAGAAAAGCATAAAGCAGCATTGCCTGGCACAGAGTTAGGTTTCTATTAAGTTTCGAGGGGATGCATATGACAGGGAAGCTACAGGACTCTCATTCTAGTAGCCGATGCTGCTAATTAAAACTGTTTTGGAAAATCTGCAGCTAGCATATAAATCACCCCACTACATGCTATAAATAAGAGGCAGATACGGAATTGAATAGCTCCCATTTGTCAACTGAATGAAGAGATTTGATTGTGCCTTTTTGAATAATAAATCCAGACATACCTAGCAGGGCACTGAGAGTTGCTAGAAGTGTCTCCTTTATCAAACAACAATGATTATATTATAGGGTATGCATTATGGGGGATCATCCATTTCTCTTGTTTTCTCATTTATCGCTGACATCCTCCCTCCCAGATGAAACATTTTCTCCCGTACAGCATGTGTTCAGGCAAGGATCTCAGAAGTGAGGCAGGAGTGAACACGACTGAATCTCCTAACATGATGTGGACCTACTAGGATGAATCACAGAGAAGAAGAGAAAATCTGAGCTGTGGAAGCCTAAACACACAGGTTTTTCTTCCTGTCCTTTTTCCTGCAGCGCTTCCAAAAGGACACTCAAAACGCACCGGGTCTCAGACGAAGGAGAGTCACGTAGTCCTTACTGGCAATGGATGTCCATTTATACAGAACAACGCAGAGAAACAAAGCTAAATTCCTTAAGATCATCTTGTAACATCACTGCACAATGGAAATCCCAAAAGGCACCCACATAAGCAACAGATTTGCACCAATAGTAGTAATAATAATAATAATAATATAATGTTACCTCACTCCTGTGTGGAAAGCTCTTTTCAACCATGAACACTAGATCCCACTCACAGCCACCATGTCTTTCTCACTGTAAAAAAACAAACAAATGGGCACCAATTAGGAAATGGCATTTATTAATGCTAAATTCAGAGCAGCTTCAAATTTTGCACATATACTCATAAACAAGAAGATTTAGGATTCCCCGTCACACGGAAGGCTGCAGAAGGTTAATTGAGTTCACTGGAGAGGTATCATTACCTCTATAACATATCTCAGGAAAAATGCACTGCAGTCGGGTTATGAAGAGAGATTTATTTCAAGCCTTTGAAACTATTTGTTGAATTTTTGCCCTCTAACAGGACAATGATTCCTCTCGCTTTGCCCCCAAAACCCTCTGCAAGTGCACAGCAGCTTCCCCAGCATCCCCTCGAACGGTGGGTTTCGCAGCTTCCCGTGCGCAGACGCTTTCATCCCACCCACCAGCAGACACGAGACGCAGGTGAGCTGTGACCTCTGGGATCCGTTCCCATTTTCCCAAAGGAAAAACATCCTCTGGGACTGACCACGGGATTCAGTGCAGGCTCTTTGCTCCCGTGCCGAAGGAGCGACTGCTGGCTGGCAGCCCGTGAAATGAGCCCAAAAGGCTGCAGAGAGCTTCCCAGGGTTTGTGCCTTTGCTTTCGCTCCTGGTGTGGCTTCAAGTGGGGAGAAAGAAGGGGGAAATCTCCCCATCTGGGGCCCCTCCTCCCCCCCTGCTTTGAAAATGGCAGCAACTGCCTACGGTCCTTCCAATATCACCACGACACACAGCAGCCTTCTTGTGGCCTGCTCCTCATCTGCTCAGGCTAGTAAAGCTGCAACCTATGTGTACTTACTTTATCAACAGTAATTGTAAATCAGGATGATTTTGTTATTTTGAGGTTCTGTTTGCAATAAAATGGAAAAGACAGCGCTAGGCTGAAAGAATTTGGTGGCTACGCATTGGTTTTGAAATCCCAGCCGTGTTACCTGTATCCCGAAGTGCCCACCCTGCTGTCTGCCCTCCCCTTGCCTCCTCGATGGCTGGAGTCCCGGAGTCTAAATAATGTTCCAAGCACCGCACGTCAGGGCACAGCTTTCACGTCACCAGCTCTGCACAGACTGTGCAGTCACTGTTTAGTGCCTGATGATGATACAAACGCTGCTGCAGAGCGATTCCCAGCACACCCAGAGCACAAATGGCGCTCCCCTCTCGGAAGCAAGCAGATGGGACTCGGAGCACAGAGAGGATAAACCACCAGTTTAACAAAATCGTTTTGTTCAGATGACCTGAACCTGAAATTAAGGTGTTAAAATCCAAGACAAAGCGGATTTCTGATTGGCAGCCAGTGATGTCATACCTGTGCCAATTACAGAGGTAATTCATGTGCCTGCCTTTAGAAAGAAATAATTCCCTCTCAGATACAGCAATAAGACACTGCAAACAGCCCATTTGCGGGGGATTACATGGCACTTCTCGGGTAGTTAAAGTCACTGAGCCTTTTGACCTTGTGCCTCCTAACACTACTGGAGGCATAATCACGTCGGGATGCACTGCTTACCATGTGTGTCTTATTGCTCAAATAGAGTCCAGCCACCCAGCCACCCCAGCCGCGGACCTCAGGCTCGTTTTCTATGAATTATTACGAGAAAACAACAAGAATGTAATAAACAGCGCTATTAATTAGTTTATTACATCGGTTCAGAGATGGACGACACAGACTAAGAAACGCTAGACGAAGCCTGCGCCAGGCCAGAATAAAAGCATTTCTCAGGTCATTGCCTTACCCACAGATATTTCATGCTACCACGACGCTTACACAAGACAAGTAAATCTTTGCACGCTGCAGTATTGAAGTCACTAGAACTAATTGGCTCGCCAGATGAGATCCTAGCCTGCTCACTGTCATAATGTTCAGCGTATCATGAACAAAAGGCAAGGGAGAACTTGATATCAAGAGCATTTCTAAGAGCTAAAAAATTAACACCTAAATTGGAAATCAATATATGCTTCAAGCATTGATCAGCAGAACAGAAATCTTCAGGTTTTTGCCTCTACCAACTGAATATTGTTATAGGTTGAGCTAAAGTCCACTGAAACACCCTACTTTTAACAGCTGTTAAATAAAAAAAACACCACAAAGTAAACCCAACCCTATGCTTTATGGAATGACCGCCTACCTCGACCACACGCATGCGGATCTCCGCAGAACATCCAGGAACATGCTAAGCCAGAGGTCGGCAGTGACTTTTTTACCGTCTCTTAGTTTTTGAGGCCGTGCTTGCCTCCCCAAGACAGACGGCAAAGACCAGAAGGAACCACAGCCGAGGAGCATCCCCTCTGAGGAGCACCACCTTTGAGGAGGATGCTCTTTGGTACACGCATGGGAAGGGCACGAGGTGATGGACCATGAGGCAAAGATTTTGAGCTTGCTCAGTATGTGGCAGCCCAGACCTCGTCTCTGCAATGCCATGCACACGCCCTCCTACTATTCGGCATGGAGAGCCGCACGAAGGCCACTACATTTCTTTCAGGAGCAAAGTTAGCGTCTCCACACAGCATTCTGCTCTGTGGTGGGGACGTATCTCCTCAGGTCAGCACGAGGTGAAGAGCAGCTGCAGAATATGTCATCGCCTGCTGTATATCTTCTCAAAGCAAGCTTTTCAGACTCAGTGATGAATGAAATGCCTGTGAAAAACAAATGTCTTCTTGTTGGAGTCCTCCAGCCTGCAAGGAAGCAGGAATTTCTGTGCACTACATCAAAGAAACACTTGACCCTACGTGATCAATTCGTCCTCCTAATTATCGCACACCGAAAGACCTGAATTTTTGCGAAGTTTCTCCAGTGAAAAGGGGTGAGAATACCTCAGAAAACATTAGAAAAACTGTACATCTCTATAAATATTTGTTGGTCTGCATTCCTTTAACTTTGCATGATTAAATACAGCCTGCTTCTGTTCTTCCACTTTATCCTCTGGGGAAATTTATCATCAAAATTATTGTACAGCTTTCATTACTCTAGCCTCATTTAAAAACCTTGCCCTACTTATTATTTAGGCTGCAAAAAAAATGTTGCTTTGTATAGTATTTCCTATAATAGTCTCAATCATTACATTTAAAAGATTGCTGTAAGGCAGCTTAGCCTGCATTAGAGAAAAATAAAGCGGAATTCTATAGTTCAGTGTTACAGTTCTTCTTCAGCTTTTGTTTCCCAAATCATAACAATGCAATTCCTTAAAAGGCTTTCGCTGCTAATTAGCAACATTCAGGACTTCAGTCCCCTGCTCTGCAAGGGACATCTAGTGACTTTCCTCTGGCTTAAGAGGGAGCGGGGAGAGGCAGAGAGCTGGGAAGGGAAGGAAAAGAAGGCAGAAGGCTCCATCAATGCAGAGGTCCGGCGGCCTTTTAAATCAGTGGTGCAGGGAACACCCTCAGCTGTGACAAAGCAGCAGGCAAAGCAAGCAAATGGCATTTTTTTAACTATTATTCAAAATTCCTGTTTAGGACAAAGAGACAGACATGGCTAGTTAAAAGAAACAAGATGTGGTGTCTACAGGGAGGGAGAAAATCTGACTTAAATCCCAGTAGTAATTTGGGAAATTGCTCATACTGACACATGAAGCCTCTTAATTTGGGTTCCTTCACTAACAGCACCACTCTCTTGCTGAGTACCATCACTGGTTTTTTTCAGATAATGCTATGTATGTGTTTGTCTAACCCTTCTGCACTTCAGAAAGCCTGAAGTCACTGGTACAGTTTTTCCTGAAATGCAGACTCTCCTGAGGGGTTATCACGGAGAGGTCATCTCTTCTCCCATTAGCAGCCCCAACAAGATCTTCTCCTACATGGACTGCAGAACTGAAGACTTTTATTGCTGGTATGTCCATAGCAAATTCAAAAGGAAACCACAGGGTGAGCTAAAGCCACACATTAACACTGAACATTTTCTGGATGCCGCGTCACTTATTTATTGGCTCGTTCAGGTTGTTCTGACCTTCCTCACTGCCTTCCCTGGACTCGATCAACCTCAGTGGCTTTTTTGCTACCCACAAACCCAGCTACCCTTCCACCTCTTCTCCATCCCAGATCAAAGACCTGAGACAGGACTCAGGAACATACAACAAACCCCTGATTTAACCTTCTGCAATGGTGAAAATTGCACGGTTATATCTAATCTTTGCTTCAGGTTTTGATTCATGACTATACTTTTTCCTTTCACCTGCCTACCTTGTCTTTTTGACTGCTTTTGACGAGAAACCTTGCTAAAGACCTTTCAATATCATAAATAAATGAGATAAGCCAGTTCCTCTCTCTTCATTTCTTATTGACAAGTTCAAACGCTTCTAGAGATTAAGAGTGAAAGACTGTAAGTGACCTGCTGGGTCATCAAGCCTAGACTTTTCCTATCACTTCTAGCCATATCCTACAGTACCTTTCTACTGGATAAGCCTGATCTTATCAGCATCTCCCAAATGTTTTCTTTTTTTCTTATCATTTGAACCACTTTACCAGGTACAAATGAAAGTCTGTATCTCCCTGGATCATTTTCTTTCTGGTGTCACAAGAAGACATTTTGTACCCTGATGGAATGCACCCACAAGTGCTGAGGGAGCTGGCGGATGTTGCTGCTAAGCCACTCTCCATCATCTTTGAAAGGTCCTGGAGGACAGGAGAGGTGGGTGCTTCTTGAACTGGGGAGCCCAGGTTCAAGAAAGATAAGGAGCTACTGGAGAGAGTCCAGCGGAGGACTACGAGGATGATGAGGGGACTGGAGCATTTCTCCCATGAGGAAAGGCTGAGGGAGCTGGGCTTGTTCAGCCTCGAGAAGAGAAGGCTGAGAGGGGACCTTACAAATGCTTATAAATATCTGACAGGTGGGTGTCAGGAGGATGGGGCCAGACTCTTTTCAGGAGTGCCCAGCGACAGGACAAGGGGCAACGGGCACAAACTGAAGCACAGGAAGTTCCAGCTGAACATGAGGAAGAACTTCTTCCCTCTGAGGGTGACGGAGCCCTGGAACAGGCTGCCCCGGGAGGTTGTGGAGTCTCCTTCTCTGGAGGTATTCAAGACCCGCCTGGACGCGGTGCTGTGCAGCCTGCTCTGGGTGACCCTCCTTCAGCAGGGGGGTTGGACTGGATGACCCACAGAGGTCCCTTCCAACCCCTGCCATTCTGTGATTCTGTGATTCTTTCCATCCATTGAGCAAACACACTCCTCATCACTCCAAGGAAGGGAAAGAAAGAGAGAGAGGTAAGTCTTGGTGGAAGGAAGGGAAGGGAACAGGACAGCGGAGCTGATGTTTATACAAGATATACTGCCAACTCCAGCACATGCAATGCACTGACAAACCGGTGAACCAATGAAAAAATCCTATTTTTTAAGAAAGAGATGTCAAGGTAGGGATCAATATTTTCCTTGGGTATTATTTTATCATTAGATTTAACAGATAAAATTACAGTACTTTCTTTTTTACCCCTAATTGTATGGATTCAGAGTTAATAATGGAAAATATGAAACGTTCTGCTATTTGCCATGCAGAAAATGCAGCTTTTTCATGAGTCCGGTCAGCAGAGGCTGTTTCCGATCTGTTCTGATGAGCGTCTGCATGCTTCCTATGACTGGAGGGACTGTGCTCATTAGCTGTGCCCTGCTCTAGAGGGGGAAATTACCATGCACGAACCTCGCAGTCAGCCCAAGGCCCAGCTCTGTGTGCCAGCAGCTGCTCAGCACACGCAGACGCACATTGGCAACCTCGCCGCCTCTCAACAAAATATGTTAGGAAAATCCATAACGCTAAAACATACCTATCACGACAAAAGGGGTTTTCACAAGAGGAAAGCACGTTCCGCGTCCTCTCCCCAGCAGCCATTTCAAGTGCATAAAAAGCCTGGTAGCTTGCTGCAAAGAGCAGCAGAGATCTCACCCAAAGGGGACACCGCTCTGGTTCGGGGCCAGGAGAGGTCAAACGTCACCGCAGCGCGACCGTCCCGGGCAATTTCCAGCCAGTCTGAGCCGCGGCCCATTAACCCGTGTGCTATGCAAATGCACCGGGTTACAACGCTCACACGAGAGGGAGCAGCTTGCCACCCTCTCTGGGTTCATAACAGCCCCAAACCTCCTCTTCAATGCAGCCAACATCTTCATTTGACGTGGCTGACTTGCAAAACGCTGTGGTGCCACCAAAACATGTCCCCAAACCAGGTAGCTGTGGCAAATCTGAGAGCACACAGGGCTTGAGGCAGAGAATGCTCGCCCACTCACGCAGCGCAAACGAGCAGGAGCGTGAACCTGAGCAGAGGTTCAATGCTGCTGCTGTCTTCGAGAGGAAGGGGAGGAAGAAATTCGATGGATTGGGGGTTTTTTGAGTGATGCATTAATTCCGTAGCTTGCAATGCTATCTTCTTTTTCAGAAAAAAAAAACCCCAAAGAAGTATTCTGGGTTTTTTCTGCAATAAATTAGTATTGTCCTCTGTTTTATAAACCAAGGCTACCTATTCTTTCTATATATTCTGAAATACAGCTAATCCCTTACATAAGCGTTTAAAAAAGAAAGATTACCTTACAAAACGCTTCCAACTTAACACAACTCGCAGAAGGGGAGACCACAGCTACCAAGCAACAGACGCAAGGCACAGCTGGTGTTTTGGAATTGCCAGGAAAACATACCAAAACCACCCCTTTGCCTCGCGGATCCACGAACCCAGCACGGGTCCCCACTGCCACCAGCCACAACCCCCCCCCCCCCCCCCCAAGCAGAAGCTGCTTCCTCCTGGACAGGGGAGCTCTGGTGCCTCTGGTCACGGGGGCAAATTTCCTACAACGCAGCGGAGCAGGTACTTCCCTGCAGCCCACAGAGAGGACCACACCAGAGCAGATATCCACACTGAAGACCCTGGCGACCCCACACTGGAGTAGCAGCAGATATGCTGAAGGAACTGCAGACCATGGAGAGCCCATGCTGGAGCAGGTTTAACCTGAAGGACTGCACCCCATGGAAGGGCCCACGCTAGGGCAGGGAAAAAGAGTGAGAGGGGCTGTTATGGACTGACCGCAACCTCCCATTCCCATCCACCTCGCGCTGCTGAGGCGGGAGGAGGCAGAGGAATTGGGAGTGGAGTTGAGCCTGGGAAGAAGGAGGGAGGAGATGTTTTAGTTTTTGTCTTTGCTTCTCACCATACTATGCTATTCTTAAGTGGTGATAAAGTAAATTAATTCTCCCAAAACTGAGTATGTTTTGCCCATGAAAGCAATTGGTAAGTGATCTCTCTGTCTTTATCTCAATCCATGAGCTTCTCCATCACATTGTCTACCCCCATCCTCTTGAAGAGGGGGAGTGAGAGCAGTTGGGAGGGCATCTGGCAGCCAGCCAAGGGCAACCCACCATGCTTGTCCATCCCCTGGCAGGCATGTCTTTCTTTCCAAGAGTTTACTTGGAACTGCTTGCTGTCAAACCAGCATCCCACAGAGAGTTAAGTGCATTGTACAGGACCTGCAGATGGTGGTTGAATGGCATGACAGGGACCACTGGACATTGGCCATAGGCAGGGATCCTGATAACCACTGTTAAAGCAGTGCTTCTCCGTAACTGGGAGTTCTAGAGGGGCTGGGAACTGGCTAGTCCAGAAAAGAGAAAAGTTGATCCCAGCATGACAGCCTTTCTGTCAATCCAGCCTCTATCATTTATTTAAGTGCTCTTCTAATCTTCCAGGCTGCAGCTCATACGTTTATATTCTTAAATTCTTTATGAGCAGCAAGATTAACACCTCTTTCATCAGGCTGGAAGTAAGGCTGATCCTGACTAGTTTTGATAGGTTCCAGGAACCCCAAAGCTTTCAATAGTTGTTCTGTTCCGAGCTGTGCTTTTCCCCAAAGAGAGCGCTGCAGCTTTTCCTGTGGCACAGCCTACAACTACTTCAAGATGTTTGTATCCCACCATTTCTGAGTGAGAGCCTTAACAACTCCATCTGCTTCCTGACCCCCAGATCACTTTCCATCAGCAGAAAGAGAAACTACTGGCACTAAGGGGATGGTTGTGGGATTATCAGTTGGTTGTCAGAACGTGAGTCACAGAAATCGCACCCCTCCTCCTACACCTCAAACCAGAAGAAACAAGCTGCCAGGTTGGCAAGAGTCTTTGCTGTTCCAGAGCACCCAAAAGAACTGATCAACATTTTAAGCAGAAAGGTCCAGGTCCCTAAGTCGAAGGGACAACTTTTTTTTCTGTGGTCCTTCAAGCACATTTTACAAGAGGTCATCCAGCAAAACTAGGTGGTCAGATCATCAAATGCTTGCTGTGTTTGAGGTCTCCCGCAGGTACACATCAGTGCAGATGCTTCTCTTGTTGTCCCACATGTAGCACAAAACAGGTCCAGAAACAGGCCGACTTGCCAGGGTATGTCTGCAATCATGGTCTGAGCCCAGCTTCTCCTCAGCCCTACATTCATTATGATTCAGACACAAAGGGGATGTCCGTCAGGTCTTCTGCCCCTGGATTTGCCTTCACATGGCATTCCACATCTGGACAAGCTTTCTGAATTTGTTCCCTAGATGATTCCGGCAGCATTTGCCCCTTCTTGGCATGTCATGCCAGCAGCATCCCTGCAGTGAGCGTAACAGGGGCTGAGGAGGTTGTTTCAAGGAGCGCTGAGCAGGAGTTGAACCTTGCTTCTGTTGGTTCTGCCCCGAGGCCAAGCTCCCCCACCCTGACACCAGCCCACCTGCACCTCAAGCAGGAGCTACCACTAGGCAAGAAAATCATACTGGGCTCCCTGCCACCTACAGTGCCATCCCAAAGCCAAGGCTCAGGCCTGAGCATTTTCCCCACAATAACACTCTTGCAACTGAGGAGAAAGAAGAACAGTTCTCAAAGTCCCATCTAGGGTAGCAGACATGAACAGGCCAAGGCTGTGGACCTTACCTTTCATGCCAGACCTTATCTCTCTAGGGAACATTTACTAAATTTGACCACCCTCCTCCTCTGCCTCGCCTGTTATTCAGGCAGACTCCATTCCCACCTACCGTTGAGTCCCCCACTTGTGGAGACGTGAGAGCTTCATGCAGCTAAAACCTGCCTGACAACATCCATCACCATCTTGTGCGCTGTGGGTTTCAACCTGCGCGAGAGTGCTTGTACTCTGATGGAAATAACGAAAACTGATTATCTCATCACGTTGTCTGCAGTGGAAAGCAAGGCTGATTTTGACTTCTGAGTAGTTGGATCTAATTCTCCGTCATGAGTTCACTGTTGCTTTCCCCTCCCCAGCTTTTCTGTCTCTTACCTGTTAAAAATGAAAGGTTTTGAACAGGAATGGGCAAGGGTCATCTCTACCTACGCTTCGGTTCTACAGTCAGTGTTGTACAACAAATACTGATGAGGATCATGATGATAATGAGGAAAATAATAATGAGCATTGATCTCAATGGAGATGCTCCTCCATTCTACCAGGCCACTGAGATAAGAAGCAGGAGTCCCCTGACATAAAGGATGTGTCACACGGAAGTTTAATTAACAGCAAATCACAACCCAAAATGACATATTCCCCACACACACACACTCTCAATTTTCGTAACTGACTTTTCACAGCAAAACTCCAGGGGACATTTGGAAACAGAGGAGAAAGCAAAAACTTCTGCCCCCACATACAGCTTGTTACACTGAGGGAGTCAGCCATCCGTGACTCCTCTCTGATTTCCTACAGTGTAAATCATGAGCAACTGCAGCGTAGTCCATGGAGAGCCACCAATACAGAAGATGGGAGAATTAGGTCCAACGTGCTTCAAGTAGATGCACTTGGCATGTTACTTCACAGCTTCACGTGCTAATGGCAACGCGTTACCTTCTGATAACGGTGCCATCGGCGCGTGTCAGCTGAACACATTCCACTGCTCCTTTCAGCTCTTTTACTGCTAAAGGAAGGGGAGCGCTTTGCTCCCGTCAGAACGCTTTGCACTTGTCCAGCGCCGTTTCCTAGCACTTTCCCAACACAAGTTAACCCAGGTGAAACGCTCAGGAGAGCACCATTAGGGAGACAGCACGAGGCCTCGCTTGCAGGGTCAGCTCGAGCAGGCATCAAACCATGCTGCTGCGGTGGAGATGGGCTTGCTCTGAGACCCCAAAGCCCCACTGCCTGGTGCCACCTCAGCTGCCACATAGCCATGCGGAAACCCCACATCCAGCAACCACTCACCTTTTTTTTTTTTAATTACTCTTCAGTCAGATCTTTAACTTGACCAAGGTCCCCATGAACACTATGTGTGGAGCAGGAGAGCCAAACCAAGATGGGTGAGGAGGGCAGGACCTCTGCTTTTTTGCAGCAGGGAGGATTTGCACCAGCATCAGCCATGGAACTACGGCATAAGGAGCGTTACAGATTTATGAGGTTGCTCCCAGCTCGTATCAGGATCAGAAGGGAAATCAATGCTTAAGGGAAATTCACATAGCTGTAAATAATCGAGAAAGAGTGTTTAGGACTGAAATATTTACTTTTTAGATACAACTTTGGCAATTGGTATTTCTGTAATATAAATATTTTTATCTTGCTTTCAAGTGCCAGACATTTCAAATTTTTTTTCCCAATAAATGTAAAACATTTTTTGATTGACATACTCTTTTTTAACTGCTCATGCAAGATACTAGGCAGGGTAACATGGGTTCCCTTGCTGTCAAGACTTAACAGAGACCTTGTTTACGAAAAAGTGAAACATGTAGAATTCTTTAAAAGACTTTTTTTTTTTTAAATAACTACTATGAAGTAGTTGACTTTTTTGGGGGGGGTGGACTAGATGACCTCTAGGGGTCCCTTCCGACCCAAAACTTTCTATGATTCTATGACTTATTTTATGGACTAAGTAGGAGGAAGTAAGGAATATCTCAGGCAACTCCCTGCATTTCTATCCATTAGATATTAACTCATTACATATCGATCATGGAAGGAATCAATTGTTCAGATTAAATCAGTCTCCAACAGGATAAGGTCATAGACTTCTGCTATTAACTGCAATCAGCCACTTAAGAAGAGGATACCAGCAGAACAGTTCAAAAACAAGGTGCATCTTCCATTGACAACCTATCCCACAAACATTCCCCATGGAAGAGCTCACATGGGAACCACAGGTGAATTCAGGCTACAACTGCAGCGCTGCGCAGCAGATATCTAACATGAGGTTCAGGGCACCGTCCCACGCTGTAATCCAGCCATCTCTCCTCCCTGCAAGCAGCTTCTCACCGATAAAGAACGGCCCTTCCTGACACGAGGAGATTGAGCTGATGGAGCAAAGATTGCAAAAAAGGAGCCCTCCAGCCCTCCCGTATGGATGCACCCTGCGTGTGCGGAATGAACATTTACCGGCAGGAGCCAGGAGCAAGGAAGTCTTGATCCTATCTTTGGGAGAAATAAATAATTGTACTTTCAAAAACATGAGTGAGAAATAAAAGGCCAAGTTTGTACAAAATTCGAGCAAGCCAGTCTGGTGAATCCGGACTTAGCCAGCTCGTACCGCCATAAGACAGAGATCTGTAACCTAATTGGAGTGAATAGCTTGATGTGCACCGCTATTAGAGAATCAAAGCTCCTGTGTCTCAGCTTCAATATCAGTGAAACAGAAGTAATAGTGTTTACCCACCTCACAGAGATAATCGGAGTAGTTACGTCTGTACAGAAATGCGATCATGTAAAAAGCACTGTGGTATGAAAGTGCTAAATATTATTATTAAGTGTATGTTTTGATACTTCAAAAACACAATTCATTCAAGCTCTTCTATTTCTTTGACACTTGTAACAGGCTCCCAATGTGGCTTAAAACCCCTGCTCAAAAATAAACATCAGAATAATGAGCTTTCCTTATTTAATTCACCAAATCGGCACAATAAGCTCATGTTTAAACAAAAAATGAAAAGGAAACTTGCCGCTGTGCCAGAACAGCAGCACAATCAATTTTAATTAGCATTGCTCATTGTGGGAAATGATAAGGTATCAGTCATAGTAATTGGTGGTGTTGACAATTAGTCAAAGTCATTAACATCTCAAGACCCAGGACAAAAAAAGCTCGCTGAATTTTAAATATCTGGAGAAGGCTTGCTTCGAAATTCTTAATTTTTGCACAGCCTGAAAACATAGCTTAGATTTACTGTTCGTTAGTTTTCCATCAGAGCACAAGCACTGTAATAACACAGCCAACCCGCATGTCCCCAGCGCTCGATCAATACGAGTTTTCCACAGAGCGGCTGCGAGCGGGGCTCCTCTCCTCTCCCCTTCCCTTCTCTCCCCCCCACCCTCCCCTTCCCTCCCCTCCCCTCCCCCGAGCTTTGCTGGCCAGCACCTCCGCGCCCCTCTCCCCACCGCTCGCCCTTTGGTTCCCTTCGCCTGCTCTGGGAGCTCGTCCCAGACCCCATCCCGGCAGACACAACACAGGATCATACGGATCAGGAAACGCTCCCAGCCAAGGGAAATGCCTTCGGCTCTTGAGCTGGAGCTTTTCCAAACCCCGCATAGCCCCATCCGGGAAAACCAGCCCTCACGTACATCGAGCTAGGGTGGATGCTGCCCGTGTAAGCAGAATCAACTGCTACTTGCAGATACCATCTGGACCACATCTTTTACTGGCTAACAAGCAATTCCTCAGGCTTCTTAGAAGCTAAGGTATAAGGCGAAGCCTACGACAAGTCACCAGACACACTACAGGGCACTTAAGGGTTTTGACCCAGTCTCACTTACACCTGGGCAGCCGCAGCGACCTTCCTGCCTGCGTTTGCTGTCTGACTTCTGCTGAAGGAGAATCTGTGCTGGCAAAGGAGGTCAGGGATTCGATTAACCAACAGAGGAAACCACACAGCCCACTTGTATGCTTCAGATTAGAACTGACACAAAGATTTCTAATGTTCCAGTAAAGTTAATGTGTTAATATCAGCTTATTTTTCTGACCATCGAAACCATAAAGTCTCCGCGGCGTGGCTGAGGGCTACTGGTACCTTCCTGTTTTAGCTGGGAATAACTGAGATAGCCAGTACGTAAGTGCCTGAGAACGGGAGATGACCCACCGCAAGGAGCTGCGCATGGCTCACTGACGGGCGCTGCTGATGCTCAAAAAGGCAGAACACGATCGTCATCAACTGAACCAAAAAGCACTGAGTTAATCAGAAGGACTCCTGACCATCCGCCTTCGGAAGACACAAAGCATGGGAATACACTGTCAATTGTTTTCTGCCAAAGCAGTTTCAGTGAAAACCCAATATATTCCACCTCCCACACCCTTCTGTACCTTTACTGTAAATAAAGATGGATATAATACAGCAATAGCCATCCTTCTGGTGTAAGTAGGTGTTGTAGTTTAAAATAGCAGAGGTGACATGTATTAGTCATTCGTCCTTTTACTCGCTTTAAAGTGTTTATTTGTATGGAAATTAAAGTCAGGTAAAAATACCACCTCTTTTCCTCGCATGTGTATCTGTTACACCGTCACGGCTATTCTTCTGACCCTGGGCAATTACCACTCCCAAACAGACTTTCAGGCAACGGAGTAAAATATGCGACTGCCACAAAGGAACAAATCCTGCCTGCCAGAGGCTGTCGAGCAGCACCACTGGCGTACCTGCCAGAGAGCACAGCGGCAGAAGAAACCCCCCCCCAAACCCAACCGAGATTCAACGCCAAGAAGCTCCGACTTCGATTCCCCCCTCAGCCGCCGGCCTGCAGCAGCAGCGGGGCCCTGCCACCGCGTCCGCAAGATAAACACCATTTTCAAGGTCAATTTCCTACGACCAGTTGCTTCATTTCTCATCATTTTCCGTCCAACTTCATAGATTACCACTTAAAATTGATTTATTCTTTCCCTTTCCAGCATTACTTTGCACTTCATTTCAAGGGGGGGGAGGGGGGTGGTGGGGTTTTGTCGCTGTGCTGTACAACGGTGCTGTCATAAAACAAGGAGGCTCAGCTGGGTTTCAATTGACTAAAATGACTGCTCAGTAAAGCAGCGTGTTACAAAAGCTAAACCAAATCAAGAGGCACCTTCCAACCATTTCCCCCTCTCCTCCCTACTGCTAGAAATATTGTTTTTTGGATGCGGCATCATGTGCTTTTATGTTATGGAACTCTGACTGTAAAGAAAATGTTTTAATAGCCTCTAATAGAAAACTAAAGTTGTATTTCGGTCTTCCCAGGGTTTGGGATTCCTTCTGCAGGCCGGTAGCACTCACGCTTTAGATCAGATTAAAGCTGACAGAGATGAAACTGCGCTGGCCCACATCCTTGGGCTTGCTCCAGGGCCTCTCATCTGCATTTCATCGTGATGTGAGCACATGTTCCCATCATTGGTACACTCATCTGCATCACTCTGAATGTTAATCACAGGCTAACCCAATTTCTTCAGTGAATTTATTACTTACTGCTCATTAAAGTTCATAAAACCTAATGTGAGGCTGAAATAAGCAGAACAACCTTAACAAGTAGTCCTCAGCCACACGGCGATTCAGAGGCGGCAACGTAAGCCTCAGGAGCTCCTTCTTCGAAGGCTTCTTTCATAGGTTCTCCGGGGGACGCAAGGGGGCAGGGGAGATAACAGGGTACCAAGGGCTGTCGCAGCTCTTTCGAAAGCTCTAAAATTCGCGTCCTTGTCGCAACTCACTTCTCAAAACAAATGCAGGATTTTTTCAGAGTTGTCGGTATTTTTTCAGTGAATGAGGAAGAAAACTCCAGGATGAAGGCAGGAAAGCTGCTTTCCTCCCCTCCTGCTCTTCACGGAGGCCCTGATCTCACCGACACCTGCAAAATGCCGACCCCAACGCCGACGCGCAGCCCCGCTCAGCCCGGCGAGGCTGCTGCCGTGCGTAGGAACGACGCCTGTCCCCACGCGCCGGCAGTGTCGGGGCCCGCAGCTTCTGAACAACGCGGCCACGCAAAGCAGAATGACACCAATGTAAGAGGACGAGTTCTCACAGGGAGAATCTCGGGCAGCACGCAAATATTCAATGTTTTCCCAGCATCGGGAAGCGAGCACTTTCTTGCCGACGTCCCTAGCAGTCGGATCTGAGGAGTGATGCTTTATGGCACTAACCTTTGTGATTTACCAATAACGCATGGCAGGAACATGCTTCGACAACACTCGCATGCCTAAAAAAAAGCACATGCTTAAATGCCTTGCTGAGCAGGGCCCAGACAGGCTGCATTTGTGTTTTTCATGTTGGAACGAGGCAATCTAATGTATTCCAATCAACAGCTAACGTAAACGTTAACATCTACCTCCCCAATGAACTCTGTGCATCCGAAATTATCTGAATTTCCTCCACCAGCTCCTCAGAACCTCGGGAACACACATGAATCCAAGCTTCCAAAATCCCGAGTGGAAACTGCTACGATTCTCCAAAGGACATTATGATTGAAATATTCAATCAGATGATGCTACCATCAGAATAATGAAGCCTTCGGAGGATTTGCTTCATCCGAGTCTAAAATAATTTTGAGAGACACTTTAAAGGAAGAAACCACGTCTGCGGGAAGAAACACGACCAACTTCTTGCCAGAAAGAGGATTATTCTGCAAGCCAGAAAATGACACCTCTTGGTAGTCCAACATCAGATCTGTTTCCAGGCTAAAATTATACGTCACAAAATACATAAATATAATTTTTGCACAGCTGTGCAAATGAAAACACATCTGTTGAGAAAAGAAATTACAGATGTTTATTCTCCATTCTTCAAAATTTCCGTAACCATAGAACGAATCTAGGCTGAAATTAGAAATTTGCTCTCTCCTTTAATTAAATCAATTTGCATTTTTTTCTTCAGCTGATTAAATAATAGAAAAGCATAGAGGCGAGGGTGGGTTTTGTGATTAAGGCACTGGACGAAGACCCAGGAGAGCCGAATTCAATTCCTGGTCCTGCCACAGACTTCCTCGGCGACCTTGGGCTCAATCTCTTTGCGCCTCTTTTCCCCATCTGCGGAAGACGGATAATATTTCTCTCTCTCTCTTTCTCAGTCCCCGTCACATCTATTAGATTGCGAGCTCTGCAGGGAAAGGACTATCTATTACAGCTTGTACAGACAACACCCGCTACACGGGGATGGGATCAGAGCGGGACCTGCTGCTGCTCTGCCCCGTCGAACTCCCAGCGGCAGCAAGACGCCGCGACCTTTCACGGGATGGCATCGCCGCCATCCGCACCCGAGCCACGCATGCACGCAAGGAACGTAAACCAGGTTCGAGGGAAAGTGATGCCGGGCTTCTCAGTGACGGTTATGGCTGTTGTCCCATTCAGAATGGTTTTTGTTCACTAAGCTAAGCCTACGGCCCAGACACGAAGCTGCGCACAGCGGTGCCCGGTAGGACCCTGCTGCAGAGCGCGGGGCTGCGCTTGGCAGGGTGAGGTCTGCAACCAAGCACAAAGCAAGACGAGGCCAAACATTTTATCACATTTTGTTTTCCAGGTCCTCATCCCATTTCACATGAAAATTCTATTTTGTATTATACAGCATTGCATTTTTTGCCAGCAAGGCTGAGGCACAACCTCCTGAGAGTGTAAAACCTGACTTCAACAGGGCCAAAACAGCCCGCGGCTCTCCGTCGGGACACGGCTGCGGATGAACCTTGCAGCTGAGTGATCGCAACCGCAGCCAAGAGAAAACAGGAATTCATCTCAGGAAAGAGACTAGATCTTAATGGAATTATTTTAGAGCACAATAAAACACCAAGCTGTCTTCATCACCGCTATTACTCTTGCCCAGCTAGACTGCAAGCATATCGCATCACATCAACGGAAGGAAAATGAATATCTTCAAAAGGAGACAGTTCAGCACATAGCACACAGTCCAGCTACCATAATGATAACTTTCCTGATGGCGATCATCTTAAAAACCCCAGTGGTTATAAGAAACTCTACGGAATTGATCAAGTTTGATGGCTTTTATTTTTTTAAATAGAACCAAAATAGTGCAATTTCAAAAGAATATTTCTAGCTCTGCTGTTTTCAGGGATTAACAAACCATTATGTACTGGAGCATACATAATGGAATCAGCAAACAGGAATCAGCGAGTAATCTTCTGTCTCCGCGTCGACTAATGTGTAATTGCCAGAAGCACCAGGGGAATTTCTGCCTTTTGTTAAAGCTTCAGGAGGTGACTGCCGTCAAATCTGACAGAAACACAGAACAAAACGATCAGCTATAGGCCTGAAAGGTAATGGTTACTGTTTAATACAATAACACAACTTTCACTACGGTCGGGAGCTAAAGCCCGCGTATTGATTCGCAGCCGCAAGTGCTAACTGCTACTATTCAGCAGATTACGGGAAGAGAACAGGGAGCTTCTGAACGCCACGGACAGAGAGAGTCATGATATGCAAGATGAATTTTATGAAGCAAATTTTCTTCATGGATCCTTTACATTGATACAGCCTCAGTTCAGTGCCACGAACTGATCGCCGTGATCAGACAGCTGATAGGCATCGCATCTCCCTAAGCCACTGCTTTTCCATTAAGAAGCTTGCATCAGACCAAAACACGACGAGGGAGAGCAGAACATGAAGAATAAATATCAGAGAGAAACCCACGAATATGGGAATATTACAAAACTAAACCAAAGCCCCTGCCTTTACAGAACAAATGCATTCATGGCGCTGTGTGAGCGAGCAGCAGATGTGAAGCATCATAAAAAACATTCCTGTGTGAGCATCCTCAAGTTCAAAGCAAGGGGGATCTGTTAGCTTACCTTCTGGGGCAACGGCTTTACGCACGTGGCATGCGAGTGCTGGAAGAAAGGCTGCGCGCCCAATACAAACCTCAGCAATAACGCATGAGATCACACTGATCCTACTGTAAAGAATTGTCCCCAAGAGCGAAGCAGCAAAAGGAGTACTTCAACGTGGATCCCGCCAGCTCTAAAAGGATTACTGGAGCGCTTCTCTAGCTGGTCTCTCTAAAAGGCAGCTATTGGCACCCAGAGACTAAAGAAAATAGCTGTAAACACTGTACAGCTTCATGTCGCACTTGAGGCTCAACGTGTTGTCCTACGGCAGACTACAACTTTACAACGTTCACGCTGGAATTGGATGGACTCAGGCCTATACATTACATCTGGCAGAAAAAGTATGCGCGCTGAACTTAGCTCTTCCTGTTCCTTTACTCCTTAATAATTGACTTTAGATCCTGTGGCTAAGCAATTACTGATAAAAATAGCATTTGAAGAAAGATCATTTATTTTTTTCCTCTGTTTTGAAAGCCATCACGGGCAACGGCAGAATATCAGTCTTGAAAACAATTTATTGCACTCCACCGTGAACATCCACGCCCAATTTCTGCAGAACTTTTGTCACCTTTAAGTATATAAAGGAAGACAAAGAATGTGAAGTCGAATTCTTGCTATAGATTTAGAGATTTCATCTAAATAATTTCTAGTAGGGCCATAACGTCCTAAAATGTTCTGTGGAAGATCAGAGGCCGCTGTGAGAACACTTCTGGGGAATTTGAAAGAGTGACAGAAAGAAACAGGTCTGCCCAACTCACTGTGACAGAACTAACTCCTACTCATGGATTTTCTGAAAAATAAATATTCTCTGGTGTTACATTCTCTGTACTTTTATTCTTCCATGTATTTCACTCCAAAGTAGCCAGTAGAGTTTTTGGGACTTGTACCAAACCCTACTGAAGGGCACAGCTGATGATAGACCCTTTCTTGAAGGTTCGTGCAGTATCTACTGAGGGATGCTAACAAGACATTATCAAAATAGTTCACAAGATTTGTACAACTCCATTCCATAAAGCACAATTTCTACATGCAAATAGCAGAATTCCCTCTGCTCCAGATTCTTGTCTGGTATCTCTTTGCCCACAATGAAACTAGAGGAGCACAAATACTGGGGCCAACTGCTCAAGCACCCTGTAGAAGTTAACACAGCGGACACTGCTGCTGGAAACGTTACTGGTTGTGCTAGAGCACCATCTAGACACCCCAGTTAAGATGTATGCTTGCATTCGACAACATATAAAACATACGGTAAAAGATACTTCTCGCGTTCCCTAGTAGGGAGAGGAAGCAGGGGATGGATGTAGAAGCACAGATACCGTGAGTGCAGTAGGTAGAGAAGCGGGGAACGGTGCTGCGTCAGGCTAGAGGTACTCGAGACCTCCCATCAAGGACACTCAGCAGCTCAGCCTGGAATAGCACAGAGAGGGAAGAGCCATGCGTATGCAGAACAACGGGCAGTGAGGGGGAAGGTGCGATGGGAGAAGCGCCTCAAGCGAAAACAGAAGCAGGAGGATCACAGTAAGATAAACGCAGAGAAAGCAACTGTCAATAGCTTTAAAAGCTGAGATCAGATGACTGCGTCCAACATGGCAGAGCAGACTGGCCCATAACCTCATCAAGAACTCCAGGTAAGAAGCAGATTACGGCAGCAGCATTTTGAATGAAGTTGCAAGAGCACAAGACAGGGGCGAGGTCTGTTAGTCTCTTATTTTTACCCAAGGACTGTATAGGACACCACAATCAACCACACCAATGCTACAAATAGCATCACAGTGCTGGAGTGGAGGCTGTCTTTGACGGTGACTGCTTTTGCCTCAGCTACTGCAGATGAAAAGATTCTGCTTCAAAAGAACTGTGGAAGAGCTTCCCATCCCGTGGCTGATCCTCACCAGTCTGCTGCCATGGCACGAGGTTTTACCACTGTAATTCTGTTGCGTTAATCCATCACAGAAGCTTTGCTGGAGAACTTTCCCCCTCTATTTTCTGAGCAAATCACACGCAAACAGCTGCTGGCCAAGCTAGAATCCGCATGTGGGTGTTCAAAAGCAATGTTAAAAAAAAAAATGCAGTATAGACCACTAAAATAAAAGCAATTCCTATTAAAAAACATTTTAGACTTCTGTCAGGGCTGAGAGGTCAGGTGCACGATAGAAAGCAATGCTATGTATAACATACGTGCTCCTTCAAACCTCGTTATGCTGTAGCACATCTGTATTCCAGCAACATCTCAGGTAGGAAATCGTAGCGATATTGATAAATTATATTGTGCCCACACCACTAGGGTGCCAGTAACGTTTCCAAACACCTGGAGGATTGGTAGGCGACTCTCACAATGTATATATAAAGAGAAATCTTGTTTTGTCTCCCTAGAGACAGTTCCCCTTCTAATGGAGTGTGGTCAGAGGGGCTCTGCTTAATTCACACATTTAACTCTATCTTCATCACTTCACAGTGTTTTTTGTGCTAACTACAATGTATTGAAGCCATTAGGCAGGAAGACTAAGATTGACTTTTCTTCTTTCATGGATTATACAGAAGGAATGGGAGCAAGTCGGGCTCATTAGCATATGTTTAAAGAGTTCATGGGGCTGGCAGTAGCAGAAAGTACCCAGCAACCAGCAGAGACATTTAATTCTAAACCTTGCACATCAACATTAAAAGGAATATCTCTGCTTCTCACTGTTACATCATTAAATGAACCAGAAGAAGCTAAACTAGGACCTCTGGAGGTGCTGACAACAGAGTCATCTGCGCTTCAAGAAGGATAACATGAATTTTAATTATTGTAGCAAACTAAATGTTAGAGTACTTACTCCCCTTCAGCGGAAGGAATTAGAGTTAAAATGCGTGCCTAAAGACTTGCGGTGCAGCCAGGCGTTCGAGGAACAGGGCTGTGTGCTTCTGGAGCCCGGGGACCACCGCAGCCTCCCGCCTGATGCACCACGGCAATGTCTGGCCACAGAACCTGGGCTGCTGGGTGCAAACCTGGCACACGGGGTGCGGGTTGTGCCCGGGAACCCAACGAGGGACGGAGCATTCCTCCGGCAACCTCAGCTTCCTCATCCTCAGAAATCAAGCGGTGCTGGCTTGCAAACGCGGGTGGGTTCGAGGAAGACGACTGAGGGTTGTCCTTCCACAGGGGACCATCCCTGCAGCGAGGTGGCCAAGCGGCACGTCAGCCTGCTCCTCACCTCTCCCAGTTTGCAGCTGGTCCCATTAGGGCTGGTTTGAAGACACAACGCCATGCTCAGCATCAGCCATCGGACTCGCAGGTTTTTCAGGGATGCCTCATCCAAGAGCAGCAACCTCTTGCAGACCAGCAGGATGACCGGGTGAGAGCAGCAGGAGTTTCAGCCACTTCGCTTCCACCCATTTGTGCTTACGGACCAGTAACTTGAGATATTAAATGACCTTCAGGTGCCACCTACATGGTCATACTGCCCAAGGAGAGAGGAGGGACTGAGAAGTCTCACTGCGAGCAGCAAGGAACACGTGGAGGTCATGAAAACGTGGGGTTTGGTGCGGAAAGGGGCAGCAAAAGGCTGTCCCATGCCTCCCCTGGCCCCCTTACCCAGGGCTGGTGGCCCCAGCCTGGGGCTGAGAGCAGCAGCCAGGCTCTCCCCTTCCAGGTCACCGGTCTGCACAGAGCAGGTCTCTGCAGGAACAGTTTAAGGCCGGAGGATATAACTAATACTATTTTCACACAAACCTCCCGAATAGTAGACTTTGCTGTAACTGAAATTCTGGGATAGGGCTTTTCTGCTTAATTCACAGAGAATCTGCACTCTGCTGCTTGTCTTGTCCCCCACCCCATCCAAAAAGAAAAACCTCTCATTTAAGGATTTGAACCCGCTCTGGCACACGGCAGGCTCCGGGCGCGCGCCGCGGGGCGGAGGAGAAGCAGGGCAGCACACCAGGCCCACGCGTGCCTACGCTGCAGATATCCTCCTCGCTCGGAATTTTGAAAAATGTCAGATATCAAGGAGCATATGTTCCACGTGCCCCTGAGCAGTCACAGAGCACTACATTTACAAACAGAGAAAACCCATTTGAATCACTCGGTACATTTGCATGCGGCGTCTGTAGGATGTTTTAGAATGAAGATTAATATGCGTGTCGAAGCAGGGGAGCTGCGCTGACAGGCTGAGCGAGCCGGCTCTGTGGTCGAGAAGCAGCAACGAAGGATGCGTGGGGAGATGGGAACCCATCACAAAACCTCCCTGGGGCAGAGGCAGGTTTCAGGCGCCCTGTCGACTGGCAAACGCCGATGCAAAGGGCATCTCTTGCTTTCACAGATTACTGCTCTTCACACTGAGGTTGGCAAAGGCCATCTAGAATGAGATCTTCATCTCGTGCCCCATTGCACGGCAAGGATCGCACCCAGGCTCAGCAGCTCACAGGGATGTGTCGGGCATCTTCTCACACGTCCCCAAAACCACAGACCCTCACCCTGCAGCTCCTTCATCACTTTTACTCATGAAGAAGTCAAGTTCAAAGAGCAAAACGAGAGAGGCAGAGCCCCGTCAGACATCTTCTCGAGCTCATTTTCTGCAGTTATTGCTCACAACGAAACGCAGACGTTTAGGGGGGTATTATTTGAAGTGCAAATTGCAACAAAAGGCCTCGGCGACGTCCCGCTTGCCGACTTTCTTCATCCTCGCTAAGAGATGGCTACCATGCTGGGGTTGAGGAGCTGGGGCTTTTGAAGCACAAGGCTTTGGTTTATCAGGTAAATAAGCCGGGGAGGTGATAAGCCACTCTCTGAAAACCCTTCAATAATCACAGTGATTTATGCCTTGAATTCACACTCCTTTAGATTTCCCCAGCTTTTTAATGACAGAAAAGAAGATCTTGGTTTCAGAAATATTCAGTGTCCTCTATTGTCAGTCTCTAGCTTAAAAAATAATTAAGTTTACTCTCCCGCTAGCCTGTTATCAGGTCAGTGCAAGATGCCAAGAGATCAGCATGCCATGGTAAGAAATATTTCTGTCTATTTAACCCACTAATTCAATCTCAGTAAAGAATGAAACCCATGAAGTATCTATTTATAAAGTAAATACAGCACCTATCAAATATTGGTCCTGTTTCAGGCCATTAGCTGGGAGAACGCTGGGAAGGTAATAGCCACCATTTTTATAGTGTTAAAAAGGAGGGGTTTCTTCCCACCATTCTTTGTCATTTTTTTCATGCCTGTAAGTGTTGTCCTGAAAATGTTATGGGGAGCACTGGAGGAGATGGACCACAACTGCAATCGGAGAAAACGCTCCCAAAGCGCCTGCAAGTCCAGGCACTGTGCACGGCAGGACTCGCCGTCCTTCTCTTCACACCGCGGTGGTAAAAATATCAGACATCAAACAGTGGATGCACACAGCATTCAGGCAATTATTGCCCACCATCAACAGTTCATTTAAACATTTCTTCTGTAAATGCAGCTTTGTGGACTGGCAATTTCCACAGAGGTATTCATTCTCCTTGAAATCGTTCAGGTATTTGCAAAAAAAGCCAGTGCCTCCTACATTAAAGTGCTTCCACTCAGCCATCCTCCTTTAGTGCCTCTGGGGGGGGTTAATTGGATTACTTCATGGAGATTATTTTCCAGTACAGCCTAGACCTCAATATACTGGGATGCAGCTTCTTTCACCACGCTGATGGGGGACTCCAGCCCCCACCACCACCTTGAGAGGGCCATCCTGGCACGCCGAAGGGAACGGGGGTAGCGAGGACATCGCGGTGGGGCTCAGGAAGCAGCACCAAGGCACCTACCAACATTCCAGGGGAGGACAGTTTAAAAATGTCCAGGTTTTAATATTTAGCACTTTTTTTGTTTTCCTCTTTTTTTCTGAGCTAAAGCAGCCCACAGTGTCCCCTCTCTTCTCCGTCCCCTGACATACGGTGTTGACGTGACTCCCATCTACCTTTCCTGTTTTGCAAATCCAGCAGAAGCTGTTTGGTATTCTCACCAGCCATTCATCACAGGAATTAATGCAGAAGTTTCAAGTGCTAAGCCAAAACAGTTTTAGAGTGCAATTAAAAATGCATTTATTTTCACTATTATTTCACAAAGAATATTTTCAGAAATAGTAACCCCTTTCCAAAAAAAAACCAAAACAATCACACTGGAAACATCACAACTGTCTTAAAGGGAATTGCTATTGATCTCTGGGTATCTTAAATTCAGCAAAATACCATGGCAAAACTGTTTTCTAATGAAACGGTGATTTAAATGTCATTAATTTAATATTTGTCATTGCCTTTTTACTACACTAATCCCTAAATTAAGGACTTCAATGTCTCCTATATCATTTAGGGATTGAATAGCTTTGATCCAGATTTAAAGGTTTAGAAGCGCTTTGTGTGGAGTTTTTCGTACATCCTCCTAGGAGCCATTAAACCTCTGCCAGAACCAGGGTGCAAGCTAATAGTAGTTTCCAAATAAATCTATTTTTTAAAACTGGGGAAGAAACCCCAACGTTTTCCATTTCTAACTAACCAACTCCTATTTCTCCCTTTTCAGGGCAGAGCAACGCAGCTGAGGAGACTTCTCACGGGATGTTTTCTGACCCCAAACACATTTCAATATAGGATTGTTATTACTTTCTAAAACCAGCCATGACGAAGAGAGTATGAAGTCCGGCTGCCACAAACGAGATGTTAAAGCCAGCTTGTTATGACTGCAGTGATCCTGATTAATTTCTTGGACTCCAGCCCCTTCGGAGAACGTGGGCTGCTTCTCTTCTGACACCATCGGGCAGCGATGGGTGAACACCTGGAAGGCAGGCTGGTGATAACGTCCTTTCCCATTTACCAGTTCAAACCACGACACAGAAAACACCGCAGCATTTCTTACAGACAACGCATAGGAAACGTACGACCCTCCTGGGCAGACTCTCCAGTACTTCAGCTGCATGGCACAAGCCCAAACCCATCGGAGGTTCATGGCTGTTCTACAAGAAGGGTGTTAACTTCAGTTAGTGGCACGTGAGGGGACACAGCTCCCAAACCATGGAGATATGACATCCAAAGACAGCCAAGAGGGAACCCTAAAAGCATTTTCTAGGTATAACTGGATGGCTTTACAACGGGAGCGGTGCTCTCATCCATGACTTGCACAGTTTGTGTCATAACTTTAACACACTAAAATTATTGTTGTTTCCCCACATACAAGGATCTCCCCTTAATTGTCCACATAGAGAATTTAAATAGTTCAGCGTGGAGTTGAATCCTTCATTTAAGTCGTTTGTGTCTTTATTGGATAATCTCTTACGTGTGCTTCATTATATCAATAACAGTAGGAAATTATTGATTTTTTCTAAAGCCATTAAGTTCAATTAGCTTTACAATTCAAATGGAAAAATGGTAAATTACCTTCATTTGATGACAAAAACAGTAAGAGGAAAAAAAAAAGGATAATACCCTAATTTGTGAAGTATGTGAGCAAAGTGGTAAAGGTAAAGCAAACAAATGAATATTAGCATAACAGCTCTAATCAGCACCGTTCAGCACTTAAAACTTGTATCATTATGCTCACTGGACTGTGTAGCAATAAGTAGTTGTGATGTTGTTTACCCACTTAATCTTGTGAATAAATTAAAGTAGAATAAATAATAAACAATAGGAAAAAGGGTGGAAAATCATTTGGAACAAATTAAGCTTCTGCTTATCCTCAGCCTAGGGCACACATACCATACCCTAAAAGTTGCTGAATATCGAAATGTAGTGAGGTCAGAAGGAAAACACAGACCCAGATGTCTGCAGGGTCTTGGGAGGCAAACCTGGGCACGTTCCACCCCAACCCAGCCCCAGCCGAGGGGAGGGAAGAGCCCGGGACATCGCTGGGGATGACGCATGGCATGCAGGGAGCATTGGCTCTCTCCTCAGTGCAGTCCACATGGCATTAGGGTAGGTTTGTCCTCCCCATAAAAGAGCATTTTAAATATTTTTTCCTTTTTGTTATAATTTATCTCATCAGAAAACTACTGAAATGAATTATGAACTGAAAGCCTGATTTAAAAATCCATTAAAGCGTATGCTAGTGATCAGCTAATATATGATAAGCCACTTGATCTAGAGCAGATTTTACTTATTAATTTTACAGGAATATAACATTTTTTTCTGCTGTTCACAAATACTACATAAAAATCCAAGTAGAGATAAGACCAATGAAATAGTAAAATAAAACTGAGCATGTGGTGAATGAAAGAATCTTTTTTAAAAAAATTATATCTAAATTTGTACTGTAAACGTTTACTGTAAAACCATAGGAAAGTTTTATCATTTAATTGCAGTCACTGCTCTCAGAAGACCTGTTTCAAAACTTTTAGCTTTTTTCCCCCCAGTAGAAATCAGAATTGGTTCTTTCTCTGTTTACTACAGCACGAAGCAAGAACTTTTCAGCAAGCTCTGGGTTGCCGTCCCTAACGCAGTTTCTCCAAGCAGCGCTTCCCTCCACCAAGCTGGACTTGCACACGCTTCCTAAGGAGTCCAGGGAGGAATTCCAGTGCCACGACGAAGCATGTGCTACCTGACGTGAGAATATACAAAGAAATCTTTTGCCTGACTATTGACCAAGAAAAACCAAGAGCTTTGCGTCTTCTATACTCCGTCCCTGCTAGAAGGTACCGTGGACCTTGGAGGACTGGTACCTGGATCTGCAAAGCCTCTAAGAAAGCTCGCGTGTGATGCTGCCTTTCCGCCTAATACTGTTTCAGTTCCCAGCCATGCCCAGACTATTGATTTCTGCGGCGACTGCAATCAGTCATAATGAGGAAACAAGAAAGAAACCATCCATCCAGACAGAAACCCACAATCAGATATTATCTGGAGCTCAGTGCTGATTTAATTTCTACTGACCCAGTCGTTTGGGTTGGCTAGAGGTTTAGTGCAGGACTAAGAGTTCACTTTGTGCCCAACAGTAATCTTAGCATTATTACTGTGTTCATCATCTTCAAGGCATTCTACAAACAGCAAGAGAACATTTTTTGACTTGTTTCTCTTATTCTCACATGAAGTTTGTTCGTCTTATTTTACTTTTATGGGTTGATTTTATTAATAATAAGGAAGTGCCTAGTCATTTCCTTACCAAATATCATGCTAACCAACCATTTTTCTTTCCGAATAATTCACCTTTAATGTTCTTTCCCCCACCACGAAGTCCTCCTCTCCACATCCAGCTGCAATGAACTTTACTGCTTAATACTATAAAACCCAGACACCTTCATTTACTGGATGAGGAGTATAAACTTAGAAATTATGTATTCCCAAGCTTTCCCCTATTAGCAGCCTTGTGAAGAACTTCATTGAATGTGCTTGGTTCCTCCTCTCCTTTTCCTTGCTTTCTGTCCTCTGACCTTCCCCCATTTTTGAGCCTGGCTATCTCTCCAGTTGTTTCATTTTAGCCCCACAACACTTTAAATGATTTGTGAAGCTGCTTCCTTTGACCTGGCTTTCTAGAACAGAAAGGTCCATACTTCAACAGTGGTATTAAAAAAAAAAAATTTAAAACTCCATTTTATAGAGAAACAGAGGTACGGGGACTGTGTAGCTTGATCCAGACCTAGCTCTGGAGAGTGCAACACCACGGAGAAATACATTTCGTTCAAATATTCCCACCTGTCGTGGTCAACATGTTTGATGGCCGTTCCTGACGCAAGATGTAGTTCTTGGTCTTTCGTGGCCATGAGATCTCACATGGCCATCTGTGAGGAAGGCTTTCCTCCAGCTCTGTTTTTAGGACACTCATGCAAAATGATGACCAGACCAAAAAGATCAATGGTCTTGTCATCTTCTGACAGCTTTGTCCCTGCCTGTCACAGCAGTCCATGACCGTGGACCACAGACTACCCTAAGGTCTGGGGTGAAGACAAAACGCTAGGCTGGTATCTGTTAACAAAATTCATCTGCGACTCAGTATGTTATTTAAAAAGTCTTTCTGTGAGCTATACAGGATGACTCTGCAAACTGCATGTGCCCATGGGCCATCCTTTGGGAACTCTTTCTGCACGCTGAGTTAAAGCTTACCCAAGCAGAAGGCAGATGTTCTTGAAGGCAAGCATAAGGCTGTGGAATCAACTGCAAAGCTTAGGAGAAAATTCACCCCCATCCACCCCGAACGCAGGACACAAACCCTGATTCTCCTTGCTTTACTTTCAGTGCATAGCAATGAATGCATTAAAATCCAAACCCAAACTCCTTCTCTTGCCTCAGAAAAGACTTCCACGCTAACAAAACCAACCAAACAAAAACGCTATTAAAATCAAACACTCCATTGCTCACACTTCTCTTCCTGGGGAGAGATGACAGAATAAACACCGCATGATAGATGCTAGTCCCGCTGCTTAGTGCACTACAGGACGGTACTCTCATGCGAGAGGGATGAAAACAGCCTCTGACCGACACAAAACAAACTCAGGCAGAATGCAAGAAGCATCCCAGGCTGAAGTTTCTGGCCCAGGCTGCCTCTCATTAAAACTGTGCAAAAATTGTCACTTCAACATGAAGCTAAATTCAGTTCATCACTATTGACTCAATCTGTGGGGTTTTGGGGTTTTTTTTTTTCCCCTAAGCCTGACACTGGAGGGGAACCTTCTAGTGCTCCTCTAGCTCAGCTGAGCCGGATCTGCAGAAAGCCCCTAGCTGGGGAAATTTGCAGAGCTGTCATGCAAACATTTTATTTTCTCCTTACTATAAGATACTCATCTTGTGCAAAAGATCTTTGCAGGTCTCGTGCTACGGAGTCTTTTTGCCAATCATTCAATCGTTTCCTTCCTCTTCCCCAGTATGGTCACACTATTGATTTCTTTCTTTACTAATGCAATCATTAGCCATGGGAGAGTAACAAAGTATCTGTCCCAGATTCCAAACCTGCAATCAGATCTCTTCTAGACTTCACCATTGATTTAATTTCTAGTAAACGTTTCCAATCTTCATCATCGAATGTGTGGCTTTTGTAGATGTCAGGAAAATATTTTCCATTTAATATTTTGAAAGAGGCTACGTATAAGAATTGATTTCCAGGTGTTAAGTTGTAATGTTGAAACCAAATGTATCTCCCTCTATCAAGCCCAATGTGAAATTCTAATAATCCAGTGGCAAAAGTAGTCCAGCACCAAATACATTTGCACTGTTGCTACACTTCTTTATTATTTAACTGATATATGCATTTCTGATTAGTTTCTGACTGTGCTCTGTTCATCTTTGATACCTTCAATCACATTTTCAGGAATAGAGCTTTCTTCATTAGGAACCAACATTCACACACAGCCTGTTATTTACCATGCAATTATTATAATTGTACATACAGTGGGAAGGAAGGAAGAAACTTCGGTTAAAAACACTGAATCAGGACTTCCCCATGCAAAGCACTCATCCTCTTTATAGAATGACAGAATGGTTTGGGTTGGAAGGGACCTTTAAGATCATCTAGTTCCAACCCCCCCGCCATGAGCAGGGACATCTTCCACCAGACCAGGTTTCTCAGAGCTCCATCCAACCTGGCCTGGAGCACTGCCAGGGAGGGAGCAGCCACAGCTTCACCTTCGCGGTGGTGGGATTCAATCAGACCTACATACTTCATACTTCCACCTTTCCCTCATTACACATCTATATGCTTATACACGCACATACAGGACAAGCAGGTGTTTCACAGAAGCCTGCCTTCCAGACAGAAGCATTCCACCTTGGTGGTGTGTAGAGCATATTGCAGCCCTGGGGCTTAGACTTTCTCTGACAGAAACTGCTGTGCTCTTTTCTACTAAATTTCTAAATCAGGGGTGCCCCACCTCCAAAGCTTGATGTTACC
Source organism: Opisthocomus hoazin (assembly GCF_030867145.1). Classification (NCBI taxonomy): domain Eukaryota; kingdom Metazoa; phylum Chordata; class Aves; order Opisthocomiformes; family Opisthocomidae; genus Opisthocomus; species Opisthocomus hoazin. The sequence goes on along the minus strand of NC_134419.1, from coordinate 5,276,771 downwards.
ATGGTCATATTGTTAAGAACCAATAGCAGTCACTTTTTCTTGGGAGTTTTTATTATTTTTGACTAGAAAACAAACAAAAAAGTTGAAAAAATAAGTCACCCCTCTGCCGAAGAACTGCAATACCCTACGGAAGAAATACCTATTCTTTAGACATTATTAATTAACTAGCTAAAGTACGGTACAAGCGTTCATCTACTTTGCATGTATGCACAGGGCGCCTGAACTTTGGAGAACATACTGATGAGAAAGGGGAGTGTGACTGGAACAGAAGTATCAAGAACAGAAAAATCACTGCACAGACAGGAGTACTCCACTTAGCTGTTTCTGAGGCAGCTGGAAGAGAAAAAGAAATAACAAGCACGTGTTTTAAAGTGTGAGCAAATTCTTACGCAGCTGTCACGAAATATCCTATAAAATACCTCAACGGTAATGACTGGTCTCCACGCAGGCTCCCCAGTTCGTATGCTCTGAATCCCATCGACAGAGGCCCCTTCCAACAGAGTATTTTCTGACCAGACTTCACACTAGGGTTCCCATTTGGGGAAAAAAAGCAGGTTCTCTCCCTTTTTTTTTTGTTTTTGATAAGCAGGACAGGCTGGATTCACTGTCATTTCACAGAAGACCGAGCATATTTCTGACAGCAGTGCTCTGGTTCAAGCACAAAGCATCGAGCCCAATCAAAGGGCTGCTGAGCGACATCCTTAGGCCTGGGCGACGCAGGAGGCAGGACTTGACGATCAGGATCTAACCTCATCTGGCTTTCACCATCTGGGAAGCCGCGAAGCGTAGCCTGAAAGAACCAGAGTTTCTGAACATTCGCAAGGTCTAATTGTATCTGCAGCCAACCTAGCATGAAAGCCGCACGTGCTAGAAGAACAGCCGAGTCTAAAATCAAACGTGTTTCTCCTGATACCCTCCCAAAGGCCATTATTTGAAGGGCAGTCGCACTGCAAATACATCAGAGCTAACGGCTTGGTTTCAGTATTGGTATATACCAGCCTGCTCCATGCCTGGTTTATATAAACAGAGAGAGGCCGGGAGGTCCTAAGGTGGCTCTTCCATTGAATCAACCGCAATCACAGTCAGCCAAATATCATTTACCATTATAGATGATGTAATTCCACTGGGATGTGGTTAAAACGACTCCCAACTCACTTTCCCTAGAGGAATGCAATTTATCTGGGCTTACAGCTGTTGCATTCACAGGATAAGATTATAAAATAATCCTTTCAGGAGCATTAGGAGATACAGTGGTTCCAGGGTGGCCAGAGCAATCGAGTCGCACTGATGTCCCGGGAAACGCTCCGACTGCGAACGTGATTTGGGGAAATGAGCGTCCTGCAGGACCTCTACGAATTTCAATGTGCCTGCCTGAAAGGTTTGGCTTCTCCAAGCGCGGGGAACTGCAAAGGGAGCCCACCACATCACCAAGCATCTTCATGCGAATCGATAGTAAAAAGAGTAGAGGAAGAATTTAACAGAAACATAACATGAACTCCGTAGGACAGAATTACTTCCCCACGAGGCTCCCCAGTAAATGTAACGGTTTCATAGAGTTGGTGCAAACCCTTACACCTACATGGCCTGCGAACGCATTGACGATTCCCAGCAGGTATAGATTTACTGCCTATTATTCATTCCTCCTTAGCAATAATATCAATTTAGCTGTTAGTTTTTGTTTTGACTCAGTGCTTAGGAATCAGCAGGGCGATAAAGCTATTTAAATGGAAATACTATTCAAATGTACAATCACCTGATTGGAACACGAACAGCTCCTGCTCCTGAACATTTCTCATCTAATAGCTGCTTTTTCCCTCATTAAATGCAGAAATCTGATTAACATTTAGATCACACGTGCTTTACTTACATCAATTAGGACCAGATACCACAGTTTTGTTAAACTGTGTAGGATTTTTATGCTTTATCGTGAAGGGAAGAACAAAGAAGCTCCGTAACGCTGCAGCTGGTCCTTTCTACCACTTCTATTATACCTGCGCTGTCAAGGACAAACATTAACTTTAAACAGAATTCTGCAGGGACAAACTTATTGAGAAAAAAATTGGACACTTGGATGAACTCAGCTTTGTAACGTGGTACAATGATTGGTAACACTGTAATTCTGTCTATTTGCTGGCAACAACCAATTAAACAGTCGAAGAGGTTACAACAGCTACAGCTTCGGAAATAGCTGCTAGAAAAGCCTATATGTGGCCTGAAAATGAAAACCTCTCTTGTTCTGATCAAAAAATAACAGTAATCTGCAATTCAAGTTAGAAAGGATCAAATCTTAGTTGTTCTAAAAGCTTCAGAAATATAACTGAAGAGGTAATTTATGATGTCCACCGCGTTCTTTTTCTCAAGCCACGTTGTCACACACTTCACAAGCTGCCACGCCGTTCAGCGAACGCTGAACATACAGCTCAGCCCTTTGAAATCAGAAGTACAGCCAGAATTAAACAGCAAAACAAAACAAATGAAAGCACACCGTAAGAATCCCCAAGCAGATTAACATTCCCTGCAACAGCCTGCTCCGACTGGTCCCTAAAGAGATTCAAGTAATTTTAATGAAGCATTTTCCAAAATTGAATTCCACCCTAACGAGTAGGACGGAAACGCGCTTCCCGGCCAGACGGCGGGTCCGGCAGTGCCGGCTGCCCGTGGCACAGGTTTCGCTGCCTCGCCCCAGGAGGGGCTCAGCGGAGCAGACGCCTTTCCACGGAGCGCACCGCCCTCAATGCCACCGCAAAGGATGGCTTTCAGAGACAGCCACCCCCTTCCCTGGGTGAAGGGTGCACAGACCTCATGGCCCCACCAATCCAGAGAGCAGGCTACTATTTTTAGAGGTGTCTTGGGTTTCTCAGGGTCACAGAGCCCGGAGAGCCTAGCCAGGCATCGACCAGCACACGTGCAGAGCGGCTGCACGGCAGAGGTGCAGCGAGTCCGCCGTGTCCCACATCAGAATCTTCACCTACTCAGCCCAAAGCCGATCTGCGCCGCACGGCAGACCCGACATCGGTCCCAGGCACCAGATGTGCCGCTCACACTATGACCACATGCCCATGGGCAGTATATTGACCTGAGACATGCAGGACCTCTAGCACAGACAACCCAGCGCTGAACGGACTTTGATGCACGTGCCAGCAGCAAAAGCAGAAAGTCAGTGATTACATTGCCAGAGGTCTCTCACCGTTTAGTTCCTTCGGAGCAGTTCACCAAAAACAGAGTTTGTGCCATGCTTGCATCTTGCCAATGTGCTGCACAAACCAGGCAGCAAGGTTCTCCCCTGCCTGCTTTCCTTCAACGTGCTGCCCTAACTCCCCACATCATCTGGAAACACACCAAATGCTGGTTTCCATGTACCTGTAACGGAGTCAGCTGGCATTCATGTGCGGGGGGAAAAGATCTTCTCTTCACAGCATATAAAATCAAGTTTAAAAACAACGCAAATCCATTTTCTCTCTTTATACAAGTGCTTAACTCAGGTCAAGGTTGAACTGACTTAAGGAAAGGATACCAAGCCCTCTGCAAGGGACTGTGAGCACAATCTTGTGTTTGCATTTAATTAATCAGCTGAAGCTTTCAAATCTGTACTATTATCTCTTTAATAGACCGGCACCCCGAAGGCTTTTGCAGCGAGCATCCTGGCCCGCGGGGCACGCCGATGCCAACCCCCGCCAGCCGCAATTCCCAGACCTGCGGCAACTCCACGCAGCATGAGGCATGCGAACAAAAGAGCTCCAAATTTGGGAGACTAAATATTAATTGATGGTAAACAGAGTAAGATTTAGCGGCAGTGATTAGATTCCCCAGTTGCTTTACGGGTAATGTTGTTATTGGGTAATGAACTGTGTCTTTTTCTTTCTTTCTTTTTTTTTTTTTTTTTAAATCCTGCAGATGTCCGGCATGGAAGAGCTGTTCCTCAGACGGCTCCCAGATGAACAGCCTGGCGAATGTCTAACTTCCCACGCAGTCTGTATTCCTCAGACATTAATTAGTGGTATTTCGGGAGCTGTGAATGATGGAAGAGTCTCCTTATTTTTTGTTGTTGTTGTCTGAGAGATGTTAATAATCTAAATCAGACTTGCTCTTGCAATCGCTTTCCACACCACTAACTGTCTGCCCACCGAAACTCCTCGAGGGCCCAAAGGGCAGACAAGGAGGTGCCTTGCGGTGGCCTCCAACATGGGCCTGAGCTGCAGCTTCCTTTGCTTAACAAGAACATGAAGAAAAGCAGGAAAGATTCAGAAACACATTGGTAAGATGCCAACTTGTTGATTTGTTCGCTTTCTTACTGCAGCTCAAAGGCAGCAACAGCTCCTGGCTCAGGTGAGAACCGTGCCATCCTTACAGTGCAGGTGAAGATTTATAAGGGGACCAGCAGCATTCCCGTTAGCACCTCTCGCAGTATATGGGCATGTTACCTGACCCAGCTGAGACCGCGTAACAAGAGAAGAGGTTTTGTTTGAGGTTTTGTTTTGTTTTTTTTAAATAGCCAAACCCACCAGCTCTAGGAGAAATCGTGGGGTGGGAAGACAGCAAATATTTCCTCATATTGCAAGTCTGTACGTGATAAAACCTGAAGGAACTGGTACATCTCATCTGATTTGCACTGAACAAGATGCTGGACTTGAAAACAGTCACTGATGGAGAATGCCACACCCTATGGTATGTTGTGGCAATGATTTAAATTACCCTCCCTATTTAAAATGTGTGCCTTGTTTCAAAAGAGGCTCAGGTTTTCTTGGGACCATTGGCAGGATCAAGTTTTATTGCCCGTGGTAAGTGGACACCCTTGGGAAGGGAGCGGCCCTGACGAAAGCACAAAGTGTTTCTGCTCCTCCTCCAGGCTTCCCTGCCATTCCTTGTGGCTCCCCAAGCTCCAGCGAGGCAGTGGCCATGGTTACTTGGCTGCTCCTGGCAATCCTCCACCTTATGCTTACAGCCAGCTCCGACTCCACATCTGCCCCACGTGCAGACAGCGTGCATCTTCCCCCGGACTAAAGCAGGGTAAAACATTACCAGCTTACGTAGCAGAGAGGAAAAAGCAAGACAATAAGCATCAGCTGAGTTAAACTAGTTTGTTATCAGGCACTTCCCTAGCAAAGCATGTATTATCTTTTGCCACCTTCACTTCAGATAACGCCGCTCGCGGTTTGCTGCTGCCACGTGCAGCATCCTCTTGCTTTGACAGACTATTGTCAGACAAATTCACTCCCGCACCCAAGGCATGGGGCAGCCCTGGGAGAGGGTTTTTTCCCTGACCACCCAATCTCAAGTCCTCTCCCCCCCCCAATAACCAATCTACTTAACACAAGAAAAAGGGTAAAGGAGGTTTTCTCCAGTGCTGTTATTCCCCATCCATCACCATGCTGGTAGCTATGTTACAAATACCTGCAATATGTTCTTCTGAGCCTGTTTCAGTTTACATCCCCCAATAAAGGTCCCCTCCTTCCCCCCAAGAACTAATGAACAAGGTGATCAGCAAATTGCTAAACACAGAGGGAAAAATATCCCAGAACAGTCTCAGAGAACTGACCTCCCAGCTATCATTTATGAACCAAGATCTGAACTGGTCTCCAGCAGCTGGCTGAATCTGGGATCTGGCTCCCCGAAGCGCTGCATTGCATCGGTGGGGAACCACGCGCCTGTCATCTCCACTGCCATTCCCAGCAGGCGAGAGGAGCCCAGGTTCATCCAGAGTAAGTCCTCGCATACAACTGTGTGAAATCAATAGGCACTTCGAGTAATTTTCTGTAACAATAGCACACCACATGCTAACGAATCCGTTCAGAAGAAGAGATGACTTTTTTATTACTACATCCACTTTATCATTTAGTCTTTCCGCAGAATGCGTTCAAAACAAAAACATGTGCATTTATAAGAAAGCTTCTAAGACAAACAGCATCAGTTAAAAGATGGAAAAAAAGATGTTGGGAGTTTCTCATCCTGCTTATCCCCTCTTCTGTTTCGCCTGCAAGAAACAAAATGGTTTGACTACGGCTTTATCATCCTCAAAGTGTAAAACAAACAAAACAAACGAAAAAAAAACCCCACACCTTCCTTGCCTGAATGAAATCCAAACTTGAGGTCAATTATTAGCAAAGACAAATCCTTCTGTTGTTTTCGTGAGTTAGAAAAATCAAAGAAACTTTGATACCTGACTTGTCTCCATGGCCTTCTAACTCCTGGGAAAGCTATCAACTAACCTGTCTGCGCTCAGTAGTTTCCCCCCCTCGTTAGCACTGCAGGTTAAGGGCATAACCAGCACTCCTTCCACGGAAAAGCCTGGAGCCTTCAGCACTTGCCCACCACATGAAAAGAAATGTGACTTGAGTCCCCTGCTCCCCCCAAGAGGACTCACGCCATCATTCTCCCCTCAAGCACGGCAGCTCCTGCTGCGGCTCCTCCTGCTCCAGCTCCACCTCTTCCAGCCATGACAGCAGGAGGAAAAAAAAAAAAAAAGTGAAACCAGCTCTAACTTTCAAGAAAAAAATGTAAATATGGAGCTCAGGAGAGGGGTCGGGGCTGTGAACGCTGCAGGATGGGACAACAGAGAACCTGCCTTGGGAGGCATTTACGGATACAATACTCATCTCAACGTTTGTAAGGCATCAGCTCTCCCTACAGTAACACTTCAAAACCCAATTTTGGGCCCTAAATTCTACTCCAACTTCTAATAGCAAACATTAAAGAAGAGGAATTCTTTTTAGCTGTGACTCCACGGAGCATCCTTGTTTGCTCTTTTTCCTCTTTTAAAAGCAAAAGCTTTCAGCAAAACGTAGCTTCCAGGAATCACCACATTACAGAGCAAGGGCAGAGGTCTCACTTTCAAAGCATGCCTTCTACACTGAAAACACTGGGAAATCTGCTCTGTTCCAGCAAGGAGGGACAATAAAGTTGGTTGGAGAACCACTCATGCTAGATTTGTTTTCCCCTACAAAGGCTCTCATAGGGCTGAGGCAATATCTTCACAGCCCCATAAATCCATAAATGTTGACAGAGATATTATTTGGGATCACCGGACTTTGTTCTTTCACCCGAGATCAGATCCCTTCTGCTTCTGAACGAAACGGCCCCTTTGGCTACCACCAGGACACCAACTCATCTGACAGTTTGTGCATCAGACAGCGGTGTCTGCATCCGAGCTGTGACAGAAACTGTTCCACGCAGAAGCAAGAGCAGGAGCAACCAGCCACCACGCAGGAGTCGGGATCCCAGGCACTCGCTCTCTTTGGCAGAGTTTCACACGCTAACGAAGAGGTGTACACGTAACCTGCCTTAAGGACGTACAGATGCAGATGACAGCCTCGTTACGTGATGCCATAACTGGAACATCTCGTTTCTGCAGCAAGAGGAAAATATGAGGCCTGTGTATTGCACTGCACAGAGCCGCAGACAACAAGGACGACTGGCAAGCCCTGCAGACCCTCATGGACACGACATTATCAATCTCAAATGGTCAGTTGCTGCACGCTTTACTGAAGTCATCCACATCCGTGAAACAGCTCCCTGTTTGTCTAACAGTTCTTTATAAAACCTTACTGACACTCCAAAAAACCATCACTTCCTCTTGCACTGATGATGAACGTATGTATAGTCACTTTCCAAGGGGAAAAAAATAAAAATAATAGCTAAAAAAAAAATGCAAACCTGAAATTATTCTCTCCACACATCAGCCCTTCACACAGCAAGGAAAGGGCCCCTGCCGTGCTATCCTCTCGCCCAGGTGACAGCAAGCTACGCAAGCCTTGCCAGCAGCGACAGTACTGTCCAGACCCGCAGCCCGAAGGAAAGACGGGAGGCGGCAGGGCTTGCCTCCGGGTGGGAGAGCAGCAACAACTCACCCGTAATGGGGCTTTTACGGGGAGTTCCGTGCTTTCCCTTGGGAAAGGCCTAGTCATTTCATTGCCAAAAAAATATTTAAGGATTGCTACCCAAAATAATTTTTTATGCTACTGTACCATATGTTTCTGGCTCTAACCAGCCTGAAAAAAAAAATTACATTCTCATTACTGTAAGTATGGCCAGTCGCAACTGAAATATTAAGCTGTCAGACACAACTCCCAATGCAGCCACTGCCTCGAAAGCCCCCATCAGAGATGGTGCATCTCACCGTAGTGTGTCCGTCGTGTGAGGCAGCTCCAGGACGGCACCTCGCCCACGCGAATCATGGCGTGCTGAAACAGGTCATACGCCAGTGTCAGGTTCACTTTTTCATAGGAAATTTGATTTAACTTTAGCGATACATATATTCCTTTTGGTTTAGCTCCCCACTGGGAGAGTTGATTGAATGTACAGAAAACTGAAGACTGGTCCTGAGAATCAGTTCTGTGGCACCGTGAAAATCCCCACGGCAGCTGCTCCTCGCTGTACGGGCAGTGGGTGCAAACACGCTCTGCACGCCCCGAAGCTGGCTGCTGAAAACGCAGCCACCAGAAAGGACTGCAGGATTGCATTCAGTTACTGGAAAAGAAAACAAAGCCTCTGCCCGCTGACTTTATTCTGTACTAAAAACCTGCAGTCGTGACCGCAGTGAAAGGAGAGAGCACAATTAGTTATATATTTTATTAACAATTCCTATTTGGCTTTTTAAACTTTATCACACCTTAAACACTTTGGAAAACTGCAGTCGACAGCTCCAGACTCAAACTCAGCTGACTTGCAGAATGGCTGAAGAGTTGAGTTAGCCCCAGTAGACCTTGATACTTTGGCTTTTTCTTCTCTCTTCGCTTTTCGTGAGCTAATTCAAGAGCAAAAGCTTTGTCTTCACGGCCGTTTGCGCCAGGTGCTCCAGTACCACAGAACAGAGTCCTTGCTCCTGACAGCGCAGCCTCAGGAGAGCCATGAGAGCAAGTACATGGAAAGAGTGGGGTTAAGATTCCACAATGGGCACTGGCACAAAGGAAAACCAGTATTTGTCAAGATTTTGTAGGCACACAGTTCAGTTTTCAGAAGAGAAACACAAGGTTCTTTTGCAGATGCACATGGCAATCTCCTCCCCATGAGCAACCGCTCTTACGAGGTGGGACAAAGTATTGACTTGAAAATGGGCACTGGCACCACGTTGGTATAAAGAGTGGTCATCGCAGGCTGCGAATCCAGGACTAGGTCTCCTAAACCCTAAAGGAAATGGTGGCACTACAAGATGATTTCCATCGAGGTGACGGTATTTTTCCCAAAGAGCACCACACATGTGCAGATACATGTCCTTCCCCCCCCAGCCCAGACAGGGTGGGTTGGGGTTGTTTTTTTCTTAAGAAAGCAGCCAGAAACGGTGATGTTCTCTTTGGATAGAGAAACACAAAAGAACTTGCATTCTATTTCCAGCTGGATAATCTTCCAGGACATCAATACCCACTAAAACGTTTAGAACAATTTATATACTCTTTATACTCTCTAAAAAGGAAACAGCCTTTAAAAGCTGAGTTACACACTATAATTACTCTAATTCTCTGCATCTGGCATTCAAAAGAACCCAAATTAAACACCACAGAGCACCTCAAGTGCATCCATGGAGCAATGAAGGTGGAATTAACTCCAAATTAAATGGGACATCTTCAGAGACTATCGAACCACTATTCAAAGTGCATAGAGATTAAAACCTTTTTACTTTATTGCACAGATTATTCCTCTTAGAGCAGGGTAAGTATTTTGAGAGCTTGCTTCAACATTTCATAACCCTACTTGGACTACAGAAGTGCTTAAATTGGAAAATCCTGGAGCTAAACACCATAAACATTGGAGAAGTTCTAGGCTGGATCAGCTCCAAACTCTGCAGCTTGGAATGAATCATTGATCTTCTGGTGAATAAAGACCTTTCTCGCTTGATGTTACAGCGGAGGCAAATGCAAGCCGCCCAGCGCGTGCAGCCACTGCGCTCGAACCCCCTGCACATCTACAGCGTGGCCAGATTAGCTGTTCTTACACTCAAAGTACGTGACTAAGGGAAGTCACAGAGGAAATTCTTCTGGGGTTATTCTGGATGTGCTACATCACTTGTATTAAGATTTAGGAATGAGCTGCTATGCTCTTCATCCTCAGTGCAATACAGCCGATGACCCAGACGTCCCCCGACCAGCAGACGTAGATTTGAAAGCAGCACACACTGTCTCTGTGGGTTAGACCCACACACTGTCTCTGCTCAAGTGATCCGTGTGGATGCAGCAGCCTGTTCCCACGAATCCAGTGCCAGACATCCAAAAACGCGGAGGATTGCTGCCTACAGAAGTAAGATTTACAGGTCTAATAATTTCGCCCACATGCTTAAAATTGAACGGGGCTGGTTTTAGTTCAAAGATGTGAACCCTGCTCACTGTGCAACTGTACCATAACACCTAGAAAAGCACAACTGCACACCAGGAAGCAGGACAACCTTTGAGGGACAGACCCAAGAGCAACCTCTGTCTTCCAGCTGGCAAGAAAGGCAGGCAGGATGCAGAGAAGACTGCAGCTGCTTCCCATCGCAAAAGGAATTGGGGTTTCAGGGTCTGAGGCACATGGCAAGGAAGCCACAAGCCAAGCAGATGTCTAGCAAAGGACAAACCACCTACCACCTTCATGGCACGCCCAGGACTCTGCCCGCAGAAGAGGAGAACACAGGTGAGAAGACTGAGGAAGGGAAGTCACCCTGCTCTAGCTTGGAGTCAAGCCATAATTCGCAGCTGCTTCACCAGGAAGGCAAGAAGAAAGAATGCATCACTGAGGAGACTGGCAAAAAAAAGGTCACACTTTTGTACCTGGGAACAGGCTGCGAGTCCGGTGAATTGTACTTACACCACTGAGCAGCGTGGTCACGGCAGCCTGCAGCACAACCTAGTTCATCAGATTTGCAAATGTTATTGATTTATCTACACGGCTCTTTATAGTCATCCTACTACCCACACAAAAATAGCAACAGCTAATAGATTCTCTGAGGATAAATAGCTGAAAGAAACTATCTGGGGGATGCATTTACATTTAGCGAGTACAGAAATCTCATTCTAGAAGTCTTGAGTGTAATTATAGCATTTCTTCTTGATACTCTCTCCCTTTGCAAGACTATGGCAATTGTGTGAGTGTAACCAGAAGCCATTACAACAAATTGGTTAATTTTAATGAACGCGCTCACTACAATGTCTAACGATACAGTAGATGTAAATGTGAGGACAGTGCACATAAATGGCTCAGGAGTTCAGAAGAAAAACGCGGCTGCCCTTCGCCACGCGCTGTCTGGGCCCACAGCCGAGAAAGGCGCAAGCAAAGCTACGTAGATCTGACTGCAGAGGTAGTCCCCAGTCCTTTGTTCGGTGTCAGATTATTTCATGTGATTTGAATGTCATTCTGCTCCACGGGCTTTAATACATTGTCTGCTGTAATGCACTGATGATAACATTCGGGATGAAGGCAACATCACCCAACTACCTTTCTCATCTGTTCTCTTTCCATCTTGTCAGCGTACAGCCATGGAGGTTATTTTGCTGTATCTTTTTATATTTCAGGCTTTGTCTGTCCACAGGCTTATCTTGCTTTGCCATAAACTGTGAAGCCTGCTTATCTGTCTACGCTCTTAATCTATGTGATGTATTCAGAAGTATTATAGGTTGCTTACCTCCTCTGCTCCAAGTCTTTGCTTCCCAGTTCTGTATTCCTCTGGATTTTTTTCTTGTCCTGCTGCAAATTCCCCTTTCCGGGCTATTAACATATGAAGCATTTACAGCTCCTTCTGTTGTTTCTATGCCGATAACTCAAACTCGCTTCAAGTCTTCCAAGTGAAATCCCACCCTCTGCAGCAGCGACTGCAGACCCCTGCCCCTCTCAGCTACCAGAGGAAGAGGAGCCTCTGAAGGCTACACAGTCTAAAGACTGCTTCACCGAACGCCTGATATGTTTTGACTCTGAGCTACTGACATGGGTTCCTAAAAAGAATTAGATCCTGCATGTGATCATGTAATTCTGAATGAACACTAGTTATCCCGATTAAAGAGTTTTCCACATTGTACCCTATTTAGGCTCTTACAGAATTTCTTTGACTCAGAGTCTGGTTTAAATGCAGATTTTTCTAGATCCTGTTTATGAATGTATTCCCTAAGAGTCTCTGAAAATTTGTCAGTGCCTTCCAACAACTAAAATAATGCAATTCTACAGTTTTCTCAATCCCAACTTTTTTATTTTATTTCTGCCTCTTAAGTTTTCCAACATAGATTTTCAATGCTTAAGCACTGCAATTTCTGGTATGGTTTTTTTTTCCCTTCTCTGCACTCCTGCTTTCCTTTAAAAGCTCAGAAATTTACATCAATTTCTTATGGCATTTATCTCCCATTTCCCCGGCAACAAAGAGATAAAGAATTACTATTTTTTTATTTAGACACTAAGTAATCAGACCAGCCCTATTCACCAAAACACACAGGCACATGCCTGCGTTGCATCAACGTACGTAAGCAGTATTCCACTCTGGCCTTAGTTAGTAAATAACCTTTACAAGTTCTTGAAGCCCTGACATTTTACATTCAAGGATTTGAAAAATGCCTTATTATTTACATCTATATTTTATGCACCTTCCCTTCAACCTCCACGTCTGCTTTCCACACCGTATTTATTCCTTCTCTTTGCTTCAGAATCTTCCTTATCACTGTGTTGTACTCCTGATACACGCATTATCTACACTGCGATTATGTTTATTCTCCCCTATTCCTTTGTATAGAGGGCATTTTAAATGGCTTTAAGCTACCTGATTGAATAGAGTGGTAACAGTTCAACATACGAGGCTTTATGTCCAGTAGCTTTTAGCTTGTCTGTTACATTAATCACATTTGATTTCTCTTCATCTACTCTTTACTATGTTCTTCCAAACTTTGGTCTACGGAATTTACACATCCTTATTTCTCTTCCTTTTGGTTGTACCTTGTATTCATCCATCCAAAGCATTTACAGACACTCACTGCAGCACATCTAAATGCCAAATGATTAAATTACAGCCAGTATTCTTCAGATACCCTCTCACCTCCTCATCCAATTGTGTCCAGGCACTACTGAAAATGAGAGGTCAGATGCTGCCCTGAATCTGTTTGCCCAGCTCCCCGCGGAGCCCAGGGTGACCCGTTCCTACACGAGGTCTCCCAGCCTGTCACCCTGTTACGAGGATGTTTTACAGCAGACGAAGTGAGCCGAACAAAGAACTGCATCAGGCCCCACGCTGCCCGCAGCACGAGGCAGCGTGCGTGTGTGCGTTAAACGGACGCTCATGGCCCATCACACACACCGACAGCCCCCAGTCCTGCAACTGTTTCTACACGGGGAGCCCTGGAACTGTGCTGGAGCCGCTGACCGCCAAGCGCGAGACGCGGGGTGTGTTACAGCAACACCTCCACCACGGAGAGGACAGCAAGCCGGCCAGCCTGGAGGCATCTGCATGAGCATCGCCTGGTGTGCAACGAGGGTGGAAACTGCAGGCGGTGAAAACCGGACAAACTAGTGATGGAGATGGAAGGTGAGGGAGGATTAAAGGTCCAAACGTGCGTGCATCTCAGCACACCAAATGCCAGTTATAGCTCACCAGCTACAGAGAAAGATGGCACAACGGCGCTGGTCCACGCACATTCAAGGACTGACAATATTCCTTCCGCAAAGGGCTAGCATGTTTTCTGGCTTTGCGTTGAGCTCCATCGCCTACAAACACCCACAGGAGCTCCAGTCTGAGAAAGCACAGCTCACCAAACGCGAGAGCTTGCGCTCGCTCTGCAAGAGCGGCAAGATGTCGCAAGCTCAGGGCATCGCTGGGTCACTGGTCACTGCAGCTGGCAATGGGTACCACCACGCTCCCACCAGCCACTTCATCTCAAAGAGGTTTGTAACCAAAGCTGAGGGCCGCTGGCCTGCAAATGCCACAAGGCTGACCAACAGTCACCTGTAGCACCTTTGGCACATAAATAGGACCATATTTTAAAAACAGAGCTTTTGGAGGGGGGCAAGAGTCATCAGCACTGTTTTCCAGTTAACAGTAGCGGTGGCATCCAGGCCACAACCCCGTACGCAACAGTGTGAATGCACTTGCCGTCTCAATAGATGCTGCCACAGCCTGTCCACGTGCTCTGGGGCACATAAATGACCTAACCAGGCTTTAGAAGAGGTTTCTCCATCACTGCCTACCCACACAAAACACATTTCCTGGAAGACAGCCCTGCAAGGTGGTGGCCAGGGGAGCATCTCTGCTGCTGGATCCAGCCCAGCTAATATGGATTATACTCACCAGCCACCCAAGCTACATTCACGGATGCCTGTACATCTAAGGACCTTGAAAATAGGGTACTAAGTGGACTACAACGTTTTATTGAAGCCGTGACCAATTTTCCAACTCGTAAAGCCCAGTGGGTCTCAGCAGCCCATGCAGGCAAGCCTGTCAAAATGTTTTCATACTGCCTGAAAAAAACTGTAATTGCCAATTGCTTTTTCTGGGATTGAAATTCAGTATTAAAGCCACGTATTACCCAAATACAGTTTCCAAAGGAACTGGGGATTCTAATAGTCTAATGACTGTCTCCTAGAGTTCATTTTTCACTTTTCAATAATTGGGTTTCCAGTTGCATTTGCATAGAGTACATGTAAAATTCCATAGCCTATTAAGTTAATCACAACATGAAGCTAATAAGCATGGACACGCAAAGACATACCTAAGCCCAGATCAATTTTTGAAGCGGCGATTTGAAGTTGCAGCAGAATAACTGCTTCTCGAGCCTGCCAATTTGATAGGTAAGAATGCGTTTTAAAGAATTGAAATTTTACACTGTGGAGAATAGCCTGTAGTTACTCAATACAGTCATCTTCTAAAGAAAAAAGAAAAAAAAACCCAACCAAAACACTCTGAGAAGAGGATTTTAGTGATAGTTCAAGCAATTTAACCTGCAGTTTCCCTTTTGTGTTTGCCTTTCCTCTCTCCATCCTCCACCCAACAGCATCTCTCCTGCAAAAGGCTGAGTTCATTAAGGAACGATGCTCTACAGCATCCAGCTCTGCACGGCCTCACACAAGTACCACTCTTCAGTGCTCTTCACCATCATATTTCCGATCACACCTCTATCCAACATAACTCTGAGGAATGCCTACAGATCAGCAGGCTCCTTCAGCTCTCACAAACTGGCTTGGATTTACACTTTTCCAGCCCTTACAGCCTCTGAGCGGCCGGACACCCGTGCTGTCACTCTTTACACTTGATTGTAGCTGGCCTAAAAATCGCCAGCTGATCACAGAGAGGTTGTCCCACCCTGCCCAGGAGGCTGGAGCCATCTCCTAGCCGAGAGCGCAAGGCAGGCGCCTCTCCTGCCCTCAGAAAACAGGAGACTTCCCTGGGAAAGCTTCCACGTCGCAGAATGGTTCTGTGCCACCAGCTTCCCATCTGCCTGCCTGGAAGGCTTTGCTCGAGCCTGTTCTTCAAAAACAAGGGTTTTGTTCTGCAAAGCCATGCCTGAAAAAGACAGCCTTTTTCTTCTCTTTTTTTGCCCTCCCCCCCACCCCCCTTTTTTTTTTAAACAGTATTTCATCCTGATGCAGAATACGATCCCCCCCCCCCCCCCAAAAAAAAATACACCCTTTCTCCTATGTGAAAAAGGGATTTCCATTTTCTGGCAAGGTCTATGCGCAAGGACTCTTAACAGAATAGATGATGTCGGAGCTTAAGAGCTTTCAGGATGATAGTTTTGTGGCGGCAGAGCTGCTCTCTTTTGAAGCTTAAGGATTTGAACGAAATTATGGGAACGTAGCCAGAGGCAGTTTGTTCAGTGTTGGCTTTAGAGGGGCGGGGGCTTGGCAAAAGAAGAGAAATCAGTGCTTTTCTCAGCTATAATATTCAATACATTTGAATGTGTTTTCTTGTTTTTTCCGTTGATTTACAGAACGATATGTTATTCAAAATATATAATATACATGAAGACTCAAGGTGTTGTTGGGTAAAAGGCGCATTCCCTCTGATGGGAGAAGCACCAAACCATCGACTGCAATGCTCTGGCTTTTCCTAGGAGGTTCAGCGGGATTTGGCACAGGTTTCCTTTTAACGCCATGGCTACTCTTTCATTTCTCTGCAGTTATTCAGATATGAAGCCTTAATTTTGTTGTTTGTTGTTGTTTTTGTTAATCATGACATCATGGGTGGAAACAGGGCAAAGCAAGCAGCCCCAGAGGGAAATAAAAATCAATCCGAGCTGCTCATTAAAAGGTAAACCGTCAATAATCTTTGTCAGGCCTTTTTATCTTGGGTTTTAGCACAGTGTGATCCCTAAGGCAGCATGTGGTATTGAGATTTAAAATGGCTCCTACTTTTCACATCTCCATCAGGAAGATTAACTCCTTCAACACAGGCTGAAATCACCCTGATTCTAATCAGCACATAAAAACGGTGCAGGATGAAAGCGATCGTTTTGCAACAGCTTTTCTGTATCTGTGCTGTCAGAGAAGGAAAAGATCAGCTTCTGAACTTTACTGAAATGGTGCAAGTCCGAAATGTCTCCATAGATAGAGCCTCCACAATGAAGACTCAGATTAAAATCTGACCATTTGATACTTTAAGCATTTATATAAAAAAATATTTAAGAAAAACCCACATGTGTTAACACTTCAATTCCTTTTACATAAACAACTGGCTTTCTAATTTCAGCAAACACCATACAGATTTATTTGGAAAGCCAATTTATCTACATACTTGATATCAAGACTAAAGATTTTTCCATCAATTTTAGAGCAACGGATCCTCTGCAATACAACTTCAAGCCTTTGAAATTAGGGTGAGCTCCCATCATATCATTAACATAGGGCTAATTGCAGAGGGGATGACAGCTCATTGCAGTAGTGTTGTTCCATCCATGTAGCGCATATTAAGAAAAATTAGCTTCCCAGAGAAACATACATCAGAATGCTTTAAGCAGACTGCCAGCTATCTTTGCCTACATGTCCTCCTCCATGGATTTAAAAGAATGAAATTTTTTTCTTTTTCTTGAATTCTTTTTCAAGAAAAAAAAAAAAAAGAAATGCATTGGACAAAGCGCCATTTAAAAGCACATATTTTTGTTTTCCTGTTATATGTAAGCCTTAGCTTGAGAATTTAAGCAGTAGGTTACAGAAAGGTGAGGCTAGTGCACACGCAGATCACGTCTATCCACTATCTCATGCTACAAGCAGGGATTTCCATACTAAAAAATAAAAAAAAAAATGGAGCAACAGTTATATCTGGATTCCACCCCCTCAGGCCTTCTTGGAATAAGGATCTTGGTGCACAGGAAGCACACACCTATATTACACAGAATAACTTGTCCGAACAGTCAAATATTAGGTCATTAGATCCAACTAGAGCCCTGCAAATCGGTTTTGCTAGGGGGATGACTCCAGGACGTTGGCTATTCATGGTGAAGGTATCCAAGACCACTAGAAAGGCTTCCCTTCTTCTGCCCAGAGCCCACCAGCATGGCATAGCCACCCAGCCACCTCCACGGCTCCTGAAGGCACCACGTGCCAGGAGAAGTCACCAGAGAGCCCGTTGTGAAGCCATCCCTCCTTTCGCAAGCACCCCACCAGGGGAGAGCGAGCCTGCGAAATACAGGCAGGTTATACCAGGGCGATACTAACACTGAATTTTCCAGAAACCACGGGATCTTTAACAGGGGGAACAGCAGCGGGAAAGCAAAACAAAAGCATTTAATTCTCAATTATGAAATACTTTAAGAAAATACAAGAAGCCGACGCTTGTGCTTTATCATCATCCCACAGCCAGGTTTTCTTTATGTGATGCTTGAACTCCAGCAGTGAGGTAGGATTAAAAATAAAACCCATCGTGAGTGCACAAGCTCATGACAGAAAAAGACAAAACAGAACTAGTTTTGCAATGCAGGTTTACAGTGCTCACATTAAAGAGACAGTAAAACAGCAAAGGAATGCAGCATATGAGAAGCCTTACAAGAATAGCTGTATATTTATCAGAGACTTCCCCTACTTGGAAAAAGCCCAACCAAACAAAACAGCAATATCCATCTACACCGAGGTACGCGCTTAGCTTAATCAACACTTTTTATTTTTGCTCATCAGTTTGAATAGAGACCTAAAAGTGTGCTGAATTATTTAGCTTGTTACTGCTGGATAACATATTAGGATAATAATCTGCTGTATTTACAATACTGAATAGGTTCTGATTTTCCTCCATACTTATCTGGGGATGAGAACGTTGAAAAAAGAAATGCAAAGTTTGATAATGTTTTGTTTGGGACTGGAAGGGCCTAATTTAGAAATATCAGTAACGCAGTTGGTCTAGGGGTAAGTCCACAGCAGGACACAGGGCACGGCAAGATGCCCGGCCAGCAGCGAGCGTGGAGCTGGGCACTGTTATTGTCCTGGTACAAGAAACCAGTGAGGGGCTTCGAAACAAAAGTCCCCACCACAGCGTGGTGCCAAGCTCGGCCAAGGAAGATGCTCGAAATCCCACTTCCCCTCTGAGCCACAAACACCTGTGGTAAAATAAACGGTGACACAAAACTGGCTGTCTCTGTGGTACCTAAACACAGGTACCAAAAGTGTCTTCTGACGCAGGCAAGTGGCTCGACCCTTTCTTTTCAATGAAGGAGTTGGAAAAAGGATGATGACAGCCCTTCTACAGGAGAGGCTGCTTTTCTGTCCTGAAATAAGATGACCCACCCTCTTGCAACACATCTTTTTATAAAGGCAGTGCTCTCGGTCACTTCACACAACCTACAGCCACAAGCTACCCAGCAAAAAAGGACAAAAGGTGGCTCTCAACTTTCACTTAAGAAACAACCTTTAAGCCACCTGAAGTTAATTTTTGCCTGATGCTATGTATTTACCTGAAAATATTTAATAAGAATCAGCTGCGGGATGATCAAACAAGCAAACAGTCAGCCAGAAAAGGCTACTGGAGGCATGATCCTGGGCCAGCTTCAGGTGCATTATGAGAAAATCAGTCAAAGAGATCATGTAAAAATCACATGAATAAGGCAGCCACCAGCAAATACATATGTACATATGTTACATATGTAATACATATGTTCATTTTGGCATCTGGGCGTTGCAGCTGCCAAGAGAGCAGGAGTGCCTGGAACCTCTGGAGCAACAGACACGGTGCCAAAAGGAGTTTCCAGACTACAACCATGTTTTCACTTCTGATTTGCAAGTAGCAAAGCCTAAGCCCCACTGCTCGGCCACCCCACTGCACCCTCAGGGCCGACAGTCAGAGTGGGAAGCTGGTTTGTTCACAGCTTGAAAGGCACAACACTAATTTACTGTGATTACCTCCAAAACACTCCTCACTCAGGTCCACCAACTGATCATCCTACCAAAAGGTAGTACCTAGCTCAAAAGAAAAACAGACAGGAGAAGAAGGAAGAGAAACCTGAGGCTGTATTTCCATCGACGTACATGCATCCAGAAAGACAGACTGCAGAAGAGACAAGAATGCGTGGAAAAAAGTTAAGTTACATGGTTTCAGCTCACTGGGACATTAACTGGGATGGAGGTGGGTGGGTGGAAGTCCCTGTTAAGCTCACAGGGAAGTTGCATTGTCTTTCCCCGTGAATCCAGATCCTCACCTAAGATTAGCCGATATAAGTAGATATGTCCTGCCAGGCAACTGAAATCAAACTCTTTTTGCTACAGTGACTGACATCAGCTGAATCCCGGCACCACGTACCAGGGTGTTTATGAAAAAGATCTTGGAGGAACTACAAAAATACAAAATTGGTGTGCGACACTCATTTGCTAAAGGCTATGAAAATCTGAAATTGTATGAAAACCGATTCCCAGAACACCTGACACAGTTCGGAAGCACAAGGCAGAATCAGACAGTTCCCTTAGCGATGGCAGGCACCGAATACAGGCGATAAAACAGAAGTGCTCTACAGTGCGAAGGGAGAAGCTGTAATCTCAGACAGACAGACAATTCCACTGTTGCTAGCTACTGACACTGTGGAATTCACCTCTTTATAAGATACAGAAGTTTTCCTCGTTACACAGACCCCTGAAAATGTCTGCATTGCAAGCAAACAGCTAACAAAGGCAGAGATTTATATCTGTTAATTTAACCTGCAATCTATCTCTGTCTTTGTTATCATTATGAAATGCAGCAATACAAGCGAGCAAATGAATATCTTAACTTTGGCATTTCAGATGAATGTTTTGTTGAAAATTGTGTGTCTCTGCCTGTGAGATTTCTGGAACACTTGAAGTACTCCCAGCAAGTTATTCCATAAACTATCTACCAGACCATATGTTTGCTGCCTACCAGTCTGGGCAGGAGATGTCCAGTCGGAGCCACATCTGAAAGGAGGGAGCAGCAGCCGCCAACAGTGCTCCCAGAACTAATCTGCATTTGCAAATGCCACGGTGGAGTTGGCAAATGAAGCATTTCAAGTGCAAATAGCTGTGAAGACGTTTGTGTGTAGCACTAGAACCAGTGGGTAGATGCTGGGTTTGTTTCTGTTTAATTTTAGAGAAGGTACCTAGGTGCCGGTAGAACAAAGCCACTTTCCCAGGCTTTTGTTTGTTTGTTTCTCGAATAAAGATGATTCTTACATGGAAAAACCCTGTTTCTCTTCTAACTTCTCATTTTGATGCATAGCTACTTACAATAATTGTGCTCAAAAATCACAGCAATTATAAACACTTCTCCTGTGAACAATTACAGGCACACTTCTCCAGGCAATATGGTCCTAGAATTTTAAAGCACACGCATTAAACATGGTTATAAAGTTTATAAAAACATATGTACATGTTGTACATATAAGCATATATACAATATGTTTCTTTTATGAAGCCATTTTATCTTGAAACCAATTTTAGAAGCCACTTACATACGTTTCAAGAAGTCTTCATCTTTTACATGTTTCGACATTACACTGTGGACAATGTCTGTGTTATCTGTGTGCAATTAGTAGACCACACGCAAGATGATATGTATTCCAGTAGCAAATCGATATAAATAGTCAAGGCTAGGATAAATCAACACAAAGATGAAATATTATGATCTGGGCTTGCGTTTACAGGATATAATTCCCGCCTGATGAAACAGAGTTTCTGAAACGCGTCTCTGTCACTTATCATTAACGCTGACCAGACATAACCCCAAGATTATGCTAATACAAGACAACATTCAATTAGCATACAGAGCGCTCTCTAATCAAAAGCCCACACAGTATCAGCGAAGTTTGAGATTCCTCCCCCCTCCATTCTGCACTCATATTTTGCAAAGAAAATGCTCCACTTTCACAACATTTCCTTTTAAAAACCAGCGAGTCTCCTTCGATTGCTCAGCAGTCAGTAGCGCATTCCCGGAGGAAACTGCCGGACCACACCGATGCAGTCAGCTTCTCTCTTCACCCACATATTCACCTTCATCCTACCCAACAGCATCATCAGTCTAATTCATCTCCAGAAGTATTCTAAACATGAAATGCATGTGGGCTACGTGAGGTTTTCTTTCTTGAACCACGACGCTTTCTTAATACCACTCGATTCCAAAGGCCTCGCTGATGGGAGATGTGGAGAAGCCTCTTTTCCCCCATCCCCCAAAAGGTTTCCTAAGTGGAAACCCCAGGATGAAGCAGACGGCTGAGGTTTGGGGCTCCAGGAGGGAGGCAGGAGCCAACAGCACAAGTGCAAAGCTCCACAAAGCCAAAAAATTTAAAAAAAAAAAAAAAAAAAATCAAAGTATCAGTACAACCCCCCCTTCCCAAACAAGGAGTTCTCTCCAGAGGGATATTTTTACAAACTGTTGCTTCTGGAAACACTTCAGTTACCAGAATAATCCACCTACTTTTCCAGAGGACTCTGCTTCTGGTAGCTGCACTCACCCCAGGAAGAAGCGTAAGTTTTTTAGCTCTTGGGAAAGAAAATTGAACTATTCAGCCAAGCGCTTGGCTGGAGGGTCTTGAACCATTCTTCAAACAACCCCAAAACTGCCGAAGCCACCTTGCAAGTGCAGCCAGGCAGATTTAAAAACTTGCCTAAGCAACATTTTCCCCATTTTAACAACATGCAGCTCATGCCAGTGTGGAAAATGAGACCTAATGTCTATGTGGGTTCGTTGGTTGTGGTTCCACTCGGAGGCAACATGGTTTGTTCTGTTGTCCCACGGTGCAGATTTGAAGAGAGCAATCAGGGGGACTAATACACAACAGGTTTAAATGCTTGGGATTTTAAAGTTCACTAGACACAAAAGTAATTAAGAACTACCCTGTTTCCAGTACCTGATCCAACACGTAACCAAGCTGCAGCACAAAACTTGCCTTTTTAATCTATGTTTCAAAGTAAACACTTGTGACTGATCCCTGTTTTATCCTCGCCTCCCACATTGCCATATGGCTACGGATGTTTCAAACAGACATTATTCCAATAGCTCATTGCTTACCATCTTGTGCTGAAGAAGAAAAACTACAGACAGTTTTGACAAAAACAGCAATTGCCTAAAAACGCGAAGTATCACAGTCTTGCGTCGTCGTAGACGTTTTTAGTCTGGTAACAAGGCTGGGCGTTCATGCCACACGTAGAGAGGAGTGAATCAGCACGTCTGCACCGACTTCACCGTGGCCCCAACGGTTCGCACGAGCAGAGGCTCTAATCCCGCCCGATATCCTACAGAACAGACATCGCTAATGGGGATTCAGCACACATCCAGCCTAATTAAAGGCAACATCCTCTCATTCAGTATTTCTTAAGCATCACAGAAAGGTAAGACTTCGATTCACACATTGGCTGGGGTGAATCTCCTACCGTGCCACGACACAGTCCAGTGGGAAGCAAACATGCCACTCATCCCTCCATGGTACACGGTGGGAGGAAGCCGCCGGGGTCTCAGCCATCCCAGGACTCTGCCAGCTGCCGAGGGGGACTTCGACACGGAGCAGCCGAGGTAGGTTCTGTGATCATTGAGTGATTGCCCTTGCGCACCAGTGAAAGATCGGGAGTTTTTGAAGAAACAACGCTACTGCCAGGTCCTGGTAGCCTTGCTTTTCTTTGGCAAAAGGAAGTTCAACGGGGAGCATATTTTGGAGTGAACAGGCAGCAGCTCTGATTTTAATGGATTTTCCTGCGTTACATCCCAAGGCTGATCAGACCTTCCTGGCAGTAAGGAAAAAAGAGATTTTTTTCCTCCAAGGAAACAGCAGACTGCTGCAAGCCATCACATTACTGCAGTTCAACTCCTTGTTGGCCAAGCCACGTGAAGCAACCCTGCACGTACCCTCCCAGATGTGCCTCCCTGGTTAAGCTGAAGACTTTTATGAACTCCTTGAGCAAATACATTTCACCTTGTAGAACAGAGGTGGTCCAAGAGCCTACATGAGGGCAACTGCACCCTACCAATATGCACTGGCTTTTTAAATTGCAACCACCTCAACCCTTGCATTCAGTGTCACTGCAAGCTCAGGACAACAGCAATCTGAGAGGAGTCCCAGGGTACAGGTCTCCAGCCTCACGTAGCAAAGACTGTCTTCATGCTGATTTTTTTTTTTTTTTTTTTTTTTTAAGTTGGGTAGATTTATGGAAAGGAAGAAAAGGCTGTGAGAAAGAAGAACATGAAGCTTGCCCTGCCTCATCTTTCTGTGAGATTTTACTATCGTACCACTTGGCCACCTGTTTCAGAAGCAGATGGAGAGCCAACATTAGTTATCAGCAGAAGGAGGCCCTTCAGCTTACAATTAAGTGGTTCCAATTGTATCCTTTCGAGGTGAGAGTATATACCAAGTCATGTGTCCATCCATCATTTTCATAAGCGTCAAAAAAGGCACTTAATTAGCTATGTAGCTTGCTAATGAACATCAGGCCAGCTCTCCGCTACTCCACACCAGCTCAGACCACCTTCCACTTGTGGCCTATCCTGCTCTGATGTGACCCCGAAAACACTGGTCCTTTTGCTACGAGGATGCACACGCGTACTGGAGGCCCTACTCCCAACGCACACCAAAATCTGCCGAGAGCCAGCAACGCGATTTCTAGTCCTTTGGCAGGCTGTAGTGAAGAGCTCCTCTAGCAACATCTGGCTGACAAGACAGGCATCTGGCAGGTCATTGCCATGTTACTGATGAGGAATGCCTGGATTTTAAACACAATGCTTGATACATGAAATATGCCTTTATAACATAACTTATCTAACACTATATATAACAAACATAATATATATACACTGTATTTTATATGTACACGTGTGTGTATATGTATAAAAACAACTGTAAAGTAATAAAAGTCAGTGCATGTGTCTCTGCAGGGCAGAGGGCGAAGCAGACAAGGAAATCCAAGTGCCCTAACACAGAGCAAGTCCAACCTCAGCGTACAGGGATGGCAACTCAGGCAACTGTAGTAGATTCGCTCTTTTCTGCAAGATCAGAATGCAGGTTATTGAACAAAAGACGACAAAAAGAATAAATAAGGGTCCTTATTTTTAAAGCACTACAGGAGATCTCTCAAATAACGCCTTCAAAATCATACAAGAAGGATTTCAAACAAATCAAAATCTGCTTTTGCACCAGAGGTATTTCCCTTGCTAATACCTAGGACCCAAAATGTGTTCTGATTATCAAAGGACCAGCCAGGCTGGTTTCTTATTTCTTATTATTCACTTATTTCAAAGTACACTAAGGTAGAGACTGCCCTCAGGTCAGATGCTCAGTGAAATTAAACACAGTACTTAATCAGAAGTTAATGTCTGTGACTCCTCAAAAGGTCAGCGTTTTTGCGTGTGCAAGTTTTCCAAGTCAATGGATTCAGAAGGAAAGACCGCATTCTTCTCGCAATCCTCTCTGGCATGACTTTCCACCTGAATTAAGAGTTGTGAACGTTTGTTGCATATGCTATGTCAGTCCTGCTGAAGAATAAAAACAATTAGAAGAAATTCCACTCCCTCACTTTCTCCCCTCATAGGAGTTTTCACCTTCTTTAAAGCAGAAGACCTAATTTTGCTATAACAATTAATCCAGAATAAAGAACAGGCTTCCTTTCTTTTAGTCATTTAAAAAGTTTAATCCTGAAAAATAGGAACGACAAAACTTTAAAGTGACATTCTTCTCTGTGATCTAGACTAGCGAGGCTCCTGGGAGCAGGACGCTGCCCAGTCCGCGGAAGCCCTGAGTGCCGGGGGATCTTCGGCACGGAGGAAGCATCTCCAGCAGAAGAGACAGCAGCCTTGAGAGCATGCCCAGAGAGGAGGAAACCCAAGGTGCTCTCTTTGGCTGCTACCAGGACCAGAGAAACCTTCCCAACTACAGTTTGTTAGAACTTCCTGTAGAAAGGAAGGAAAAGCAAATAAAAGCCTATAGGAAAGATAGGGACAATGCTTTTAGTAGAGACAGCAGTGACAGGATGAGGGGTAATGGTTTTAAACTAAAACAGGGTAGGTTTAGGCTAGATATAAGGAAGAAATTCTTTACAATGAGGGTGGGGAAACACTGGAACGGGTTGCCCAGAGAGGCAGTGGAGGCCCCATCCCTGGAAACATTCAAGACCAGGCTGGACAGGGCTCTGAGCAACCTGATCTAGTTAGCGGTGTCCCTGCTCGCTGCGGGGGGGTTGGACTAGACGACCTCTAGAGGTCCCTTCCGACCCAAAACTTTCTATGATTCTATGATTCTATAATCCCAATCATCTCTAGAAAAAGTTCCTGATCAGTTCAACCTGCATTGGGATTTTGGAGGAAGCCGTTTTTCACCACCCTGACTTCCCCGGGACGGGCACAGAGCAATGCTATTTCCAGCTCTCAGGTTCAGTCTTCGTCACATCGGCTTCATTTTCTGTGATATCAAGCAACACGACCTAGGCTTCGCTGCTGCTCCATTGCAAAGACGCAAAGAAAAGCTGTCTAAAACACTGGCAGACTCCCAGGGGAGTTAGAGGCAGAACTTCATAAACAGATGATATTCAACACGTAGGTTGGTAAGAAACTCGTTTTTCACATAACTGTTGTGCTTGGACTAGAAACTGGGAGAAGCCAGCTTTGCTGTGTCCCAGATACGCTCTCACTGCTTGGCTTTTTAACTCTGTAAGAGCTCAAAGCGTAACGCGTCTGTGCAGTTTTGCAACAACGCCTGCCTAAAGCCAGCGGTCACGGGGATGCAGGAGGCAGATCTACAGGTTGTAGGAACGGGATTTTGTTTAACAGAAGCATGGGATAAATTTGAGAATTCCTATCCTTATGAGAAAGCTTTTCTGAACTTGAAAAAGTTCAAAAGTTCAAGTGAACTCTTTCCAGGAGCTATATCGTGGTTACAATGCTGATAATTTTCCTGTTTAAAAATTTAGCTTTTTTTTAATTAGAAATATATAAATACACAGTGTATTAAATTCCTTTCAGTACATTACAAGCCTAAAAGGAAATGGACAAAGATATGGAGGGCTTACTCTTTTTTTTTTTTTTTAAACAACTTAAAAAAAATCCAGACAGCTAATAATCTTATAATAACTTCAGCTTTGCATTTTCCAGCTCTTCTTTTTCTCAGTCACACACCAAACACTTTTATATGGCACTTTTTGTACTATGAATTTTAATAAAACCAGCAAAAGAATTGGGAAAGAAGCTAATTTTTCTATATGCCTCTGGCAAACAGGAAGAATTCAAGAATAAGTTAAAAGATATCTTTCTACTACCGAAAATTCATTTTCCATAACAAGACACTGTCAGCTTCCTGAGGAGCCTGTAATTCCAAGATAAAGATGAAAAGATGTTGTTTTATCATAATGGCAAGTATCTGCATCCGTATTTATTTTGTGCTTTGACATCACCGTACAGTTTGTATTGTCATGGTACATTGCAAAGTAGGAAAACATTTAGCTATTTCAATAACAAGAGAATAAAGGATAAAATACCAAAGGGAAATAGCACGGCACAATCATTTCTGAGTATCCCTAGGAAAATATTTGACCCACATAGAGGGAACAGAGAATTTAGTTTGTTTCCTTGCAACTGCTTTTTCCGTTTTTCAGTGGCCAGCCCATGCATTTTAATCACCAAATACTACAGCTTTCTCCGGCAGGCAGCTGCTTCGCTCCAGCTACACGGCTAAAACCCGGCCAGAAGCCAGCAAGCGTGGGGGCAGATGACCCCCCAAACCAGGCAAGCAGTTTAGGATGCCCCAGGCACCCAGATTTCACCCAGCTTGGTGGGCTTAGCGCTACCTGGCCACCCGTTCAGCAGCACGCGGGCAGATGAGGGGCAGCATTTTCGGGTACAGCAACCCTGGAAGTCCGTTAAAAAGCCCCAAACACTAGTGGGTACCTCCTCCCGGTAAATGGCTTAATCACTCTTCTGATAAAATTCCCAGCGGCTGCCTTGGAAATGTCTTACTTGCCTGTTGCACCGTTCTCTACACGTCAGATAGCATTATGCTCGTGGCTTAACTTCCCCCTTGTTTAGAAGCTGCGCTGAGGTTATCTTTTCAGCTTCTTGTTTAAATAAATTCTGAATGTGTCAGTATCAGTGCCTCTACCACAGATTAATAGAATCAGCCAAAAGGATAGCTGACATTTTTGTTGCCATAGAAACTGGTCACGATGTTACGCAGCTTGTCTGGTTCCCATTTGCCATATATCTAGCCAGCTTCTGAACACGGTCCCCTTTTGTTTCATGAGGAATTACATTAAAATATTAAAATATAACTCCATCTTAGTTCAGTCCCCATTCTGTAGCAAAGAGGATTATAGAATATTAAGATACTTCCTAAGGAAAGTGCAAAGTGATGATAATATTGCTGTGTGGCTTCTGTGCATTCCAGATTAAAAGAAACAGAAAATACAAGTGGAGTAATTTATCCCAGAGCCGTATATCCCAGTTATCCTCCATTCAAGTATCTCCATCAGCTTCAAAAAAACAGGCTTTTCCTCACCGTACCTCAAAGTGGATGTACTTCAAATACGATTACACACGACAAAAACAAAAATAAAAAGACCTTCGTGAAGATATTTTTTAATACGCCATCAACATTTTTCTGCATAATGCGTAACCTTCTCAGTGTTGCTATCAGGCTCCCTCTCCACAGAGGCATCGCAGCCTCGAGAGAAAACCACTCACACAGAATTAAGATGCGAAGTTGCAGCACTTCGCGAGGCAGTGTGGATGTATATTGTGCCAGAGGGCACTGTACACTTGGAGAAAATGCAAAGCAACTCAAGCAAGAACAATATCTAAGGACTCCAGACTGTCATGGCCCTCTTCCACCTCTCCCAGACACACTAATGCTCGCTATTTTCGAGGAGCCCATTTGCCGATACGGGGATTAAGGTGAGAAATAGGTTTCAGGCAGTTCATTTTCTCCTCTTTTAATATACATGAAAATCAGAGGGACAGCTGACGGAGCTGAACTCCCTCGCACCGAGCACTCCGCAAACAGACGGCAGCTCCTGCTCCAACGGGACTTCTTCCCACCAGAACCCCACTCACCCAGAGGCATCCAAACCCCCCTTCCAGTTACTCTAATTTGTAGGTAAACAACTACATCACTGTCACCACTACCCAAAATCTATCCCAGTCACGGCAAAAATCCCAATGCTGAGTTTAATCCCTATTCAGACCACTAAGCACCATTTTGGTTTGATTTCCACTGTTCAGGTAAGCACATCCCACTCATTACCCTGGCCAGGGACTTCCCCGAGCTGCTCTCGGGTGCTCTGGTAACGAGCACAAGTAGACAGGTAACACCACACAGAAAATCCTCCCCTTTTTCCATACATTCAAGCGTGGACATCAAGAGCTGTTTCGCAGGGCTTCCCACTGCCGCAGCCACGCCACAAACTCTCGCACATTTTCTATCTTACTTCACCCAGGAACGTGCAAGGAGCCACTGACAGATGTCAGATATTAAGCAAAAATTTTGCCCCAAGCAAAGCACTGGATGCTCAAGCTTACGTGTGGTATGCCACAGCCTTTGACTTTGAAGATATTCATGCCCAGCATCAGTCTTTTCTTCTCCCTGCAGTTCATAATTAGGTTCCCCTTGGGGCACAGCCAGCCCGAGCACGTGCCGCTGGCAGCTTTCAGGGGTGGCTGCAGAGGGTCCCACAAAGCAGCTCTGCATCTGCGGAGCAAAATTCCTGTCCCCTTCCCTGGGAAGGAAGCAGACAGGATGACCCGAGTGCCTTGCAGGACTGCAGAGGAGCAGAAGAGCTGCAGCAACATCCCTTTCTGTGCCGCTCTGAAAAGAAGCTAGCCACAAAGGCCAGATGCAGCTGGTGCTTACACGGCTGTGTGGTGTGGAAATGGAGAACGGCAAGTTCACGAGAGGTTTGTTGGACTCGCAGCCTCCCTGCAGCACTGGAATAGTCCTAAGAGCTAGTAAATGGGATGCAAGGGAACTACAGCCTCTTACCACTGCTAAAAAGGATAGGCACAGCCCCTGCAAGTAGAACAGTAAGCCACTCTCCTTCCCAAGCTAACCCAAAAGCCAAAGAGATGCCCGTCCTTTTGAGCAGCCCCTGACAGAGAGACCTTGTCTGTTCAACCACAGTCCAGGCTGGAGTTATTCACATTTTATAACTGTTATCCAGTCATATCTTTCAAAATACTCCATTCTCATCACTTGTACCGAAGAGGAATAAGATGGAAGATGGGGAAGAATGAGGTTTTTAGAACAATGCCAGCCGCAGAAGCAGCTGCTTGTTGTCTTGAATGTCCTGGGTCTGATGCTTAGGTTAATTTTGCATGCCTGGTTGCATCAGCACGTTGAGTTATGCAATGTAGCAAGCTGTCGCACTGTACAAAGCATGACGTATCATCTCATTGATGCATGAAATTAAAAAGATGTGGTTTGCTGGGTCACCCACAGATAAACTGAACTTGATTTTCAGTCAATCTCCTTTTAATTATATTTAAACCTTCCAAGATGGGGAAAAAAATAAAGAAGAAGAAAAGATTGTTCAAATACCTGCTCATCCAATAATGGTAAATAATTCCAGCCAGTCAACGTTAAAAGTAGGTGCAGCAGGTTGAGTATTTTCTTGCTGGTTTTGACACACTTGATGAAGGAGCAGTCACGATGCTTGCTTGTCCCATCGCAGCAAGGCACGCGGGGAGCAGAACAGCCTTTCTGGGGCACCCCAGCATGGCAGGAGGCTACGCGAGCTGCAGAAGCTGTATTTACCCTAAACCAACCTCAAATGGAGCTGGAGTGCTGGCACCTGTGCTAGAGCACGGTTTGGGTCTGTTCCCTTACATTGCTGAGGGTGGCAGAGACATCTGAAGATACTCCCTACTCAGGGCTGGTCCCCAAGAGCAGCTTGCTCAGGGCTGGGTCCAGCTGGGTTTTGAGTATCTCCAAGGTCAGAGACTCCACCACCTGCCCGGGCAACCACCAGCTGGCAGAAACAGCAGAAGAAAAAATAGTTGCTGGGAATGTGACACTTCTTTTAGGCAAAATGCATCTCTACTAGCAAACCCTGGTTGTGAAGATTTAGAGGGAATCACGTGCACCCCAGTGCTGGTCAGAGAGTTCACGTTATCAAATTTAGAGTTGCTACCACAGGAGCCTGTTCTTCAGGTATGCCATTTAGCTACCCCTCCTTTTGCCCAAGAAAGCAAGTATTTTAGCATAGTCAGAAGAACATAGGCATGATCTTCTAAGTCCAAGCATACATTCTTGTAGCAACAGAGATGGCAGCAGGTCAGCACTCAGCAGAGCAAGTCTCTGCAGCAGCAGTCCAGACAAGGCAACCCACGCTCAGGCACAGTACAAACCATGGTTGCGGTAAGACAGTATGACCTGGATATTCAGTGGTTAAGACAGAAGCAACGGCAAGAGGTTAAGAAAATTGTTGGAGCCTTAAGAATAAGCCTACTCACCTTATCCCAAATAATTGCGAGAGAAGTTGTGGATGCCTCCGCCCTGGCAGTGCTCAAGGCCAGGTTGGACAGGGCTTTGAGCACCCTGGTCTGGTGGAAAGTGGCCCTGCCCATGGCAGGGGGGTTGGAACTGGATGATCTATAAGGTCCCTTCCAACTCAAACCATTCTGTGATCTCTGGCTTTGGGAAGATTCCCCGCAAAACAAGGACAATAATCTAGCAAGGCTGGGAAGCATCAAAGTTGCACTCTACAAACAGAAAAGATGTTACATGCGCCCTGTTCGGACACCTTGCAAAGACAAGAGCTTGACTCTGAAAACTCCACTACTGTCTTCACATGTAGTAGAAACAGGCTGCATATCTTAAAAATAATCTGGCATGGGTGCAGTTGAAGGAAGCATTGTGGGTGGGTTTGGTTGGGGGGTGTTCCCTCCTTAAAGAAAGCAGGAGGGAATGAGTAGGCAAAGGGTCAAAGAGAAGAAAAATAAAGCTTTTCCAGCTCTTTTTGTAGGCAATGTTGGACTTTGCGCAGTACAGACAGTGGCTGGCAGAAGATGCAGTAGATTCATACATTACATTCCTGGAATATAAGTTATTCCCCCCAGGAATGGAGACAAGAAGTAAAACTTATCTTAAAAAATTTATTACTGTAA
Source organism: Opisthocomus hoazin (assembly GCF_030867145.1). NCBI lineage: Eukaryota > Metazoa > Chordata > Aves > Opisthocomiformes > Opisthocomidae > Opisthocomus > Opisthocomus hoazin. The sequence continues at coordinate 5,245,339 of NC_134419.1, read as the reverse complement.
TCATTTTTAAAGAGTTTCAGAATCTACTGGGTTTGACTTTGGAATGAGGGTGGGAGGTGAATGGTGTCCAACGCTGATGTTGCCATGGCAACAACTTGTTGCTGGACGTAAAAATAAAAATGCTTTCTGTCACTCTGGGAATATAAATCAATAATTGCCAGGGTAAATTGAGTGTTCTGCCACACCGTACACACGTGATTTGTTAATTAAACCCACACCATTAAGGCCTGTGCTCACAGTGGAAGCATGGTTGGTCCCTGTGGGTGACACAGACCCTGCGGAGCTGGGACAGAGCAAGATCCATGCATCGCTTAAATCCCATTTTAACCTGCTCTGTGGAGCTATGTGGTCTATGGTCCACTCACGTGCTTCTGCACAGTAGAAATTATGGCTTTGCCATCCATTTTTACTTGTGAGAATGAAGGGTCTTTTTATTTAATCATTAATGTGCTGTTCTGACAGTAACAAAAGTCATTGAGGAGGAAAAGAAAACATACACAAATAAAGTTATTAGGTAGCTTGGTCAAAAAACACAGTACACAATATATACCATATACAGTAAATATTTTCCCATTCTTATGCAAACCACTGTCCAGACCGGTGCAGGCAGTGATCCTCAGCAAAACCAGTTCTTGAGACTAACAGCAGGCTAAAATATGTACACAAAACTACCCAGTACAAGCCTATGAACCATGCAGACCCCTGTGAAACTCGATGTTTGTGCAGAAATTAATTAGAAACCAGGTAACGTAAACATATAGCTTATATGACTTACAGCAAACAAAAATCCATTGAAATATATTTTATTGTCTTTCCCTTTCAGCAAATAAATCAAAGGAAAATATGAAAAGAGATAAAGCGTGAAGCACTACACAGAGTCAAAACCGCACCATACGAGGCAGCCTCGGTTCTGAAAGTCTCTCCAGAAGGGCATTACAGGGGAATCCGGTCCACCCCAAACTGGTCCACGCCAGAGGGGACACAAGAACAGCCTCAAGCTGCTACACTTGCTCCCACAACTTGTTATCTCGGCTTCAAATCCGCAGCAACAGAGGTGGCAGATAGCCTTTCTCCCCGTGTCCTCCTAGCAGGCCCACCGCTAATCACCAAGCATTTCCATATGTCAAGTGGAGAACCAGGAGGTTAATGAATATGCAAGAAGTCACATCTGCAGCCTAAACATACAGGAATCATTTCAGCAAGTCATGTATTTATAGCAAGAAAGTTCTATTATTAGAAACGTAATTAGGGCCCGAGATTCATACGCACAACTCTAATCTACTTGAATGAAAGAACATGCAAGTACCCCAGAGCAGAATTTATTCTCCTGTACTCAGATAAAAATACACCAGGTCTTTGGCTGGATACAATTTGCAAGAGGAAAAGAGAAGAAAAACAGAGAGTCAGGTTTAATGAGACCAACAGGTAGCTAAAGAAATTATTTCTGAAAGTCCCGAACTTGGTTGGCAGCAATGAAATTCAGAGAAAAATTGCAATGTTTTTGCCGTAACTGATAATCAAGAAAAATAGATTCATGGCTTTTAGAATAACACAAAGCAATAAAATATGCAGAAACTCATTAATATATCCATTATGCAAAAGGCTATGAATCACAAGCTTTTGTATTGTCGGAAAAGAAACACTAAGCAAGAGGTCTGGATTTCAATAACACACATAACTATCAGCTCATTTGACGCAAGAGCTACAATACGACAAAGCGTGTCCCTGTGTTTCAAGAAATTCCTTTACAATGGAACATTTCTCATTTCAATAACTGCATCTGAGATCAAAAAATAATCTATCACATTGAGCATCCACTTTAAGGAAACCTAATAAAATGTTCTTTCAAACAATGCTCATTTAGTTGCCTGCTAATGCAAGAGCTATCACTCGCTGCATGTCACACCGTGTGCTCTCCTTCCTTTCTAAAGCAGGAGGACATAAAATTCTGCTAATTCTGGATATGGACCTCAAATGCGGTCACTTCACTTGTGCAGTTTCCACACTAATAAATGCGTTATGAGAGTTCAGAATGAACTACTAGAGAGAGTTTGACTTCTGACTAGGAATCTTATTAAAGCACAGCTTCAGGGAAAGGTTTTTAATGCAGCATAAATTGTCGTGGCAGTTTTTACAGATGGTGTGGCAGTTTCCCCCCCTTTTATTCTTTCCTGTCCGGTTTCAGATTAAACACAGGGTATCCAGCAGTTTATGCAAAGTGAAGGAACCCGAGTTCTTCCCCTGCTATCCTCCACCTCCCCACCGTGCATCTCATCATTTCCACCTTCAGTTAATGACTTCCCAAATGCTGAACCTCATCATGCAATCCCATTATTTCACACCTTCTACATATTAGCGTTAACACTCTGCTACCTCATTCCCAGAAGCTACAGGCACTGGAAGCAAGGCAGCCTGGTAGGAAACCACAAGAGCCTACCAAGAAATTCACTGGAGCCGTCTTACAAATCTCCAGGTGTGTTTGAATAGGAAAGCATTTGAGAGCACGAGTCGTAGGTTCATCTAAAAACCTTGTACTTTCCATGGCCAAATCTTGTTGAAGTTGATAACTACAGCAGCTTTCATGCTAATTGGTGACACCTCCTTCGGGACATCACTGTTGGTTGTGTATTAGTGTCAGTGCATGTAATTCAGCTTGTTTTTATTCTTGCGCCGTCTGTCAGCAATAACGAAGGTGGGAATTGGCCAGGGCTGTCACTGGATTTGCTTTTGTTTTCTCTACAAGTGGTTATTAAACCCATCTTTTCTGTGACACTCCCACCACCTTTGTCTGTAAATTTGCTAAGGTATCACTAAAATAACCCTGGGAAAATTAAACAGCAGAGCTGAGGAGCAGAGGAACAGTTTGGCGACATCCTCCTCCGCTCTCTCAGCAACACCAAACCACCATGGGGAGATAGCGCAAAGCAAAAGCAGCAGCCAAAAAACAGTAGCCTGGAGAGAAACTCCCCACACCGATCCCCACGGCCGATGACACAATGAACACACGTTCTCCTTAGAAAGAGCACGATGGGAGACTTCATGCATACAGAACAGAGAACAATCTGGGGCTTAAAAAATCTGGGACTTGGAAAAAAGTAGAGTTGTACAGACTACAAAAAGACAAAGCAATTTAATCCTTATTTTCAGGACTTTGATCTTCAACTCTCACCTTTCCCCACCAACACGGCTCAGTGCAGCAGCCCCTTCATACATTACAGCACAAAGAAGTTACCTCCAACTCACACCAGCCCTAACTGCAGGGGCGAGGAAGTTATTCAATATTTGAGTGATTTAACTCTTAAAATCCAGAAAATAGCTGAACTGCTGCTTATGCAAAACACTTCTGTCACACAGCCGATTCACGCAAGCCTGTATGCAAACACTTCCACAATTCCCCCGGATACAACAGAATTACACACCTGACCTTCTTTTACAGGATATTTGCATTTTTATACAATTATATTTCAAGAAAGTACATAATTTAAGGAGAGGAAAAAAAGTACCTTTTTACTTTGCAGAGTTGCTCCCACTCTCAACGTCCAAACTGTTTAATTTAGTCAGAGAGGATAAAAAAAATCACCTACAGTCACTCCAAACATTTCAGAGCAGCAGCTTGGTCCTTCTCCTGCCCCACACACCCCACAGCCAGCATTCACTGGGGGAGCTGGGAAAGCCCCTCCTCCTCACATGAAGCCCTCGCTCCCAGCTGAGCTTCCCCCTAAAAGGGCTTGGGGCTGCCTAGAGCAGGCTAAAGGCTTGCAGCAGGTATAAACCCCACAAAACCAAGCTGATTTTCAGCCCCCAGGATGAGTCGGCAGGGCTGGTGCTTACTGCATGCACATGGCTCGGTGGTTTGCTTGCAAACGATGCATGATGGATAGCACCTGTATCCCCACCCAGAGGGTACCACTGCTACCACACCACCCAACAAATAACCCCCAGAGCTGCGATTCCTTTGGTCATCAGGGAAAGAAGTTTGTTCCTTCTTTATAACTATGATTTTTTTACAGGAACGTCTGAATCCTCCTCAACATCTTTGACTAGCTGAGATCCCAGAGAAACCCCACTTCTTAATCACCTGCACGAACCAAGCAATGTTTCTTCCTTGGAGAACAAGACTAGTCCCTAGTTCTGTTCCTGCATGGAGTCTGAAGGACGTGAACATGCATGGACCAGCCTTGTCCTGACCCATCCCCTGGCACAACTCAACATCTTGACAAACTGAAGCATAGGAAGTTCCAGCCAAACATAGAACTTCTTCACTCTGAGGGTGATGGAGCACTGGAACAGGCTGCCCAGGGAGGTTGTGGAGTCTCCTTCTCTGGAAATATTCAAGACCCACCTGGACAAGGTCCTGTGCAGCCTGCTGTAGGTGACCCTGCTTCGGCAGGGGGTTGGACTAGATGACCCACAGAGGTCCCTTCCAAGCCCGAACATTCTGTGATTCTGTGACCGAGGGCATCTCAGAAACACATCTCCCTGACTGTGTTCACGGTGTTGTCACACGCATGTGGGCTGCGGGGTGCTTCTGAGCCAGGCGGTGAGCTGAAGAAGTAGCACCTATACTTGATGCTGAGGAGAGGGAAGACTGGTAATTCCTGCATCCCTGCAGGGAATCACTCCTCAGCCCCAAACCAGCACCCAGCAAAGCCCAGCCTCTGCCCAGAGGAGCTTTTGCCTACCAGAGACCTGCTCCTCCAGCAGGTCTGGAGAGCCCGGCTGAGCCAGGGCCACTAAAACCTGTGCCGATACCTTCACACCGTGTCACCTGGTGACAAGCCCTTCTCACAAGCTGCAGTAAAATGACACTTCTGTGGACAGAGTGAAAATGTTAACAGAGATTCAATCAACAGTTTAGGTTGATGTAGGAAACCTCAGAAGGGCTCAGAAGACCACTGCATATAAAATATGTAAGGTGACTTGAGACAACACGCTCCATAATTCATACAGGGATGAAAAATTTCAGTGATAATAATTTATTCACTGACTACAGCCCCTTTACTGTCCACCAACCGTCTTTCCATGAGTTACAATGGTAACAGATCTATTGTGCCTTTTTATTCATTTGCATTTGTTTTGGTCTGAAAATTCAGCAAGTAATTCAGTGTAGTGGAGCTACACTAATGAGCTTTGTAGCCACACAAGTCTTGTGTTCCTGCTTCGGTTCTCTGAAGGCTAAACGGTAACAGGAAAAAATAAAAAGAGACAAGGTTTCTCCTGTGGTCACTGAAAAACTAACTTTCTGCAATCCGAGTCTGGGTTGCTGGCTGCCAGCCTCAGCAGCTCCATCTGGCTCCCCTCCTCCCTCCGACGAGGGCTGCGATGACCCAGCAGCCTCCCCACCGCCGAGTCCTGCTGTCGCTCATGCGATACTGATACACAGGGGTCACACTGGAAACATCTTCACGACAGATTTCCACCATCATCTCCCGTATTAAACTGTGCCGAAAGCTCAGCCTGTAACTTCTGCATCAAGGCTGTTCTGCCTGCAGGTTTTCTAGAAGGCTGTCCAACCGTGGTATTGACATTTAATAGATGGGGACTGCAACAAACCTGTACGGAAGCCGTTCAACTGGTAACTGCCTTTTTAACTACGAAGACATATGTAATCCAGCCTGGTGACACCAGGGACATAAGAAAATAACATCAACACAAAATCTATAGGAAGCGGAATAAAAATTATTATTTTCAACCAGGTCTTGCCTGAAAAATGTTTTTTCCCCTGAAGGATTTCTAACATGGGTATTCAAGGTAAGGACCTAAAATTTATATGCAGTTTTCTAAGTACCTAATCCATTTTTCAGGGGAGCTCAACACCCACAGCTTATAACACCAGAAGCCGGCTGGTGCTCTCTTTGCAGGTAGATCTGTCTTCTTCAGAGGCTGAACTGGGAGAAGCTGCACTCGGGGCTGCGCAGGAGGAGCCACTGCTGACTCAGCGACCTGCCAAGACATTGGGACTGTTGCTGCCCCTCCATGCAAATTCCTGGAGGGCACAAACCACATGATGTTCTCCTTGTCCCATAGGCTATTACACTGGCATCTCTATATAAACTTGGTATTGTAAGGTCCTTGAGGGACACAAGTCATTAATGGAAACCTGAAGGCTCCTAAGAGCAAATTAATAGCCATATATATTTTATATATTCATCAAGAAAGGGAAATATGCCTGTGCAGCCATGTATACAGCTTCTGCTGGAAGCAGGAGACAAGTATTACTAGCAGAGGCTCAGATCAAGGTGTGCTTCCACATCCTCCATCCTGTCAGACACACAGCCCTGTAACACCTTCAGCTGTGCAAGTCCCACAGCGGATCCGGCAGGGATGTCGGGTGCGAGCAAGCCAGCACAGCCTCCACTGAGCAACAGCAGCAGAAGAGTTTGCTCTGCCTCCTTGTAACACCATCTAGCATCAGCGGAAGAGCCCCCGCACCAAAGCCATGCAACCAGCAGCGATTGCTGTGACTACGTGGAAGTGACCATTTAGCACGCGGCTGGATTTTCCCAAACAGCTTAGTTTGGGCCAGCAAACTAATTTCATGCAAAACACTGAGCTGCAATCAATAGTATCAGCTGCTATCTCTTATCAAGCTGGGGATGGGCAGGTGGCACAGACACAGAGATGACGGGTTTTGGCTTAGAAGCACCCTGAGAAAGGCTCTTGCCCTTGAACATGCAGATGTTGATGATGGGTTCTCCTCAGCATCTTCAGGACTTCTTGGATCACAGATCTTAACGTCACTTCCTGAGCTGTGAAACTTAAATTATATTTCAGTACTGAGGGGTAAGTTCAGACTAACTTTATTTTACCAACAGGCTGTGTGAAAAATTTATTATATCATCAGTGTTGCAGGTAGTCTGTGAGTCGGCTGTCTCAGCTCCAGGAACGTTCCCACCCTTCAGCAGGCTCTCTGCTGGGACAGCCTCTCATAGCTTCTGCACCTACAGTTCTGCACGTGTACTTCTGTTTGCGTGGAGCTACACTTGATTCAGTAACCATGATACATGCTCATGCCCAGAAATTGTCTGGCTATAAAGCGATTTCCTGCAGTGCCTTCTGATCTGCAATCTTGCCCCATACCAAGGCAGGAAGGAGGCAATGAGTCTGCGCGGTCTACGCCCTTCTAAGCTCCAATCAGACACATTTTGGTAAGAAAAGCACAAAATAACTCACCACTGAGGCTTTCAGGGACCCACTTTGTTAAAAAGGCTGTTCAAGAAGAGAGGACACCTTGATCACGATGCTGTGATTTGAAGGATGGGAACCACAAGAACTGTAGTTCCTAGAGAAGGGAGGAGAATGAGGTCACCGGGATAGAAGAATCGTTCTTCAAAAAGGGAAAAGGAGACCTCCAGCAGTCCAGTACTTACTGCGGGTTGGAGATCATTCCATTTTCATGGAGACACCAAACGCCCCGACACGTGACATCACACCTTGGCACTGAGAAGAACAGATATGTCTCCCCTCATACAACAGCTTTATCCCCAGCAAAGCAATCCTGAGGAATCACCAAAACTTGTTCCTACAGGAATATTTTGTTTTCCCTTATGGGTTTTTTGTGGGGTTTGTGTTATTTTAAAGGAGCCTACCATCCTGCTCTGTGACTTGTTGCCGCTGGCATATATAGCGACTTCGTGCCACAGTTTTCATTTGTATTCCCCAATGAATATGTGATTAGCAACTGCACTTATAATTAGTAGTTTTGTCATTTAAAGTTCACCAGTTTTGCAGCCAATTATTGAAGAGAAAGCTGTTTATTATTTTCAATATATTATTACTTTATTATGGCTCATTGCTTTAAAATACTTAGTTTAATCCTTCGCAGGTCCTTAAACACAAATATGGCAGCTATTAGCAACCTCTTCAGTCAGGCATAAAATTGTACCCACAGGCCTCATAAACAATGGAGTGCTTTGGAGAGATTAAATCAGCGTATACAGCTGCGAGGGAGGCCATTAGGAAATACATTCTCATTCTGCCTCAGTGTTATTTTCTTTTGCCACTGTGCTCTTGTCAAATCTGTCAACTACCTGTGCTCTCCTCTCCATAAATAAGAGATGTCACCTCACCAGGTCCATCCATCAGAAACATTTCAGTCAACATACAATTACATCCCGCAGCCTCCTGCTAATCTACTAATTTCTATCATTTGTATTTCAAACGGGACAAGCCGGATGGCGAAGAGCAGAGCTGTGCAAAGGCCAGAATGCTCGATCTCCTCTGCAACCCGGACGAGCGCTGCGGCTCTTAGCAAAGTTTGCGTTTACATAGTATAAAGATGGAACAGTTGTCCTCCCTGCACCATATTCTCAGGTCTGAACTTGGAAAAAACATCATCCTGGCCAAGTCTGAAACGCTCCCCGTAGCCTGGCAACTCCTCTTAAAACACAAAGTGAGATGGACTTGTGGTGTCAGAACTGCCTGCAGCCTGCTGAGCACAGAGACCGTATCTGGTGTTGCACGCGCATTGGCGCTGCACGTGTGCCAGGGGCATCCCAAATATCACAGAATCACAGAATCCCAGAATGGTAGGGGTTGGAAGGGACCTCTGTGGGTCATCTAGTCCAACCCTCCTGCCGAAGCAGGGTCACCTACAGCAGGCTGCACAGGACCTTGTCCAGGAGGGTCTTGAATATCTCCAGAGAAGGAGACTCCACAACCTCCCTGGGCAGCCTGTGCCAGGGCTCCGTCACCCTCAGAAGGAAGAAGTTCTTCCTCATGTTCAGACGGAACTTCCTCTGCTTCAGTTTGTGCCCGTTGCCCCTTGTCCTGTCACTGGGCACCACTGAAAAGAGTTTGGCCCCGTCCTCCTGACACCCACCCTTCAGATATTTATAAGGATCCCTCCAGCCGCCTTCCCTCTGCCCCGCTGCAGCATCGCACAAATGAGATGTGTTGAAAGACAGGCAAGGCGAGAACGACAGTTCAATATTTGTTCCACCCCAGCAGTGCCTGGTGGAATTCTCCTCCCTTTCCCATCCACCAGATTATTTTCCCTAAATCTGTAATCCCCTTGAAATCATCAGGTGAGCCATTTTTCCATTATATCCCTTGCTCAAGATTGCCAAGAGCTCCCTACAGAGCCAAAGGTAAGTGCGCTATTTGCTGAAGGACAGAACAATCTCAAATGAGGAGGAACTTGTATGTGAAGTAAAAAATCTGACACAATTATCATGTAAATTATAGTGGCTGTTTTAAATCCCCTGCCAGCCAGACATGAGGTTATACCACATGCTTCTGAGGCAAAGGGAGAATTGCTTTCTTGCCTGGAGACAAGAGAGTAATATTAGAAGAACAACCAAAAAAAAAAAAAACAACAACAAAGCAAATCCGAATCTTTGCTGTAATAAATATTGGCACTACTTGACTGTTTCCCATGTAGTGCTCTCTGTATTGACATGCAGAGCTGCAGATCCTGTGGTCCAACATTTGTTGTGAAAAATTAAGGTAGCAAAAGCAGCAAAGGCAAAGAAAAACTTCTGTGAAATTCTGAAAAAAAGAGCATATTCTGCTTATTATTTTTCAAGCCTGATTAGGCCTCCTTATCTAGTTTCTCTTCTCCTTCCTGCTCTGAAACAATGCTGTAAAAGAGAGAGGAAGTATTTAAATAAATAAGAATATTGAAAGTTCTCTGAAATATATTATTATGAAATGATAATAATATACATTATCATTATTATTATTATTATTATTAGCCTTCCTATATCTGGTTTGCAGAAAGAGACACTTGCTGGCATTTTTCTCCCAATTTCCATGCCTGGTCCCTGGTGGGACCTGCAGCTCAGTACCATGCATCACATTCCTCTTGATGGACTTGCTAGGATTATCTTCTAGGATGTAAGCAAGGAGCACAATGGCTTTCAAACCTCTTGTCTCTTGCCTTGCTTTCCTTCTTTAACCTTCTCCTGATCTACTCTGGTAAACACTGCACTTAGCCACCCTTGCTGTAATCAATTGACATCAGATCTAACGCCCATCTTCCCTTAAGGTGATTTTCTCTTCACAAGCCGACCACATGGCATCAGCCAGATCTAGTTGGCCATAGCCAGCTTCCCTTTTTAATTACACACTTTGTCAGCTGCAGAGGGAATTAAAACAGAAATGGCTTAAATATGCATTATACATAATCCATACTTGCAGCTAAAAATAAATTCCACATATTCAAATATCACCAACTACTTCACCAGCTGTATATTGCATGATACATTCCCTGTCTCCTCCCATTTAGAAAAGCCTGAAGAAAATTAGACTTGTGGCTCAGGATCAAATGCCAACCACTCCCAAAGCTCAACATCTATCCTTAGGTAGGTAAGGAGCCAGAGGGAAAATCCTGATTCAAATTTCTGAAATTTAAAGCCACTCTTAAAGCTTGGGGTCTGCCTGTGCAGGACACAGAGTGCACAAAATACTGTCTTCCAAATCCTTTGATCTGGAACTTTTTGAGTTACATACCAGTTTGGGGTCATAATATACCTTTAAGCTTTTTTTTTTTTTAAGATACAAAACTGCAGTATCCAATGACAAAGACCGCTGTAACTTTGGTGTGTCCCAGCCTAATTTTGCTCATTTCAGACCAACTTAAATCCTTTGTAGGTTTTATGTTGTTGTTCTCTCACCTTCACCCTACGTACCTCCTTAAGTCAAACATAGTTATGATCTTGTCATTCTAACAAGAAATCTGAACCCAAATTAGTCACCCAGAGAGATCTTCCAGGGGATGTCATCAGGAGGTGAAAACAAGTCAACAAGTACTCAGTAGTACTCAACAAGCACTCATCACATCAACGATATTTTACAGTATTCCCATCCTCTTGTTCCTACATTTGCAGACGGTATTACTCTAGGTTGTCTCTGAATGACTAAGTAGTAAGAAGACAGCGATAAAACAGTCACAAAACTGCGATCTCTAGGTGAAAAATACTAAGAAGGAATAAGTCTTCAGATCTTATGCAGCTACACTAATGTTAATTTTCCAGCAGAGATGTTGAGTCAGAAGCTGCTGCCTGTTCTTACGGGTGCTATGTTCTTATAGGTAAAATCTAAGAAAATGCACTATTGCTTCAGATCAGCCTTCCACCTCTCCCAAAATCAGTTCTTCCACTTCTTAAGATGCCACCACTCTGCTTAGAAAACTTATCTGCAAGAACTGAAAATCTATTAATCAGTATCATCGAATGAGGACACTGCACAGTGAGTGATAAGGGAAGGATGAAATCCCATTCCGCAACGAGCCAATTAACTTTATGCAATTTAAATGAACTTGGCATCGACATCGTTTGGGCAGAGCCAGCCACACTCCCCGTCACAAACAGCTAGGACTGTTTGCTAAGAAAGGCGGCATGCAAGCGAGGCGCTCCCTCGAAAACGCTGTGGTCTGGAAGTGAAAGACTTTGGGCTGTGTTTGCCATTTGAAACGGTAACAGCTCAGCTTCTCTGGAAGAAATGCAAAATTTCAAGTAAAAGGGAATTTCGATGTATTCTCCTAGTGGTCCCGCTTAGATGAACTCGGGTGTTCATACCGCGTGCTACGTTCTGCATGCTGCGATGGGTAGAAACACGTAGCTTCTGTAATACTGCATTTCCTGCTAAGGCACTAGCAGGTCACTTTCTCCTTTTCTTTATCACTTTTTCCACAAGCTATTAATGATTTGTGTATTCAGAAAGACTAAGCAACAGGTATTTTCTTGCACCTAAGAAATAAAATCAGCATCTCTAAATCTACATGCTGGGCAGGTCTCACCTGGCCATGATCTACACGTTGGGCTGCAGGACAGAGGGGAGGACGAAGGAAAAACACTTGCCCAGAACAGGCACACACAAAAACCGACTGATTTATGAATGCAACACTTGGAAAGTGTCGAGCATGCAAATCAAAGCTGCCTTGGAGCAAGTTCATTTTATAGCACCCGCATTTGTATGGCAGGTTAATCACACTGATGCTGACACAGCAACCTCAGGGTAACTTTAATAAAGGTTTGAGGCTTGCTTTCTTTTTTTTTTTTTTTTTCCAAAGGTATAGTTCCAATTCATTTGAGTCCAAAATTTACATTTTTGAGTGTGAGTTTTAAAAGGTAAAGGAATGCTCAGAAATAAGTGGTCAAAATGAGAAAAAAAGATCTAGACGTAATATTTCTCTGCATTATTGAATAGCCAAGTCACTGCAGCAGGGCATTAATAGATGAGAAATGGGATGTGACATCAGTGAATTAAGTAATCAGACTTAAAGACAAACAGGAAACAGCACAAGTGGTAAAAAATAAAACCATCTTGTAATCTCCTTCCGGCATTAGTAATGCAAGCTGGTGCATAAAGAGGTAAGGATGTTTTCTACATTGGTGCCTCACATCTTTTTATGTATCTTACAGTGTTTTTGCAACATGACAGGTTTTAGACTATAACGACAAGTCTACACCAATAATACACATTTTCTCTGCTTTACTCTCTACCTTCCACACAATTGTCTCCAAGCTATACTGTGGCAAAAAAAGCCCATCTACTGACTAGAGCCAACACACCGAAGCTACAGGTTCCTTGGACGCAGATGAGCAAGAAGTTGCTCAGCAAAGGACTGCTGATCACATTAAAAAACTGGTTGTACCAAACCCTTATCTGTCACCTATAAGATACTGCAACTGCACAGAATTATTAACAAAAAACATGGTTAGTAATGTATATGAGAACGCACACACCCAGCAGTCAGGACTAAAATCCTGGCCCTGACCATATGGTCCAAAAGCAGAAATGTCACACAGCTGAGCTAAAGGAACTGCTACCAGAGCTACAACAACCAATTGGTCTTCCAGCCATTACTGGAAGGCATTACCACTTAGATACATATGGACAAGCTAGTACGATGCCTGAGGACTGAAAATTAGCTTGTGACACATTTTGGAAAGATGTAGTGAATATAGGAAAATGTGTCTCATCTGAGAGGTTAAGATGGGCCTCTTTCTTCTCAGGCAGCAAGCGTTATGATCTGATACAGCGTCAGAACAGCAAGCGCTGCAAAGAGTTGGAGGCCATGGGAAGCTTCAGACTCCGATTTTCCAATCACTGGAACCGCATCAAATATATGCTTACCCCCAATTAGGCCACATTAAGATGCCCAGCTACTGCATTCTCTTAGACTGTGCTAATTTAGGCCAATACATCTACAACCTCATTTTCTTTAAAATTTTGGTGAAAACAAACCTTGATGGAGGACAACTGTAATTCTACAGGTAAGAAAAACATGTGAGGACATGAAGGCAGTAGCTGTTGGTGGTGAGGTGGTGGTGAAGCCAGTCTCATCCTCTACACTTGCCAACACATTGATCTTGGCTTCTACAGCAACGTATATTGAATGCACAATTTTGTCCTATTTTGGTCCTGTGGCATCTTTGGTAAGACTTCAAGAAAAGAAATGAAACACACAGCCACAGCATGTGATGAGAGTATGATTCACCAGTTTAGTCCAATATACGAAGGCAGACACGCTGGGAAACCTCAGGTACCAATGGTTTAGTTACTACATCCACAGCCACCCAACACAGCTTCTTCATCATAGTCTGAGTGCTGTATCTACATCAGCAAGTAATTTCACAGAGCAGAAGTAAATCATTAGATTCAATGTAGTAATGAGGCTTCAAAGTCTACACTCTGTATTTCAGGCATTCACTGGGGACTAGATTTAATCTGCTCCCCTCAACCAAACATGCCCACCATGCATGTGGCTCAAAACTTATCGCTGCTTCAGACCTTTTATCTCCATTAGAGGCTGGGATGCATTGCCTGGGGCAGTTTGTGCACAGCAAAACAGAGCTGCGAATTGAATCAGCACGCAACCAGTTAGGAAAAGGAGAGGACTGGCTTCACAGCCGTACTACTGCTCTGAATCAGAACAGAAACGTAGCTGTGGTTGTATTACCTACACTCCAACTAGCAAATCTATGGTGAATACATCTGCCGGCGTTCACTGACTCACTGAGATAGATGTTATGTTTCATTAATGCAGCTACCACAGCCATCCACGCTGAAGATACACAAACGCCATAAATTGAAAGTGAAGACCCTGAAAACTGCTAGGAACATGCCCTATGGACGGTATTACATAAATTTGTACTGTACATAGAACTTATGCTTTAAATGAGGGGAAAATTAAACTATTCAAGACATTCCTTGCTATTTGCTGCAAAGCCACAGGTTAGCCAGCCACTGCAAGATCTCAGTTGTAGCAGCTATTTTCGATCTGGTTGCTTTGTATCACACATAAGAGCTTTTTCTTTTGCATCAGATGTAGAGATTCTACAGAACAATCTTATTATATAGGCTACAGGCCTCGCCAGGATTTCTTTTTAATGAAACCCATCTCTTTCAATTAACTTGATTGGACGTGTTGATGTTTTGGGACTTGATTAATAATCCTGGGAGATAATTGTGCAAAGGTCCAGAGGCACTCAAACGTCCATGCAAATAGGGAATGATGGAGGAATTGTAAATGCAATCTGTAACACTCAGCACAGTGGCAAGCCCAGAGCTGTCGCTCTGCTCAGCTGCAAAAAACAAACAACCCATATGCCAGAAGTATAAACTATCTGGTAGCGGTAGCTCAATCTATCATTTCTCTCCTGCAGCTGAACAAGTAACAGAATTAACAGCGTAATACCTTACCGAAGGAGTGCTTTCATCCTTTGGCTTAATTAAGAGATTTATCCAAAGTAAAGCTCCAACTATAAGCACACTGAAATCCAGATGCATAATCCCCTGCTTTCATCCTGCTCTCCAATTAACGTTGGAGGTACCCAGCAGAGCATTTGCACCCCAGATACAGCACAGTCTTTGGTAAGCCATGATTCCTCTCCTGTGCCGCAAGACAGACCGGGGACTTGATCGAAACCACCTACTGCATTGAGGCCTTGCGTGAGCCCAGGTCTGGAGGACAATTTCTGCGTGTGCTCCTCATCTCGTTTTTGGAGCAGGAAAATTTTCTGAAAAATTACTTTCAGACAGTTGTTTCTTAATCATCGTTCACTTGGATCTGCTCCTGACCACATCCACCGAACGCAGAGCTGACAGACCAGGTGAGAGAAGCAGGACTGGCTGCCATCGACTCATCCTCCTGCTTCAGTACAACCTGCCCAAGCCAGCACCACCCCAGTGATCCTTCCTTCCCGTATTTTGCACACCAAGGCATCTTTTCTCATGGGGGGTTGGACTAGATGACCCACAGAGGTCCCTTTCAACCCCGAACATTCTGTGATTCTCACTTGAAGATCCAAGACTTAGAAGAGAGAGATACAGCAAAAAGCTGTGCTAGGACCAGTGCTGGGTCTTTCTGGAGAGAATCTTCCTACCCCAACTAGTGAACCACTACAACGTTCCCTTCGTTTCCCAAGTTTGGGGGTTAGGTGAACATAAACTGACCAAGTGGCCAGACAGGCTCAGTACAGCTACCACTGCATTTCAGTGCATGAACACCATCACCAGGCAGCCACACGTTCATCTTCAGTCACATCTCCAACTCCCCTTGTGTATCATGCTCATAATCTCACAGATAAAGCGATAAAGTATTTACAACTCAAAGGCTGCTAAATTTACTCCCCAGTGCCCATATACATCTTTTGCACAGCAAGTCCTTTCTGGCTTAAATTCTGCACGCTAAACCTTAATTACTGCTGTCTGACAAAGGGAGAAATTGGACAGGAAATACAATTTTGAAAAGCATCAGAGTGACAGAGGTGACTATCAACCATTTTCAAAAGCAACTTTAGCCAATATCTCAAATAAAACAGTTCATAAATTGTTTATCTTAAGCTGGAGCTCATGCTGCTGGTTGTACTACAAGGTGCAGACACCTAAAAGTGTCCACGACTGGGTGGGACGTGCTGTGACAGGACGACATCACTCATGTCTACCATGTGCCAACAAATGTAGACTGTGCCAGGCAATGCCATCAGGAAGCCATGCAACCCATCAGCCATCTTGATTAACGCATCTCCGCTTATTTGGTAACCTGAAGCACAAGCTCCTCACCAAGCTGGGAACTCCCTTGAACAGCCCAGCGACGCTGCAGGCCTGCAGAAAGAGGAGCTGCAAACGAATTCTTGTCACCTCTCTGTACACGATTTGGGAAGTCGTTAATTCTGCACTCGGACTGCAGCAAAACTGTGCAGCTGCTGGAGAAGTTACCTCGGAAGAGTTATCCAGTGCCTAACCCAGAACATACAGCTGAGCTTCCCGCGAGCAGCAGGCAGCAATGCATGGGCACGGGGCGGAGGACCGTCAGCCCCCAGGCTTCTCACCGTGCCACGTGCCTGCCACGAGCAAACCGGCATCTGCCACTGCCTTCCCACCTGTACCCCCACCTCGCGGGTCTCTGGACCGGTCAGGACAACAGAAGTGACCTACACTCATCCATGAGGCAGAAATGGCCTACAAATTTTCCTTCTGCTTCTCTTTTACCCTCTGGGGCTGAACGGAGTGCTCCGAAGCCCGGCACTGGCGGCGGTGGCAGTGGGACCTCACTCACAGAATGGAGCTGCTCTTCCCTCTGCAGATGCAGGGGATTTTGCACTAAACTTTATTTTCCTTCCCCATTCCAGTTTGCATTCCCTGCAGTTGTGACTGTGGGGATATTAAATAAACTGCTTGGGGAATAATTTTCAGTCATGAGGGAAGTTCATTTTCCTCCTATGAAAAAGCACCTAAAATGCTGCTGTTCTTTTTATTTATCTTAATTCACTGTAGGCAGACAGCACACATGGAAAATCGTAACCTAACAAAGATGCTGAGGGGCAGAATGGAAACAAAGATATAAAGGCTAGGCTACTACTTCTCTTATTTTTCTCCCTCAAGTCTTCCACAGCAACTGCCTAAACCTTCGTCTTGCACCTCAAAATCCTAAACACAAAGTAATGCAATCCTTGCCCCCCCCCATAAGCCATGTACCGAGCAGGACAAAATCCAGGGCGGGTATTTCTTCGTTATTTTTTCGACAACGCAGCAGAGTCACAACTCTGTCCTTTGGAGGAAGCTAAAGGAGGACGCATCACCCATATGCTGACTGACAGAATTTACCTACTGTAATTGCCAAAGACGGTGTCTTCACCGATGCCAACGCACGGTATAGAACGCTCCAGTGAAGTGAGATGAATGGAACTCTCCCTTGGTAACGGGCCCTTAACTAGGGTCGTTCATCACCAAAGTATCCCAAGCACATCCACTGCCAAGGGGGGACTTTCTGGCAGAGAGAAATCCAACTCCTACTGCCAACGGGTTAAAGGGAGGGAGGGAAAAACCTCTTAATAAAAAAGAGGGCCTTCCCCTTAGGAAGTCAGCAGGAGCCACAGCCTCAGCAACAGACCTTCTAATTGAATGTTTTCACTCTGATTTAGCAGAGTGCTTCTCCTCCCTGTACTTACAAGCCTGGTTTAGATCGCACAAATTGCCCACAACAATTGGCTGGCATGTCTTCTCCTCCCAATACAAGGTGAGGCCTCAGTGACCCAGAAAAATACATGGCAAAAAATGCAAAAACCCCAGGTAAAAAAGGAGTCTTGGGAAACTCAGAACGCAATTTTTTGAAATTAAAACCCAAGAGATTTGTTAAAATATTGCTTTTGAAGGAAAAATAACTTTCAGCTAATTTATCAGCCAGTTTTGGAAATAATAATTATCACTTAATACTGACTTGTACAGATCATTATCTCTGATTTCCATTTACTTATCATTTAGACATACATACACATTATTATTAAAATAGCTGGAATGGAAATCTTTCAGTCAGTTGATTTCTTTGTTTCTAAAATTTTATTTTCCTTTTCAGTCAATGAAAATATTCCAGGCTTCAGCTCTTTGATCACCTGGTAATGTTTTCAAAATTCCTACTTTTTCCTGTGTTTGGAAAAAATTATTTCTGACTAAGATCTTAAAGTTTTCTAATTTTAAAACTTGAAACTGCAGATTTCACTACAGTGAAAAGCAATATACTGTGCTTCACTTAGGGCAGGTCTAGGTACTCTCACCATGTATAAGCACACCACCACTCTAAAACACCCCACTGTTTTAGCAAAGAAGATCTCACAGGTGGAAACCAGGGGAACAGCACGAATAACAGGCAGTTACGGCAAGGTGGAGGTTGTGGTCACAGGGATGAGGTTACAACCACATCGATGCCAATTTCTTTGTAATGCTAGACCTGACTTTAGTCAGCTCAGAGAGTAATCTGGGAGTTGTTCTAGAGACTACGACAGAGGCAAAGGACTTCACCCTCTCAGGTGATGACTTGACTTGAGTCAGATGTACTTTCAACTCTCCTGTCAGGGTTGTGGCAAGACAACCTACCCACAGAAGAAGCCACCAGCCCAAGATGAGCTGGAGGAGAGGACAGCAGCAGATCCACCAGGCACACGACCTGCAGGAAGCCCTCTGCCCACCCGCTCGGCCACATGTCCCATGAGATGTCTCATCCTATCCAAGGTCTCACTCTTGGCTTCAGAGCACTCAATAACCAAAGCTCAGCTCAACGCCTCCCAGACACAAGCTCAACAATTTGACAGCAAACTTGTCTGTCAGAAGGATGCCACCGAAGCACACAGACTTTCAGAGAGTTGGTGAGGGAGGGAAAGGTGTCTCTGCATGCACAACTGGCATGACTTCTTGTTCTGCTGGAAACCCTCAATATCACAGCACAGAGTACAACCTTGTGATGAATAGCACAGGATAAAGCACATTCTCCACAGATCTGGTCATCAGAACATGATGACACATACTCACAGAAAGGACTAATGGAAACGTGTGCTTAGTTTTGAAATTAAGAGCTGGGTTGTTATAGAAATATTTAAATTTCAGCCCAGGCCCAGCTTAATGGCTTTAGATAATATATCATATTTTGATCTAACAAAGGCTTCATTGATTATCCTGAAATTCAGAATTAGCTAGATACATTTCATCTGACTCACTTGTCCTGTATTGTAAAATAATGATGTAATTTGTAATAAATTACTAACACCGAGTTTCAGCAGTGACAAATTGTTTACTTAATTCAATAAAAGAGTGTCACTTTTGTAAAGTGCATAATCTTAGAGAACTCAGATGGTTGTGAACTGCAGGTTATGAAGAAAAACATTCATGTCAGTCCAACGTACAGAAGAAATAAGATCTGAAGCAAACTAACTGCATTCCCTCAGATTACTCTCTTGCACTTGTGTGTCACTCTCAATTTAAGTTTTTTCATGAAATCAGCCAGCCTGGAATAGGCAGGATCATTCTCGCTCACTGAGTCTAATATGACATGACTAACAAAAGCAGACACGACATGTCACAGCAATGAATGACTCATCAGACTGGGAAATTCAAAAAAATACCATGTTCTAAGATACAATTTTTGACCTTTACACTCTCCCCCAACTTATTGTACGCAGACCTTTTAGAAAGCTCTGTGAGAGCAAGAGGCAATAAAACTTGCCAAACAAAGGAATAGGATGGGGGAAAGGGATGGTATTCACCCACCTTTGGCAATTTTTTGTACGAGAGACAGTCATCAAGGCAAGCGAAATCTCAGCCCTCCTGCGTGTTTGGCCAGAAATTCCTCCATTACAAATCCTTCCTCTGCTGCCAGCTGTTCTGGGGCCCAGGACAAGTGATTTATCCTTGTTACCTTACCTTCTGCATCTCTATAATGAGGACCAAGACACTTGTCTATGTTATACAGTTTCTGCAACAATTCATTAGTTAATGTCTGTAAAGTGCTTTGAAGATGTGAAGCGTTATTACTGATATGTTTTGCACTAATTTTTAGGTACCCAGTCAACATACTGTCCACACATCACTTCTCTCTGCAGAAGAACCCTAACTGTGCTAAGGGGAAAGAGTTATCACAGCTTGTCCTGGTGTAGCCAGCTTAGGCCAAGATTAAGAAAAAGGAAGACGATTAATTGATTCTTACTTTTTCAGACTGATTTAGATTCTAGGGGTGATTCAAGCACAAATCTTGCTGCAAATGTGTTTCCACACAAAGCTGTTCTGAAATCAGTGAGGCTCTTGATCTGTTTACCCAAATATTATAGGACAGAAAATTAGGACCTAAGTCATTTTCCAGATTTCTTGCTGTAATAATTTACAGTTTATTTTTTCTTCCACAACTTCTATCTATGAAATCTGCTCTGAAAATAACATTGAGAAAAATCTGGTAGGAATAAGAAATAGCAAATTGAATTACAATAATAGGCAGTAAATAGCCTACACGATACATTTCAATTTCTAGTCACAGAATGGGATTGTATTTTTCAGATGATCAAAGTATTTCTTTGATTACGTATATTTTCCAGCAATGCAATCCATTTTCATTTAAATCAGTATTCAAAAACTAAAAACTAAAAAATCAAGCAATCTCTGTTGTACATAAATCCACTCTGCTTTCCCCCACAGGACCTGCTGCACAGCGCGCACTATTTTTCCTTGTACTACAGGGTAGCTGGGAGAAGCCGCCAAACAGCTTGCACGTCGTATCTGAAGAGATGAGAGAAGACTATTAAGAGACAGAAAGGAAATGAGGAAAGATCTGAATGCCAGAATGAATACCGGATCTGCGCGTGTCAGTGAAAACAAAGATGAACAGAAGATCGGGGGAAGCAGTGTTGAACCCATCAAGAAAAGCAAGGCAGGAAACCAAAGCCTGAAAAATAAGAAGATGAAAATGGAGCAATGACAGATCTGTGCTGTGTTAAGTAAAAAAATACGAAGGAAAGAGGTAATAGTGTAAACATTATTGGGAAACCTGAAGAAATCAATGATGAATTTTCTTCCATCGTTTGGCTCTCAAACTTGTCTGCAATGTCCAAGAAATGAGATTTGCCCATCACAGAAAAAGGGAACGCTGGACAGAAGGAACACGAGGAGCACAAGAACATACTGCGGTTACTGCTGGACCCGGGATCTGCTTGGACACCATCTTCAGACCAGTGAAGCCTCGCTGGGAGGGAAGAGCAAGGCTGTGCTGTTGCTTTGGGAGAAGGGGCAGCCCGTGTTCTCCAGGCTGCCATGCACCCTACTGTCCATGGCCAACCTCACCTGAGGCTTTGCTTTTGGCTAGTGAAATAGGACGCCACCCATGAAGCTCAGTTTAGGGTCTTCCGCTAGTTTTGAGCTCTCTGTGGAGTTCCCCATTAGAAGCAAGTCTAATGGCCAGCTGGCGTTCACTCCAAGGGCCCCAGCTGATCAGGGAAAAACACATTGCAATTCCTTCTCCTCTCCCGCCTTCTTTTAAAACCCAGTCTTCTAGAAACAGCTTAAACACCAATGCCATGGCAGGCTGAGGTGGCTTTGCAAACCTGGCTTCTGAGAGGTTCTGAACCCCCCTCACCTGGCCACCACTTCTACAGATGTGCTGAAGCTTCAAGACTTGAGGAAGACACCACCAAAAAGCCACGTGAGCTCTGCTACCTGCTTCTTCACGGTGCTGTCCCAGATTCCTCCCTGTACCAGCAAAAAGGCAGCTCCATGAGAAGCTCCATGGCACTGCACCACAGACTTACCCCCAAAGAAACGCAAACTCAGTAACAGTTAATGTTGCCATAACCTCACACTAATCCGTGTACCTAGTAAGCAGAGAGTGCTCAGCCTTATTTTCACTCAAATGCATGGTACCATTCAAGGTAGGGAGCTTTGGGGGAGAAGGTAAAGCACGAAAGGAGCCACACTGTTCATGCTTCTATGCCACCTGCAAAAAAATTCTGCTTTTTCTCTCCTTTCCTGCATGAGCTGAGAAAAATATTTGAACCATTAGTGTTAGTGCAACTGACGGAACTTGAGTGTACTGGGTCTGTTCCCACATACAAGTTTATATGCAGATAATTTCTAAGCTTATCAATTTTAAGCTAGTAAAAAACACAAGAAGAAATTCTAATTCTGTCCATATATATTAAATCAGATTCTAATCTTTCCCTCAGCAATTTGATTTTTAGGAAAGGATAAGGAAAGCATTCACAGTGAGAGTGCTTTTCAATAAATCATCATTAATTATATATGCACACTAAGTGCATCAAACAAGTTTGGGCACATAATTAGGTAACTAATTACACTGACTCTGCAACTCCATACTTAAATGGACTTATCTGCCCCTAGATCCACCTGATCATTTCTGGGGGTTTACTTAGTTGCACAAGGTTTCCTTCACTATCAGGCACCAACTGTTGAAAATTTTTAAGCAACTGCACTTCCATGCCTAATTAATCATGTAATTGCCATCATTATTTGAGCACCTTTTTGCTAATTTAGCCTTTGCAATGCTTCAGTTGTAAGAAAGGCATATGGGAGAATCGAGCAGTAAGTGTCGCAGCCGTGCATAATCAGGTAGGTGCTCAGCTTCTACGGCACGTGACATCCTCAGCTCTGACAGCAGCCATCAGGAATTCAATCGTTCAGCAGCTCTCAGGGGATAGAATCATAGAATCATAGAATGGTAAGGGTTGGAAGGGACCTTGGAGATCATCTGGTTCCAACCCTCCTGCCATGAGCAGGGTCACCTTCCACCAGACCAGGTCGCTCACAGCTCCATCCAGCCTGGCCTTGAACACTGCCACAGCAGGGGGCAGCCACAGCTTCTCTGGGCAACCTGTTCCAGTGTTTCACTACCCTCATGGTGAAGAATTTCTTCCTAATATCTAATCTAAATCTGCCCTCTTTTAATTTACAGCCATTCCCCCTTGTCCTGTCACTACACACCCTTGTGAAAGCCCTCCATCCTTCCTGTAGTGCCCTTCAGGTACTGGAAGGCTGCTATGAGGTCACCCCGGAGCCTTCACCTCTCAGGGTCTGCCCCTCGACAACTCACCGAGCACTGAAAATCATCACGATTTCATAAAAAGGACATCAAAGTACAGTCTATTGCTCAGTATTAGTGCACACACCTTGCCATTTACACCAGTATGATTCTAAGTCCTCCTGGAGATTTGGAAGAACCTGGTACGGCCCCGACACCAGCTCTTCTCTAGTCATATTTGGCCTGTGCCTTCCCAAACATCTTCAGCTGAGCAGAACAAAGCCCATCTCACTCTGGCACGAGCATGTTTGGGCAGGGATCAGTGTACGCGATAGCGGCCATCTGCATCCGTACAGGATTTCAGCATGGTTATCCTCTGGACAGATAATCCATGGTTGTGTGTAACCATTATTTCGCTTGTGCTGTGTCTTACTGCATGGCACACATTTTTAAGCATATGCATACATGTGTACACGAGGAACACATACAAGGAAAAGCAAATGCATCCAAACCTTCTCCATACTCAGACCTGTTCCAAAGATGAAAAGGAGCCACTAACTTTCATTTCTCCCCCACCGGTTCTCTTTCGTTCAAATCTCCAGCAAAGCTAAAAGCTGAAGCGCAGAATTAAGCGAAAAGCAACATCTGTCTCGGTGGCACTTCCAATTTAGCTCTGCAGAGTGAAGAATTTCAAATTAGGTTTGAGAAACCCTCACCGCTCTTCGTCGGTTTGTGATCACTCAAACGTAACGCAAAAATTCTGACAAAGGTTCTCCACCTCTAAGTTGAAATCTCATAGAAACTTCCCAACATTAGGCTGAAAAGGTGGCTACTCCAGAAAACAAAATGACAAATTTTTACATTATGGCCATATTGGACACAGCCTGCTACAAATACATCAGACTCCTTCTGCTGTTATGTGCACAATATCAGAAGCTGTGTGTCAAAATTAATGTCTTGAAGGGAGAAAGTCAACAATGGGATTCCTCCAGAAATTAGGTATTTACCAGCAGAGTAAAGGGCATGCTACCCTTTTTATTGCCTATTTAGCAGAAGCGATTAATATTTTCACCAGCCTCCGTGTGCAAATTCCACCGAATACAGTGCGATTTGCATACATCTGTATATGAGAGGAAATATTTGTAAAAGATTCAAAGAGCAGCATCTCAGCCTAGCATCAAAAGGGTTTTTTGTTTTCCAGCTGGCCAGCATTTGGGGCTCATCTCTGCCTTACTTTGCCACAACTAAAACTATTTCCTACTGGTACAGCAGTTTAACAGTTTATTGCCCCTGATGTGTGCGATAAATATAGCAGCTTCA
Source organism: Opisthocomus hoazin (assembly GCF_030867145.1). Lineage (NCBI taxonomy): Eukaryota > Metazoa > Chordata > Aves > Opisthocomiformes > Opisthocomidae > Opisthocomus > Opisthocomus hoazin. Next base: position 5,221,281 of record NC_134419.1, on the reverse strand, counting down.
AACCTTTTAGAAATATTAAAGGTTTTACGGCTAGATGTGTGACAGCCTTGATTAATCCTGTGCAGACAGCAAGAGTCAACGTGTGCAGATACCTGCAGTCAGGACTTTCAAAGTTCTAAGAGTTTTCTTCGATGAAGAAGCTTTGTAAAATATGGCTTGTGACATGCAGCACTGGGAGAGAATTTTAATGCTGCAGTAGACACTATAGTTTGCAAGAAATTAAAAAAAAAAAGGGCTTGTACAGCTGGAAACAACTTTTTTGATCTGGAAAAAGAAACTAGAAGATGAGGCAGGATGAGCTAAAACAGAGTTGGTGGGTCTACCCAAGCACAGCTTCATGGGTATCTACATAATTTTTCACCTAAATGTAGCCATTTTTTAATCAAAACAAAATTTTCTAGAATAAACTCAGTCTCTAGGGCTCTCAGGAGTCTATTAGATGGTTATCAGATAAACAACACATTAAGCGAAAGCAGTACCATGTACAATCTTGCTCTATGGATCACAAAAAGAACCCCTCGGTGCACACACGCGACGCAAACGGGTGACGATGTGTCCCCGCGGTGTGCCCGATGGACGGACCCAAGGCGGCACAGCCAGCTGGAGAGCATGTCAAGGAAGTCAAACATCCCCGCGGACGACGTCGAAGCAATGACTCTTCCACAGCACGTGAAGGCTGGTGCTTTCACAGCGGGCACCTTGATGCTGCGCGAAGAAGTGCTGGAACAGCACGAAGGCAGGTGGGATGGCTTTAACTACGGCCACAAATGAGGTCAGCCTCCTGCATCAGCGTTCACTGTCGGCAGTTGGCTTTGGAGCAATTGTAAGAAAATATATTTGGTTACCAGAGTTAAACATGTACCCAACCCACCCCGTTCTTGGCAGAGGAGAGCAGGAACACTTGCTTTTGGAGCGCAGCAGGGAGTAACTTCCTTGGTCGGATACAAACCCTGAAGGTAGGAGGATGCTCAGGATTTATTTCACACCTAGTTAGCTCAAAGGCATCTCACTCTTCTTTTGGAACCTGTGCTGTGGCTTTATACTGGACAGCTAAAATAACAACAAATTATTCCTGGTTTTAAAATTAGAAATTAAAAAATAAATTTAAAAAAACTAAAGAATGGGAGATACCTGCCTCAGAGAGGCCATGGGGCAGGTTGTTACACTCCAGCCCCAGCTTGATTATGATGACAAATGGCAGAGGAAACCTTCTTGTTCACCCAAACAAAGATCAGCTGCTATCGTTTTCAAGTTTCCATAGCAATGTGATAGTCCAGCATAAGCAGAGCTTGGGGGAGTATGGAGAAACAATACAATTCAATTATCTCCATAATTTCAATTGGCTGATTGGGGTAGGGGGAAGCCTCAGGAAGCCGTCCCGCTTTCAAGAGAAGAAGAATAATCTCTTTATCTTTGGTCTTTTAATTCTGTCAAAGATGGCCTAAATTACAGAGTGACAACTTGCAAAGCAGGAACATATTCTCTCCTTAAATCAGGTCTGGAAATGCCGTGAGATGAACTCTGATAATGCAGCCTGCAAGCCCTGGGAGCCAAAGCTGTGCAAAATTGTTTAATATGGTCAAATCCTTTAATCCTCATATCTGCTGATGCAGAAAACAGAATATTTCTGCCATTTATTACCAGAAACATTACTTTCAAACTCCATAAATGTTGCCTGAAGATCTTCTGCGGTGGCGACAGGAGAGGTCTGCATTTCCTTTGCTGGACAATTTTGATTCTAATTTATTTAGGCACAAAGCAATACACAGAAATGAACAACCGTTGATTTTTCTTCATCTTCTTCAACAATTTATTTCAAGAACAACTCTACGCCTTTTCATCTTCTTCTTTACTATCTGTAAAGTTCAGGAACTTGAATGCCCTGAAAAACTTCGGAATTGATCGGACTTGTAATGAAAAAGGATCTCTCTCTCTCCCCCGTAACACAGGAAAATAAAATATCGTTAACTCCGCAGGACAGTATACTGAAGATTGATCAATCCCTCTCTTTTCCTACCATCCCATAACACAAGAGCAAAGGGGTCAGTTGGTAATTGCCAGTAAATTTGGAACGAATAAAAGGAAATACTTGTTCACACAGCCAGCTTGAAGAATTTCCTATCACGGAAAGCCATCAAGTCAAATGCTCCAGCCAGATTTTAAACAGGCAAGAAGATTTTTGTGAGCGGTGATACCCGCGCCGAGCAGACGGGATAGAGGGCACAGCACCCAAGGGAGAGAAGAGAGCAATAAGGTAATGATGATTACATTTCATGCTTCAAAGCACAACACAACAGGAGCCGGGAAGGATGCCCACACCCCATGCTGAGCTCGTTGGCGAGAGGAGTTAGCCGAAGCTGCAGACACGAGCCCTGGGCTTCACAGGGAGAACTCAGTTTGTGCCCAGATATCAACATTTTTGAGGATGCTCCGCTATCAATGGAGGATCTTCACGGTACAATCCCCTTTTCCCAGCACAGAGAATGGTGGGACGTCTTGGGGCTCATGGTGCTGGGAGGGGCTCGGGGAGGAGGGGATGCAGAAGGCCGGCTCGAAGCTCCCAGCCCATGCCAACCACGCTGGGTCCCCCCCAGGGGCTGCTCCCCGGGGCGCACCCCCCACTCCTGCCGCACGCTGCTGCTTTGCAACCCTCTCCCAGCACCACGTACAGGTCGCAGAAGATACCGGCGGGCACAGGTAGCAAGCCAGTCTCTACGGGCAGCTTGTCACCAGCCGCGCTTCCAATTCTTTTGAGCACAAAGCATCCGTGAGGCAGGAGGGGTTGCATGGCACCTTGCAGGGACACGGCTCAAGGACCGACCCATGGGCCAACCTGCCGCACTGACAGGCACATCTTTGTGCGCTCCGGCATTTATTCCACCCTTAAACAGCACTTGATGCCTTTGAAAACTCCTCTCTCTGCCGTCGCTGCTGGAAGGCCACGAGTCCCGTCCTCACAGATGTTTGGGGCGATGCTCGCAGGCGATCAAACAAAATCCTACAAAATAACTGTTTATTTGCTGTCAGCCAGCTCCGTAGCAGAAGCAGCCTGGCCTACTAAGAAGCCAGTCAGCAGCATTCGCTTCGGAGACCAAAGCTGAGATATCGGCACGCAGGAAGAAGTACATAATTTGTCCAGATGCAGCGAGGAACCGAATGACTAATTCATGAAAGTGCGATTGATTTTGATGAATCAATGCATTGCAGGATCGTGGGGAGGAGGGGGAGGCGTCGGGCATTTTACAGGCTCAGCGACAGGGTCCCACTTTGATCTGGGAAACAAAGACAACCTTCTTCTGTATCAGAAGGCAAGCCCTGATTTTTTTTTTCAGCCAAAAAGTGGCTTCACTCTTTCAACAGACAAACATCCCCTGTCTGGACATTTCGCAAGGTCCAGATGCTGCAAACTCAACTCCCTTGGGTAACCTCATTCAAATCAGTTAAAACACCCCATTTTTAAGAACCTTGACAGTGACTGATTTAGAATCTGCCCCCAACCGGCACCAAAAACAGTTTTGATAGGAAAAAAATATATACAAATCAGAAAAAACAATGTTAGCTGTTCACATATTCCCATCGCTAAATTGCTGGGTTTTAAAACAACCTGTTTCAGATGGAAGCATCTGAAAAGGAGAAATACACATTTATATTTTAATGGGAAAAAAACAATTTTCCACAGCAAGAAAAGATAAATGAGAAATGGCCCCAGTTAAGTAAAAAGGAACATGAAAATCTTTGCTTTCCCCGTACTTCAATTACAGATAAGTGGGAGACCAAACACATTACTACCTTCATGTTTCAATCACTCTTTGTCTATGAAATTTCATAATATGCACTTCCTAGCTCTTCTCTCTCTTTTTGCAGATCATGAGCAAAACTGAGACACTGCCTGGTTAAAGCTAATTCAAAATCCGTTCTCTGCTGGGATACAAATACATTTCTGCGTATATTAGGAGAGGGAAAGTTGATGGCGGGTGACTGGCTCCGAGGCTGACTTAACGTTTGCCATCAGGCAGAAATGCACACTCACAAATACACCAAGACCAGCAAATCGCTCCCTCATTTTTATTCCCCAGGCACCAGCCTGCAAGGAAAACTATTTATGCTTTTTCCTCACATTATTATACAAAGTAGTATCAAACAAACTCTGATTCTCTGCGCTGTATTTTCCATTGTGCCAACCGTATGGGAAATCATTAGCTTTGATCTTTTGGAGGAGAGGACAGAAGGAGAGGTGGAGTTATCAAAACAGGTATTTTATTCCAAGCCTTAGCTCTTTAGGCCTCTGAACAGATTTTCATGACCCAACAAGGCTTTCAAGTACCTGTGGCACTTAAAAAATGCTCACCTCTACTGAGAAGGTGAGAGCAAGGGTTTCCACCGGCTTGGCGAGCATCTTCTGCTCTTGTGAAAGACAACGCGGTCAAGGAAGAAAATCGATCCCTGCTCTAAAGCATAATCATGACTTCAGCTAAGACAGACAGCTGAGCAACTGAGCGCACGTATTTCAAAACCTGCCCTTTGAGATCTCTTTCTTATTTAACCTGGAGATTTGAAGAAGTGAAGTCAGAGAAAACCTGCATGCAATAAAAAGAAATAACTATTTTCTTATTTCCAGGCACACCAAAGCCTCGCAGAAGGCTAAGGGACACGCATGGGTCAGGAAGCAAATCGGCAAATTCTTGTTTCTGAAGAAGAGTGCTTCAGGAGAGGCTCAGAAATGAACACCGCATGTGCGGCTCCAGCCCTTTCAGGGTCACCTCTTATTTCTTTTTTAATAAAATAAACATTACCAAGATTTAAAATGTCCCTCAGGCTCCAAAACACGTTGGTCACCCCAAGGAAGTGGTCTGAATCGCTCTGAAAATGAAACTTCAAATCAAAGGCCTAGATCGTCCCTCTGAGGATTTCCCATGGCGGCTCTAGCAGGGACAACCCCGGGGACTCCCCCGAGCAGCCCTCGGAGGCAGAGCCTTGCTGGGCGAGCGGCCGGCGCGCATGGCGGCAGCGACACTCCCCAACGGGTACTGCTCGAGCCCTGGTTTACCCCACCGAGCTGCCGTGTGTCCTTTCCCTTCGCGTGCCAGCAGCACGTAGTCTCCGAGGACACGCTGAACGCTGGTAGCTCTCTGATGATGCAGGTTCCTACTTGACCTTTACAATTACCACACATACTGCGAGCTGACAACAGGCAACTGTTGGCTGCAGTCACTGATTTCCAAAGCAAGATGTCCAAAGGATTGAAGTATATTTTTCTCTAATTAAAAAAAATCTAAAACCCATGCATAAATCACCTGAAATGGGATCTGACCCAGAAAACTGTACACTACTGAACTCCGACGTGACAGGCAGAAGTAACTGTAATAAAGTACGGAAGGCTGGACTGAAATTCAGTCCATCTGCCTGCAGAGGGGACAGGGATGGCTCTCCCAGCCCTCTGCAAGCTTCCCAGGTCTGGGATAAGTGAGGGCCACGTGCTTTGGTACAGCTCCTCAGCCCAACACCATCTTCAAAGAGCAGATGGGGCAAGGGTCTACCCTGCCTGGCAGCCAACGCACCTGAACCCAGAGGGAAAATGGAGAACAGAGTGTCGCCAAGGGTAATTTTAATTCTCCCCCACTATAGGATGATAGAATTATTAAGGTTGGAAAAGACCTCTAAGATCATCAAGTCCAACCGTCACTCCAACACCACCATGGCTGCTAAACCATATCCTGAAGTGTCACATCCACGCGTTTTCTGAACACCTCCAGGGATGGGGACCCCACCACTGCCCTGGGCAGCCTGTTCCAATGCCTGACCAAGGATCGAAGGTCTGAGGGAATGACCACATCAGTGTGAATGCCCAGCACCGCAGCAGGAATAGTGGTGGGAGAAAACAGAAGGACACTGTGAAGATAAAACGTGTTGAGAAAGAGCCAGTGGGAAGAAGCAAGAGAACTGAACCATCTTTAGAAAATGAAAAACTCAACCACCCAGACCAGCTCAGCCCAGGAATGTGCATTATTGACAGCCTCGGTGGGGATGGCGCGGTGGAAACGATGCGACCCACCAGAGCTACCAGCTGGGAGCCCCTTGCTGCTGCTGTCCTGTGGCTTCCCAGAGGTGGACGGCTTGTACCAACAACCTCCCATCCCCGCTTGCCTTTAATAATCCAGAGAAGTCCAGTTCCTGCCTCTGCCCAGGAACAACTTTCTTTGCTTCCCCTCCCTCCTGCACTCCCTGCCCTGGCTTCCCTCCAGGACTGCCCCAGGAAATCAAAAGGAATCCGTCGGCACCGCTCCGCACGGGAGGAGCAGGGACAGCACTGAGTGACAGACAAGATGCACAAACATAACTCACTGCTGTGAAAGCAATTAACGGCACTCCTGAAACATTTTTCCCAGTAAGAGACATTCAAATTCAGCCAATCTGTCACAATCCTCCGTTTGTCATTGTCATTTTTACCATTGTCACGTTATTTGATGCTATTAGGCAGACAAAAGCGAGTTGTAAGAACAACTGAAATAACCCTGAGTTGATAAAATAAATTAGCTCAGAAATTTGTATACAGAAATACTAAGCAAAAAGCAAAATGATGTCAAGGTTGAAAGAATTAGGAATTGAATTTTAACCAGCCCACATGTTTATGGCTGATTTCCTGATGAATATTTTATTTTTAATAACCTTCCTATCACATTCACTAAAAGGTCTTACCAAGGATGGATCAGTAAACAAATCTGAAGGGGAAAAAAGGCTGCTCGGAAACATGAGACACTTTCAAAGCTCAAACTCCCTGGGGAGGAAGAGTCAAAAGGAACAAAGACAACTCTTAGGATGAAAAGGGAAGACGCTGTATGACTAAATAAAAGAGCGATATTTGATAGGTACAAATTGGATATGTTTCCTGCTTCACTCCTGCTGCTTAAAAATGTCAAGTCCCTATGCAGATTTGCCAGAATAAACATCTCTCGCTGTACAGGCAGGGCTTAGACTTGGGCCTAACTCTGCAATCGAAACCTTTCCACCGGTTCTCCAGCGCTGACGCGTAGCAGAGGGCTGGAGACACGCCGTCGAGCGCATCGCATCTGACGAGGAACGCCGTTTGTACCGCCACGGGGTGCGACGCTCTGGTAGCTGGCAAGTCTCCCCACACACATTTCTTTCATCAAAAGATAATCTCCATTTTCACCTTCAAAAAGGGCAGGTAATTATTAATGCCTTCTTTTTACCCAAATATTTTAAGCAACTAATTGTTGCCCATGGGAGAGAATTTAATTATTTCTGATGAACAGCCAAGACACAGAATCGGGAGAACATGACAGGAAGAGTGTGGAAAATTTGTTCCAGTGCTTAACAGTGTGGCTATCTTGCCTTTTCATCCTGAAACGCCAGGCATTGACTTTTTTCCCCCTCCCAACTGATTTCACACAATCTTCAGTTTAGCAATCCAAAGCGTACCCAGCTGCAAAAGGATCGCAGCTCCCTGGGCCAGGGCATCTGCGGTTTCCCACCACGAACAGGGAAAGCGCACGCAGGTCTCTGGGCAGCTCAGCAGCAGGACTGGGCTCGCCCGTCTGACACTGGTTGGAACAAGGAGCCACCTCGTCCCCCCTGCTCGATGTGCTCAGCCGAAAGGCAGACGCAATGGACCATGCAAAACAAAATACCAACCCCTTATGGCCTTTACTAAACAGGAATGCAAGTGCCTAGCGAGGCAGCTCCGCGTTCAGGAGACAGGAGCTGCCTTGCTACAACGGGACGGCTGCCTGTCCGTAAGCAGACAGGATCGGACACTCTGGAGGATGCACAAAACCCCTGGCTTGTATGGAATATCTTGTCCAGAAAAGACTGATTCTTCTAATTTTATGTCAGCTGAGGCTTGCCATGTGACCTGGAGCGTGTGGGTTTACACCGCTCTTAAAAAAAATAACTATTACTATCACTCACAAACATTTCCTTTGGTTTCCTGCTCAGTAGCATGCATGCGCAAACCAGAATATTATTTATGGAACAAGGCACTGTTTCATTCCTGTTCTTTAATGGAAAGAATATTTCGCATCAGTTGATCAGGTAGGTGATTCATGTGCAACAAAGAGCTCTCTAATGCATCTCCTGGATACAGCAGGTTTATCACACACTGTACGCTTGAACCTAGTCACGATGCATCGTATAAGGGCTGATTCTGCATTCCTACATTAATGATGCCTATACTGAGGGCTGCAGGTATAGAAATGGCAGGACAAAACAAGCATATGTGAATGGGTACATGCTACTAGATTAGGATAAGTGAATGCAGTAGCAGGCTGGACTTGAAAAGAAAGAAGATCAAACACGAGAGAGAGAAAACGCATCTCAGCACTCTCCCTTCCCAACCAGTTACACAGCCGGGCACTGGGAAACAGTGCATTTTGCAAATTTCCCCATAGCAGGCATAAAAATAATGCAGAGGAAGCAAGTATCGTATATCCTCCCATGACTTCACATTGTCGTCTTCCAACACGGTACTGTTGTCTTTCACTAGTGCCACTAGTTTCCTTCCATCCCATTTCAAAAGGACTTCTCCTGCTCTGTGAGGAAACAGTGAAATTAGGAGAACCGTGCTGGTAGATAGCTGACAAAGAAGGTCCTACCAGAATGCATCCTACTATTGATGCTACCTCCTTAGAGACAGCCCACGGTGTGGGTCACGGAGGAGCATGGTGGAGGTGTGAGTCCGAAGACGCCGCAGTGCCGCAGCTGCTGTCCCCAGGAGAAGCGGCAGCAGCGGAATGGAGGCAGGAGTTCCTACAAGGGGTGCGTGGGACCAGCCCTGACCATCGCCAGCTCCACCTTCCACCAGCAGAAACTTTTCGTACAACCTGAGTTCAACGCTTTCCTTTTAATGGTAAAATTCCTAAGAGACGGTGCAGACTAGCACAGACAAACAGCAAATAAAACCTGCAAAGTACACTTGCGACAAGCCTGGGTCAGTGAGAAACGCCTCAGGTTGCTTGGAAATTACTGCACCCTCCACGTCCTGCCTCCGAAAAGCCACTCAAACTCAGGAAAACTCCAGCCCTCCACGGAGCGAACACGAGCAATGCCGGGAGTCCTAAGGAGCCATTTGCACATCATAGATTAAGAAGAGGGAATAGTTCATCTGCACTTACAGACCAACGCAGACCTATGTTGTTTGCTAAATTCATGGAAATAGTAAATGCATTCTCAAAACCCTGTCTAAGCTGCATGCATCCAACTAAAACCAGTAAGGACAGTTTAAATATGAATTTGAGTAACTTACCCTTAAGGAAAATATGGGTAACCTCAAATTACAGCAACCCTCTAACAACAATTATGCATCTTCCCAGAGAAAACCCAGGTAGAATTTGTGAGTCCTCACCCCTGTGGTCAAAAAACCTACAGCGGGATTCATTTTTGTTGGTTTGCTCGTGTTCTTATCAAAGATTATACCTGAATTGCAAGCTGACTGCTCAGCAGATCGTTCCACTTAACGAAGTATCTGGATAACGCTCCCAACCTGCTGATGAAAAGAGCTGCAAAACCGGTGCGTTCATTAGCACCCAGCCCCTCAGCAGAGAACAAGAGCAGCTCGCTCAGCTCTCGCTCACCAGCCATCTGCAACCAAAAATAACATTTTTGGGAGCTTTGATGCTCGCTCTGAAGTAACAACTTTGTTAGAACTGTTGTTTCCATTTGTCTCTACCCCTTCCAAAAAGATTCGTTCTCAAGCTTTCCTGAACATAAGCCTAATTTAACGAGGCACCTGTTTCGCAGAAAATCCTGCACCCTTTGCAATCATGCAGAGAGGTTTTGAAACCTGATTGAAATAACCCCAAAACGGTATGTTAGCCTGTATTTGATCTCTATTTTTTCCTAAATTTAAGTGGGTTTTCCCCTGTTGTTTTTTTTCTTTTTTCCTTCCATATTCTCAACTCTTTCAGATGTCACATCACAGTGCTCATCAGCTGGGAAGCACCTCAGAAAGTGCGGATTACGCACGAATAAACTCCCTGTGAGGAGAAAAATTCAGCCACAAGAGCTGGAAGCTGCATGTGCTAAGCATCAAGCTTTGCACTTCTTCCTCCTTCTCTACCTCCCTTTTGTCATCTGTGTGATTTATCTCCCAGTTTGTATTTCGGGCAGCTTTATGGCATAACAAATCCAGGCTAAAACTATTTGTTTCTCAACTTTCGAGAAATACAGAGTATAGGTAAAAGTCCGGTATATCATTTTGACCATCCACCTGCCAACTGAATATTATTTTCCACAGTATATATTTTAATACTTCCTCCCATCTGAATATCCAATGTCCTAAGAGACATGATTCATACCATCACATCCTCTGCACTATGATGAAATGCTGCCAAACACACCCCTAATTTGTATTTATTTTTCACATTGGCACACTTCATTGCAAACTTATGTCTAATTTGTTTCCTTCTGTTGCACTCTCGGTCTATTATTTCCGTGCCAGCTGTGTGCTTCCAACTAGCTCTCGCAAGTTCTACGAACACCTGCATTCCTATTTTCAAGGTGAAGGCATTTTGTTCTCTTTTTGCCTATGTTCCTTATTTCTCTCTTGTTTTTTATCTGCAAATCTTCTCAAACTGAGATCATTAATTTGCACACTTACTCCCTCTCCCAGCTCATTAATGAAGAGGTTAAATACAACCGGACCTAACACCTTTCCCAGCAAACCCCATTAGGTACCTCTCCCGACTGCAACACTTGGCTATCCATCATTCAGCTCCTCTTGCACAGCCTCTTGGCCACGCTTCGCATCGCAACGCTCACTAAACTAATTTGTCAAATAGATTTCTGAAAATGCTATCTCCAATGCTTTGGAAAAATCCAAATTTATGACATTAATTGCCTTATCTGCTGCCAACAGAGCGGTGATTCTGTTTTAAACCACAGTGCGCTTTCTTAGGATTTACTCTTTCTAAACTTCTATTCTTTATTGCACTTAGTTTCATTAGCCTTCTAACACTGGTGATTTTAGCTCCACTTATTTTACTGATGATAGAAGATATTTTTCAAATGGAACTGCCAGAATCACTTTACATACTGTTTTCAAACTGATAGTCTATTAGCTTTTCACCAGGTAACCCGTGATTCCTCCAATTTTATCAGCTCCACTTTACTATAATTTGCCCGTTTTCTTTACACAGTGACTGCTAATTAAATCCCCGCAGGTGAAGTTCATTCCTCTGCAGAAGACCAACATAGGTGTGTCTATCTTTAAAGTCTTGTTTCAAATGGAAGAAAGGGATTTCTTTCTCTGTTAAAGAAAAGAAGAAAGGGGGGGGGGGGGGGGGGGAAGAGCAAGTGCAGTCAGTTGAGGGTGTAGGTACCCAACTCAGGGATGTTGTCTTACACCCTTCAGCTGAAAATCCCACTTAATGCTGTTTTAGACACACGGACATCCCATCGGCTGGCCCTGGCTACTGCTTCAGAAGGTACTAATTAGCTCAAGGCTTGTAACATGGCACCTCTAAACGTTACACGAGCCCATCAGCTCCTCCACTGCCGCTCCGCTGCAGAGTCTCCAGCTTAACTCCTTGGGCTCTGTGACTCCACAGCATCTGCCCTTCCTACGCTGCAAAGGGTCAAGGGCTCTCACTGTGCTCCTCCTCACCCTTCATCCCTTACATCCACATTTATTCCCTCTAGCCTTGCTACTATATTCTTGGATGCCAGAAATAACGTACAAAATATCCCTTCACAACTGCTGGGCAAAATATTGCCCCGTCATAATGGGGCTATCAATCCTCATTCCCTGGAGCCAGAAACTAATCTTCCTCTTTGCTACAGAAATGTTTAAGAATTATTTTAGCACCTTAGCCATTTGAGTTACTCTTTAAATAGACCCTTCTCTTCACTTATTGCAGGCCTGCTCTCCGTCTTGAACTTCCTTGTCCTTTATAGATTATTTCTAAGGGAGCTTTTTTCTTCTTTTTGCTGACTCTAACTCCAGCTTATCTTTGTCCTTTTGCATTTAACTCAGCTCTGTATTCCTCTTTCACTGCTTTGGCTGTTTCGACACACGCTTTTAGCCTCCGTCTCTGAGAAGTCCCTCTTTAAGGCACAGCAATCACTGATTGTTCCATATATCCCTTCCAGCCATCCCACTTTACCTCCTAAAACTTTCTTAATTCCTCAAAATATGGTTTCCTGAAACCTCTGTATTGCGGCTTTCTGTGAAGCTAATATATTGCTTCTTTTATCTCTGGTTTTCATTTTCGTCTCTATTGTGCAAGCGTGTTTGTGGTTGAGCAAACCCATCTTGTACAATTTCCCAGCTGCATCTACAAAGGCGCTGAACTTGATAGAGACGTAGTGCAGTCTGCGGTCATTATTAACCCATTAGCTTATAACTCACCCGCCTGCTCGTTCCCCTGAGCCTTGCCTGCCTGGTCCACCCACTTCTGGATGGATAAATGGGATGCAGCCTATGACACACCTAGCTCTTTCTCACGCAGTGTGGAAAGCCTCAGCAAACTAGTTGAGAGCCTGTAATTGAATTAAATATAAAAATATTTAATTAGATTAGATTTAGATTAAAAAGAACTGAGGGAGAATGTGAAGATACGGTTAAAGCAGGAGTGCAAAGGCCAGCATTACAGAAGAACCTGGCCAAGGCATTAAGAATTTGTACTAACGGTTTTCCTAAGCAGCATATAAAACAATAGATTTTCTTTTATTCTTCAAAGCAATTTTTGTTTGGATTAGAACAGAATGTAGTTTTCGATCTTCTCTATTGTACGATGAAGAAAATGAATGAAGACAAGACCTCAAAATGAAAGGACAGTTATGTACATCATAACAGCTAATGACTAGCACATACTTTAGGGATATGGAAGCTGCAAAGAGACTAAATTATTTTCTGTGGATAATACATGATGGTCATTTAAAGCCACGTATATTCTCCAGCTGGTTGCAGTCTTGTTAGCTGTCATTCTGACAGCAGAGAAATAATTCCCATATTCTATTGGCGGGCAGCTTAGATTCCCATTTGTGGACCCTCATGCAAATTCTGGCATTAGTCTGAATGAGCGCACAGCCCCTCTTCTGCCCATCCCCTGCAGTGTTCTGCATCCGTCACTAAGGCCTGCTCTTCACCTCCTCCCCTCTTTGCTCAAAGGACGCAATTTCAGCTTCTCAACACTGTTTTAATATCTAGAATACCTGCTTGAGCGGGGTCGCCCATCTCTGCGATGCTGTGCTAGCTTCACACAGACCTGCAGACTCAGTTTTTGATTCTACAAACACTCCGACATAGGCAGTTTAACCAATATAGATTTATCGCTTAGAAAGGGCAAGCTACACCCCTCCGAGTCCAACGGGCGCCATCCTCCCCTCCAGCAAGCGCTGGTGCTAATTAGCATTGAGGCCCTCTGAGATACTGAGGATGCAATCAATGGAGCATTCCTCCAGTCCGTGTCTCTGCTGAGCAAACTGGCGTTTCATCGCAGGGGCTACTCTCAACTGCAGCCAGGAACAGCTCAGCCCAGCTCAGCCGGCGAGAGCCGAGGTCCCACACGGACCTGGTCCCACACAGACCTTCCCCCAAGCCATACCCTGGTCCAGGAGCCCCAGGTATTTCAGCAAAGTTAATGATCTTGAGGGCCACTCTGATGGGTACTGCTGGACTGACCACGTTTACCCACCTCACAGCTAAAAGAAAGGGCTAAGCTGTGGAAAACAGTCAGATCTACTAAATTTTGGGTGTAGACGAACCCCTCCCAGGGAGCAGGAGCTAGAGCCATTTCAGAGCCCAGAGGCTTCCCGGCAGTCTGGATTTGAGCCATCGCTTTCACAGCGCACGCAGGGAGGATGGCATGACTTCAGCTTTCCTCCCATTTACTCTTTGCACAGCGGAAAGATAACTTGTGCAGTTCAGAAAAATCTGTATTCTTACAAGGGAGTTGTTCTCCTCTCGGTCGGTAAGCCCTTACACCAACACACACACGCCGAGCAGGCGAGGAGAAGCTGGGACCCCTCAGACCTCGTGCCCTGGATTCCTGGTGGCTTCTCAGGGTGGGCTACTTTGCAGCTAAAAACTGAATTGCTGACAATATGCAAAAGAAAGAGGATTTAGCCAGAACACAAATAACCTTTTGGCCTTAATTTGTTCTTCAATTTTACACTCCTCTTGCGCTCCTCTGGAAGTCCCTCAATACAGAATAAAGTCACAGTGCCACAACGGATCTGCATCTTTCCTCCCACACCAACAACACTGAGTGCTCTGAAGAATCTCGTTTTTCTTCCAGTGATCACTCTGAACAGTGATTTTACCTCTCCCTTCTCTCCTAACCCACCCCAACACAACCAGAATAGAAGCAGTTTTCTCCCTTTTAATCTGACATTGTTTAACAATGTTGCTTCTTGTGAAAATCTGTTGACATTATACAGAGATAAAATACCAGGTTTCCTTGTTCACCAACAATTTCTGTTCAGTTTTAGCACTTTCTAGCCTCATCTTAAGAATATATGACAGAAAAATATAAAGCACAGCTAAGTTTTTTCAGCAAATTCTTTTCAGGCATTAAAAAGAAGGGGAACATCCAATAATCACGAATTGTTTCAGCTCATCATCTACGCCAAGGAAGGATTCTCAAACCTTATTCCTCTTACAATGGGAAGCTGGTAACATCTCTGAAAGGAGCATTTAATACTTCTAAATATGTAAACAATATTGTTCTAAGAGTCCGGCTCCTTCTGAAGGACAGAAGCAAAATACATATCTGTGATGACTCACTAATTTACACAGCTTTGTGGGGTGTTCAGATGACCTAGTGATGAGTTCATTCAGACGTGCGTACTAAAACAAATTAACAGAAGATTTGTATTTAATTATCTTAGGAATAGACACTTCTATTTACACCTTCTTTTATTTTTATTTTGTGATTGCCTAAACACTTTTGTGAAAAGAAGATGCTGCCTAACAAGGCACCGCAACTAAGAGGTTAAAAGCAGATTAAAATAAGCAGGGGGAGAAATTGCTCTTTCTTGTAGTAGTTGTCTACTGGGTAATAAACGCTGCAGAATTTATGCCATTTTGGAAAAAATACCATAGAAAACAAAATATTGCAGGTTTAAGTATCTTAATTATGGAAATTTCATATTCAATGAACTCTTGCCAAAATAAACTGTGCACATTATCTAAAAAGCAAATGTTAATTAAAACTGTATCTTGATAGCCTTCCTGGCTCACAAGGCATCCTGAACGTGTGAGATTAAACAAGGTACTTCAGCTGCAATCAGTCCTCCGGCAATGGGTTTCACTTCATTTTTTTGATGTATGTAGGACCAAAAGAAGTCACCACACATTGATGGCCCCTGGCAGCACCTCATCTTTTTGTCTCTAACATTCTGAATCTACAGTACATATTTCACAGACTCCATTACAGCTGAGAATAGGTTCACGCAAAACTCTACAATAAACAAAAGACTAAGTTCCAAACATTAATTAGCTGCTTCACACAAAGATCTCCATTTATCATTGTACCCAGTGCACACAATAATTAAAGCCATAAAGAAAAGAGGATGCATTAGTATTTCTGTACTCCACAGGCTCTGAGGAGGGATGGCCACGGGTTACTGAAGAGGCCAGCAAGTTCTTATCCAGCTTCAGCTGGGGACCAGGTAAGTCACTGCTCTTCTTTGCATCCATTCTTACGAATTCAAGAAGAACAATAATATAATGCATGTGCAAGTAAGGAGAGAGACGGTCCACTGCCGAGGTTCTCACCCAAGAATTTGGTTCAGTACTGTGTTCTGCACACATCTCTGTAGGTTTGTCTCATCACAGAGACACTTCAAGAGCAGATGTAACGGGCGCTGCATCAAAGTACAAGTAAAGCATTGCTCTAACAACAGAATCCTGTAGCAATAAAAATGCAGGTACTTGGGCATATTAAGGTACATAAAAATGCATCCAAGCATGCTGGAAATGCCTTTATGGCCTGTGGTACAGCCTGATGTACCACGTCATTACTGCTACATCCACCCCAGCGAAGTCAATTAAGGAAACACAGGTGGGCATCCCAATGCAAAGTCAAAAAACGATCGTTCCCCCCGCATCTGTGGCCTGGTTTGTGCCTCTTGACCTCATGCACTTGAATGAGGCCTGAAAGGTGGGAGCTCAGTTGCTCTCACTCAAAGCAGGAAGAGCAGCGATCCATCCACCGAATCCCGGGGCGTCTATTCCTCTTCATAAACTACAGGTGAAATTTGGCCAACCATACTCCTACCCCAAGTGTTTTGGGAAGGTGAGGCAATCAGTTATGGGTTGAATCCACCTCCTTCCTCCCCAAGAAGAGAGCTGTACTGTCTTCCTCCAAGTATTTCTGGAGAAGGAGGGCAAGCAAGACTCTGAGGAACTCAGGTACAAATGAAGGAAAGATCATTGCCTGTAGTCAGTAACAGGCAAGATATCAAGAGACTTTATCAGAACCCAGTTACCAAAATAAGGCTTCTTTACATCCTGCTAAAAAAGCTGAAGGCAAACATAATGCACCATGAACACTGACATGTTCACGACAGTAAAAGAGGAATACATTTTCTCAGCATAAGGTAGTACATATCTACATAGTAGTATCATCATAAACCTGTGGCCAAAACATCCGCAGCCATAAGGCTTAGAGCATCCTCGATACCATCTCAGTTCTGTCTGCTTCATAAAAAGCTTCCTGTTAAATACACACATACAAGCACTCATAATCTCAGCTGCTTCACTGCCAACTTCTCCATCAGTTGATTTCAGAAAGAAGATGCTGCAGTTCACATGCAATTACAGACCTCTGGAGCTCAGCTACAGAGGCGATGACACACATCAGCTGCAGCCCTTCACACCTGGCCAGGCTCTTGGCTCTGGGCTACACCGTTTTTCTTCTAACATGAATTAAAGCAGACTGCATACAACAAACTGAATATTTCGGTATCAGGGTTATTCAAAGGTCAGGCCAGAGATTTTGCATGTCCAGTTTCCTGCAGTCTGTGGCAAGCTTGTCAGTATTTAGATTTCTAAGCAGGTTATCTTCAGAGCATTTTTTCCACATGGATTTGCATAAAGAATACTAACAAACTGCAGTAGGGGTCTAACCATGTTTTACAGCTATTTCCCAAATCTTGCTTTTCCCACAGCAGATGAAAAGTCTTTAAAGCTACCTCTAAAAATCACACCATGAAGTGCAAATCTCTCCAGGTTCATTGATCTGGGTGTATCAGTCAATACTGGCTGAGCAACTTATGAAAAACTCAGCGAAGCCAACAAGTTAGGCCCCTGGGAACCCTGAGTGATTTTCCAAATTGCTTAACTGAATCTTCAGGCATCTAAACACCTTTTAAACTCTGGTCTGGGGTGTCTTTAACGCTCAAAACACCTTACCGAGACACAAAAGTGCTTTTATTTCTGTTTACAGAAGCTTCTTAGCCAAAATCTCAGAGAAAGCTGTAGTTTAACAGGTTCAAACCGAGGTGTCCCACGTCCTAGGGAAGTTTTATAACCACCAGCCTCCCAACACAGCTGGTCCGGAGTCTTTTTCAAGGATTGTGTTTAAAATCTTAGGCCTGCAGCTCTCTGTGGGAATGTCAGCTTGTAAGAGAAATACTGAGCTTGGAGTCTGAACTCATGACTCCCATACACCAACGAATTGCACAGCCCCTACATCACAAAGCTGACCCTATTTTATTTGATCTTAAGATGTTCCTAAATCTTGCCTCTTTCCATGGTCAAGGGATAGAATTTAGTCGCTGGTAAGCTATTCAGATTTCATACTTTAGGACATCAAAGTATGAATGATGTTTTTCAATTTTCTCCACTTAAGCTTATTAAAAGAAGTATTTTAAAGGGCATTATTCCCTGAAGTTACTGTATACAAAAATCCGCAAAAACCTTTCTCACTTTTGGCTTTGGGTCAACACTGAAAACAGACACAATATATTTCTTTAAGGACATGTCACAGAATTATACACCCATCACTTAAACTCTGAATGGCTAAAATACTGCCTGAGACAAAGGGAACCTCACAGCCCATTTGGTTAAGGGACGCTTTAGGGAAAACACATCCTAATGCAGGAGGATTTCCCGTCCACTGAATTTTTAATATTTTTTTTTCACAAGTTATCCTTTCCCACACTAATAAATGGCTGCAAACTGTAAAAGCATGATGATACCCTGCCTCTACAACGAGGCACTGCACCAGTGCTGTGGCCTGCCAGGCTGCTGCTGCTGAAGGACCCGCTCCAAGTCCCCAGGTCAGCACCATCCTCCTGATGCGGAGTCTATTTCCAAATCCCCCAGCACTGATCTTTGCTCCTGAAGGCAGCTGAAAACAAGCCGTATCATTCCCATTAGACTAAAAAGCACCAGTATCTTGTGAAGTTGCAGCAATATTGTTGGTGGATTTAAACAACCACCGTAAAAGCTTGCAGCGTGAGAACGGCTGACATGGCTGTGTATATCACTCTTTATTACGCTGCTGATAGAAATTTATATCTGTATGTGGAGCTCAAGCCTCAGAGCAGCAACACAACACAGCAAAGCACAAGAGTGTGTATTTTAGAGAGGGGATAGACACGAAGCTTGGTTTTGTTTGGTCCAGCGACAGTGCATGGGGATGGGACTGAAGAGACCAGGATCTAACAGCTGTCCGTGCACTCTGACTTGTGTCAGAACATCTCCTTCTCTCTTCTTCTTCCTTCTCATCTCACCTTTGTCCACCCTACCTGCCCAGACTGACAGCTCTGGGGACAGGCTGCTGTACAAACGATCTGCTGCGGTGGCTGTAGAGTGATCAGCACAGCCAGGGTCCCATTTCAGACCGACCTCACAGGCACTTCCCTAACGAGCACCGACATTCGCAATCACATCATTAATTCACAGAAAACACCAGCATGGGTTGCTGGTGCCACACAGCCACTCGCACCCCAAACCGGCCAGCTCAGTGTATGAAGGATGACTGGAATTTCTGTGGTTTACACGCTTTCCTTCGCACAGAGGGCTCATCAAGACAGCCACTTGTTACTACAGGTTTCAAAGAGAGTCCCGTAGGTGCCTCAGGCTCTGCAGTAAAGAAAGGAAAGGAAAAGAGAGGCCAGAAGATCAAGATCCACCTTGGTTTGGTTGGAAATAAAGCTTTTCTTGCTGTCGAGGTACAGTGGATTTATCGGGCGCTGCCCGGACCCACTCAGTGCACTTGCTGGGGGCTGGCGGCCAGCACAACCTCTTGCTTCCCCCCTCCCACCCAAGTCTGTGCTGGTCTGATGGCGGTGGGCAGGCTGGCAGTTAGCAGAGAGGTGGGGTGTCTCTGGTCACTGCTCCACTACAACGGAGCTGCTTCTGCTGCTGGAAGACGTGGACGGGCTCTGCATACCTAACAGC
Source organism: Opisthocomus hoazin (assembly GCF_030867145.1). Lineage (NCBI taxonomy): Eukaryota > Metazoa > Chordata > Aves > Opisthocomiformes > Opisthocomidae > Opisthocomus > Opisthocomus hoazin. Next base: position 5,201,912 of record NC_134419.1, on the reverse strand, counting down.
AATACGCGGAAAGCTAACACAGCAGTCCACATCTCAACAGGTGTCTCCGGGGTTCAAGCTCATCCAGAAGCCCCTCGGGATGGCACCTTCACGCTGCTGCTCTCAAGACCATATCCCAGCACATGCTAATGAACATCCTGTTTGAAGACAGCAAAGGACACCAATACCTATTTGTTGAAAAAGCAAATCTTCTTCCCAAATGACATACACACACACACACACAACCCTTCTTCACAATTTTCCCTTCTCCCAGCACGTCCTGCAGCCCACACGAGCGGTTGCAAGCCCAGAGCTGGTGGCTGAAGGAACCGCCTGGATGGCTTCGGGAGGCAGCCGAGGTTTTGAAATGGGGATTTTGGCTTTCCCTCCGCAGCATTTATCCAAGGCAGCATTGGCAAGGCTCAGGTTATCCACACTGCGCTGAGCAAACAGCACGCAGCTCATTTATCCGGAGGGGCTTTGTTCAGCTAGGTTTCACGCTCCCAGCTCCAACACAATGTTTAACTCCTCGAAGATACACTACTATACATTTAGATACCAATCACACAAGCCATCATTTTAGATGCCTAAGAAAGTAAAATTAAATACCACGGGGATTATATCAGAATCCAGGTTTAGCTAGTATTTCAGCTCTGGGTCATTATTTCATATGTATATATCAAAGGAACGTGAATATGGAATAGGCTGAGATGCAGACTGCAGATGCAAATGCCAAAATACTAGAAGACTAATAGATTATTTTTAAGGGGAGGGAATAGACCGAAAATATAGGAGAAAGTTGCTGAAATAAATCAACGGTGAGCGGATGCGCTTGGCCAAATGGCTTTTTTCTTCGTAGTCTAGCGATTTGTTTTATCCTTATGTTTCCCGAATCCAGTCAATAAGACTGCATTAAAAATGCATGGACCAATTTGATGTATACAACACTGGGTTCTTCAGCAAAGCCAGGGCATTTGGAAGGGCACAAGCACTATATTTATGTACGGAAAAGGAGAACAGAGGTTCGGAGAGGGAAATACTTGTCAGACAACAGGTTCCCCATGTAGCAAACACAATAAATTCCTCTCCTTTTGGGAGAAACAGCGTTCTTCATCAGCAGAAGCTGCCACGCTCACATGTAAGGCACCCACGGGGGGCAGGAAGAGTAATAGCACCTTAGAAGAAGAGAGCAGCCTGTATTTTCACCACTTCTCTTTGCCACTAGCTGTATTTCAGGACTCCCGTGGATGCAGGCTGGGGCGAGGCATCGCCTCTGGCTTTCGGGAAAGCTGGCAGACAATGAATTGGCATCAGAAAACCCAGCTGACATTTTCCAATTTTCTATCTGGACAAAGAGAAGAAAACAGCCAGTTTGCAGGGAGTGCCAGCTGAGCTGGGGTGTTTCACCCGTCGGGCTCAGCTGACAGAGCTCAGCGGCCGGCTTTGGACCCGGAGTTATTCGGGAGCATCCCGCCTCCGCGCCCCTCTTTCATGCACGGCCATTCCCGGTTCTGCCTCCTGCCGCCTCTCCGAATCCGGGAACCGGCACGACCCGTCCCACTGCAAGCGGCAGCTCCAAGCCTTCCCGTGGGCAAGCCGAGGCCACCAGCCCCTCCGCAGGGCTGCTGGCCCCTTCCAGGCAATCCTGGTGTCACCGGGTCCCAGCCGGCCGCCAGCAGACTGCGGAGGCAGCCCCAGCTCTGCAGGGCCCTTCAGCGCACCCGAGTTACCCCGAACCGGTTTCCGAGAGGCTGGTTCTGTCAGAGCAGGGCTGACGGGCGCATTAAACGAAGCTTGCTCGTAAAGGCCGGACTCTCCAGGGTGCCGCTCCCCAGACCGGGCACAGGCAGGACCCAGCGCAGGCACCAGCCCGCTGCCAGCCTCCTGCTGCACCCATCCTGCCGGACCTATTCACAGGCGGGTTACAAAGTCCTTTGGCTGGGTATTTCAGGTTTTTTACGAACCTGACCATGCGGGCCTTCAGGCTGAGGGATAAATCAAAGCAAAGGATCTCCGTTCGCTAAGAAAGTGCATTGGAGTCTCCTTCTCCGGAGATATTCAAGACCCGCCTGGACAAGGTCCTGTGCAGCCTGCTCTGGGTGACCCTGCTTCAGCAGGGGGTTGGACTAGATGACCCACAGAGGTCCCTTCCAACCCCGACCATGCTGGGATTCTGTGATTCTGTGATTGCCCAAGGAGAGGGGAAGGAGAGAGAGGGGGATGGACGCACCGAGACTCACAGGGGAAGGAGAGAGAGGGGGATGGACACACCGAGACTCACACGCTCTTCATAAAATCTGTCAGAGGACACAGGGCTGATTTGCAGCTCTGCTGTCACCCCGGGATGCCTACAGCCAGCCAGCGCTGCTCAGGAAGGTCTTCCCCGGCAGGAAGGCAGAGAACACATTCTGTGACACAGTAAAACATCGAAATGAAATTTAACAACAGAGGAAAACAACTTCTGAGAGCTTCTCCAGCAGCTGCAAGAGGTTTGTGCTGCTACAGGAACATCTGAATTTGCATGAAGCGTAAACACGCAGACACCCCGCTCCTGTCTGCGCCCAGAGCGCGCAGAAAATAGCACATGTTCCCTCCCTCGCTTCCCCCTCGCCGCGGTCGCGGCAGCGCCGAAGCCCTGCAAACGGCTGGAAGGAAGCAGGGCTGTCATCCAGCCGCTCCGCTGGGATGAGATTGTTCCAAACTGTTGTTGGGGCCCATTCAAGCGGCAAAACATTAAATGTTTCTATTATTTAGTGCATGCAGCTGGTTAAACCGAGCAGCCCAGCAGGCTAACGGGAACACGGCAATAACCAGGTCAGCCAAAGGAGGTGTGAGCGCGTGTGCGCGTGTATATATGAGGATATATATTGCTTGCTGCTTCTTATATCAAGTGTAGATTTAGGAACAAATAGCCTGTGTTGTAGCATCTTATACCACTGAGAGCTGTACAAGGCACTGATTAACTTTTTAAAACCTGCTGGGGAATGGAAGGATCTCTAGGAAGGTCGTTCAGGGGAAAAGCTGCCCTTAAAGGAAAATAAGATACAAGAGCCTTCATGTAGCTTTAGGCAGAGCGGGCCGGCCATGCAAAGGCCTCCTGGATTTGGGGCTCAAGTGCCTCGCAGAAGGAATCACAGAATCACAGAATCCCAGCATGGTCGGGGTGGGAAGCGATCTCTATGGGTCATCTAGTCCAACCCCCCTGCTGAAGCAGGGTCTCCTACAGCAGGCTGCACAGGACCTTGTCCAGGCGGGTCTTGAATATCTCCAGAGAAGGAGACTCCACAGCCTCCCTGGGCAGCCTGGGCCAGGGCTCCATCAACCTCAAAGTGAAGAAGTTCTTCCTCATGTTCAGCTGGAACTTCCTCTGCTTCAGTTTGTAATGTATTTCAGTTTGAAATGTATTACTCCTGCATTGTGGAGTTACTGCTGGAGCATTGGTCTCGGTCAGAAATCACTCCCTGTAAAATTCCAATGTTTCCATATTATTTTTTGACTCTTTGGAAGCTATTTCCACCATCTGGACTTATACCATCATCCATCATAGATCCCCTCCTAAGTGTCCTCTCTCTAGGCAGAATCATGAGGTGCTTCATAGCCATTAAAAAATTATCACCTTAGAGTCTCCATAGTGTTCCGCAAACCAGCCTGTAAACTCTCCTAATATTTAGGGTGACAAGTAGGAAAAGCGAAAGCAAGTAGGCATTTCAGTGATGCCAGGACTAGTTGCTCAGTCACCTACCATTTGGTTTAAGAAACAGTCTGAAAAAATCAAGCAGAAGTCTTCAAGATCCAGGTATTTACAGAGTAGGTGGACAAAGCGCACGGTATGATAGCAGACAGAATGATTTTTTATGTTATTTCTGCATCTGATTTCCTTGGGTTTATGGCACCTTTGGCACAAGCACACAGGCACTGCCCTGCACCGTCTGCAGCCTTAGCTGCTCCTCGGTCCATCCAGAACGCCCTGGTAGAGCAAACACGCTGCCTCTCACCGACCTGCTCCTCCGATCTACAGTGAAATAAATCATAAACTATTTCATTCTATTAAAATTCTATTCAATTCTGACTAACAACACAGGGAGGTATATTTACTGTATACTTTTTTTTTTACATTAGAAATCCTGTTCTGCAAAAGATCCGTGTTCTGATATACTGACAAATTTTTAAATTTTGACATTCAGCTTCATCCCACTTAAGAGCAAATCTTCCCTATTTTGAAATTTTCAATGCTGGAAAATCCCGCAGAAAAGAGCGTTTCATACAATTTATAAAATGCTCCATAGGTGAGTCGCCTACTTTCATAAAATGAGGAGACTATTCTAAATGAAAATATGACTGTCAATTAAATATCAAGACATTCTGTTCCAAAAACTTTGAAATGAGATATTTAGACATCGTAACATCTTTCCCTAGATTTCTCAGAAAATAAATAATGCCAAATTTAACCAATTTCACAAAACATTCCTGTTCCAACGCAACTGCAGGTCTCAACAGAGTATGGTATGTCAAAGTTTCTGCAGTTAAATTTGCTTGAAGATGAATTAATAAGGTCCACAAGGTTGGGCTAGTACACCCACGCAAGTTTCACAGTTTTCCAGTTCCAAAGGTTAAACTTGCACGGTATACCAGTACACCACAGTACGCAAGCTCAGAAAATGGACTCTTCCATTCCCGTTCTAACTGTTCGCTCCCCTCAATGGCATATTTTTTCCAGCTCGTTCTTGTTGCATTCTGCTGTGTATTTTTGGCTCCTGTGTATCTGCTAAGGTAAGCAAACAAAACTTGAAAGACCTATTTCTGCTAAATCAAACTTCTGCTACAGATTCTTTTCATCTTTATTTTTCCCCCCCTCTTTTAAGGTTCAGCTACTTACTATGGTGGCTTTCACGGCCTTGAAATCTGCTTCAGAAAGAAGCACAACATGGACCCCTGTTGATAATTAGCCTCCAGTTTGAAAGCGCGGGAGAAGGAGGAGGTTAATATCCCCCATCAGCAACTACAAAGCGAGGCGGACAGTCTCATGCTGCCTTGCTCTCCGTCTGACGGCAGCAAACCCGCCGCTCTGACACGCAAGAAACATCACTGGAAATTGGTTCCTGCATTTTTCAAATGGAGTAAGAGTTCCAAAGTCATCTCGATACTACTCCAATTTTTGCATGTTATCCTAATCGGATACCCCGATCCCTCCCCTGGGTGCTCAGATAATATTCACATGCACTAAAATCCCTTCCAGATCTCCCGGGGGAAATTCCCTAGGCTGGAGGTGGCAGCGCCCAATGGAGAAGGTACACTCGGAGGCAAACGATTCGCACCCAAAGGTGGGAGCTACCTCCTCACCTCCCTGATCTCTAGCGAGGGGAAAACAGCAGGAGAGGAACATTCCTGGAAGGCCCAATCCATAGATGCAATCCATAGGTAACGCAACGGGAACAGGACGGAGTAACTAATTACATTTGGAGTGTGTGTGCAGTGCACTTTATCGACTAGACCCCTTCAATTGGTATTTATGTTCTTGCTGTCTGGAAGCCCGAGGCCTTCTCTGAGTGATCTTAGTAGATGAGATAAATAGAAATTATTTTACAGTTACTGATCTGGTTACTGACATACATGTTTCTTGTTTGTAAATGTCAATTTATTAGCATATGAAGGATAAATTCCTACAATTACTTAAATAACTGTATTTTCTGAAAAATCATTTGAAAGAACAAAGTAAAAAACCAACACGAGAACGTATTTTCACAACCACTGAATCTGTTGCGAGGCTGCTTTGGAAGATACATAAACCAAAGCTGACACCATACTTGATCTCAGCCAAAAAGCCTAATAGCACTGTTATAGCCCATAATGTTTTACATCTGACAGCGTAAAGGTCCTGTTTGTGCATCTATCAATTATTCATCACCTTAGTAAAAATTACTACCCACACAACCACGCTCCATGCCAACCGCTCACGCTGCCGCCTGGGATGGCAAAACCAGAAACCGCTCAGGCTACGGAATCATTTCCAAGTCGGAGGACGCTTTCCCTGCCCAGGCTGATCTGCAGTCAGGCTGCTACGCCAGACGTTGCGAGAGCTTGAAAGTGAGCACAGCCCTAATATGAGCGGGTTGGAGAGTCGAGCAAAGAAACCATCTATTGTCCCCTGTCTCTGGAGCTTTAGCACTGCTCAAGGTTACCTATATTCCACATTTTCTAAACCATATTTTTAGCTTGAGAGGTGGATAATCCCTGTACATAAGAGCTATTGGCAAGTATAAGTGTTATTCAAATCTCTAAATCACAGACACCCGCAGCAGCTCTTGCACACTTTAGCATTCATAGGTGGCTTACTCCATGCAGGGTGGACAGCCCAGTGCTGTGCCCCGCAGTTAACAGATTTTTCTGCTGTAAAACACTCTTCCTCATGCCAGCCTGCACTGAGCTATCCAAAAGTTGCAGCTTTCTGTACCACTCCCTGTGTCCTGACCTAGCGAGTACACAGCATCGTGTAACCTGGGAATACGGAACACGGAATTCAGTTCTACGTGGGACTTCACCTCCAAGCGCGCAGGAAGCGCTGCCTGTGCTCAGGACCCTGGAAACGCTCTGAAAACGGGCACGCACCGGACTCTGCACGCGAGGAGAACCCGAGGAGCGGCACAGCTCTTGCTCAGCGGGTGACGCAAGACGTGGTGGACAGCAAGGCCGAGGCACCTCGCGAGGGTATCGACAAGACTGCGTAAACATCGGAAAGTGAAATCAGCGGGTCCAAAGAGCAAGATTAATGACAAAAACGCACATGGTTTCCCCCAAAGGTTACACAGATGAAAAATAAGAATCATCTGCTTTCAGAAAATCTTCCCCTGGATCTTGCAGGAGTTAGGATACTTTTTCACAACCTCTGGATGTTGCTGACAGAGGAGTGGCACGTGGGAGGGGCGTCTGCATCGCGGAGCCTCTACTCTCCATGATGCCTTGTCTTCGTAAGTAAAAAATAAAACAGCAGCTGTGGAATAAAGCTGTAACCCATGCAGAAAATGATTTTAAAATAAATATCTGGTGCCTTTCTTACCAGAATAGATCTGAAAATGTTTTCTGAAGGCGAAAGAATAATGAATTATCAATAGGCAACGTGGGTGGAATCACTTGTGTTCCATCTGCCTTCTAGCTGCCTAAATCCCGCAACTACCACAGTCACACAAATGCTCTATAGCTACGGTACGTGAGCGGAGAGACCCTGTATGTCTCCTACTGATTTATAGATTAAAACCCTGCTTGGAAGAAGCCACCTACCAAGACGTGTTCAAGTTTTTACAGTCCTGATTCAAAATCAGTGGGAGTCCTGCCACTGATCCTAACAGCAGTCGGATCACATTTCCCACAGAGAATTACTTAGGAATTTTAACACAGACACTTTGTCAGGAAAAAGAACACAACTGTAGAATATGTACTGAAAAAAGGGAATTTTATATTGGCAGGAAGATAGATAAAACACCCTAATAGGTGTTTTTTTCTTCTCTGATTTCCATTATTCATGGGACTCTAATGATGCCTTTCTGCATGCAAGACAAAAGTAAACCATTGCCTCCTGATAGCAAGCATGGCACTCCGTCATTAACATAACGTGAATATGTTAATGCAATAGTAATTACTTACCCTACTGCAGTCAAACCCCCTTGCACTGGAAGGGTATCACTGTTTCAGTTTCATTTTCACCAAGATGACAGAAAGGGCCCCGAGATGATTGTCTGTTTTCGTATCATATTAATGAAAGTGAATATTAACAGAATTGGGAGGGAAATTAGGAGCAAACCCAGAAAGGAGCTAAAACGATGCCCTAACGCTGTAAATAAATTGATACTGCTACCTCATACTTTCCTCTTAGGACCAGCCAGAAAGCAGACAACGGCAGATAACTCGATCAGCACATTCAGGCAGTGTTGGCTCGTAATAAAACTTTCAAAACATGCAAGCTGCAGTTAAATTTAATCAAGTGAATTTCACATCCACAGCAGCCTCTACAAACAATTAAAAAATCAGGAAGAATCACAATTTCAAGGCAACGTCGACAGCCAAAGAAAGCGTAATCCACATTTGCATGAGGTCCTCATGCATCTTGTCACGTATCTGCACTGAGATCTTCTCCCCATTTGGCACAAAACTTTCTTACTTCTCAAACAACTACTGAATAAAGTCCGTAACTCATTTATCAAAACAGCTCTCAGCCAAAACGCTGAACTCTGCGGGCCACGGTAATGAATTACTGACTTTGGAAAGAAAAGTTTGAGACAGATATGATTAACTTTCCATGCTGGAAATGTGGCTGCCCTGAAAGGGCAAGGAGTGTTGGGAACTGCAGATGGCATCCCGGAGCTCCGCAATGCATCCGGAGCATCTTACGTTCCCTGGGGGGATGTTCGCACTGTGTCTGCATCTAGACCTGGAAGATGCCATTGGAATGGCAGGACCCATCATCTGTCTGTGATTTGTACGTGATATAACTCGGTAACTGGATGGGCTGCAAGAAGGGGATAGAGAAGCATGAAATGACATGTGAAAAGTAACAATTAAAGAACGAATGCGGAGGCTTTCTATCTCCAAAGAACCTGCTCGGTTTTGCTGAGGTTATCTGAAAGGATACTCCTTGCCAGCGAGGATCCAGCCAGCCAGAGTTGAAACACGATTTTTTTTACTTTTAGGTTACAAGGCAATAGTGCAGGCGAGCAGGGATGTTGCTGAAATCCAACTCAGTAATGGAAACCTGGATGAAACGCTTGCTGCATCCTTATCACCTCTCCGCAATTCAACACAAACGCCAGCAGCCTAACCACGTGCGTAAGACAGTTGAAGGAGTTTATGTTAGTTCAGCCATGTGTTGCTATTCTGATAAAGGACAAACTGACTCACCATTAGAAGCCAACAACAGCCTTAGAAAACGTACTGTTAAGCATGTTTTTTGGTTTTAAAAAAAATAAAATACATTTGATGCATTTTGAAACGATGAACAAAAAATAAAGTCTGAATATTCACCCATGTTTTGAAATGCAGAGAGCACACTCAACCTGCAAAATCACCCATGCTCTGCTGAAGTCCTTCATGTCCAGACTTAAATTATTTTTATTCTTTGTCAGTGATAAAATGATGCTTAATATTTTACCTCTTTTCTTCTCAGCAAGACTTTTTCCTTGTTTTGGGAAACAAACCTCGTTCCCTAGGGAGTATGGCATCAAACAGCTCCTGAAGCAAAGAATATTCTTTGCAGCTGTTCTGCACAGGGTTCATCTGTTGTCTGACTCCAAAGCGACTTGTGCATCGCTAGGGTCAGAGATCATACGAATGGAGAGAATGTCACATAAGCAAGTACCAACAAGGACAAAAACAGAAATATGGGAACGGTTCCCCATGCACCAAGAATGAACTAATGCTAAACAAAGGGTAATTACACTCCTGAAGTAAAGCTGCTTCTAAATCTAAGCGGTGCAATACAGTAGTATATCATTACCAGGCTCCTGGTACAAGCACAAAGAGCAATACAATAAATAAAACCAAAATTCCATACCCCGTCTGATCTCTTCTCCAAATTGAAGCATCTCAAACATTACAGCAACGTTTTCTGTATTTCATTACAGAGTCCACACTTGCCACTTCCACACTGAAGTGACTGCAGTAAGTCATCATGAGAGAACATGGCTCAGTAACGGGGTGCATCCAAAACCTCAACACAGATACACGAAAGCATTGCTACCCAAAAGGTGAAAGAAAACACTGCAATGGAAATCTGAGCCTCATAAAACCTGAGGATTCTTGCACACCTATGTCGCTCATGAAAGTGGGATGCTGGGGAAAATAAAAAATATTGAAATATTATCACCTTTTAGAGACCCTTAAGGAAGCAAACAGGCAGATCAAAGCACAGCTGATTTACGAGCAAATCCCACCTATTCTTTAAAGAGCTTTCCAAAATTACCAGTGTATACTGGGGCTTTAAAAACAATGGATGAAAAAGTAGAGATGGAAGGGATTTCATTCTTCACATAAAATAATCTCTGTGTAGAGCATATTAGCGTTCCTTTGAGGGGCTCTATAAAAGCCCCTACGTTAGAGAGAGAAGGAAATATATTGAAATTGGCCAAACTAATCCACAGAGCTAAAAGACTCAACAAAATGTTCGAATACTTGCTCTGCAAGTTCTTCTGGGCTCCATCATAAAGCCTGGGTTATTTATAATCAGCCATAAAGAATAATGAGGAGGGGGCACAACAGTCCTTTTGTGACGTCCCTTCAAGCCCCCACAATTCACTTGCTTGTGAGGAGCACATCCTGCTTCGCTCCGACAAACAAGATGCAAGATCACACGTCTCCAGAGACGGAAAGAGAAAAGCCACAGAAAAGACAATCACGTCCACTCTTACGTCCAGCGCTGTCATAATTAATGACAGCAAAAAAACCTGAAGGGCTATTAAGCCCTGTGCCTCAGGGGTTAGGTCAGTCTCTAAGTATTATAGATCCAAAGGGGACCTGCAGGGAATCGCATTATTCCATACCTCCCTCCTGCATGGCTCTTACACTTTCCCCCAAAAAAGACTGTAATCAATATTGTCAGAGACAAGATACTGGAACAGATGGACCTTAGGTCTCACTCAGTTCCTGTGCCTATACTATTATTAGAGGAGAAGCTGTCACAGGTATCTAAATGGTGATGGAGCCCCTGAAAATGAAAGGGCAGAAAAAAAAGGAATGATGCAGCAGGCAGTTCAGCATCTGCTCCTCTTCCCTTCTTCTTTCAAGCACAGAGGTAATGCTTTGCATGGCTTCACAGAGCTTAAGGCTAGGACTCCAGCCCCATTCCCAGGAAAAAGAAACAGGTTTGTGTACAGTGTAGTCCATTTTTCCTAACTTTTTTCCCTATAAGTTCAACAGAAAGCTCTGAAAAAGTAACTGATGCTGCCTCCCAAATGCCTTCTTCATCGCAGCTGCCTTCCAGGAGAAGGCCACCTGGCCCTGCACGTGGAAACGAGAAAAGAAATTGCAGCGTCAACCCCCTGGCCGGTAACAGAACATATTCATTATGTCCACAGCCTTCAAGGAACTGGTGTGTTTGTGCATAATTTAGTAGGTAGTTGCAGGAGTTCATTGTTATAGGCTGAGCATCTACTTTAATGGTTATAGATACAGTCTGAGTTTTCAGTCTGCTTCTCTGTTTCTGAAGGGGAGAACACTGCAAATAGCTATAGGAAAACCATGGTATAAATCACACAGAATCACAGAATGGTAGGGGTTGGAAGGGCATGGGGCACGGGGTGGGATTTCTCTGCAGACCTCTTTGAAGGGTCTTTCCAGCCCCGGTCACTGCACCGTGTCCCATCCCATGCCGGATGCGCTGCCTGCTGTGACACTGCTGCGGCTCCAGCCGCACCCCCGAGCGGCTCAGACCCCCGGCTGCAGGCAGAGCCCCACGTGAAGCCCACAAAAGCCCTCTTCTGTCTCTTCACCATGAACCAAAGCAACACCATTCAAAACCAAGAGGTGAACGTGCCACTGCAACCGTGTCAAAGTGTGACCTTCCCTCCTCCCGTCTTGCCCTCCCAGACTTGGGACTTCAAATCCCAAGTCTGAAAAGGCACCTCTTGAGGAAAGGCTGAGGGAGCTGGGCTTGTTTAGCCTGGAGAAGAGAAGGCTGAGAGGGGACCTTGGAAATGCTTATAAATATTTGAAGGGTGGGTGTCAGGAGGATGGGGCCAGACTCTTTTCAGTGGTGCCTAGCGGCAGGACAAGGGGCAACGAGCACAAACTGAAGCAGACGAAGTTCCATCTGAGCATGAGGAAGAACTTCTTCCCTCTGAGGGTGATGGAGCACTGGAACAGGCTGCCCAGGGAGGTGGTGGAGTCTCCTTCTCTGGAGATATTCAAGACCCGCCTGGACAAGGTCCTGTGCAGGCTGCTGTAGGTGACCCTGCTTCGGCAGGGGGGTTGGACTAGATGACCCACAGAGGTCCCTTTCAACCCCTACCGTTCTGTGATTCTGTGATCTTCTGATGACGAAGGATGTGGCTGGGAAGTGTCAGAAGTTGAAGGACAGGAGCGAGAGGAATTAAACCACCGAGGGATGCTGAAGTAAGGAACATGCTGCCAGCAGTTCGGTTAATCTGTGCGCTGTTTCTAGTAACAGTTTCATAAAAGTGTAAGTTTAATAACACCTAAGCCCCTTCCAGAAAAGTGCTCATTAACTCAGTGTTGCTGTCTGGTATATCCTCAAATTGCTACCTTTACAAACCTGAAGAAAACTTCAAAGACTGTGAGGCTGAAGACCAAATATTCACTGGTGTCTTAAAATGAAATCTAAGGTAGGGCAATGAGCGGAGGAACAGTTGGTGAACAGTTGGTGAATGGATATTTTTATGCAAGGAATGCCTGAAGGAAAGAGAATGAAAAAAACTGTGTAGGAAGAAGGAGCAATTAATATGCTCCTTTTTTTTTCCCTTACGCTTATTTTGATTTAAAAGTCTATTCTTTCAGTATCACAGATTAAGGTCGCTATACAATTTACCATGGAATAAAACTTGGTCATAATGGTTGAACCACGAAATGAAAGGGTCTATGACAGAGTTTTTAATTATTCAAAAATGATAACAAAGATATGCTGAATTAATTTTCACATTTTTGCATTTCTACATTTCAAATGAGTATGTGTGTAGATACCATTCCATTCACTGCGAAATGGCAAGCATCCTTAAGGGCAGTTCCCTCGTTAATGCCATTCCTGATTGGGAAGGCCACCAACTGTAACAACGACTTGCTAAAAACATTAAACACTTCAACGTTCCATGGGAGCTACTCTCACCAAACAGCCCTGACTTCCCCTGAAACGTATGCAACTGCGAGCCTTAGATGCCGAAAACTACTGAAATAAAAAAAAATAAAAAACAATTTAAAAAATACTCTGGATCCAAATTCCCTCTCGCATCCTACTAATTACGGGGCACGGACCGTTAGGTGTGAACTCTTGTCAGCGTAACGAGAGCTGTGAGGCCAGTACTTGCTACAGCAGAGCTGAAACTGCATCCCCGTTGTTCTCCCCTCGCTGTTGTTCTCCAGCTGCAAAAAAATATGAACTACAATTATGCAATTGTTCATTTCCTATTTTTTGCCACTCAACATAACACTGCACGTAAAATCTCCGTAGAGATAACTAAGTAAAACACTAGTGTGTAGAAGCTAAAGCGAGCGAGGCTGCTCCTTGCGGATGGCAGCCACCTTCTTGGCTCTCCAGCACCGTCTGTTTATGTGGTTCATTCCAGCAGCATCGTCCCAGTGTCCACAGCTGTCCCAGTTTGGTGCATGCTAGGAGCGTGTAAACGAAGACTGCCGTTATTGGAGTTAATGGGTTACAGCAGTGCAAACCAGCAGTAACAGCAGCCAGACTCGGTGGTATTCCTGGCTGAATGTTATGCCTGAAAATTAGATTTTCAAATAAAGTCTTTGGCAGTTTTTAATTGCTTACTACAGATGTCCCTATTGTACGACCTTGGGGGACTGTACACCCCCGTGCAAAGTGCCAGGGGGAACCTTCCAGGGCTGCAGGGCCCTGCCTGACGTAGGCACGATCAGAAACCGCAGTTACAGAGCCGCGGAAAGCAGCAGATACCAAGCGAATGTGGAGGTGAGCTGGACCGGACCCTCCCCGCTGCATTTATCCTGGGGGTGATATGCTGGCTTCCAGCAGGGATGAGGAGAGAAATCTTCACATCCTCCACATTATTATAAACAAAGAATCAAATCCAATCCCAAGGAACTTGTAGAGGTGTGTGAAATGTGGGCAATTTTATCTGTACCTTGGCTCTATCAAGAAGTATTAGTAGCATATAAATACGGTTGTGGAGGGCAGATGCAGAGAGTTTAATAGCTTTTTATTAAAAACATGCTCCTAGGAAAAGCCTACAGAGTCTTAATTTTTTTTTTTTAAACTATCATCATTTTTAAGAGAAGTTCCACTCCTGAGATACATTTTCACAACTGGAACAGAAACAAGCCATCCAACAGCTAGGGAGAAGAATGGAGAAAAGAATAGTCAAGTGAAGATCACAGAGGAAAAGCTGTTTAAGAGTCTCTGCAAGAGCAGGACAAATATTGGCATCAAATATTTATGGACAGTCATTCAATCAAGGCCCATGAGCATCCTTTCAAGTATTCATTCTCCTTTTTATTCACTACTTGCAAAAATTATCTGCATGAGCAAGGTCTAGCATGACTAGATCTTAGTGTAAAATATGTATACTGATTGCAAGCACTAAGTTTTCATATTTGGGGAGAATCTGACATTTGTGAAGTCCATGGGAATTTTGCTGTGTTTCAGAAACACTGAGATTTTACCCCAGATGTCTTCTAGCTGATTTCAAAGCAAGAACAATCAATTCTGCTGGCAACAGGAATAGCAAATCATTCGTAATCTTTCTTCGACTGAGACAGCTTCTGACAAAAAGTCCATTTCCCAAGTTACCGTGAATAACACAGGGACTTAAAACCAACTCCAGTTTGGGGATAAATTCTATATAGTAGCTACTTGCTTGGACACAGTTAATGGGATACTGCAAAAAACAGGGAAAGCTCTTCCCACACCTATTCTACACCCACACACATATGTGTGCGCACGCACACACACATGCAAATACACTGGGTTTTTTTTGGTTTGGCTTTTTCCTTGTTCAGACTTGTGATTTAGGACATTAGTCTCCATGTCTGAACTTCAAATTACAGTAAATTGCAGAGCAGTAATTTCCAGGAGCTGTCTGTGTCCTCCCTCTGAAGAGACCCGCCGGGGATTTTCAACGCGCACACCTTTTACAGGACCAAGTCCTTATTCACAAAGTCCCCATACACTCCGAATCCTCTGAAATGTTTCAGATGTGTATCCAATATTTGCAGCTTAATTTCTCATGGTATCGTTTTTTAAATATATGTATATATTCCAATCCTACACATCTCACTGCACACGTGCGGTGAACACCAGGTACATTTGTACTGGGAACACTGTACTCTGTCATTAAGAGCTGTATTGACAGCAAACAAGCTACATATCTTTTTTTTAACAACATATAATTTTGCTGTTGTTTGCACGTTTTCTTCAAGACATATTGGATACCATTTGCTTTTCATTACAAAAAACGTGCTGACAACAAAATCACATATTCCTGACACACAAAAGAAAGAAGAAATAGCTACCATTTTTGGGGCAGGGGAGTTGTTACATGGGAAACTTCGTACATCGCTACCCGGGTATGCAGAGCTCGCTTGGCTTTCACTCACACCAAAGCAGGTAGCACATGCATCTATCCAGACACAACAGAGGTGCTTGAGGCTTCCCAACCCTCCATCCTTTTTATTCATATTGCAGTGTATTGATATATTTTTTTTAATTATCTGAAGATAATTAAATCTGGATACCAAGGGTAGCCAGATGCAAACTTGTCGGAAGATTTACAGTTAGGCTGCTACATTTAGAAGTGTGTTTGTACCTACAAAGCCTGTAAGACAGCACTGCAGAAGGGCCCACGCCCCATGCTATGTTAGCCAGGTGAACTCATCACACGAGTGCCCAGTAGCAGTGTCAGTGTAACATCCAACTTAACGACAGAGATAATTTCTGATTCTTTATATTCAAGACACACCTAAATCCAAGATCTGCAGCTAGACCTAAATCAAAATGTGTGTATAAGAGCCTTCGGAGAAGGCAGAGCCACTATTAAATGGTATAGATCTTCAGGTGAGGTGATATACAGCTCCACTGGAGTCAAGCAATAATTTTGCACCATCTGCTCTCCCTTTCAATTAAATTCCGACTGTACACACGCAGTCCATACCCACGTACCACTCTGCTACACTACATCGGTGGTCCCCCAGCTGGATCGGGACCTGGTGGCGGCTACCTACAAGAGAAAAGGCGAGAAGCCAAGACAAGTCCGTGTCTACATATCTGGAAAGTGGTACCCGACAGGAAGCAGGCAAACTGGTACCCCTGGTATCTCCTTATAAAATCCCCAGCATATACTGGAAGGCAGACCCAGAATACTGGCTCCAGGAGTCTACAACAGATATTTTTTGGTGAATGTTTGAACTCCGCAGGCCAGGTACCTGCTTCACACTCTTGCTTTATGCTCACAACCGTCCATGCAAGAAGAGCAAATCCCAATAGCTCAGGACTTGCCTCTTGGTCCAAACCCTTCTCTGGATGTGCAACACTGGAAGCATCAGGGCTATTCTGCCCAGCCTCTTCCCTCCATAGTTTTCCAGGCAGGAGGATTTTTAAAAAAGAGTTGGGCCGACAAAAAGAAAATACGTTGAAATTGGCCAAAAAGCTGGAATAACAGAACAAATTCCTGAAAAAGCAGCAGGTCCCTGGGCTATGGTGATCTCAGTCTCCACCAGCTCGGGGCAATCCACAGCTGTACTGGGCCTGTGACACTCACCAGCACACTGCAGCTCTTCCAACTGCAAAGCAGACTGAGGGACAGCAAGAGAGTACAAAAGTAGCAAGAAGAGAATTTTCTTCCTCTGCCCATTTTTAATTGTTATTTCTACCAAAAGTCCTCCAAAAGAGTAAGAGCGTTCAAGCCCCTGGATTTTACTGATGAAGAGAAAGTCAGACACAGTTTCTGTTTTGTCCATGAGCTGTATCGACTTCTTATTACCAAAAAAGCCACACTGATCTCTCTGGAGCTGTACTGTCCATGTACTTGGGTCTAAAATATCTCTTTTTTTCTAGTGTGGTCTCTCTCCCTTTCTCGGTTCCCTTCCCCTGTCCTCTGCCAGCTGGTTGGTAGCTAGTGCAGCTGGCAGGGATGCCAAGCGCGTTGCTGCAGCGGAGCCCTGGGCATTAGCAAGGATAGTAATCAGTGGTCAGGGAAGCGTGCATTGAACACGCCAGCGACACTGAGCAACAGGGCCACTGCTCTTTGTATCTGTGCACTCCGACCTGCACGATGCAAAAGAAACTGCATATCAGAAAGAAGAACGAGTGGATAAGCACTAGAAAAATGCTCCTAGCAGTGATGACCTGCCATCCGCAGCACTTCTTTTGGCGTACATCAGCGTACCACCAAAGACAACCCTGGAGCAGGTGTATGCGTCTGACTGCCAGGAACCCCACGCCGTGCACAGTCACGACGGTCGCCGGTGCGGTCCCGCTGCAGCCGCCCACAGACCAACACCGCGCAGGAAGCACCCAACCGCTCAAGCCCACCAAGTCCATCGGGGTTCTGAAACTACCCACCTACCAGTACGAGCACCGTGCCAGGAGCAGAAGCTCACAGCTCTTCTCCACTGCTGTGGAACAACACAACTGCACAGACAGAGCTGCAGGCTCCAGCGATTCAGGCTGTCTAGGGAAAAACTTCTTGCAAAAGCTGGTGTGTTTGATAACAGAGAGGAAAAACTGGGGGAAAAAATCAAATTAAGCCCGTAACCCACATGTCCCCTTTCCCAAGCACTGTGCAGCGAGTGCATTCAGTGACACAACGCTGCTGACCTGCGCTGGCTCAATCTGCAGCTAAAACGCCACAGGCCCCCGTAATCAATAAGCAAAGCGGCAACTTGTCTAACCTGGGTGCTTGGCGGGGGAACCACGGGCGGTCCTTCGTTTGCACAGCCCACCCTTCTCTTCCTCCCACCACCACACTCCTTTTGCGCTCTGGCCTGTCCCACAGAACGCAGTGGAGCAGTAGGTTTGGGCATTAGATTTTTCTCCTTCACACTTCTGTTCAGGAGAAGCCTGCTGTAGGTGACCCTGCTTTGGCAGGGGGCTGGACTAGATGACCCACAGAGGTCCCTTCCAACCCCGACCATTCTGTGATTCTGTGAGAATTGCAGTAATTACGGCTGGTATTTCAATATAGGTGAGTTTGCCACATTTCTATAACATAGAAATATACATATATTTATAGTTTATACCAACTGTTATGTATAGTTTACACCAACAGTGGAGTCCATGTGAATGCTTAGTGCAGCACAAACCACTCGCCCTGACCAAACGGATGAGCAGCAGAGCTGCATCCCTAAAGCAGGCGCAAGGAACAGACTGACTCCTTTATTTAAACAGCTGGCTGAGAATTCAGCCTTCTTTTGAGAATCCTGATATCTTTTTTTTTTCTTTCTGCAGAATTAAAAGTCATTAACCTGATTTTCTTTTAACATCTCTTGACTCCCGTGCTTTGCTAAAATGAGTATCTCCCTTCTGCGCATGTCTGTATCTTCTGAAAATCAGCTGCACACCCATCACTTCAGAGCAGGTCTGAGGTTCAGGAGCGAACAAGATCCCTGGGACTGTGATTTTAGCACTGCTGATCAGGGTAGGAATCACACAGACTAGCAGCAGCGGGTTTGTAGAGCTCAAGCCAACAGAGGAGTACAGCTGCCATGTGACGGGCTGATTTCCAAAAAGGAGAGGCCAAAGAACAGACCAGCAGAAATAAAAGAACTTTTCCACCACTGAATTAACGTAGCAGAGGGTGGCCAAGAAGCAGAAGCCTGAGACCTGCTCCAAGGGTCCCTAGACAAAGCTGGTTAACTACAAAGATGGCACAATTATCAAAAAGCTAGGAGGCAGCAGGAAAAGGCTTACAATTCTGCAGAAGACAGCAATCTTACTGGCCTGGGATAAAATGTAAGTTGTATTCAGGTAAGGATCTCATTAAAATCTGGGAGAGTATTGAGTAAGTAAAAATAAGCACCTCAGGGTCCAGCCTATCCCATCTTACTAATGAACTCTCAGACACAGAGAACAAAATTTTGCCCAGGGAGCAGCTTCCCTGCTTTACTCCACGATCTCCTGTGAGCTTACAGGAAAGTCAAGACGGTTCATGAAGTTTAAATCAAGGCGCAAGTCGATTTATCATAGCAGAACAACACAGTGTGCACGTCTGCTTCAGGATGCTTTCTTCCTTCAGTTATTTTTTTACATCTCTTCAGAGCACAGGAAACATATGACATAATCTGAATATTTATGGCACGCTGTGTAAAAGCAGAAGCCCCTTTTCTGTACCCATCTCATTACAGGAGTTTACATTTTTGGAAAGGCTTCCTGTTCTGGACCAACCTGAATTTCATATTTCTGCTCCACTGTTCACCTAGACTAATACAACGGTGTAGATCGGAGAGGGTTTCAAACCATTCAGCAGCCTTTCGAAAAGCAGAGCCCATGTAAAAGAGTTCAGCTAGCCACTCTCCTTCATCTGAGGGGAAAGCTTGCCTTAGGCACAAACAAAGCTTCAAATTGATTTAATTTAAAATTTCAAACTTCTGTATGCTGCTCAGCTTCCGACTGCCATCTGCTTTTTCAGCTTGCCGTGACAGAGAGCACATTTTTTATTATGTTTGTTCAAGCAGGTCCATCAGCACAATATTAATTTCCAGAGTTTGGGAGTTCTGTACGCTTTAAAAAGCCACCAGTTATAAATCTGATCCGGAATTATCAACAAAAACACCACAGCTCATTTAGCCAGCTTTCAAAACTGCATCTTCTCAGCCTGACGCTCCCAGACTCTGTTCTCTCTTCAAACTATTCCTCATCTTTGTTCGTGCTGCACCAAACATGTAGCTCCCTTGTGATCTTAAATCGGGACCTTATCATTTTCTATCAGCTACGAGATGAGCCTTCAAAAAGCAGTAATCAAATGTATTTCTGTCCCATCAGATGAAGACACCCCTGCTCAGATGTTCCCCTGAGACCTGTGGCAACAGAGGAGCAGAGCAGTGAACCCAGTTTATCTCAGATCAGACCCTGGGCCCTACCAGTTCTTCACTCCAGGCATTTCTGGGCCTTTCCCCCCCCCTTTTTTTTTTTGTTCTTTGAAAGCTTCTTGTGTAAAATTGATTTTCCAAAGAAAAAGCAAAAAGGGGGTCACTTGGGACCTCTCCACTGAGTTAACCGACTTTTCCAAACTGCTTAACTAATGCGCTGCATTGTGCCAAGGCAAGAACAAGTCGAGCTCTTCTTCCACTTGCAAACGCACTAAAATTAAGTTCTTCCCTAGGCTTTACACTGAAAATATGGCTCTTTTCCATCCTTCCAGAACACCCTCCTTCCAGCAAACCCACTCCTAGAGACAGGCATATGTTACAAACGTCCCGACAAAATGAACTTCGAAGGAAGCCGCAGCTTGTGCCGGTCCCTGCTGAGCAGCCAGAAACACGCCAAGTCAGGCTGAAACTGCAAACCAGCGTTAATAGACGGGACGTGAAACAGCCCGGCTGCCAGCGGCCGTGAGGAACCCGCAGGCGCACCCCAAATTCACCCCACGCCACGGCAAGCCCTCCTTTCTGTCAAAACCAGATGAGGGCTCACCCTTGCCTCGCAGAGTGGACTTGAAGTCCCGGTTCGCTTTGCACAAGGAACTACGCAGCCCTTAATAACTCTTTTAGTTGAAAAATAGAACTGGGACTCCGTCCCCACTGGTCACGTCTGAGCCCAGCGCTCTCTACAGATTGCTTCAGGCCTGCTCTCGTACTGAAGTTCCAATCTAGACAGTTGTATCTTCCTCCTAAGCTCTCCTCACAACCACTGGCAGCCGGCCACCGGTGGGTATTTGCCTCCCTGTCCCCCTCCACCTGATTTTATTTCCATTCAACGATGAACTAGCAATCCTGCCTTCATGTTGACACTCGACAGAGCGCTTCAAGGTCTCCCTGAGAGGCACTACACAAATGTAAATTCTATAATTATTGGAAAGCGGAGTCTCTTCCAACCTGAGTGAGATCCGATAGCATCTCTGCCTTATAAATAATGTAATGTGCTGGCAGGGTTTGCTTCTCCGTACAAGGCACAGAAGGCCCAGCTGGAGCACAAACAAGCAGGCGAGAAAAACACAGTTGACAAAAAATGTACCGGGAGACCCAAAAAGATGTTCTCTATAGATCTCGGCATAGACGGACAACAGGGCTGTCTTCCGATGGAGGGCAGCGTCTGTGATCGGTGAAAACTGCGTCTGTTTGGGAAAGATTAGAAAGCAGAGCTGAGCCATGCTAGGGATGCGAGACTTGCAAATATCCCAAATATTTCAGTCAAATCTCTTTTGTAGTCCCACCTTCAAAGTCAGAGATCGTAAAATAATAAAACGCTGCTGTCAAGATCCTCAAAACAAACAGTTGAGGGCAAAAAAAAAAGATAGTAAGAAAAAAATCAGCGGTGTCTTGCTAACCGAGCCCCACTGGCAGCTCTTCCCTTGGCTCGGGACAAGGTGACACAGGGGGAGCTGTGTGGGACGGCAACGCTGCCCAGGCGAGACCCCAATGTCCGTCACAGAATCACAGAATCCCAGAATGTTCAGGGTTGGAAGGGACCTCTGTGGGTCATCTAGTCCAACCCCCCTGCCAAAGCAGGGTCACCTACAGCAGGCTGCACGGGACCTTGTCCAGGCGGGTCTTGAATATCTTCAGAGAAGGAGACTCCACAACCTCCCTGGGCAGCCTGTTCCAGGGCTCCGTCACCCTCAGAGGGAAGAAGTTCTTCCTCATGTTCAGACGGAACTTCCTCTGCTTCAGTTTGTGCCCATTGCCCCTTGTCCTGTCGCTGGGCACCCCTGAAAAGAGTCTGGCCCCGTCCTCCTGACACCCACCCTGCAGATACTTACAAGCATTTATTAGGTCCCCTCGCAGCCTTCTCTTCTCCAGGCTGAACAAGCCCAGCTCCCTCAGCCTCTCCTCGCAGGAGAGATGCTCCAGTCCCCTCATCATCCTCATAGCCCTCCGCTGTACTCTCTTCAGTAGCTCCTCATCTTTCTTGAACTGGGGGACCCAGAACTGGCCCGTCAACCTTTCCCACCTGGTTTTAGGGTACCACAACCAGCCAAAGCAGCTTTTTCACTCGCAGGTTGGTAGAAGGACTCAGATACCTCACAGAAAGCCCCTCGCCTTTTGCGAACCAACCACATTTTCTGAGATGAAAGGCTGAGGGGAAGGAGCCGGTTTCCTGCAAAAACACAGCAAACCACTGGACTATCTGGAGCTCTTTTGCAATTTATGCTTGCTCAGCAATTTTCAGGAGACTTGCTTCCAAACGATGCCACCGTTTGGGGATTTAAACCATAATCTTTAAAATACATATTTAAAAGGTATTAGCTAATTATTTAGGCTGTAACTACTGCAAAACCAGCAAATAAACCAGAGTTCTTTGAACTGGTGTTTTTGAAGTTAGCAAGCGTTTGAAGTGAGTTACAGGTAGGAGCATTTGATTGACTTCTGTGGAGACGGGCTGTAAATGAGAAGGGAGAAGGTGCCCGGTCTTTGTGCAGGGAAAAAATCAACAGAGAGTCAGGCAAGGAGAGCTCACCCGGCAGACGACAGCCCAAGCAGAGCTGGAAAAGCTGAGTTTTCCCCACCGTTCCAGGACCCGCTACGCAGCTTATAAACCACTTAGGACACGTTTAAACTTTTCCATAGGGTGCCTGCACAGAACACATTTTTACCAGAGAAACTATGACTTACGACGCATTTAATGCTTAACTAAGGTACTACAAAAATTTTCACTTCCTTCTATGCCAGGAGCTTCATTCTCTTTATTCACCTGCTGTGGCACTCTCAGGGAAGCCTGCTAATTTTCATTTTATTAGCAGAACTATTTTTTCCCTGATACATGTTTTCCAAACACCCATTTTAAGACCATTGAAAAAAAAAAAAAAGATCAAAAAAAAGGATCTAAAGGTGAGTATTATTAATTTGGAGTCACCACAACACAGGAGACCCAAACTGGTATCCATCAGCTACATCCCGGCACATCCCCAAGCACACCCTCCTCAGCACGGGTCCCGCGCGAGGCATCACGAAGCAGTGGGCTTATCTCTATTTCGCTTCATTCCTGTAATTAGTTTAGGTGACTCGTTTGCCGAGCGTCCAGCACCCACGCCTGAAACGGACAGCCCTGAGCGTGCCTGTAAGGGTGACGCTTCCGTGAACACCGGGTTCCAGGCACCCTAAGTGAGGCAGGGTAAGAAATCTGCCTTTCCGAAGGTGTTCGGATACCGCACAGACTGACAGTGGATAAAAACCCAACAGGCAGCCATTTGTTACTATTAATGTTTAATTAAGAGCAGACGTTATTAGCTTCGCGTCAGAAAACCAACAAGTCTTCTACGCATGGATGGAAATTCTGAGTTTGTTGATGAATAAACACTTCATAAATGAACGCAGAGAGTTTCTAAAAGGGAACGCTGTCTGGGTATCACGCCGTTGACAAGGTCTGGAGAAAACAACGCATCTGATTTGCATTCGTTCTTCGTCATCCTCTAATATTCATGCTGGTATAGAAAGATGGCTGGATCTGGTTTGGGGTTTTTGGGGGGTTTCACAGAAATTTGGGGGTTTTTGACAGAAATCTCTAACTGATTATACATTGAAAAATACAACCCCACTCTTTTCTTTCACAGAAAGTCATCAGACTTAGCAGCATTTACCAGTCTCCTGACTGCTCATAAATATAAAAATAACTTGAGTCCAAATCTTCATTTCCTTTTTTTATTATTCCATTATTCATTTTCTTTAAAATAACATTAACCTGTTCCGTGTAAGTCCTTATTTTCAGTACTTAATTTATTTCGGTCAAACCGACACTCGGCTGAACTTTGTACCTAACTCGTGTACTTCAGAAAGAAGGTAGCATGCAGCCAGCAAACCCATCATGTGCCTATTGTATTTTGGAACAGGGTTAGAATTGGGTAAAGCTCTTGTGAGATGGATGAAAATATTCCTGAATGCATATAAAGGACTTTTAAAAAGCCAATAAATACAGCAGTATTGCGGCCCCCTACAACAAAATGACACAGCTGGAAAATGATCTCAAGAAACAATTTTCATGCTGGTGCAAGACCTATTAACGAAGAAGAGTGCACCTTTACAGAGAACGAAGGGAAGGCAACGCATTGGCATTACACTTCAGTAACCGAGGACCCTGTGGAACTGGAACTTCAAAATAGGATTTCTTAAAAGCTTTTTCTTTCCTAAATTCCCTTTGCAGAAGCCTGCTTATTCTTTCATAATCACTTCAAAGCAATCCCCAGCCTTGCAATAAAGTAAATTCAAAGCAATTAGAGAGTAGATCTACACAGCAAGACCAAACAGTGCTTACAGAGGTTTTCTGTAAAGTGGCTCTGCATACATTTTCCTTGGAATGACATTATTTGTATAAAGAAGTGGGGGTCTATTTTATGAAGGAAAGAAAATACGAAATAAATTTATGACAGCAAATAGAAACATTGCATCTCTGGAGTGTGATATTATATTGCAGTTTGCAAGAACAACCAACACAGCACTGCCCTGCTACATTCATACATTTTAGTGAACAATAACAGAGAGGGGAAGAAAGAAAAGGAAGGAGTCTTTCGCAGCGTGCTACAATAAAAGCCACCGCGTACTACAATAACAAGCTACACATGTTCAGGAATAAACAGACCAACTTTGCGCTTTCCTGCCCCGTCTCCCCAGCGGCCTTGCTTTGCTGCCTCGCTAATCGACGTGGTCGGGAAGGCAGCCCTGTGAAATGTAAAACTGCTTCTTCCCGTCTGCTGGCGAGGCCGCTGCTACACGAGGAGCTGAGATGCGGTTATCGCATTGTGATGCAAATAAATGTAACAATTAAGAATATAATTTTGGAAGATGTCAGTGGTGTAATTACTCATATGGCTTCCGGCCAATTAAGCAGTAGGTGAATTAGCCCATTTAACTGGGTTTGGAATTTGAGCACAAGGTGTTTTATGCTTTGTATTCTGTCAACATTTTGCTGAACTATACGTTAATAATTCTGATTGCTCCCGAAATCACATCTGGGCAAATTTGGTCTGCAGCACACGAAATCACTGCTTGAAAAGCTGCATACACCTGTGATCCCAGTTGTGCAAGCAGATTGAGTCCAACAAAAGCTCCATTCAAGGACGATGGAAGTCTCGATTTGCTTGTAAGCCCATTAAACACACTGAATGGCCATGAAGATGAAACAAGGAAGAGCTTTAGGACTCTGCAGTCAGAAGTCTTCCAGCAGAAATGGCAGTAATAAAAGAACAACACAAAGTGATTATTCCCAGTATAAAAAGACCAGCTTATAGCATCAACTGAAGAGGAAAAAGAAAAAAAAAAAGTCGTATCTCTTGCTTGGAGACGCTGTGATTGAGCTAATCTCCTCTATTAGCAAATGATCACAATACACAATAGTCCTCGGCAAGATGCGGAAACAGAGGCACTCACGGGTTAGTGGAGAAGCACTTCACAGCTACCCCAAGGAAGCACAAAACAGACACACTACGACTGAAGATTACACTGTTCATGACAATAACAGCATACAAATGAACCCTCCTTCACAGGAAAAGATTAGTCTGAGAACTAAAAATCCTCATTTAAAAAGGGTCTGAGGAAACTGAGAGCCAAGCTAATACGGCAGCATACGTCTGTTAGCCACAAGGAACGAGAGAGAGTGCAAGACCTGGATGAGACGCTCTTTTTACAGCAGAAGCTGGTTCTTTTTGTCTTACTTTCAAATTGTCATTCCTTAAAACTAAGAGGGTCCTTGGGTGTGATTAGCATCTCTGACTGAAATCCCGTCACTGCTCACTCAGCCCCAATGAAGTCACTTTATCCTGCAGACTTCATTTCTGGGAGTTCTAGGAATAAGTAACAGGCCTTGAATTGGGAAACCTGTTTGAGAGAGCAGCCTAGCATCACTCCACGCTGAAAACAAAGCAGTGGCAAGGAGGAGCAATACTGAATGGATTTATTTCTACATGCACGACAAGACTAGACTCCCAGGGCTGCGTTCAGGGGAATTGCTGCACTGGAGCTGGATCGCTCTGTCCATTTTATACAGCTTCAGGCTCCGGGCAAGGATCCCTTGCACTTCCCGACATTACAGAAGAGAAATCAGAGGTATAGCTACACATCATCTCAGTTCATCGGTAATACTCTGCACATTTAGACACTGCTGTGTAACTCCAGCGAAGTCAGAGGCTGGACTCGGCTGCACAGCGCTTCCAGAGCTGGGGAACAGGCTGCAGGAGTTCAACCTGTGAAACGCCGGTCTGGGATCTGGATTGCCGTCTCCTCTGCTGCAGTACTTAACACCTTACCGGAACAAGTTGTTACAGCCCTCCACGCCTCACTCTTCCCATTTAGAATATCAGAACAAATCAATGATTCGTATTTCAAAAGGATTTTTAGCTCTTTGCACGTAGCACGCTCTGTAGCATTATTGTTATTTATAATTAACAGCAGGGTTACTCCACTATTAATAACACTTAGCTGTAGTGCTTTTCATCTTCAAACCACTTTCTGAGCATTAATTAACTTCAGGCTTCTGTTATTCAGGAAATTTTTCTTTTTCTCATTCTGCTTCCCTTCAATTCCCTGCGTTACAGTGGTAATGGGGAAAACCACGTGAGCTCCAAGCAACTCCATCCTTAACGTTCAACTTTAGAGGGGCACCTCATCATTTTCACAGTGAGAATTGGTTCCGCTTTGACGAATTTTCGCCAAGGTGTCTTTGTAAGACACCAGAGTGGATCCACACCGCCCCATTCAATCGGGACTGCGCAGGCTGAGCGGCGTACAACAGCTTTTCTAGGGGTTTCCCCATCTGCCCACTGCCCCGCTCTCCTTGCTGCGATGTGGAATTAGCAGAGACTGCGGAGGGGTGCTTGGGAGCTCTCAAAACATCGCGGCAGTTAGAGCAATGGGAACAGAGATGAAAAACACATTTTCTTCAGTCTGCACTTTATCTCATCCAGAATTTTATTCCAGCAGCAACATCTCAGGGCAGCTGGTCCCACTTTTTTGTTGATTAGCCATTTCTCAGCTACAAAATATAGCACATAGTCCATCTTTCGTGAAGGACTTCTTACTCAGCAATGTACTTCGTATGTCAACATCAGAAGATAAGGCATCACACAGTACCCCTTCCCTTCTTGACGAAGGGCTGGTCACCAGCAAGTAGCAGGACCCTGCTTTAGCTCCTCTCCCGCCAGCTGGATCAGACCATCCCACCCATTTTACCCACTTTGGATGGAACCAGCCTTGCATCTGGGATGCTTCTTAATTCATCCAGGGTGGGCTTTACTAGCCTGACATGCTTGTCCATAGTTGTCTTCGTGACTGTTCATGAACATAAATGTGTTCATACTGATGTATTATTTTGTTGACTATATTGTTCTGGGGTTCACAATCTTTAGATAAATTTTTTTTAATTGTATTGAAGGTATTTAGCCTCCTGTGTGTTTTAATGGCAGTCTTCTAACATTAAAGATGGAATTAATGGAAAATTGTTTAGCTATTCCATGGGACTCCTAGACACCTGTGCCTTCAACAGATTGAGTTACCCAGGGCTCTTCCCCACTTCCAACCATCAATAACATGCACTTACAGTGAAAGAAATCATTCCCAGTGGTGTCCCTTTTGGTAGCTGCTCTGGCTAGCACTGGCACATTGGCTCCCAGTGTCCTCAGAGCACAGATTGCCCTCACCTTTGGAAGAGAAACTGAGAAGAAAGGGGCCATGGGGGAAAATGAATCTATATAAATGCAATGGAAAAAAAAAAATAACAAGCTGTTCCCTGCTGCTCTACATCTCCTTATGAGCAAGAGTCTGTTACGCTGCTGGCTCAACAGGTTATGCTAGGCAACCTTGCTGCTATAAAGAGAGAATGAACGACATCAAAGAAATGTAGATCCCTTACGGAATCATTTTGGGTTGCTGTCCTTTGGCTCATACACTGCGGGGTCTGGACCAGTTATTTATTGAAGGGACGCTGGGTCATTTTCATTTACTTGCCACATTGGTCAGCATCTAACGTAAATCAACACAAACCCTATTTATTAGATCCACCTTTGCAAATTGCCAACTGCCTACAAGTTCCTTTGCATCCCTGTACTGTACCAAGAGACAAGAGAGAAGCAATGGACTCAGCCACCAGCAGCAATTCCAAATTCAGCTACACCTGTAGCTGTGTACGCTGGGGTATGCCTTTCCTGGACAGCTTCACCACAAAATGGTGTTTTTGCATCATCAAGACTGTATATATGTGTAAAGGGAATGCATAAGCTTGCAATGAAGTATGGCTGCAGTTCATCTAATTTTATCTCATTCATCATACTAAAAGCACATTTATTTATTCTAGGGCTTCCATATTTTTTTAATGCAAAATCTATAATGGCAAAAATCCCCAATCTGTGAAACTAGCCACATTTTGCATGATCATAAGAAAAGACGGTATTACAAGTGGTAGACTAATTATGCCTTCTCGGCATATATTTGGCCCTAGAGGTAAAGATAACATAAATTCTTTATTGTGTTCTATTTTAATGTCCAAAGATGAGCATATTCCACCACTTCTGTAAATTACAGAGTTTCCAGCACACTCTGCATTTAAAATCCAAAAGTGGAACGTACACATAGTTGATTTTAAACAAGAAAACGCTGTTTGCAAACTGACAGAAGTATCTCACCCAGCACATTGTATTAATGTCCAGTGAAACAAATCACGTAACCAGCTGCTGGAATAACAGTCCTAGACTACTGCACCATATAATTCAATTGATTGCCCTGAGAAACAATAATATAGTTATAATACTGCTACTAGCTTGATCCCCAGGGGAGCAAATTTAGTCTGGTCTCCCTAACTGGTTGATAACATATTTAAATGCCAGTCAGTCACTAATCCGTTGCTGCTCCATCCTCCGAGAGCTGCTTTATTGAACACTGTAATTGCCTGGATGTTGTTTTTCATTTCTGTAGCTGTTGCTGTTAATTAAATATTGCGTAGAAAGCTCTCTCTGACATTTCTTACCGCATTCTTGAATATCTGATAAGATACACTGGCTGAATATTTGTACCTGCTGCTGTCTGCTGATACTCTTGTCCTAGATTCAAACCCCCAAAACACTGAAGAAATGACATACTTTTAGCAAAATTAGGACTCACACTGTTAAAGGGCTGGGGGGATCGGAATGAAATAGAGGCATATGCCATGCCTGTCAGATAGCAGATGTCTGCCAAAGCAGGATGTACACCTGGACTACAAGCTTTACCTTCCTTCTCCCCGTATACACGCAGAGGACGTGGGCATTCCACTTCGGTAGTGGCAGAACTGATTTTATGGACTTGAACCTTAGTAGCACATGTCACACTGGGCTTTCTTTATGCAAAAAATCTTGAAGGCAAATAAGGTTCAGAATTAGTTGCTTTCAGGTATGCCACGATACAAAGGAAAAAGACCATGAAGAGGCATGGTAGCAGCTCATGAGGACGGCTGGCAGAGGTTCGCCTTCACACGGTCTTTGAAGGGAGAAGGGAGGGATAGCTCCAGCTGTGGATATTCGATGCCCAGTGGCACAGGAGTATCAACAGGTGAAGACCGAGTTGGGGCTCTGAAAACATCAAGAACTTCTCTAACACTTGAGACACAATACTGTTGTTTTCACACTGTACTCTAATGACTACTGCCTCCCAAATTAACAAGACTATTAATGAACAGAAACTACCATTAATGCTCTGAATTAAGTTGCCCAATGGTGTCTGACAACTAAGTCTGGAGCAGTAACAAAGGATGCATCGCAGGCAGATGTGGATACACACAGAAAGTGCACATCGTGTAACCACACGCATTTACGCATGCAGTGTGCATCCACAGGAACACATACAATGGCCAAGCTGAAATATCTGGACCAGTTAAGCATTTAACTAACACAACTTTGAACTGCAATTCAGATGTTTTAAATGTTTAAATAATAAGGATAAAAACCCAGCACTACTGAAGTATTTGATGAAGCCTTTATTAAGTTCAGGAGAATGCAATACTTTACTGGTTTTGCTACTACTAATTGGTTTAATGCCACCAGTATGATTAGTGGTCCATCACGCTTAGAAACTAAGACGCTGCATGGACAATCTGAGGAATGGTCCCATGGGAGCTGTTTATTACTAGCTCTTCTACATCCTCTCAGCAAATAAAAACCATTGGTGTACTCCAAAAGTCCCAGAGTCAAGGATGCTGGGTTCCCAACAGCTCAGTGCAGTCAACATAGAAGATGGTATGCTGTAGAAAACTCACATAAGGAACAAAATAAGTTATTTCTGGGACATTATTTTGGAAAGCCCTGTATGTAATTACTTCAACAGCGAATCTGCTGAACCCTTACTCTGTGCATCAGCCTTGTTTTGAGTCAGGTATTTAGATTTTATTGTTCCAGGGCCTTCCCACAGTCAAGCTACACTGCTGTTCCTGTAGATGCTCAAGGAGTCCAGCCTCACCGCAGCCATCTGGCTATCCTCTTTCTTTAACACGGTCTGGTTCAAAACCATCTCCCTTTTCAAACTAAACAGTACAACCCTCTTCACCCCATTGCCCTGGACTATGAGATTTTATACATTGCTAGTTTATTCCTCATTGAAAATGAGCAAGAACTGAGTCACCTGTGCCCATATAAACCAGTAACTGCCCGTACACTGAGACTGTGAGAAGCGCATTAAACTTTTTCACCGCAAATCAAAACTAAGCTGAATTATTTTCGTTTTGCTGCAGGCTAAAAGCTTGCCCAAAGACACTTCTGCTCAGCTGACAAGAAGTAACTTGATTGTTCGCGCGAGCCCAAGCCACAGGACTTTTAACATTTTGGAGGACTCTCAGCTGTCTCTTTCTCTGCTTTTGTGGACTCCCCATCAACAAGAAGACACGGGAAACAGCTGATGTTTCCCACCACTCTTCTACCCATAGGACAATGTTTCCTTCTAGGTTCTGCCATAAAGTCACATGACCCTTTAACTCTCTGGCTTAGCGGTACCATCTTTTACGAAACCTAATACCCTCAGCAAGTTTGCTGATGACACCAAACTGGGAGGTGTGGTAGATACACCAGCAGGCTGTGCTGCCATTCAGCGTGACCTGGATAGGCTGGAAAGCTGGGCAGAGAGGAACCTGATGAGGTTCAACAAAGGCAAATGCAGGGTCCTGCACCTGGGGAGGAACAACCTCATGCACCAGTACAGGCTTGGGGTGGACCTGCTGGAGAGCAGCTCTGCGGAGAGGGACCTGGGTGTCCTGGTGGATGACAGGTTAACCATGAGCCAGCAGTGTGCCCTGGCTGCCAAGAAAGCCAATGGGATCCTGGGGTGCATCAAGAAGAGTGTGGCCAGCAGGTCGAGGGAGGTTCTCCTTCCCCTCTACACTGCCCTGGTGAGGCCTCATCTGGAGTCCTGTGTCCAGTTCTGGGCTCCCCAGTTCAAGAAAGATGAAAAGCTACTGGAGAGAGTCCAGCGGAGGGCTACGAGGATGACGAGGGGACTGGAGCATCTCCCCTACGAGGAGAGGTTGAGGGAACTGGGCTTGTTCAGCCTGAAGAAGAGAAGGCTGAGAGGGGACCTTATAAATGCCTACAAATATCTGAAGGGTGGGTGTCAGGAGGATGGGGCCAAGCTCTTTTCAGTGGTGCCCAGCGACAGGACAAGGGGCAATGGGCACAAACTGAAGCAGAGGAAGTTCCGTCTGAACATGAGGAGGAACTTCTTCCCTCTGAGGGTGACGGAGCACTGCAACAGGCTGCCCCAGGGAGGTTGTGGAGTCTCCTTCTCTGAAGATATTCAAGACCCGCCTGGACAAGGTCCTGTGCAGCCTGCTGTAGGTGACCCTGCTTCGGCAGGGGGGTTGGACTAGATGACCCACAGAGGTCCCTTCCAACCCCTACTATTCTGTGATTCTGTGATTCTGTAATAGGAAAACACGGGTTTTCTCTTTCACCCTGCCTTGCAAGCTCTTCCTCTTCCAGTTATTCACATTTTAATTTATGCACCACTCCAGGCCTGTACTCTGCTCTAATTCTGACCACATGCTTTCTGCTGTGTAATTCTACAGTGCAGTCAGAGATACTCGAAAACAGAACAACCCATACAAGACAAAGTTGCATTGCATGGCCTGAAGAGCTCTTGTTTCACCTGCTCTAAGTAGGCAGGTACCCACTTTCCAGGACAGACCACAGTACCAAAATTCAGTTGTGTCCCTTAAAGTCTTCCTTCATTTGCGAGTAAAAACCCACTTCTGCTGAAAATACGTAGGGAAATTCCCCATGGGACACAGCTTGTTTCCCCACGAGGATCCATGGGGACAAACATTAGAGCAACAATTAGAGATCTGGCTTCCTTCCTCCACAGATGGGAAACACGCGGAGCCAGGGAATGCGGTTGGGAAGCGCTTTCTGTGCTTCATTTGAGCTTTCTCTCGAATCAAGAGTGCATTTAGGAGGCAGTGTTACTTTAGATCAAGAGAGGGTGACAGGAAAGGGAAGACCGTGCACACGCTGCCGTTTCCACCTTCGCACACAGCATCTCTACAGCTCTCCGGGGAGACGAGAAGCGAACGACCACATACACTCTATTGCTTCTGTTTGGTTTATTTGTCACTCTTTGTAGGTTTATAGTTAGCTCCTGCTGGTAGCCCCTTATTTCTGCCTAGTTAAGGAAGAATGTGGTGGTGTATTCTTTCAAAAAGAAATGTTTTCCTTTACTGCACCGCAGGTGACAATCCCCTGGTGTCTAGCAGTGCTGGCAGTAGATGACTTGGAGATTTCTCAACAGTCAGAAATCCTTCTGGAGAGCCCCTTTTTAGTCTCCCTTTCCGAGTTTAACCTGCCATGTTTCTAATATGATTATGACTCTCAGTTCCCTGCCAGAGTGACAGCATGAGACAAGTGGGATTTGGCAATGATGCCGGAGGATGCAGGGTGGCGAAATCAGAGAGCGTATGACCAAAGTAGCAGGGTCCTCTGCATTCAAAGGAGCAGCATTTCCATCTCCCAGTGACCACTGCACGAGCATACTGACAGCTACAAACTGCCAGATAACAACAGATTTGTTACCGACCTCTGGGCCAAGAATTAAGGGGAGATCATATTCTGTTCCTTCTATTTCAAGAGTAAGCAAATACGCAAGCAAGCAAGCAAGCAGAAAATCTAGTGGAAAGAACACATACGCTCACGTATCAAGAAACAAGGCATTTACAAGTTGACAAGAGCAATATACAAAAGATATTTAAAACACAGATTTTCCATTTTCTTTTTTTTTTAAATCAAAATGACTGAAGACATAGATTTTAACCCTATTTTGAGGCTGACGAGTATTTTTCAGCCTTATGAATGCTTTCTGGATCTACAAGCCTAAAAATATGGTGATTTTTAAGCCAGATGATTTATTTCAAGCAATCTTCTCCCCCTTGAAATCACAAACGCATATCAAGATGGACTAGAATACCCACATAATTAAATTATATCAAACATAAGAAACTGTTTCAACTCACCAAACAGCTCATGTTCCAAAAAAGTAAAAACTCTTGTACTAGTATTACAGATTTTTAAACATCACATGAATTTTATTTTCAACGTTCCTTTAAGTAAATATAAAAATACTTCCTCCAGCATTTTCAGGTTAGTGAGAAAAATGTGGTTTTTTTGATTAAACAAAAATTCTTTTTTAAACAGTAAAACAATTGGAACCCTAGACTGGAGTCTTGATCCTGGATGAGCAAAGTTGATACCCCCCGGGCTAAAAGTACCAATTCTCCCAATAGCTGGAACCCTTCAGGAAGGTGACGGCAAGCAGGCGTCCTCCACGCTCGCCCTTCCCTGTCCCAACCAGCCGCCCGAACGCAGGTCTGCAGAAGAGGCCGAGTGGCAGGTATTTGTACATTAACCTCAGTGACTCAAGTGGTCAGTTTTCTACAAATATTCAAATCTGGTAATTATCATCATAACGACTCTGCATTGTCCTTGATTTGCGTTTTAATCTCTGTAATTAAAGTGTCTAGCTGCCACAGCAACAGACGCTCTAGAAGCATGTCTGCTGTATAATCATAATATTAATTAAACCCACAAAGTAGCTATGCAATAAGGAAAGGACTAGATGGTATAGGAGACCTGCAGCTTTAAAAAAGAAATTAGAGAACCTTTCACACTGGTGTGCCACATTCAGTGTAGCTCAGGGAAGGAACGGATGCTCTCCCTGCCAACGGCTGCGAGGCCGTACCGTGGATATGCCCAGAGCTCGGAGGGTCTCACTCCAGCTCCCCACGGAGAAGTATTTGGATCCCCATACAATCAGTAGACTGGCCCCTTGTGGACACTTTCAGCAAAGTAACTAAAACCCAGACAATACAGAAAATTAATAAATTATCTCATCCAGAGAGAGGGAGCCTTTTTAGCAATGACAGCCCTTCTCTCGCTCGTGTTAAATGTTATCTGCCAAGGAGAGGAAGGTTCAAGCCGGCACCTCCACTACAACAAAGTGCCTTCGTCATAGATCCCACAGACCTGTAATAAGTCTGATTTTTCCCAAAGCAAATTTAAGGAGCATATTCACCTGTCTGACTTCAGGGTGCCCCGTTCACCTCTAGCTCTCCACCACACAGCAGCAGCACCTAATCTTTGCAGGAACTCCAAGTCTATAGTTAGCAGCACACTGAAGGATGAAGATCAGGTATCCGTCCTACAAGCACTGTCAAATGAAGAGAAAATTTTCTTGTCCGACCCAAGTGATGGGGTGCACAGGCGTGCGTGGTAGGGTGTGTGCACACAAAGTTGGGTTGCTGGGCTGTAATCCCAGAGGGCGCTGACAGGATGTCTCTCCCCCCAGTTTTTGGGGTGAAGTAACCAAAACTGCAGAAGAGACCCCCTCCAAAACACTCGATGAGAATGCGGGCTGTAGGAGCAGGTAAGCAGGGAAGTAGAGGGGGAAGGTTCAATAAGGCCCTTTTTTGCTTCTAATCAGCAGTGACTACAGTGGAGACACCAGCTGTGAGCTTGTCAGATCCGCTGATGATACACAACGATGGGGGACAGTCAACACAGAGCCAAGCAGCATGGGAACTTCAAAGGGAAACCACATTCACCGCGTAACTGGAGTGAAACATGGCAAAGAAAAGGGAACAGAAAAGGATACCTGCTGGTGAAACCTGGGGCTTTGGGGAGGGGAGGTTGTTTTGTTTTGTTTCAGGTAGTAAAAGGAAAGGTAATGGCAGGAAGCAACATCGGTAAAAAAGCAGAGCAGAGCCTGGATAACTGCGAGAGCGCATGAAACACGGGAGGGAAGGCTAGCCCCAGCTTTGGATAAAATAACTGTTCTGGGGAGAACAGAACGCGACACCTTTAGGCAAACTCCTCTCAATCGCACACAGCTGATGGGGGTGGGAATCGGATGTAGGGGAGGGAAAGGTAAAGGAAGATTGAAAAACAGTTTTACTAATAAATATATTCTGCGTTAGGTGGGCTAAGGCAGTACTTGAAAAAAATTTATAAGAAAAAGGTATTTATCTCTTAAACTGATTTTTCAGCTTCGAAATCTTGCTAATATTCTAGCTACAAGGAAGCCACGCGGCAGCTGGCAATCCTGTTTTAAGCTGCTGTTTGCTAGCGACTCTGAAAAACTCAGTTTTTCTTTTATCTGTAAAAAGAATTGACGCACTGTTTCAAATTCTTACATGTGTATCTATTAGCTGGAACAACTGGAATAAGTCATTAAATTCTTATGCAACAATTAGCCCTTACAGTCAGTAAAGACTTCTTCACAGAGGTTCTTCCTCATAGCCGGGAAAGTGGGGACAGCGCGAAGCCGAGCTGCACCCACCACCACTGCACACACAGGGCATCCCCAGGGCCACCTCCAGCGGGCCCAGAGCCGCCAGGCACACAGCAGGCTGGGTCGCCTCGGCCCACACACTCAGCTCCTCGCCTCGCTGCAGCGGCGAGAAGGCCACCGATGGCTGCCCAGCGTGTCCAACGCCAGCTGCTGCTTCCTGCCCCCAGAGAAGAAGGGCCTGCAAATAACCCACTTAGCACTTTCTGTGCACGTGATAGGGTATTTGGGAGCTTGGGGCTGATTTTAACCTGCTTGAATACACTCAATAAAGCAGCCAGTGCTTTATCTATCAAGTTAATATCAAGTCTTGGCATATTAACTCCTGGCTTGGTCTTATCTGGTGTGCAACACCATCTCTAAGCTAGTTGTTTCCCTCGCTATGGCAAAACTTACTGCAAGGATCCAGCTTGAACACATGCAATGTATAATACGGTCATCTCTTAGATATGAACTGTAGTTCGCCACACAGCTGAACGCTTGTGTTGACTTTCCTTTTCCACAGTCCTTAGAAATAACGGTTAATGACACTAAAACTTTGTGTCTCCTCCTTGCAACTCACAAAGCACTGGGCAAACACAAAGTCAGTGTGGAAGTGACAACAGGTTTTTACCAAATTTGCAGTTAGGAAGATTGAGATGGAGTTTAATATTCAGTTTAACCCTAAAATAAAGCTGATACTATCCAAAGATGGACACCTGCATTTCTGCTAGATGCCTACACTGCCTGAAGGAATTGGAGCTGGCAGTGTAACTGGGAGGTCTGCTTTCCAAGGCTGGAAAAGCACAGGCAGAAGACTTGAACCAGGACCCAGGAACTCGAGACGGATTCGTGGCACTGCAGTAAAGCACATTCACAAAAATACCTCAGTCCTTGCGGAACGAGAAGTGAGGTGCTGCTGGGACAAATTTATTAATGTGTGAGGAGCTTGCACTGCTCATTCACCAGTGCCACAGGGTAACGTTACCCCTTTTGAATTAAATAATCTCAGATGTAATTCCAGCAAGAAAGACGATCTCATGAGGAACTCCAAAGTCCCCTTAACACACTCTCTTTATTTACAAGCCCTGTTTCTATGGGCATAGAAACAGAAGACACCACCTTATTGCTCTTCTGCCAGCCAGCACGTAACCCAATTATTCACTCTTGGCTTTTCTCTCACCACAGCCCCTTGGTTTTTAGTGTCAGTGTTTCATCTGGTTGTCCCCACAACACAGTCCCACTCAGTCCCAGAGCACCAGTGATGTAATTCTTGTATTTGGTGCATCAGCCCCTTGGAAACCCTCACTTTGCACAGTGTGCTTCTGCTGCACTACCATGTTTTAGGAAGGGCCCTTCCGTTATTTCTGCTCTTAATAAACAAAACGGCAACCAAGGTGGCTAGCACTTCGTCTTACAAGTGTAACAGAGTTCTGTCTAACCCATAACCCTTCCCAGAGATAAGCAATACTCCACAGCTCAGCAGTGTGAGAAGCTGAGCGGGAGGAGGGCTGGCATGCATCCTGATCGAGACAAACACCAGAAATAGTATTTGTTCACAAGGAGGCACCAAAATAGATCCTAAACTGGATCCAGACCTGCCTACGACAGCTCAATCAAAAAAAACCCCAAAGATGGTTTTAAATGAAATTTCCAGCTATTTTAACAATATTCCCCTCCACACACACAATTGTTTCCCACACTTACTACTCTCTACCACACATATGCACAAAAACCAGTGCCAAGAGTTCTCCTTTCTCTTTCCTCTCCTTTGCTCTTGCCTCTGAATCCCCTGGCTCCTCTTCTCAGCAACCCCTTTGCAGCTAAGTAGGATGTAAGCAGCACAGAGCACTTGCTAAGAGTGGTCTTCCTTTGTCAGCTGATGAAAAACCTAGCCCTTTTTCTGATGGTTGCTTGGAGTAAGCCTGTCACCCTTCAGTTGACGCAGGCTTCTCACAGGAAGCAGAAGACCTAACTGGCAAGCAGGGAGAGGGGACAAGAAAGCCTCTTGGTAGCAGCTAAACAGAAAAGTTGAATGGTCCTAAAGGGCAATGGGATTTGACACTGAAAATTGTGAACAAGGCAGACGTGGCCCAGAAGAAACAGCAAGGTCTCTCCAACCTGGAAGTGCAGAAGCCCCATGGTCCTGGGATGAAAGACTTTGGGGAATGAGAAGAAGCCATCGTTCTGGGTTCTGCCACCTCTGAGAAGTCAGCAAAAACAGGAAGGCTGCATTCAGCACCGTGCATCACAGTTGCACCTGTCAAGCTGGATCGTCTCCAGTCCCATTTTCCAGCTGGATTCGGGCTGGTGACTGTTCAGAGAAGCCATCTGGGAAACACAGACCCTGCCCAAACCTTCCAGGGAGAGCCTGCATTGCACAGCAGCATGTCCTCCTTGCAGCTCAGGCAAAGGCTCAGGCCTCTTCCCAGGATGGGCGACGGTTTTGAGAGATTTCTATCAGCAGGTCGTTCAACACTTGAGCACAGATTCAAAAGGAGCAAGATACCACATGAAAGTAACTGCACTACAGTACTGGGAACATGCGATTAATGGCATGAAGTAGACCTGAATTTAATCTGGAGCAGAAATGAAATACATCACTTTGATTGAGCATAGACTTCTTCTTGCTGCTTTCTTTGTCATTCAGGTTTCAAGTGCAGTTTTTTCAAAAAATCATCTACTCATCTCTGGTGTTCGGCGTACTACCCTTTCCACATGTTTGTTTCTGGAAATACTTCCATGCCCAAGTCTACAGAACAGAGTTAAGTATTCCTGCCACTGGGTCACTTCCTTGCACTTACAGCTGCAATCATGTGTATTTGCACTGACAATTTAATCACATTGCACTGATTTGTCATAAGCGATCACTTACTGTTACTAATAATGTTCTCATTGATTGGTTTGAATGGAACACTTGACAGTGATTGAAGGTCAGACTGACATGGCCAAGCTGAAACATCAGTGAAACAATACAGGTTTTCTTCCCACACATGTACTATAAATTATTTTGAAGGTGATTCATGTGAGCTTAGAATGAAGTCTAAGAGTATAATTGTCTTTCATTACTATGCAAATTATGAAAAAAAAATCATCTAAGATCTAGCCCTACTGATGATATACCGCTGTATCTCCTTTCTCCTCTGACAATTCACATCTGCAGCACACAGAAGTTAGATTATTATCTATACCATTATTAACTCAATCTACTTCTCAAGGTGGTAGTTGTGTTTTTTCCTAAAGCAGATATTTTGACATAGTGTACTTAGAAGCTGTGGAATTCAAAGCCAAAAGACAACGACTTCAACTTTCTTCACACACTTTCAAGGCAGCATTTAAAACTTTCAAAGTTTGATGGGTAACTAATATAATGATACTAAACTTGGAAAGAAAACAGATGGCTTAAACCAGGCAAATGAGATATATATCAGAAACACGTATCAGCTGGAAGAATAATGCAGCAATGTTTTTTTTTAAAGATGCTTTCTGAAATAGATTCACCATCATATATTATTTTCCACTTATGTGCACGAGCCTGAGCATGTTCCACATCTACTGAATTACTCAAGAACAGATCTTGTGTTTTACAGGTGTAGTTGCAACTAGTCGTGATAATTTTTTGTAAGAAACATCCAGACATTTTAGGAATCAATATCGCAGATTACTGACCAAGCAGCAAATCACAGTGTGCCCTCTGCATAAATCACTTCCAAAAATAAAGTTGTCATAACTATCCATTAGAACAGATAACGCCTTATGTTAATCTTCCTTAGGGTGACGTGCTTTGACCACACCTAGTGCAACTGCACAACTCCAACAACGTGATTTACTGAAAACCATACTCAAAAGAGGCTCTAGGGAGTAGACCAAAACTCAAAAGGGGAACAAAACCAAAACCTCCTTTATCCAAAATCCTTTTGCCTCTCTTCAAACAAATAAAGACAGGATCCAATAAAATTGAATTTAAATCTCATATGGATAAATACATAAATGTTCCTAAAAAATGTCATAGGCCCAAGCATAGTTCTCTTCTGCAGTGACAGTCTCCCCTAGTATATACCACTTTCAGCAACACAGATTTTGGGGTGTGGCTTCTATTAACTAAGATCAATTGTGAGGAACAATGCTGTGATAATGAACTTCTATTTACTTCATCCCTGTTATCATCCTACCTGCATTTTGAGAGTGCAGCTGAGATTTTGCCAAAAGGGAATTTTTCACTTAATTCCTTATTTTGACATGTTAGAAACACGTAATTCATATGGTTTCCAAAGACTCACCCCCATTTTATAGCTCCCTGCTTTCATCCCTTAAGCCTTGGAAGACAAACAGTATTGTGGGACTAGAGAACTACTGACCCTCTACAAACACCGAGCGAACAGTGAAATGCCAAAAGTGAAAATCCTGTGCACAGAGCCAACCAGGGAGTCACAGCCCACGGCCTGGGGGATAACGGTTCCGAGTGGCAACTCACCCTACCGCCACCCCACATAGAGCACGGGCACTGAGGGGCTGCTGGCCAGGAGTTTGATCAGCTATGGCCAACATATTTCATGGGGCAATCATGCCAACAAAACATAAAATCGGCCATTGACAGATATCACTGAAATAGGAAAGACGCTCCATTCATCAGATAATTTATTTATTGTGAACAATTATGGGAGACCACCAGTACTGCTGGTTGAATTCTGCAAGCTACTTCCCCAGTGAACGAAAAAATCACCAAATACTATTGCACAAGGAACCTGCCTTCCGCAAGCAAGCACAGTCTGTGAAAACCAGCCCAACCTCTGTGCCTTCCGCTCATCTTCGAAACACACTAAGCATCTGAAGGAAGAGACACATTATAGTGCTACGTGAGCTCTTGTGATTTTGCCGTTGTTGGAAGGACATTTATTTGTTTATTAAAAGAATAGCTACTAGTATTTTAACTATTTTTTTTAAATAATGCTTGCTTCCTATCAAGTGTCCTAGATCTTATTTCAGAGTCGAGTCTGACCCGCTTAAGCAAAAAAACTGACCTTAAGAGCTTTGCTGCAGTAAGGACCACTGCTTTCAGTCCTGAATTATTTAAAGCTGAGAAACTGCAGCTCAGGAGTATTTCACAAAGCTTTTGAAATTGTAAAAGAGGTAGAAGAAACACCTCACCCAAAACACTGCTCTTAAAGATTCTTACTAACCCCAAAAGCCACCGGTTCAAGGGAACCATTGTGCTAACAGCCTCGGAAGGCAACCTTTTCCTCTAAAGTATCACCCAGCACCCACTAATTCTCATTTTATTAACAGCGTTTTCCATGATATTTTAATGTGCTCATGCACGGCTGTCGATTGCCTCAGCCTTGCTGAGATTGCTTCGGGGGAGCTACTGACATCTGATACCAAGGACAATTTCTGGAGCAAGGAAGATTGTTTTTTTTCCCTGAGGATCTATATTACTTCCAGGAATGAGCTGGGTTGG
The DNA here is from genome assembly GCF_030867145.1 of Opisthocomus hoazin. Classification (NCBI taxonomy): domain Eukaryota; kingdom Metazoa; phylum Chordata; class Aves; order Opisthocomiformes; family Opisthocomidae; genus Opisthocomus; species Opisthocomus hoazin. The sequence goes on along the minus strand of NC_134419.1, from coordinate 5,160,880 downwards.
TAGGCTTAAAAAGCAGCACGCCAATTCTGCTGATATGGGACAGCAACATGAAGGTAACTCGTACCCACTCTCGGTTCCCTGGGGTAGTTCCCCGCTCGGGAACTAACATAGACATGATCTGCCCTTGTTCAGTGACTCCTCTGACTCCAGGAGGCTGTTGTAATATTATTTCTGCTTCTTAGTCATCACAGCTTTTTTTAATCCAGCTTAAGTGTGACGTCTTGGGGCCAGGTGAATAGTGGGGTGGAAAAAACCCATGTATGCACTCTGCAGCCGGTCTTATCTTCTGCAATTCAGGCTTGATTTGAGTGTGCAGTCAGATGGAATGAGCTCATTCAGTATCTTGAAGATCAAGGACTTGCTAAATCCCAAATGCAAACACGTGACTACTTTGAATAAGGATGGCTGCCTCCCTGCGCACGGAGCACAACTACATCTTCATTCCAACTCTGCTCACATACCAAACTCCATCCAGATTTAGTTTCAGTTTTCCTTTTTTGCCACAGGTAGAAAGTGGGCTCTCGCACACACTGCTGAGGAAGTCACAGACATTAAAAAAAGGCATCCAATTTCAACTCTGTCCGTTATGCAAATGCAATTAAGGTATATTATCTTCATTTGGTTTAACACCTTTAAAAAACCTTGAGCAACAAGCCTAATTATACTTTCTTCATCACGTCTTGAGTTTCCAACACTCCTTGCTTCAGCACAAAAAAAAAAAAAACAAAACTAACAAACAAGCAGCAAACCTTGCCATCAACATGTCTCAGATAAACAGCAATAAACTTTTACGCTTATTTTGCCCATTCATCTCAAGGAAATGCTTTACAAACTGTGAAGCCAAGATCAGCTTACCCACCTCTGGGATGGACCGTCAGAACAGTTTAATCACACAGCAACACCAAGCAATGTTTTAGGATCGGGCACGAAGAACAATACTAACTCTAATTGAAATTACTGGGGGAATTAAGGCATGCAGAATATAATTACTGATACTGGACTTTGTCCAGTGCAAACTGGAGTACAAGCCAGGACATGAAGTCCAGCCACCTAGTTCCTGCCAGAAGTGCCATGAGATCTTTAATGAACGCAAGTGGCAAGATCCCAGAGCACTGCATTCGATATGATATGGCCTTTTAAAGAGAAAACAGCCACTGAACAAGCTCCAATTTTAATGCGGCTCTAGTGCTGAACAAAAAAAAATACCTTGCATCACCTACTAAACACAAACAACATTCTCATAAAAATACAAGCTAAGTACTGACTTGGCAAACTTCAGCGTATGTAAGAACTACGCATCAAGCATTATACCAAATTCTAGACAAAGTCTAACGAACCTCTTTAATCAAACTCCCCTGGGCCTGCAGGACATCAACAAAATTCTTTATTGTGGAACTAAATTTGTTCTAGTGAGCTCAAACTCCCCTTCAACCTTGCAGACAGAAGTGCATTAGGGAAAGCAGACAGACCAAAACCCCACTACCTCCTATGATTGCTCTGCAGGCAGATGGCCGTAGAAACACAAGTTGTTTAGAGGTAGAGCTGTTCTTTCTGTTTTCTCACAACTGTGTGTAAATGGACGTGCTCCAAGTAGCTCCTTTCCCACAGCGTTCTGTGACAGAGCCCAGCGCTCCCTTCTCCAAGCAGCCCGTTCCCGTGGGGCAGACCCCCTCACCGGTGGCACAGGGAGAAGCTGCCGGAGGAGTGCACGGAGTCGAGGGAAGCCACTGGAGCTGTGCAGCTCGGACCCAGGGCAGCATCCCACCGCCAGCACTTCCAGCACAGCTTGTTGCAACCACTGCACGAGCACCACCCGGCAATTAATCAGACCACTTTGGTTTTAAGTGGCCAGCTCTGAAGTGGGAGATGCGATTTTAAAATAGAGATAATGTTTGTCTAGTTTTGTAGATGTCCTTGGGATCTAAATCTAAAAAGAGTGCTAAGCATTATTGTTATTAAAGCAACAAAACACATCCTAGTAGCAGATACAAAGGAGTGATTCTCAAAGCACAGAAAAGCATTAAAATAAGGTCACATTCCTCAGAGTCCCGCGGGATCTGAAGTACAGATGCTGTGAGTAGCTAGCAACTAATTAGTTGCAAGCAACTAATACACCGCGCTGTGCTAACAGATACAGATACATAAACACATCCTCATGTACACAGAGAGAGTTTGATTGTGTTTTTAAATATTTCATGTTGCAGGCCAATTATCATAAGGGAACTGATACGTAAAATTGCAGAATTCTTCATTATGCTGTGTTTTCTTCAACTCATTTCCATTTGACCATGAAACTCTGTGCAGCCTTAAAACAATTCATCAGCTACAGTAAAACAAAATTCAATATGGTGGGAGGTGTAATGCAAGAATAAAATGCTTGGCTGAATTCTTTTCCATGAGGGATTAAAAAAAGCATATATACAAGGCAGGGGGGCAATTTTTGCCCATTTCTATACATCTTGCCAAACTTCTATTTTGTCTTTTCCCACATTCCACCTTCCTCCACGTGAGAATATTACCTGAATGCAGGTGGAAGTGAGCCCAGTAGAGCCCGAGGATCGCCGGTTCTGCCCAGCCCTGGCCAGTGAAGCTGCCCCCCTCTAACGCCCCTCGGGTCCGGGATGTCCCGACCCAAACCGTACAACCAAACAGCCCTTCCCAGAAGGACTCCCTAGGTTGGCTTTCATTTGCAACGGAGACTACACCATGCTGTTAGCTGGTGGACAAGATAGCTTTAGCAACTGCAGATACCAGCCACCTTAAAATCCTGCAGTTCACAATGATGTGAAACACAACTGTGTGAGCAGAACAGCCGAGCTTATTCCTGAGACCCCACTGCCGGCAAAGGGCAGACAGGATGCTCCTCCCCAGCCAGCGTTCCCAAGTGCCTGATGGCTCTTACTTTCCCCTGAAGTCCTCTCATTTCTTCTCCCCCTCCTCTGTGCCTACCCTTCTCACACCTCCTTTTTCACGCCTCTTTACCCGCCACTCTGCTATGCCTGAGATAGTTTCCATTGCCCTGTGTCCTTCCCCAGTGGCCTTGTTATCTTCTTCCCGTCCTCCTCCTCAAGACTCACTGCGCTCAGCCAGCCTTCCACTGAGGATCTGCACTTTGCACCCAGGAAAAGTGGGGAACATTTACAAAAGGATATAAATAACTCCTCTGCTAAAGCTTTATTGACTTTCAACGGGATTTCCGATTCTTGTGGTTTTGTCTCTCTCTTTTTTTGCCTCTCCCTCTTTTTTCTCCTCCCTACATCACCATTTTTTAATGGTACTACGTAGTGACAGTGGAATAACAACTCCAGTATGAGATCAGCTGTAAATACGCTTATATGGGCACTGTGGAGTTCCACACAGGACAAGACACAAGCTGTGAGCAGAAATCCCATCTATGTCAAGTTACAGATCTGATCTGCAGTGGAGGTTGCTGTTACCCAGAGGGTGAAAGGAATCTGACTCCTAACAGACCAGTCTATCCTTATAAAATCTGCATTTACAGGGAGCCACATTGCTAAAGCACCACATGCTATCACTCAATATAAAAGAAATTTGGTTTTCTTCCTCCCAAAGCAGTGTAAAAAATAATATCCAATACTACTTCATCAGGGTTGGAAATGGATATATTATCTAGTGTTAACCGGAAAAGTTCATGGGGAACATTGCCTACATTTATTGTTAAATACTGTATGTGCCAATAATTATTTTCTATTTTCATATTATTCTATGTCAAAAAGACAAGATTAAATCCCTCACTAAAGCTACTGACAAAAAGGTCAAGTGCATTTCTTTTAAGATGAAAAAAAAAATCCATATTTGTAACATATGCAGAGTTCCTGCTTTCTCTCTCCCTGAACACTTCTTTAATCACCAACCCTCACTCACTGAAAGAGGGGGTCACGCCCTCAGTATTTAGAAACCTTTCCTAGTTTTTGCTTATCCTTCCTCTGCTCTTCATCGCCACCGGCCCAGGAAACCTTTACCATCAGAGGTGTCCGAGAGGAACCCCACGCACGGCACGAGCAAGAAGCCATGAGAGTGACGTACAGCTTCGCCTAAAATTGACACCCGCCTCTACAATTGACAGCCTTCAGTTCTCGCAGCACTAACAACACAACAGCTAACCCGGGTGGAATGAACACAAGAAAGAGAACTCTTCTTGCAATTTAGAAAATTATAGGATCTTTTTCCTTTTTTTATGTGCAGGTTTTTTAAAGATAACTGAAATTGTTCAAGCGTAATGGAAAGTGACCTCTTTCAGGTGTATAATTTTCTGAAAACCCCTTAAAACAACAGGCTTTTCTCTTCTTCACAAAAGGCAGTTATCCCATAATTGGCATGCAGACATGGAATCGGTATTTGCCAGCAGCAGAAGTTCTCTCAAATAAATTTGTTATGTCAGGTGCAACCGCGAATCTGTCGGATGATCATTCTCTATCTGTTCCGTGCTGACGGAGTGCTGCACCCAGTGTCCGCGCAGAAACAGCCTTCGAAAGAAAACACTCTCATTTAGGGAAGGGCCAAAACTGGGAACCAAAATAGCCAACATCTCCTCCTAGGGCTGCCTTAGACATTCATCGTCATCTTTAAATACGCAACTCGCTGCTTCAGTCTCTTCTTTATTTATAAGAAACTGGCAATATTTAACACACATGTGAGAGTAGCGACACAAAATGTAATGCATTTATTGTGACCTTCAGCTGGGAGGAACTACAGAAAAACAACAAATTCATATTCTTTGCTGTACTCTTGTGCTTTCTGCTCCTGAGCAGTCCGTACTCTTGTACTTTCTATAGAATTTAAGTTTGTACATACAAAAGAGCCAATAATGGAGCAAATCAAAGCTTCACTTAATAAAACTTACTTTGATGTCACTACATTTTTCCTTCCATTAACCTTTCAACTGCCATGGACGTTCTGCCTATATGCATTCATTTGTCCGGCAAAGTGGAAAATTGCTGGCAGGGTAAGATCTAAAAAGAAACCATCAGATGAGACAAAAAGAGAAGATTTATGAAAATCTGCTTTATGGCTCCATGCACTAGAGCACTATAAACTGAAAACTTTGCAAATTAGAGTGTTATTTATGGCCTTCAACTTCCATGTCAGCAAAAGCCATCATACCTGTAGAGTTAAAATTCTTGGAAACAAAAGTTCATGGACCATGCCTGGCATCAGAGACGACCATGTGAGGCACAGCACTCTTGAAATACAGTTGACAATGTGCTGCTTTTCTTTTACTCTGATGGCTTTTATGGGATTCACAGGTGGTAAAATATAAAAATTGTGGAGACACAAAAAGAAGGAGACTGTAATTCTCTTTGTGAGATTTATAGTTGAATGTAGCTTTGCCCAGTGGCATCTCCTTTGTTCTTCAGGTACTTCTCAACCTCTGTAGCCCTCATTCCTGGGTGCTGGAGTGCTCTGCCCTGTAGGACATCTCTCTGCCATGTAGCGACTCAAATCTGAGCTCCACATTAGTCGATGGGAATTTTACTGTCAGCTCAACTGGCCAGGCTCCAAGCACAGATCTGTGCACAGCCCTAAAGTTGGGGAGCTGGCATTTTGGTTCAAGCCACAATCACATGCAGTTGTTTACTAATACAAGCCCATAAATCGACGTTATACCTGCACCCCCAACTCTGCCTCTACGAATCAGCACAATGCAATTGTAAACAATGTCTGCAGCTTCATTTTTTCCTAGGGGAGATGGTGCACTCGTCAATGTGCTCGGCTTTTCAAGCTCGTTGCCTTCTCTGCTCAGCAGGCTGCCCTTTAACATGCTCCATCTGGCAGATCGGTGGTGACACCCTCTCCCCCCTACGTGCTGGTAGGCTTGTGACGGCAGGCTTTGGGACGCCCTTTCTCCCATCGCTTGCCTCAAGCCAGCAGAAGAGCAGCCTGCTACTCCCTATTAATTTTCCAGTAGGGAAAAACATCTTGGGGCTCCCTTCTGAGTGCATTCTGCTACTCATAAGCTGGCTTCTGTCTCACACAAAAATTAACTGTGCCTCTGTAGGGTTTTTAAACAAGCTTCAAACCAGATTTTTCTCTAGATGCCCCAGATCTGCCCACCTTCCAATCTACCTTCCTGATTGTCTCCAGGCAGAAGAGACAGTCTACCACGGGGTGGGGATGGGGACACAAAATTAACCCATTTCATCTGCTACACCTGCTCCCCTACCACCCCATCCTCCTGTTTGGAAAGGAATTTTTTCTCCTTTCCAACTATTCTCCAGATTAAAAATAGCTTTACTTCCTAAATCAGCCATATCCACCTCCCATTTCTCCTTCTTAGTGTATCTCCAGGGTTTTCATGTTCAAGTTCGTTGGCTGCACTTGCTCGTTTTCCATTAAGCAAGCGATGCTGCATCATTTGCCATTTTAGTATTCAGACTCATTATGGCCCTTCTATAATAGTGAAGTATTTTCCTTCTCGTTTTGTGAAGAGACACCAAATCATACAAAGTCTTACTGAACCAAAGCGCAATGATGAACGGAACCAGGAGTTCACACATTGTAATCCAAACCCTAATGAGCAAGCCCAGCCTCGTCGCAGTACAAGAACTGCTTGAACGCAGTGAAAATGGGTACGGACAGACATCTAAACAGATAGCAAAAAGGCAACAGAAATCTCTGGGACACATAATGGAATGAAGGGCAACCCCAGTGTGAGCTTCTTGTTTTTCACTGGCGGTTGGCAGCTAGCACTTTCTCAAGAATTACAAGGGGGAATAATTGGAAGTTTGCTCCAACGCTTTCTTCAACCATTATAAGCAACTTCGGAAAACAGTCAAGAGCTGCGACAGGGTAGAAATAAAAGACGTTGTAAGGCCAATCTTCACCTTAGAGTGAAAGTATAGGTAGCCCCGCAAAATCTCTCTGTTCACTACAGCGAAGAAGCCATGGGGGATTTATCAGGGCAACATGTTTCCTACTGAAAGCACAGAAGTTTTGAAGAACTGGCTGTTCAATATTTGGATTCAGCAAGCTGTTTCTGGTATGAACTGCCTTAGCGGTAACTAATGAAAAAACCCATAAAACCTTAGCCTGTCAAAGAGACAGCCGTGACCTTAATTCGTCACCGAGATCTTTGATGAGTAGGAAAGTATCTCCCTCAAATATCCTAGAAGGACAGCATACCGCCTAATGAGCTAGAGGTCTCAAACCCACAGGCACCACGGTAATTACAAAGGGGTATTTAATTATCTAACCCTGGCATCTAAAGAATTAACAAACCTTGATAATGAAAGCAAACCAGAGAGGAAAGAAGAATTCATTGCCTAAGCCACAAAACGCTGGGAAAATCACTATAGAGACAGATTTCAATAGATTCATATCTGGTATTTCTAAAAGCTTACTGTGTACTAAAGTGCCAGATGTTCACACATTATGGCTGTTATTACTGTTAACAGCATTAATTGGGAAAGAGAGGAAGTTAATCCAATTTAATTCAGGAAACTAAGTAGAGAAATATATAAGAAAACAAATGGAAGTCTGCAACAGATACCCAATATTTTGGCAATCTGCACATTTCATACTCTGTTGACAGAGTCACTCCACAAGTGGCCAAACAAGAGAAATATCCCTCCCTAGGAACTATTTCATTTACATTTGTTCACCACAAGGAACAGCAAAATAAATAAAATAAAACAACTCTTGGTGTTCAGGGCCCTGTATGGCCTCTTCTCATAGCTCTGGCAATGCCAGAGCTTCGTGCACACCTCCACATTCCTTCACTTGCATTATTTATTTCCTTTCCAGAGAAACTTTTGCCTTCCCAATGGCATAAAACCACTGGTTCCTTGAATTTCAGTGCACCATCAAAAATAAAAGGCATCATTACATGTAGCCCCTATCTCCTTGCAAATGTATGCAAATGCATGTGGATAACAAAGCAATTTACATCTGCCCAAAGCCTCAAAGTGAGTGTATTTGCTTTGATCAAAGCTTAAAATGGGATTTATCTGCAGGGCATAAAAACAATGTTTGCCTTAAAGAAAACAGCGGTGGCTTTAGATCGCTGCACCGAGGCTGTTGTGTTCACTGCGGCATTGCTGCCTGTAATCCCGCTAAGGTTGCGTGAGCCTTTCCCTTCTAATCTGCTGCATCCAGAAGCTCGGAGCTTGCCATTGAAATGTCTCTCCAACTTACACTTAGCATTTACAACATTAATCCACCAGCTTGCCTTTTATTTCCTCACCAAATTATCAAAAAACACCCACCCCTAAACCATGTATCTCTTTATAATTCATATTTTATTATTAGCATCCACTGCTATTTTTGCAAGAAGCAAGCTGAATTCTCTCAAGATGTTTTAAACCAAGGCCAGAGAAAGCTAAGTTTTATCTGGAAAACATTCATCTAAAAATAAAGGCCAGTAAACAGATAATGTACAAAAAAGAACATGCCCGTGATGTACTATTTGGTTCACTGAACAGTTGCTGCCCTCAAAAAAACACAAGCAGTGGAGCAGATATGAAGTAGTCCGCATAATTTTTCCTTCAAATTGCGTCAGCAGACAGAGATATAGCTAATGGTAAGCGAATAATTTGAAGAAATCCAGAAATCGGTGATGATTTGATAATTGTCGTGGAGATTCCCAAAGAGATTTTCACATCTGCCACAACAGGGAATCTTTCTGCAATGTCCATGAAATTGGAAAAATCTGTAACGTCAGTGAATTCATCCTACAATTCTTGGAAGCTGTGTTTTAGGTGAGAAATACCTCAGAAAACACGGGCTATTCTGCTCTAGGGGGTTCTGCAAATCAGCTGGGAGGAGAGGTAAGTTTTAACAAGAAGTCATGCAAGTGAGCCCATTAAAGAACTTGTCGAGCTGTTCCTGAAAGTCATCTGAGGATACTTCAAGCTGGAAGCTGTTATTTGAATTTGCCAACAGCAACTCTAAAGCCAAGTGGATAAACCCCCCCACATTTAATAATTTTATACTGCATATTATCCAGATGCAAACAGGAACAGAAGACTCTTCAGATAAGAGGTACTCGGTGTTAGCTATTTCTTTTTGTCTTCAGCACTCAAAGTTTACTCAACTCACCATCAGCATCACCACACAAGGGGTGACATTCCTCACCGGGATGGCACCCAGGCAAACCTCCTGCCCACCAGCAGTTATAACCCAAGGGCAGAATTTCCTCCCATAAATACGAATCCGCTCACGAGCATTCCTAGCATCGTCTGCATTTTGCACGTTAAGGATGTTATGACAAACAGGGAGTTTCAGCTACCACTTCGTTAACTCCATGCAACTGTCTCCCATGCATACAGCAGAAGACTGCTCACAGGCAGGAATCAGTAACTGCATATTCATAAGTATCTCAACACACAATTAATTGCTGAGTGGTGAAAAAGCAGTAATGAATAGATTTATGCTTTAACACTGAATGAAATACATATTAAGCACACACTTCGTGCACGTTGCGTCACCAAGAAGTATACTTGGCTTCACACCTGCCACAAACTCCTCACTGCATCAGAAACCCAAAAGCTTTAGTTGCTTAATAAAAAAGAGAGATAGCATGTCCTTCTTCATTTATAACTACTGCAATCACATTAGATCTTGAACTAACCCATAATAAGCAGAGATAAGTGTTGGATTTTCTTTTTTTTTGATGTTTTCTTGAAGCAGTGGCAAAGTGCACAGTAATAGGCTGCAACATTACCATATTGCTTCCCACTTCGGCGTTCAAATAACTTAGCTATAGCCTAGTACAGACAAGTCTTCTGATGGCTTTGACACTTCCATTTTCACTTTCTCAGTTTTGATCCTTCTCATCATTAAATTAACCATACTCTGTAATTGTTGTTAAATGACAACCAGCAATAGAGCCAAGGAAAATGACCCCATTTTCATACTGACCTTACAAATCCATTTAATTGGCACCCGATTGTCAGGCCAGATGAGTTTCTGTTGGATCAGAAACTACATCCAAATATGTGAAACCACCGTATCTATCCTTCCAACCACATTTGGCCCATGTACCAGATTTTCTTCATAGACTTCTTTCATAGATTTCCTGCAAAGTTGAACAGCCTACGTGAGTACACTGTCCAGCGTCAGTATCCTCATGGTAGTTTCCAAACGTCCAAATCCTTCCCTGTACTTCGGATTAGTTTTAACCACATAGCTAGAAAATGTATTTGTATTGAATTTATATTGCTCCTAAATTAATGCATACAAGGAAAGATGTTAGCATCAAGATTTAGTACTTTTTAACCTTGAAGGTATGCCATATAATAGGTATTGATTTTATCTTTTTTATTACACAGAAAAAATAATAAAATATGTCTGCTGGTGAACTGTTATATGACAGAATAAATGGTTAGCAGTGTACGCTATAAAATGGCATGGTGACACCACGTATGTTTGCTTTAAAAGCTTATTATAAAAATCAATGATGATATACATCTTGGTTAGGCTCATTTTTTCTAATTAAACAGACAGTGTCAAAAAGAGGTTTTCAGTAGTTCAAGCTGTAATTCTTATTTCTCTTCATCATCTGTAATATTTTCTCTTTCTGAGGAGGCCTTGCAAATAATATTACTCTATAAAATTTTGTTCATTTCCACTCAGAAATAATTCTGTATGAGGCACTGAGGTTAATGTTGTTCTTTTATGTCTGATCATCATAACGTGCAATGCTTCAGATTAAATGTTCTGGTTTTCCTAAGCAGACTCTAAGAGTGAAATTCTGATCGCCTTCAAGTCCAAGAAAAATTTCCGTTCACCCCAACAGAGCCAGATTGTACACCCTGAAGGTACGAAAGCTGCTTCTCTCTCCTCCAAGTAAGCAAGGAGAAACCAAGGGGAATAACTCTGTGGAAAGCAACATAAAAGCAAGCTGGCAGGATCTCCGCTCCAAAGGGATCCCTCCCAGCAAAAGAGAAAAGAGAAACACCTTGGGAGAAACGCAGCGTTCTTTCTATCTCTTCTGAAAGCGCGTGGAGGCAGAGTCATGGTACAAATTTAATTTCTACCTTAAGTGATTAAGGTGATCTTCAAGGTTTTAGCAGCTTGCAGTGGCACCCAAACCTGGTTCAGCTCAAACTCACAAAACACCCCTGTGGTGCAGCCGTAGCTGGTGCTACTTCCCTCAGCGTACCGCAGCAGTTCTGGGGCCCAGCTTTTAGAGACAGGGTTCAGCCACAGCCCTGCTGGTAGTTAACAGGTACATAACTCTTCTAAAAAGCCCTTAAATATCCTTGAAACATTTTTGTTGGTAGCTGCCCCTTTTAAGCTGATTGGTCTTCAATCAAAATGAAATATAGCAAAACTATTTTGTTATTCACCCAGAAAATTCAGACACAATCATCTTTCTTTCCTGAATTCCACCTAATTTGTTAACCTGTTTCTATTATCGAACAACTTGTAGATGAATGCTATATTCCAAGGCAGAAAAAGGGTCTTTACACAGCGGGAATATTACCTCTCTGGCTCCCAGACAAAACTTCTTTGGCATTTCTTGAATCTATTTTGAATTGCAAGCTTGGACATTCATAATGCCCCACTCATTAAAGATCTCTGCGTAAAACTGATCGTCAGACATGCACCCTCAGCAAACGTGCGGATGGTACTAAATCAAGGTGAGGCATCAACAAAAAAAGCAGAGCCTCAATCCAGGGGGACTTTGATAAGCTTGGAGATGGAGTCACCAGAAACCTCATGACCCTCAATGCAGAGCAATGCGAAGTTCAGCCGTCACCACAGACCAACCCCACGCATGAGCACAGGCTGGGAACCACCTGGGTGAACAGCAGCTTTGACGAAAAAGGCCTGGAGGTTTTGGTGGGCAGCAAATTCAATATAAACCAACAGTGGACACCCACAACCAGTAAGAGGAACCACAATACTGGCTACATTAGTTTGGGGAGTACTGTTCCCCTCTGTCTGGCACCAGGGAGGCCAAACTCGGAATATTGTTGTGTTTGGACGTCCCCATTCAGGCGTGATGCTTGGAAGCTGTCAAAGGTCCATGATACTGCTATCAAGATGGGCCAGTGAGGTACAAATCAGATCTGTATGGAGGTCTGAGGGAGCTGAGCTTGTTTATCTGGAAACTAAGAGTGGATCCAGTGGCATCTACAACTACTGTAAAATCGAACACAAAGATAATAGCCAAATTCTCACGGGTATCAGCAGACAACACAACACAGGGGCGACAGCCACGAGCCGAGGCGGGAAGGTTCAGACCGGTCACTTGAGAAAGCAGCATGAGCACACATTACAGAAGAGGCTGTCAAATCTTTGTCCTCAGAGGATTTCAAGACAGGGCTTGACTAAGTCCAGGCTGACCCGGCTAGTGTTTGCGATCATCCCACTTCAAGCAGGAGGTCAGACTCAAAACCTCCAGACTTCCCTCCCAACCAGCACTTCAGTGAACCGAATGGCGCTTTTGTATGGAGTCCTCTGCAGCTCCTCTGTTCTCATACCACTTTTCACAAATCGCTTCTGCCAAGTTTTCAGGTGGTGGAATGCAAACTATTCTAGAGAAACAAAGCCGAAGCCATGTCAAAGTCTCTTGCTCACACTTCTAACCCAACCCCATCTGCTGCATAATTTTCTGTCTTCCTCATTGAGAAAGGCATTTTTAAATTTTCTTCTTTTTTTAACTCTCTCTCTTTTCCAATTCATTGCTATGCGAGCCACAAACTGCAAAGAAATGCCTGCAACAGAACTGGACCCTCTGTTACAAGTAAATTCTTTTCTGTATTAAGACACAGCCTTCCTCCTTTCAAGAAACAGCAGCCAACGGAGCCAGTATGTGGTCAGATTCCTCACTGCCTCTTTAGTGTCTTTAGTTTCCTCTCAGCTTCTAAAAAGAAAAGCGGATCCTGATCAAGGGTACTAGAGAAAAGCCAAATGCAGTTCTCTATCGCCTCAGACTGCCTTAGCCCTCCTGGGACCTCGGTATCAGGCAAGAAAGGCAGGAGCTTAAGAAGCCTTCCTTTTTCATCTAGTTTCCACCTTCCTGTCTCCCTATATTCTTCAGATATCAGTCTGACAACAGAGATAAGCAGAGTGACCTATACAGACCTCTCAGATAATATCTGGATCTCTGGAGAGATCCAAATGGAAAAAAAGAAAGTGCTATCCCAATTGTCTTAGATACCTTTTATGAAAACCTAAACCACAGACCGTGCTTCACTTTGTGTTACTATCATTTCATATTACTCTCAGGTTACCCTATGGGTTGCACTCAGGAAGGTCTTATGACAGATAAATGGTAAATCAGAATACATGCACATATTAATACTCTCTTGAGAGTATAATACTGAAGTTTATAAAGGCACTAAGTTATCAGATCTAATTTTAAAATACCAGGTCTTACATATAGCAGTATTTTGCCTGTTTCTGAACAAAATTGTACCTGGTGGGATACACAGAAGCATCTTGTAAAAAGCATAAAGGTATTTACTTTAGTATCAGTAATACAGGAAATCTGTCTTTATCCTTGACTGAGTCTCAACTACTTGATGTAACCTTCGCTAACACCACAGTGTCAGCTCATAACCAATTTCCCCTTACTTCATCTCCTAAATCTGAACATCCTTGAGGCAAAATTCACAAGTGTCGAGGGTTTGGAGAGTCTCAGGAAGGGGAAGTGCTGTCATTAGGACTACAAGCCATGTTTCACTGCGTACTTTGTACGTTTCGAGAGCTTACTTCCTCCTCCTGCTCTTAAATCTTTGTTGAGAAAAGATTGTGACTAGGAATGATGAAGTGTGTGAACTAAGGGGATTGTAGTGTCCTTAAAAGAAGAAAAAGAAAAAAATGGCACAGCATTCTTTGCAGTGGTTATCATCAACAGCCATCCTTTGTGCTCGAGCACTCGCTAAAGCATAAAGTAACTGCAATACATCCCATCTCTATTGATTCAGAAAAGAAAGGTAATTGATTCACCCTCAGGATTTCCTTTAAAAGACACTGGGTAAGAATTATCTCTCCTATATCATATCACAAAACACACTAAACAAAGCTACTTCAGATTTGTATACTGTCATCCATCACTGGAATCCCTGAGCTCTTTTCAAGAATAATTGAGAGTAGACAACTGTATTTTGGGGGTTGTTGCAGGGTCTCTCTGCCTCTTTCAGGGTGAAACCCTCCACTTGGAGTATGTGGGAAAGGGTTGGCTTGGAGTGAAGGAGGGTTTGTCATTTTGCTGATTGACTTGAGTTTGAGGCTTTAAAAAGATACAGCAAAAATGATCAAGATAAGTACTGAAGACTAAACGACATCAGGTAATCCCCTTTCCCCCACCCCCTTCATCATAGTTGTCATCCGCATGTTTAATTTCAGCACGTTAAAACTTCTACAAGAAGGGATCATGCCAAAGTGCTGAGGCATATGCTTGATGCCTTGAGCCCTAGGTTACACAACATCTCTTACTCAGCAAATGCAGATCCAATGCTACCACGACGATTTATCCAGAGGGCTCGGTTTTTAAACCTCCTGAATTCTACTCTTTTATGGATTTGAGTATTTTTAATGTATCATGCATACACCTTATAAATGTATGATTTCATACAAATGAAATGCTGTAAATTCTCCTGCTACATGTTACAAAACATCAACCACATGACAGGGATGCCTTGCTTCTAGCCACTGGCTCTTGTAGTGACTTACAACAGACACTTGGACACGAAACTCTCGGACAACAGTTGAAAATTTGACTTGATGGAGTGAAACTTTATCTAATAAGGGTAAAGAATAAGGAGAAAACTGTGGTTCTAATCTATACCCTCCAAAATTTCTTTGTTAGAGATTTTACTGAATGCCTGTAGCGGTAACAAACCACAAGAACCAAAGCCAGTAGCTCCAGACTTCAACGTCTTCCCACAGTAAAAATAGAAATTTCAAAGTTATTCTGTGCAGGACAGCAACTGATAGCCAAGAAACTGCCTCCCATAATTAACATGCTGCTTTTCTAGATGAGCCTCTTCACTAAAATATTTTTACTTTGTATTTCTGACACATTAAAAAAAAGACGAAGGGCTGAGCGCTCAGACTGGCAGATTGCCTGCACGTACTTCGAATCATTAACTGATCTCCTGTTGTCACCTGCTGCCACGTCCCCACAGGGGAGCAGATGTCCCGAAACAAACGGTGCTACTGGAGGGGGAACGTCAAAGTCAGCCGAGACGCAAAGGGCCCCTCAGAGCTACCAGTTCCCAGGAGACTAAAGCCCGGCCACGCACCACTGTTGGAAGACACGGTGGTGCTCCATCCAAAGCGAGAGAGGAACTGTCACGGTGTGTATGCCGCAGTCCATTAGACCTTGTGGATGGGAAAATAAAGGGGGATACTGTCCCAGACTTGCCTCCAGACATAGCTGGAGCTGAGTGATGGGTGAGGAATGTCTAATGTACATTAGCTGCCTTTCTTTCTGCAAATTGTGAACAATTCATGAGTGTCTCAACTTTATCACAGCAGACACTGAGTATTACCTGCGATTAGCCATTAATACTTTCTGTGAATACTTCCTAGTCTGTGACACCTTTTCAACTACTTGATTGTATAACATACCCGAGTGGATTCGGTTAAGACAGAAGTCACACGGTGTATCTGTTCCTTAACTGGAAAAGACAATCTCAGAGTCTGATTTCTAGGGTGAACAGTCAGAATTACCTATTCGAAATGTTCCTTCTGGAAACATTTTTCAATCCTCCTATCTCAGTGCAGCCAGAAAACCCACCGGCTACTCCATTTAAAGAAAATAAATGTAAAAAGGAAATCAACAGCTAAAGCTGATTCACTTTCATATCTAAAAGAACATTTGTGCAAGATGACACAGCTCCGGGAACCAAACCAAACCCAGGCAGCGTAGCCGCCTTTGGAAAGCACACCTAGGACTGATTTCAGCTGCTAAGTGTGGACACAGGGACTTTAACCTCTTTCAGGCACTGTCGCAGGAATGATGCGTGGCTGAAGAGCTTACCTAGCTCCATGTTTGGGTGTGTGTGAGAAGCTAGTGAAAAACTGTGATTATCCCAAATATAGTATTACGGTATGGTATTACACATACGCAGCAAACTCTTCTCTTCCCTTTGGACCCTGCAAGAAAGTAGAAGAAAAATCCAGGTATTTTTTGCAGAGCACTGGAACTCCTGCAAACCCTCATTAAAGGCCATGGAGACACCATACATTTTAATGTCTCCAGTGTGCTGATGCACTCCTCTTTGTTACCTGGAAATAATAAACCTACTGTGTACACTATCTGCATGTAGGCTATCCACGGCACACTCCAAGCATGCATCTCTAGTAGGTAGGGATAAAAACACCCAGGGTAAAATAACACTTTTAAACCCACGTGGAAATGCTGGCTGGAGACTGCCAGCAATTTATATAATTCATTCTCCTGCCTTATAGGTGATACATATCATTAATGGGCAAATATATTTGCCTGTAGATCAGTACCTGAAACTCCTCCTGATAACTCCATCAGGCATGGGAACAGGTCTTAAATTTGCTAGTAAAACTATAAATCTGTCTTTAGTTGAGCTTAATCATACTTTAGCCATCGCACAGTGTAAAGCTTGGCTCTCCACATTTTCAGGCTAATGAAGAAGACAGTCGAGTCAAAGCATCAATAGCTCCTCACTGCAGAGAATACCACACTGCACCATCATTCACCTGACTCTGCACAGTCGAGAGCGGTGAGGGAGACACTGATGACTGCCCATGCACACCGTTGTGGGCAGCCACAGAAAACAACAGACTGCTTGGATGAGCAAAAATCTCCATCAAAATAAAAAAAAAAAGGTCCGCCTGATTTTGGCTTTTTGGTGTGTACAAATGACAAAGGGCAGATGGACACTATCATGAAAAAGGGTGTTGGGAACAACGCAAGTCCCTGCGTGCACAGGATCCTGCCTCTGTGCCCCAGTAACCATGTGGGGACAACACGGTTGGTTTTAAGGGCAAATCTGCACCTCTGAACAAAGGCTAGCGAACACGACAAACACCCCCACCCTGCCTGGCAAACTGTTACATCTGCAAGAACGATTTGTACATCTAATTTTGAAAAAGACTAACAAAAAAAAAGTAAATATAAAATAAAATCATAAATATAAAATCTTTTTTTGTGAAAACAAAACATTTTTCTAGAACTGCCATGATGTACACATCTTATTGCCCAGCTATTTTTTAATCTGCCCTCACTGAAACTCAAAACTCCAATAAACAGACTATTAATTGCTTTTCTTAAGCTCCTAAAAGGGCTTCCAGGACCCTCCCCGTGAACTGCAACAGGCTGGGCAAGGCGTAAGGCTGTGCCAGCGTCCATCCCAGGCCCTTCCAAACGTCAGGGATCCCTGTGTTCCTAGCTGCATCACGAAGTGCACAGTCCACAATAATTTTGAAGAGAATGCATTTTCGATTAGATAAATAATGCATAGGAAACACATACTTTGCTTGCTAGCTTGTGGGAGAGCCCTGTTTGATACACACGCACATTAAGGCTGCAGGGTCTGAGCTTGTCACCAAGGCAGCAGTCTGGGATGGATAATCAGCTCTGTGTACAGGGATGAAATTCCCAACCACTTTTCTCTTAATGAGAATTATATGGCAAAGGTCTGACTCTAAACAAGTGTCCCAAAGATGGCTAGTCTTCATCAGACTAGAAGCAGACACATGCCAGTGCCGTGCAAACACAGCCAGGAGGAAGCAATAGACAAGAAAAACTTTTAAAAAGGGATTTTGAAAAAAAATGGCTAATTGTTCCCAAGCCTGAGTAAAACACAATAATCCCTTACTCCGAGTTATTTTACTTCCCAGTGGAGACAATGAAGGAAAGCAGAATTTGAATGCTTTGGAAGATTTTCCACTGCCAAAGATAATGTAAAATCAGTGACTTCGGGGTAATTTTGTCAGGTTTGAGACGCCATGGCCAGGAGCTCTCCAACTGTTCGACAAAACAGAGATTAGTTCTCAGAGCCTTTTACCTAATTTTTTTCCCCTCTTTGCAATATTACATTCTGTGTTGGGACATCTGGTCCCGCTGTGGGAAAGCGATGGAGTCTCCTCGCATGAGGCAAGGCGGTTTGGGAAGCCCGCCAGCAAGGTCTGCTCTCTGTCGCTGCTTTGTCAGGGAGTCGCAGGACGCGGCGTGCCGTGTGTCTTCCCATCCAGAATCGCTCGAGGTGTGAAAAATGGCTGCATGTCACCTATCGCTCCGTGCAATCAATCACCGGCTGAAAAAGATAGGGTGCTAGCTACTCTCCAGACGACACGAATACATGACTGTTGGACTCCTTTGGACAAATAGGTTGCTTGGTTGAGAATGGCTCTCCTGTTCGTAGCCAGGTATAAATAAACACACAAAATACACAGCTAATCTGTCACCCAGAAAGTCTTGTGGAGCTTAAACGCGCTGTCTGACAACCTCGAGGAGCCACCACCTCTACCGAGGGGCTTCGGTTCTGATCCACCTTTCACAGGGCTTGGGTCAACGCAAACAGCAGTTTGCTCCATCGCTTGCTTCTTGTTGAAACAAATAAAGGAGACCAGAATCAGGTCCAAAATTCTTCCTCAGTCCAACCCCCTGATTCTAGAGCATAACATCTTAAATTGTTTATTATGAGGCGCTTCAAAACTAATCACGATTGTTTTGAGATAGTCCCAGAATATAAAAGCCTTCGCTACGGATGGTTGGGTACGTCAGCTTTGGATGTTGTCGGCCAGCACTCCAGGTCACTCTTTCATCTGACCATACCCAAAGTTCATTATTTGGTTCCAGAGCTTTGGGTTTCATCCAACTCCTAAATTACTACCAGTTTGATAACAAAAACAAATGCTGTCTGTTTGGCTACTAATTAGTCAACAATGATGAAAGGAAAAGAAAATAAAGCAAAACTTTTCTTCTGTGACAAGCTGTCACAAGGATATGAAGAGCTCTAAAATAACAAGTCAGCTCCTCTAGAGCACATGAGACAACACAGCAGCACATTTCAACGCGTGATTCATACCGTCTCGCAAAGCAGCAACCTGTGAGTAGACAAGTATCACTCTGCCAAGGAAACAAGAGGCATGGGAGAGTCCAAAACTCTTCCCAGTCACAGCAGATCAGCTGTTGGAGAGATGGTGACAGAAAATGAAAAAAAAAAAACAGTTTTCAGCAACAGTGCTGTCCAACATTGTAGCTGTTACCAGCAAGACGACGTGACTAACAGACAGCTTCTAGGGGTTTGAGAAAATGCTGTGACTTGGTGAACGGTAACAGTAAAAGGAATTTCATATCCCTCTAAGTCCACTGTGGGCAAGTTGAGTTCATAAATTTCCTAACCCTCTTCAATGCACATCCGTGAGACATCCCCACTCCATGCACAAAGGAGCATGGTATCCATCATGCCCAGTAAAACCCAAAACAGAGCCATGCTTTTGCCCAGAGAGCTCAGTAGCTGGGCAGGAAAAGAAGGGACGCTGGTGGCATCTTCTCTTGCTCTGAGCTACGGCGTCCCACCACAGGCTGCTGCTGCTTAGTGCCCTGGCAGGACACATCAGGTCACTGTACGTGGCACAGAGCAGGACTGAGGCCTCCGTGCTGCCAAGAAAATGCACAAAAATCGATGTGGCACATAGCAGCAACCATGACATCGGGCAGGAAGCGAGGGCAGTGCCATTTTGCTTGCTCATGTTGGTGGACCTCGTGTCCTGCCCTGAGCTCCCTAGGAAGGACCCAAAACGCAAAAGCTTCCCAGCTGCACTGGCTGCGTCCCTCCCGGCTCTCATCTGCGAAGCCATCCAGTCCCCTGCACAACAGCCTGAAAAGACACACGAATACACACCAACACACCAACAATTCCAGAACAATGAATTCCAGGCGCGTTGCAAGGAGGTGTTGGCAGCAGAACAAGTCTGATTCAAGGTCCTGTGATAAAAGTGAAACGAGCTCGCATCTCACCGCTGCACATGCAGTTTATGAGCTGCCATATTATTTTACACAGTACGCTCATTCCATCCCAGAAGAACATAGAGCAAATAAGCACTTGAAGGATTCTCAGGAACTGCACCTACACCGGAATCAGACACGAGCATGACAACAGCCTTCAGAAACGCAGACTGGGAATCGCACACATCCGACACAGACTAAAACCCACAGCATCGAAACGAAGCCACCATGTACATATCCGCCACGTAGGTACCTACAGGCTACCCTACCACATTTTTCCTACCAATTTCTCTCTTTGGTTTGGGGATCAAACTCCTTCAGATTTTCCAGCTCCCTTGGCAAACTCCCAGAGAGTGTAACAGGAGGGGAACAAGAGCTGGGGGGAAGCCCCTGAAGTTCTTCGTGAATATTGACTGTATTTTAAATAATAGGCAGTGTACTGCAGTTTCATCTGTTACCATCCTGTAAAACATATTCAGTTTATAAAAGCTCAAATCCTCTTTTATCTTCTATAAATGGTAGACTAAGGCCTTTGTTAATCCAGGTGTTAAAACACTTGATAGCTGCCAGTCAGACAGCCTTGATGCAACAGGAAGAATACAGATGAAATAATCTATATCTCGGGTAATGAACTTCCACCACGGTGAGGACTGAAAACACCTTCTGGGAAGTCATCTGTTGACAGACATTCAGAAGTTATTGCTGATACTCAGTTTGAGAAATATTCAAAGAATTTCCAACAGGAATCATCAAGCACTCTTTCTTACCTGACTACCTTATGTCAATATTATTTTAATTTATATGACATACGTTGTAGCAAACTCTATTCTGAAAGCAAAACCTGATGTAACATATAACTGCTGCCTTTGGGAGAACAGAGGTAATGATTTCTTAGCAAAACATCATTTTTATATGACGTTTCATAAGCAGCCAAACTCACGGCTAGAAAACTAGGACCGCTGAATTTCCATCATTTTGGAGAACTTAAGTAGAGACTATTTTGAAGGTAATATAATATTGACTTTCCAGCACTGATGATTGAACTGTTATGATGCAGTAAACGATCCACTGTTAATATTTCACCCTTCTTCTGTACCTTTAATTTTTAAAGATACCCAAAGTGAAAGGATGTGTGGTTGCAGAAACAGGGACTGGGACTCATACGGCCTGGGCAATATGCCTGACTGCAACCTTCAAGCTTTGGGCCAAGCACTGCAGGCGAAACTTTGTCCTGTTCATATCAAAACTAAAGCACACATGTCATTACACCTTACTGTCGCTTCATTTCATAGCACAGGTGTCCCCATTTGAATCATAATGAAGGTATACCTGGAGCCAGATATATTTTATTTTTTAAAAATGACTAGTTTACTTACTTTAAAAACAAGTAGTCTTGAAAATTTGGTTGAAGTCTTTCACTGATCGCAGGCTTGTGGGCCCAGCTGCATTACTTCTCTGTGCAGATCCTTATGTGTTTGGTGAATAATAAGTATTTTACGTCCCAATACTATCCTGAAGAGGTTTTTTCTTCTGAGACAGTGTTTCTGGCAAATTAATAATTCAGTGATGTTTTCATGGCGGTTCTTTCACCTTTATTTATTGCCCTGGCTGGAAGAGACAAAATTTCCCTTCAGAGAAGGAAGACTAAGAACTTATCATTTAGAACAGCTGCCTCAAAAAAAAAAAAGTGATTTTCAAGTTTCCCTGTAAATTTCCTGCTTTAAATTACCTTTAGCTCTTCTGGTAATCTGTCTGCAGTATTTAGGGTTTGTATTTTTAAAAGTAATGATAATGGTAGAAAATATCAGGATCTCAGGTAAATAAGGTTTTAAAAAAAATCACGTAAGTGTAATAAAGATGTATTATTTCATATTTCATGTTTACTTTTATTTATGTGCTTTTATAACTTCAAAGAGGCTAGGAGTTGCTGCACAGCAGCTCTGGGAAAGTTCAGGATATTGGCAGCAAAGGTACAAACCAACATCAACTGGTAACCTAGATCATCCCCAAACCTGCTTCGGCGCACACCTCTCTCTGACAGTCCATTGAATATTTTGCTGTGTCAGTGCCATAAGCCCTTTTCATTCCCTCAATAAACTGCAAAAATGAAACAAATCTTAAGGAATTAAAAATAATTTCTCATGGAGATGAACACAGACTTCCACCTGCAACAGTGCTCAGTCCTCTGAAAATAGATTGATTTTCCAATATTGTTTTCCAAAAATACAGTTTTGAACTGAAAAGAAAAACAGAAGCAAAAATATTTCTCATTTCTTAAAATTCTAAGTTTCATCGGTTTTATTCATATATTTTGCCAACTCAAAGAGTGAACAGAGTCCCTCTTCTCAGTGTGAAGCCAGATACATCATTAACCTAAAAGCAGCGTAACCCTCTGACCAAGGACGACTTCAAACTGCAAAGCGTTGGCTGTCAAAGAACTCTTCCCCACAAAACAAACCTCCTGAGATCCGATGCATGGAGACACTCACTTCAGGAAATTCAGTAAGGCTTTGTTTCTTGAAACATCCTGCCATTAGAAAGCTGGACCACCTGTACCTCCATACACCTCCAAAGCTCTGCTCAAAATCAGCACTGCCAGTAAATTAAATTGGCTTAATAAAGGAAACTTTTACCCCAAAAGAAGTGGAAGAGTTTCTGCGAAGCCTTTCAGGAAGATCACTGAAATTCAAGGTTATATCCTCAAATTTCCTCAAATAACTTGTGGTAAGAGCCAGTACAAAACTTTAAGCAGCGTGAAAAAAAGAAACATCATCACAGTGCTGGAGCAACTCTGCGTGACACAAAGGTGGAAACACTGGGCTTGCTGATTTCTAGCAATTTTATACCAATGTTTGTCACCAACACCCTACTTAAAATGGCCCAGTCTGGCAATACTGCTGCTACCACAACTCCATTCATCTTCTCTCTTAGCATCAAGAGAGAAAACAAGATGATAGTGACTACAGATACTTTTTTTTAAAGTATATAATAAAACGTGTGAGTATGACGTGTAAGTAAAGGTGCAGGGTGATGGACAGTAAACACCATCCGGAACAAAAGAACCGGTTTCTAACATTTAATGCAGTGCCCTACTAAGACGCTGTGACCTAAAAGGGCCCATTGCAAAGGGTTAGAAAGTATGTCACTCCATCGGGCCGCTTCTGTTTTTAGGCCCTCTTCTGAGACCGCTGCGAAGCACAGCAATTAACGACACCTTTTTTAGATCTGAGGCAAGGAACGCCTTTGCCTGGGGAAATGGAGTGAAGCCAGCATGCCCGCTG
The DNA here is from genome assembly GCF_030867145.1 of Opisthocomus hoazin. Classification (NCBI taxonomy): domain Eukaryota; kingdom Metazoa; phylum Chordata; class Aves; order Opisthocomiformes; family Opisthocomidae; genus Opisthocomus; species Opisthocomus hoazin. The sequence goes on along the minus strand of NC_134419.1, from coordinate 5,137,690 downwards.
CCGCTGGCCTCCGAGCGGGCTGCTGTCGTCAAGTGTCCACATCCAAACGGGATACACAGAACCTCAGTGTTCCTCTCCCACGTGAACACCTTCACCGAATGCTCACTCCTGTCTTTTCTTCTTTCCAAAGATCTTTTCTGGGGGGGTCACGTGTTGATCACAGCCCAGGTAAGAAGTGTGGTTATTTCCACCTACACCACTCTCTATCAGCTTCTGCAGGCAGCCTGAAGAGGCGGACAGACATCCCGCACTATCTTCGTGAATACTTAAGTGCCCATCCAAGCTTTCAGTGGGATTTACAGTTAACTCATATGCGAATCAAAAAAACATATGTCCCAATAACATCTGGTATTCTTTAAAATCTGGTCCTGAGTAACTATATTAGCTGATAATTCTCAGACACATAGGACTTCATTGCCCAGCAACACAGTTTCCTCCCAGTAGCATTTTGCCTTTTGGAATCAACCAAACACAACAGCAAAAACACAGCACGGCGGCTTTCACTCCTCTCTCCGTGGCTGAGTCTGCAGCAAGGTCACCATACCAATTAGTGTATTCCAGTACGAAACATTCCAAACCAGGCAGCACAACCTTGCCCTACAGACCTCTGAGTGTACTGGCGTCATTCTCTTCAAGAAGCTTTATTTCATATAACGGTGCATTTTAGAGAAGCGTCTCCTCACAAGTAACACAAGTAAATGATTCTTCTCTTCCAGAGAGATCCAGGACTGTAAACACCAGGCTGTCTCAACTGATTCCCACTGCCAAAGTTATCAGCTCAGGTAGCTTCTAATGTACGTGTTTTCATGACACCTGATTAAAGCTGGTGTCATCACAGTTTTATGGACTACTTAAATGTGGCAATTTCCATTAAGTGTTTTTAAAAAAGCAATTAACAGTTTTAACAAGAGTTCACTAGTTCAAATCATTTCAGCATTGACTGGTAGATTGTCCTCCTGGGTACCATGCCTGACATTTGCAATCTCTCAGCCTCTCACAAGTAGCATTTTGGCAAAGTAGGAGCAGAGTTACGAACACTACTCGGTACTGCAAATATACCTCTCTTTAGAGGAAACAACAGAGTAACAGCAAACCAAGGTACCACCAATGAGCAATTAGCAAAACTTGCAAACAATGCTACTAGGGGCAGCATTTCTGCTACAGAATTTGATTGCCCACCTAGCATGAAAGCAGCAAACGCATCTGCAACAACGCCCCAAGAAAAGACAGGGAGGCAGCTATGTGTGAAGGAGAGCTTGAGAAAGACAGATCGCACCTGAATCGTTTTGTGTGATTGACTGATTTGCAAGGAAAAACAAAAATCGGTGAAAATTAAGAGTCTGCAGTACCAGTGGAACTGAAAGAAGAGGATGATCAGGTTTTAGCAGGGTCCTACGCTGAGTGGAGAGCAAAGGGTCAGCAAAGCAGGTGCCAGCCTGATCATTTGGAAGACATATCAGAAATCAGTACGAAAACAAAGAATTCTCAGCTGTTAATTTTTTTTTTAACTATCCTTTTGCTAATAGTATCTATCATGGTGCCGCAGTGCAAGAGGTCAGGGTTTCGCGACACAGACCAAGTCACCATTTAACTACTCGATGTGAATCTCCCACGCCTTCAAGTGATGAACCACATGATGAACTACCACCATCTCCACTGGCACGCAGATACAGTGTGTCTTTACTAAGCACAGAACATTTGTCAATGTGAAAACAATCAAAGTAATACTACAGCACACCTTCTGTTGGGAAACCAAACTGCTGCATGTCAAAGAGATGTGAGGGAAAGAGCTAACACCTTTGTTGCAGGACTATATCTACATGGGAAGTTACACGTTGTTCCTCCTCCGTTTGCTCTGTGATACGCTGGCTACTCAGAGCACAGCATCCCCCCGACTCCTTCCCAGCTGGGTGCTCATCCCAGCTAGTGTCCAAAGGACAGCCAAAACCCCAGGCCAGGCCAGAAACGGCATTTCCCAAAGAGCAATAAACCTCTTCACCCAATATGGCAATCCTCCCTCAATATTTCCCTCTTCTTCTTTAAAAAGACCCCTTTTTAAGGATGGTTCTAACACATTCCCATGCCATTTATTCAATGATGCGAGAGCCCTGTGAAGGCCACGGCATGGAAACGATCACCTTTTCAGTACCCTCCTCCTTGCGCAACACAGGCTGGGAAGTCCTGGCATGAGGGACTTGTAGCTTTGTGCTTCTCTCAAGAGAGAGCAATTTCAGACAAATGTAAGGAAACAGTTGGTTTTTTACAATGCTCATTTTGGCAATTTTCTCTCAAATCAACATTTCTTTTCTTTAATTAGCATCTTTCCTAGAAACTACAAACAGAGAATGACATTTCTCTATGGCAAACAAGAAGGGAGAAGAAAAGGCGCGGGAATTGCCAGTGGTGGGGAGCAGCAGGCGATGTTGTTCCCCTCCACCTGGATTTCATCGGCACTGGGGCAGCAGGGACGGCTCACTGAAGCAGCCCAGCCACAGGTCAGAGATGCCTGCTCTGTCCACACCAGGTGATCCAACTTCTTGTTCTCACTAACACCAACCCATGCTGCAGCATGTTTCACCAGTGTTGCATTTTGGGCAAATCGTGCTGTTGCTCATTGCATGGTCAACTTTAACTAGCACTGTCTGTTGCTAGAAAATTTGGGCTTAAATAGTTCACGAGGCTCACTCACCTGTGAATTTCTCCCCAATAAACGTCAGCAATAAACCATGCCCAACAAAGCCAGTTGTGCTAGCCTCAACTATTTTTTCTCTCACACTAAGACACAACTAAAGGCATACAAGAAAGTGGCTGTCACACTAGTCTCTTGGGGAAAGCTGTTAAACTGTTCAGACACACATTTTATTTGATTGGAAGATAACAGTAGTTCAGAAATAAGAACGGTTTTTACTATATAATATTAAAGCAACACATTATCTATTTTGCTTCTTAATTGAGACTGCTTTATATAAATTAAAACAGAGGCTTTCCTAAGTTATCATGTATGCTCACAGAAGTATTAGGAGCACTTTTAATTAAGCCATGAAAAGGAATTTGTTTTCAAGGATGAGGTGGTTTCATCATACTCATTATGGCCTATTCTTAACAGGGGATCTTACAAGAAGCTCTCATTAAACAGCTGTTTGAAACGAAAGTAGGTTGATGCACACCAGCTACTCCCACTATTGCAACATCATACTTCCAGCTTAAAACAATTAAAGCTCTACAGTGACCACAGAATTTCTTTATATTCCTCTTCACGATAAAATTTACCCACAACATCTGCAACTGCTGTTGAAAGAAACAATTCTGTGAATTTAAGAGTCCAAAGACAGCCTGCTACTTTTTTTTTTCTCCCATTTCAAATCTCAAAGCCAGTGGGGTCTGCAGGTAACGCATAAAGAAGCCAGGTCCGAAGAGAGCTCTGGAAGCGTCACTCAAATACCTCATCCTTTCTCATTTCAAATTGATGTTCTGGAAGCCCAGGAGCTGCCCGCAGCAACAGCCATTAGTGACTGGGTGCAAACTATAAAAATCAGAGGAGCAAAAGGTTGGAGGGCTCTACAGGCAGGAGCATCCCAGGAGCTCTTTACAGAGATCGTCCGATGTGTAAGTCTTATTTAGGACAGCGCGGCTTGCTCTGGCAGCTTGCTAGTCATGTAACATCACACCCGCTCCACTGAAACACAGAGAATACCAGAGTCTGGGGAGGAACATCAGCATCAGCACTTTAGCAGAAAACCTTGCTTCTTCCAGGAAAGTCTGAAATTCATTGGCATATATACTTCTCCCCAGCATACACTGGTCCAGATTTGAAGCAATCCCAGTTAACAGAGCTCTATCAATGGAAAAAGCATCACCACCACAGCCGACAGAAGCATCACAGAGTACTCCTCAGGATTATCACGCAGTAACTTTCCCCGTTCTTTGCAGAAAATCTCAATCGGGATTCCCTTCCTTAAAATACCTGTCATTGTCCGACACATTTCCAGGACAAGCCCAGCAGCTGCAGAGATTGAGCCAGAAAGCAAGAGAGCTGAGCTGTTGGGGTGAGGGCACCCAGCTCTGGGGTAGCTCACAGACAGCACTGCGCACTTGAAAGGCAGTAACCAGGTTTATCCTGTTACAGATACGGTGAAAGTGAGACACGGAGAAGGAAAAAGGATTTGTTTGAAGTCACTCAGTAACACAGGGACTGTGCTCCAAAATAAAGCCTAAATCTGCAGAGAAAACAGAAAATTAAACAGTATTCAAAATTCCCTCAAAAAATCTCCGACCTCATTAAAAAAATTCAGTCAGGGAAAACTTTAAATCCTGGACTCCATCCTAAAAGGCAGTTAAAAGGAAAAGCCACCCTGGGCCCAAGAAGAAGTTTAATTTCAGAGATAAATGAGGGAAGTTCTCATCTCTCAGCAGTAAGCCTTTTAGTATTTATGACATTGAAATTACACTGCATAAACAAAGGAAAAGTTAGAAAAGGGCTGGCTTCATAAATAATGGCACATTGTTGTGCCAGCCTGATTACCTCACGTCTGTCTTCACGCAGGCACCAAGCCTTCGCAGGGCAGCCTGCAGTTCCCTCCAGCTCCCCAGCCAAGGGAAGTGGGAAAAGTCTCCTTTGCCAAAAGGAAAAAGACAAAACAGAAAAGACCATCTTCAACAGAAAACAGTTTCATGATATCCGATATCCTGCCATGAAACTTTCAGGAGAAGAAGCTGCAACAGATTAAACAGCACCCATCTGGTTGCCCGAGCACCGGGGGCTGCTGGTGGTGGACGCTCCTACGGCATGGCGAAAGCACACGCTGGTAAAGCGTCCGTGGCCTCTCCCTGCTCCGAGCCAGACACCAGCCGAGGATAAAACGAAGGAAGCAATTCCAACAAAGGAAACGCCTGACTAAGTTTAAGTCCACACCGCAGGTACGGTCAGGTCTGGTGCTTTCGCTTCCCGACCCCTGGGTGCCGAGCCCCAGCTTCAAGCAGAAGCACGGACGCGTCTTGCTAAGAGGCGGGGTGCTGGCGCCCAGGCTGCCCAGCAATGCCTGTGCCTGCGCACCGCCGTCGCCTGGGCTCCGCTTACCCCAATCCCAAAGGCTCCAGCCAGCCGCCCACGGACAAGAACAGAGAAGCAGCACTTGCACAGGGAGACTCAGTACCAAGTCTGCTGCTGTACAAACTGCTCGCAGGCCAGAGAGGTTTAGTTACAAGTGTGCATACATTATAGCAGTAATCGCATCATTTTTAAAGGTAGTAAATAAGCAGACAGTAAGCAAGGTTGGAAAGGGTTAGGGACGAGAGAACAGCTCAGCAGGCAGCAGGATATGAAACAGAAGAAAGTTAAAGTATACAAAAATTCTCTGATTTATCCTACTGAAGAGTCTTATTGAATTAAGGCCAATAAATAAATGAAATTATATCAGGCACAAGTTAATTAGCAAAGTACAAGAAATACAATAAAGTGAACGAATAAAATTGTCCAAAGTAGCTACAGAGTCATCTAGATTGCTTAACGCAGTGCGGGTACGGGCACTGAAGCTAGCTGAGGGCACCGGCGCGAAGTGAACGGGTCTGCCTGAACCCCAGGACGCGGCGGGCACGGCTCCCAGCAGAAACGTGGAGCCAGCTGCGGTACGTGTATACGGTGATGTACATGTTTGTCAGGCGTAGTTAGCGGTCACACTGCTAAAAGAAAACCAGCAGATAAACAGTGGCTAAACCATCCTATGAGTTCAAGGCATCATCTTCTCACAGGGCCTGCCAGTGCACTGATGTGTCTGGGCACTTGTTGGACGTTTTGGGCATTTCCACCACCCTGCTGTCAACCAGTCAAGGGTCCGGCTGTTTGTTTTACCCCTTGTCCCCCTGCCACCATTTATGTCCTCTCCCTCAAGGTCAGGCTCTCGGGAAACCCTGTGCTCCAGTGACTGCTCGCAACCACGGACCTCCTTAGGAGTACGCAGCTTTTAAAAGCATCAAGGTAGCATCTTCTGTCTACGCAGTCTATTGCAATTGTTCCAAAAGGGCCTTTGGGCATCGCTATGGTAAAGTGCATATAAAGCTACTAGTTATTCAAAACGTAGGCCTTAGAGAGAGCGAGCACAGCATCCAGCAAGCCATGCAGCGGCTAAATGCGGGATTAGAGGGGCTCACAGCAGCCACACTCCAGCTATTCAACAGAAAGGGAGGACGTTTTGTTCCAAATAAATTAGTGGAACTAATTAGGCAGCAAGCAGGAATCACACTAAACTACTATGTTACACAGTAAATAAAGCCAGCCTTAAGTGCTCCCAGAGAAGCTCAATATAGGTGTCAGCTCTCCTCTCACAGGAGGAGAGGAGGGTACCAGCAGCCTCCAGTTACCCAGCCGGCTTTCAAACTGTCTTTTTTAAAATCCAGAGTGGGAGGTTGGAGGCTGATTCATGGTGTGACCCAGGGTTCAGTTCTACAGCTCTGCTCATCCCTGGGGAGAGAAATTACAGCTCCAACAGTCCAACCAAACATCCTTATCTCAGACAAAAACATCTGGGACTGCTTTCTCCGACGGCAAGCAAGTGGGCTGCACCAGAGCTCCCTGCAAGGGATTAAGCAAGCTTCTACGGCATTTCAACAGCCGAGGATTATGACAGATTGCTGTCATCCAGAGGCAGGACGGTAGATGCAGCTCCGTTTTGCAGCCTCAGCTCGACTGCAGACTCGCTGCCGAATGAGCCCGTCCGTGCCTTTTACAGTCTGTAAGAGGACACAGCCCCAGACGCGTCCGAGGCAGTCTAACCGACCTGGCTTGGTAGGCTTCCAGGTTTTCCACTGACCTGCCATTGCGTCAGAGGGATTTGCAAGATCTTTCCACCTTGCATTCAGCCCTCCTCGAGTACACCACAGCCGACACACCACCATATGCTATCTTCACCTAGTTAATTGGAACTTTCAAGCTAGCCATCAGCTACGCAATTCATAGTTCTATTTGACTTTTCGATCTTCTGCATATGTTGGGTTAAACTGCACAGCTACCAGTGCTAAACCAAGTCAGACACTATTATCATGCCCTCACTGTAAAGCGAGGAAATTCAGAACGGTATTTAATTGCATGGTCCTTTATATTTTGACTTGCCAACAGCCAAGTCAAGTGTCACATAATGAGCAGCATGAACCAGCAAGACAGAAGAGGAAGATTTCTTTAAACATGGGGCAGAAATCATGAAAGAAATTACTTTCCTGGTTATTTGATGACCCACAGCTGTATAGCTGATAACCATATTGATGCCCATGGGGGAAAAAAAACCAACCAAACAAACAAAAACTCTAGCTTCAACTAAATTCTAACTTTTAACTTGTACCATTTACCTTAACATTATAAAGTGTTCATTACCAAAACGCTGATATACAAGTGGAAAACATTCCGTCTAATGAGTATGTGTGTACTTGCTGAGTCCCCAGGAGGCTTCTCCAAACGAGGTGCTCACTTCAATGAACCTAACATGGTAATTAATAAACTCACTAAACAGACTCGGCTGCTGCAGAAAAGATGAACAGAATTGAAGGAAACCCTGCCACGATGGAAGGGTTTTCAAAAAAATACTATGAAGAGTACACAGAAGGAAAGACTTTTTAAAAAGGAAGATGAGGGCAGCGAGAGTGGAAGATGAAGAATGAAGAAGTGGTCAACAGAACAGGACTTTTCTGGGAGCACAGACAGACGACAGGCAACGAACCAAGGCATCAATGGCTCCACATCATCTCACGCTCCACTCCAGACAGGCTGGGAGGGTTTGTGCTTAATCCTTCTTTTAAAAGGTTACATTAGTGCTTATTGTATTTTGCCTGCTGTGAAGTGAGGATTCCTCCCCATGAATTGTATTAAACTGGTTTTTGTGTCTATCTGATACTGTGGTTTCTTTCTGGTTTCGTCAATAAATTGGATTCCCAAATTATAGATAGCATTATTAAGCATCCCAGTCAATTATTAAAAAAATACATCAATGATAACTATCAAAAATATATTTGGTGCTAAAAAGACATTAACACATTATTGCTGGAGGAGCAATTTTTATTTGCCGTTTTTCCATTATGTTGAACTGACCACAATACCGCTCACAGTATGACTTAATTCGTTTCCACTTAAGAAGAGGAAACAATTTTGCAAAATTACCGCAGATCTTAATACCCCCGGCTCTGCTTTAGTACGCAGGCTTGCAAAAACAGGAGTAACAGGCTGCTTTGGTGGCTTTTCTCTGCAATGCTTTTTTGGGCTTTCCGTCAAAGTTTTGCTGTGCCTAAAACCGCCTTCATGCCACACCTCCTCCTCTTCATCTTCAGTCTGCACGTGTAATACTTGCCGAAGGGTTTGGGGTCAGCACGTACTGCAAGAGATCTTGCTGCTGAGGGGCTGCAGTATTGAATCTCCTGGCAAAGCTGGGAACGGCCCCACTGCCTCTGCTTATCCCCAAGAGTTTCATCATGTCTCTGGACTAGGGACACGGTCCATCAGCCACTAAGAAACAGAGTAAGGCTGCTGGAAAGACCATTTGTCTTGAGTTAAACAGATCTTCTCGGGTAAGGGGACAGGAGCTTCCCTGTGCTTAGGGTACTCACTTGGGATTTGCAAAGCTAAGGTCCAAGTCCCAGGTCTACCTGATTCAAGCCCTACTTCCCCGTGACAGATACTAACACATCGACTCCTGATTCTGGGTGGTGGTTCCTGCTCTCCATCCTGAAAGCCTGCTCTGACTGCTCCACTCTCACAGGTTGTAGTCAACCCCAATTCCAAAACCAGGAACTTCTACACAGTCTGTAAATCCTGTCACTGAAGAAATGTTTCTCACCCAGCTACAGAGATCAGTTGACGATGATGCATTTTCACCTTTTCCTCTTTCAGCAAGTCATGTGTGAAAGCAAACAGAACGTGCAAGGGGACAGCAGCTCTTTTGAGCATGTGTGCTGTGTGTGAGACACACATGGCACACAGGGAGACAGCATAACACCACATCACACACCAACTTCTCAAACAACCACCGTTAGTCTGGAAAAGCCTTTAACTCACCAAACTGCCGGCCATATAGGATGGCTCCAAATTGTTGAAAGTCTCATAACTGCTGTACATACTGCAACATATACTAGGAACGCATGTGGTAATTAGAGACTGTCTACAACGATGACTACAACAGAGGGGAAAGCAGACATGATGACACATGCTGTGCTGTCTCCGTTGTCCACGAGGCTGCTGGTGAGAGGAAGACGCAACACTGCCCCAGCAGTAGTGCTGGGAAGGGACGCCAAAGCTGTCAGTTCCAAAATGTTGCCCTCCCAAAAATCAAAAAAAACAACTAAATGTTGCCGCTGTTATCAAATGCAGAGAGATACGGCTAATTTTCAAGATGGTGAAGCCCAAAATTGGGGATAACTAAGCCCTGTACAAAGCCACAGGTTGACACTTTTAAGAAACAGGCAAAACTTCTTTCCCCTACTATTTGTACCGCAGAGTCCACACGGCCGCTGCCAGCGCAAGGTAACACTCCACCCGCTCCTACCCGTTAGCTGCTTAATTGCCAGCTAAGCTTCCATCCTGAATCCTCCCCGTCAGTGCTGGCTGGGAATGATTGATGAAGCAGACAGCACACAGCTTGATTTCTTGGATAGCAGGTTGCTGTTGCAAAGCTGGCAGTTGAGACAGATCTCGTTCTGAATTTTGCATGGACCGTGTTTGATGAGGAAGGCATTGAGGAAGCAAGAATAAACATGAGGCACCAAGATGTAATACTGAATCTCGCATGTCACAGCATAACTGCTCTTTGAAGAGCCCTGTTAGAGACGTGCTTGGGAACAGGCTCCAAGCAGCCATTGTGCAGGGGTGTTAACGCGAGGCAGTGTCAGTGAACCCGCGACGCGTAGCCAGTCCAGTCGCAAACCTGAGGACGGAGCTCTCCGCCTTTGCCTCTCTGTGTATGAACTCCAGACGAAATACTGTCTGCTAAATACACACATTCATTTTGGCAGGGCATATTGTTTCCACCCTCCTCCTTAAAGCCTACTTTCAAACAAGCCGAGGGTCATTTCCATTCCATGTAAGTCAGGACAGAGGGTAGGGAAAGGCCAGAAATGACACATTTTTAATCCTAAATCTAGTGCAAGGCAGCAGCACTCCAGAAGCTGCCAAAGAAAGGGCAGGTGGCTGAGGAGAGGTGGCCAGAGGAGCTGCAGCAGCACAATCTTGTCAGAAGCTGGTTTTAGTTCTGAGCACCAGCCCAGGGTTTACGGGTCATTCTGTACAGCAGGAGCTCTGCATTTTGTGACTGTATCCCCTCCATCCTCTTCAGGCAGGTGGATGAAGGGCACGCTTTACAACAACACCTGGGCATGTTGGCAGTCATCCATGAAAACAAAGATAGGGGGGGTGGGGGGGAGGCAGAATAGACTTCAACAACACAAAAAGGGCAAAACTGAATCACAAAGACAGCAGAGAAAACAGCGTACCTGAACGCAGTTGCCCGCAGGATGACTGAAGCACTTCTCAGTTTACCCAGCCTGGAAGCGGTCCCCACGCCCCCGAAATGCACAAGCTGCAGAGGCAGCTGCCGAACCCAACGGTAGAAAACGGCCCATTTGAAATTTTGGAATAAACATCATTCTTTCCACTGGTGGAGTCTAAAGCTTAGAGGGATGCCGGGGAACATCTTTGCTTTTCTGACACCCTTCTCATTCAGAAAAACATTTATCTTTGCTGCAATATGCTGAGCATCTTTTCCGTGCTTGAGCCCCAGTATTCGCAATCAGATCTCACCCCTAAAATTCACAGCCAGCTCCCCAAGGAGGGAAGGAGGAGCTGTGTGGACACAAAGCTACGGTTCCCTTCTGGGTTTGAAGGAATGTGCTCAGAAACTGCCTCCATGCGAGGAAGATAGTTTTGGATCCACCTCTACCATATGCTGAAGCAACTCTCCTCACTTTCTGCCAGTACTGAGGGAGCTGGCAAACACGAATTTGGGGGAACGCAGTAGCACCCCAGGGAGTCTGACAATCTGCTTCCCTACATGTTATTGGTGCTTGCTCCCCTGGCTTCATCCCAGTCCTCTTCATCCCCCATTTCTCTGACTGTCCTGACCTTTAATCTCTCTCCTCTGTACACCTTTTCAGCCATCCCCTTAACCACACACACACTCCCCATGACACATATAATAAAGATCCAGCTCATAAAAACAGAGAAATAAAATTCAATGTTGAACTCTTGACATTTGCTATCCATTACTGAATTTGTACGCACTGTCTTTTCCCACTGCTCATTATCATTTGTCTCCATATCAGCCCTCGTGGTTTTTTTTAATCCAATTCTCACAGTATTTGGTACTTTATATAATCACATACTTTGAAAAGCTGGAGAATCTCAGCTTTTAATGTGAGAATCTCAGCTTTAGTCAAAGTGATTTTCTACCTGCTGGGCTTTGAAAGAGGGGTGCACAGAAGGAAGAGAAAATCCTGAATACATAAATCCTCAGGGGCTCAAATGACACAATGAGAAAGCTAGACCAAAAAAACTAAAGGAAAAAAAAATATTTCATTTTAATGAAGTCAACTTTCTAAGCCAATCTCATGAGGAAACAGGCAATAAGAGCGTGACCTACATGGCCTGTAGCTATAAAGGGGACTGGTCTAGATTAACACTAATGTCAAGATTAGCTAATATCCCGTTTCAGGAGAGAGGGCCACACAGCATTAAAACCTTCAGAAAATCTTGGCTCTCGCTCTAGACAGATGTGGGCAGAACCATCTTTAAGCAAAACATTTTTCAAAGCTTTCCATGGGGCGCCGAGGTGAATCTTTGCTCAACTGTAACTGGATTTCCAATGGCAAGAGGTTCTGCCATTCAGAGACCAGATAAAGGATGAGCCGGGGACATGGGGGAGAAAGTCCCAAGTCAATCGCTGTTTACTGGGCAGTCCATTTCTCATGAACAGGTCAGAGGACTGGCATCTGTAGAGACTTTGTCTTCAGCGCTTAACAAGCTGAATTATTCTCGACATTTTTCTTGGTTTTGGGAAGTTTTAAAATTCTCCATCAAATCTCTCTTAGTGCCACAAAATGTGGTTTGCTATACATAATCTCGTTACAAGGTTTCCAAGAGTTCACCGTGTGCCCTAGAGTTTACAGATGTCTTGAGTTATCCTCAAACATCATTTTTAAAGTCTGCATGTTAATAAGGTGTGATGTATGAAATTCTCTTTATAACTTTAACTTTGAGACCATTTTATATCTCCTTTCTGCTCAGGAAGGCATTGAGGGAATCATTTTAGCTACAAAGCTCTCTCTTCTAATCCTGATGTGCTCAGGGAAATATCGGAATGGTTTTGATACGATAAATATTTATTTTTTACTTTTGCATGAAAACAGCATTTCCATTCATTTGAAGCAGGAGTTATGAACCCGATTACAAATTCAGAAGCAAAGAGGCAGCTTCTAATTACCCGCTTTCCGCATGTTATTCTGTTTCTCACTTCAGGCCTAAATACCAACCTATGAGGACACTTGCACCACCTTCTGAGACACTTAACTCAGATATGGTTAATTGTAAATGAAATATTTTTACCTATCTGACAGTCTACTCTAACTGCATAAAGAGATTAATAAAAGACTTAGTTGCCCACTGATAAACAACTTGAGAACCTGCCATGTCTCCTAGACTCCGTGAAATGCCTTGAAACCTACCATGCCACGTCTGTTTTATAATAATTTATTTTTTCTTCTCTATTAAACTCTAAAGTCATTATTGACAGTCACCCTGTTCCTTTCAGTTGTGTTTTCCTAATAACAGCTTAAAAAAAATCAAAGTGATTTCTGTATCAAAAATGTCTATGTTACCACTGCCAAAATATACGCACAGAGAAGTACATCTGCACCTCGCACCAAAATCAAATATTGTGTACTGCATAAAATCAACTCAAGGATGCTGTTATCCTAGGACTGTAAAATATATTCAATGCATCATGTTTTGATGCTTTCCACTGACTACATCATAGCTGATACAGGTCATTTCAGATTGGACGTGAATTTTGAATATATGCATTAAAATGTAACCAGTCCTAGGGAAGAAAAAATACACCTGTGCTTCCAACGTGACAGCATATGAAACAAACCCCATTTTTCATTAATAGAGAATCATTACTCAGTGCGACGGGGAAAGTCTAGAGGAAACTTGGGGCATACCTTCTGAAGGGCTAATCTGTTAGAAGGACTTACAATTTGACACGTGGTGCATAAAAACCACCCTTAAAGAATATACTAAAGCAATAAATCTACGAACTCAGCAAAGCAGAAAAAGGACACCAGCATTTAGCTACCCTGTGATGTGAGCTACTTCGCTGACGTGATTCTAGATTTCAGGTTAAATTTAACATTGATCTCCAGCCAAGCACTGGATCTGTTTACACAAGACACTGCATTTAGCCCACAAATGATCATGGCCAGTCTCTTTCTTGCCTCATTTTAGCTATTCTACAATAAGCAGAAAGCAGGGGACTTCCAACAGAGAGACTGCAATTACTGATACTTTCCCCATTAGTCGTCTTCTCTCCTATGAAGTCACCGGATACAGTGTTCAGATCTTTAGGTACTCAAGCGATCGTGATCAGCTCCTGATGAGCAGGCATAGGAACTGGTCGGTCTCTCACATTAAGTGGGAAAGCCAATAGCAAATAGAATAACTATTTAGCGATACTCACCTCATTTTAATGATACCTATACAGGAACTTCACGCATTGTGGTACGGGTAGCAGACTCACAGAAAAGGTTATGAGTAAAAAGAAAAAAAGAGAGAGATGGATTTTCCTCCAGTTTGGCACCATTATCAGACATTAGGCACTGAAACCGCTACACTTGATCAGTAAATGTTTTGTCACAGTTACATCGGAGTCGAGCCTTCCCCCTCACCACCCCTGCCCCAACAGTGAGACAGACACCAGGTAAGATTTGCCAGCACAATATGTACAATCTGCACAAGCATTAAGCAGACAAAGGGAAATCAAATAACAAGAGAAAAAGTAGAGACGGTGATTTTCTTTAGGCCTTCATTAATGTCTATTCAAATATAAATACTGAACAAGAATTCGCATTTCATATTGCGGGAAAGCACATTTGTGCCAAATCCTTCGGAGATTTGGTTCAAGAACAGTTCATCCCTATCTGAAGATTTGCCTGAAATACTGTCAAAACCCACTACCACTTTATGTCAGCTGCAATGAAAGCTACCGTTGCACAAGAGAGAAATGCAAAGAAGCTTCACAGGACTGTGTTCCCACTCCTGCCTGCACACTCACGGACCTGATCAAATCCTCTTTGGTCTTTGCCTTTCTGCTACAGCTTCAACCGTGCCCATTTTAAAAAGCAGCACAATACACCAACGGCAGACTGTTTCCAACTTATCTACACCATAACCATCAGAGGAGGTACCGCTGAATTTTCCATTTCTTTTCTAAGTTTCATCGGTGCCTTTCATGTTATCCACAGGAATCAAATTGTGAACTGTTCAGGCAAATTCTTACGTGATCCCTGTTCTCAGCCTCGTCTCTCACTTTTCTCTCCTACTCACCAACTTGGGGACTCAGTTTTGCACATGTACAAGACAACCACCAACATAAACAATTTCAGGTTCTGACTCAACCAGGAATCTGTCACAAAGCATTTTCAGTCTCTAGCAGAAAAGATGTGGGATTGGGGCAGGGAAGACATCTCTAAGCTAGAACAGTCCCCTAGTGGCCTTCCATGATGGAGTGACTGCATCAGTGGACAAAGGAAGAGCTATGGATATCATCTCTGTGGAGCTCAGTAAGGCCTTTGACACGGACCCCCACAACAACCTTCTCTCTGAATTGGAGAGAGATGGATTTGATGGGTGGACTGTGTGGTGGATGAGGAATTGGTTGGATGGTCACATCCAGAGGGTAGCGGTCAAGGGCTCAATGTCCAGATGGAGATCAGTGGAAAGTGGTGTCCCTCAGGGGTCCATACTGCGACCAATACTGTTTAATATCTTCATCAATGACATAGACAGCAGGTTTGAGCACACCCTCAGCGAATCTGCAGATGACACTAAGCTGAGTAGTGCAGTCAACACGCCTGAGGGACAGGATGCCATCCAGAGGGACCTGGACAAGCTGGAGAGGTGGGCCCACGTGAACCTCATGAAGTTCAACAAGGCCAAGGGCAGGATCCTGCACCTGGGTCAGGGAAACCCCTGGTACCAGCACAGGCTGGGGATGAAGGGATGGAGAGCAGCCCTGAGGAGCAGGACTTGGGGGTGCTGGGGGATTAAAAGCTGGACATGACCTGGCGATGTGTGCTGGCAGCCCAGAAGGCCGACTGTGCCTGGGCTGCATCCCCAGCAGCGTGGGCACAGGGCGAGGGAGGGGATTCTGCCCCTCTGCTCTGCTCTGGTGAGACCCCGCCGAAGTCCTGCGTCCAGCTCTGGAGACCTCAGCACAGGACAGACCTGGAGCTGTTGGAGCGGGGCCAGAGGAGGCCCCAGCAATGATCCGAAGGCTGGAACCCCTCTGCTGGGAGGAAAGGCTGGGAGAGGGGGGGCTGGTCAGCCTGGAGAAGAGAAGGCTCCAGGGAGACCTCACTGTGGCTTTTCAGTACTTAAAAAGGGCTTACAAGAAAGATATGGAAAGACTTTTTAGCAGGGCCTGTTACAGCAGGACAAGGGGTAATGACTTTTAACTAAGGGAGGGTAGATTTAGACTGGATATAAGGAAGACATTTTTTACGCTGAGGTTGGTGAAACCCTGGCACAGGTTTCCCAGAGAGGTGGTCGATGCCCCATCCCTGGAAACATTCAAGGTCAGGCTGGACGGGGCTCTGAGCAACCTGATCCAACGGTAGATCTTCCCGCTCATTGCAGCGGGGTTGGACTAGATGACCTTCAAAGGTCCCTTCCAACCCAAACCATTCTATGATTCTGTGATCTCCAAAGTCAGAGAGTCTGCTCTTCGTTGCGGTGCAGAGCGCAGATCACGTGCAATGCTGACGCTGGCTGTGCCCATGCTCCCCTGCACTGTGCAGAGATGCTGCTGATCAGCTCAGAGAAGTGACGGTTACAATTGCCACGGTGTGATGGTACCTGGAGAAAGGGTGACAGTCCCTGAACCCACGGGGAGGAGAGGCCACCCCTCCTTCCCGCATTAAGTGTGCCCGTGATGTCGGGCACCTGATGCGAATGGCAGCTGCACGTCCTTGATCACTGGTTGCTTATTTACCAGCAAGCTTTTCCAGGAGGTTCCTTCAACTCAGTCAAGTCACTTCACTACTTCTAAACACATACCTACGACCAGTTTGCTCTGTTCTCACGCATGCTACTCCATCAACAGAAATATTCAAGCTCATTAGAGCAGGCTGTCAAAAGCATTTGCAAGAAGAGATTTTCTACTTCAGAGGGTTCTCATCAGCTACCGGCCTCCTCTTCAAGAGGAAGAGGAGTAATACAACTGTCTTGATTAACCTGGATTTCTGCAACATCAAACACTTGCAAACAGAATATTCACAAACACCCTATGAGCCAAAAATTGTTAGCCATCATTTTCCCATAGCTTGTCCTGGTTCCTTGTAAACAAGAAGAGCGGAGCAAACAGGATGCATACATATTCATGTCACAGCACACTGAATTTATCAACGTAATACTGAGTACCAATTAACCAAGGGAGATTCACAGACCCGCAGGACTGAAGGCCTGTCACCTGCACTGGTCAGATTAGGGATCTACACTCTCCAACATACTCTTGGAAAGCAGGCGGAGGAAGTTTGCCGATATCAACTTATTCAGGGTAACGAGGACAAAGGCTGACTGTGGGGAACTGCAGAAGGACCTTAGGAAATGATATGACATATGAGATGGCAGGCGAAATCCAACAGAGATAAATGTCAGATATGCTTGTGGGAAAAACAATGGTAACTTCACATATGAAATGATGGACCCCGAGCCAGCCATGGCTACACAGGAGTGAAATCCTGGATTTACAATGGACAGCCCCACAGAAATGTCAGCCCAGTGCTACCAACAGTCAAAGGGAAAAAGACAGCAGATGAAATGTTAAGAATCATTATGGGAAAAGGAAACGTAAAGCATGGACAGCATGGATGGGGACTGCTTGTTCACAGACTTTCCCAATAGTGGCACAAGGACCCCTTAAACCAAACTGGAACCGTGTCCAAGACAAACAAAAAAAAATGATTTTTGTGCCCAACGAGAGAAGCTGTGGATGTCACAAGACTACACTGGCTTAAGGGTAGAAAAGATTAAGTTCCCAGAAGAAAAATCTATTCATGCTTACTGTCCACACAGAAATCACTCCTAGCACAACATCCCTGAGCTGCAAACAGCTGGAGCCTGGGAAGAGCTAGAGGAGAAGCACCATGTGTGCCGGCCTTGCTCATCCTCCCGTAGCCTATGGCCACTGCTGGAGATGGGATGCTGGGCTGGACCCTGTGAATGGGAATTAACAGAATTATCTGAAGTTCAGCTTCATACCCTTCGCAGGAATTTGATTTTTATTCTATTTTTAACCCAACATATGCTGAATTGTAATTTCACATTTCTGGTTCCAGCGCTGTAGAATTTTGCAAAATTAATAAAAAGAAAGAATGGGAGGGGGAGAGTGGCAGAGTAAAGACATTGCTCATTTTCAGAAATACAGGCCTGACTTCCCACTACTCCAGAGACAAAGCTTACAAAGACTTTAGCTACCTACCTGCTTCTGCAAAAATGCCAGCTAAGGCTATTTTCAGAAACTAAGCATGTGCTGTTACAGAACCATCCCGGTTCTTCCTCCCCAGTCATCACAATCCACGACACAGCCACATGTAAAAACTCCCCGACATCAAGGTGCCTGTGTGTGGTCAGGAGTGCCCATCTCAAGGGGATCTTCTGGATGAAGCCAAGGAGCTGTGCGAAAAGGAGGAGCTTCCGGAATCGCCGTAATCCAAAGCGACGGAAGAGAAAGCTCACAGCAGCAAGCGGTAACGTGAGAGCTGACTCTCGCAGAGAGTTCGTGCTTCTGCTATCAGTGCTCTTTGCAAGAAATTCTGTTCCACGACACACTCCCCTCTGATCCTAATTTTGAATGCAAGACAGCTTTGTAGTAACTAATCCTATTAGCATGCTCCTGAAATCTGTAAGAGCAGAGATGTAGGACTGGCCCAGAGACTTAGCTCTCAAGCTCTGCTCCCCCATGAAACAAATTCAGGTTCACTTCAGCAGTCCTTAATCCCTTAGGGACTGATTAGGTAATATTTACCAAAGCTGAGCGATAGTTATGCACAATAGCAAAGCAAATTAAAATATTTAAACGAAAATATTTTGGACAAAATATGCTTCTTAATTTGGAAAACTTCACAGATTTTTCCTTCTGTACTTTTCCAACCAAATCAGAAAAAACGAATGGCTGATGACTTTTTTTTCCACCCCTTTCAATTTTTACTGAGCTCTTTTCCTACAGTCTCTTTATCATCTCTCCTTTTCCTGCCAGGCCTTTTCAAAGGCAGGAATTGAAAAACACGAATAAAAGAAAAAATGGAGAAAATAGAATGAGAAAAAAAAAGGAAGAGCTTTTTTTAAAAAAAGTTGTTTGGATAAAAGTGCTCGATGTTTGAATGAATACAGCTCCTGTCAATTTTTTTTTTTTTAAGAATTATTTCATTTTACTAGACGATAGTGATTTTGGTAGAGGGGATGAGGTGGAACCCATCTGCAGCAGACAGAAGTGCCATCCCAGGTCTGGGCTTATTCTCTGCACAGCCAGGTCTGCATCCCATGTTAGATGATCCCCAACGACTCTGGCAACAGCTGATCAGAGAGAACCCTATAAATCGCCTACGGCGGCGGATGAGAGCATGTTCGATTAAATGGATTTCTGTCCAAGTTCCTGTTGTATGACAGTCAAAATGTTTTAACATTTTTGTAAATGTGTTTCTGTGCAAGAGAACAAAACAGATGTTTTCTATCACAAACCTTAGGCTGGTGACTAGGCTTAGGTCTCGGAGATGGAAGAGCATCAGTCAGCACGACGCAGGATGAAGAATTCCACGGGAAATCAGGCAGTGCCTCCACCCGTCGCACCCATTTCACATGATTCAGCAACAGACACGGTAACAATTTGATTTCAGCTAAAATTATTTTGTTTTTATTGAATTCTGGAATGAAAACAGGTTTTATATCTTTGAGAGACATCATGAAATAGAATAAGCAGCTTGTACTCCACATCCCCTCAGACATCCCATATCTCAGTGCAGGGACAACAGGTTGGCAGCAGGGAATCTTTCAGACTCCAGAAACATGCAATACCTCTTCATACAGATCTGTGTTTTGAGGACAGCTAATTCAAAACAAAAACCCCACACCATTAAGTAACAACAGTTATACACTGAAGTTTAGCAAATTTCAATGCTTTTGTTTAGCTTTTTGAAGCACCAGCATTTAATTTCTGAAGCATGAAACACATCCCAAATGGTAAGTCGATCAGCTCTGTGTCAGAATGGCTAGGTGATTTCAATTTCACAGCTTCTCAAGAATTTTATTACGTGCTACGTCTTAATGAAATACAATACTGGCTGTGACATAATAACTATTGCAAAGGAAAAAATACAGCCTGGTACCGTGACAGGCTGATCTCTAGTCAGCTCCCATCTCAGTAAGAAAGCACTTCTGGCACTTGCCCAGCAAAGCTGCCCCAACTTTGCTAATTCTCTAATCACAATGTTCCCTGGGATGCCACTGCCCGGCAGCACTGCTGTTCTGTAGGCTCCTACCCAGGCCATTGGTCCATGCCCAGTTTTTCACAGCGTCTTCATAACTGCCTAGTCGTGTCAGATTCCTCTATGCAGAAGCAAAGGACTCTGTGTGTATCTGCTCCATTTAAATCGGGGTTCTAGCTTCAGGTCAACAGTCCCCTGCCCAGTTAATAATGCCCAACTATCTCTACAGGTTGGCTGTACTCCATGGATAGCTAAGCACACCATGGAGAAGGAGACATACCACACGGGGCAGGATGCGGGCATTGATGCTTTCCGTGGTCCCTGCCAAGGATTTGAGACTGAAGACCTTAAAGTTGCCCCAGAGTAACAGGCAATGGGAGTCTATGAAGCTTCATGCTGTCTGTGCAGGGCCTACAGACACATGCTGCCAGGGCACGGAGCACACTCATCTTCAAAATACAACTGGAAACATCCTTCTTAGCAACAGGGTCAAGGCTAGGAGAGCTTTCACACACAAACAGCAGATTTTGAGCTCTGAGGACAGTGGAACTAATGCACATCCCTTCCAGCGACCCATCTCCCATCAGCTCGCGTTTGCGCCACAGCTGCATGATCTTCAGTCCTCCCTGAAGGTCCTGAAACTGCATATTGCTGCACCTCTAAGCCATATGTGTTTCTGACACAGAAAAAAAAGCAAGACAATGACATAACCAAAACCAGAAGTTGGTTTTGTTTCTTTCCAATAAAAGTTTTGGTCTAGGAGGGCATGGAAATTCTACCTCACATTTCATATTTCCTTGCTTATTCAGTACTGGAAGTAGAAGCATCTATTGGGATTTCTGTTCAACTTTGACTCTCTTTCTCCTCCTCCCCCTCACAAAACCCCATGAAATATTGTTCATTTAAAAACATAAGTACAAGATGGGAATTATTTGAATCACCCATTCCTCACCTGCTGATGGCCTCTGGTATAACTTGGGGCTGTTATCTTTCATTTATTCATTTCTTATTTCAGGGCATAAGCAATGAGAATCACCACTACCCTTAACATTAGCAGTATTTGAGTCTAACTTGCCTGACACTTGTATTTCAGGAGAGACACAGAATTCGAAAGTGATTTACTGGAGCTTTGAAAACCAAAAGGGGTTGTTTGAAACTGGCTATTCCCACCATGGAATCTCACGCTGACACAGAACGTTTTGAAAGGATGATTCAGAGAAGCAAGGATCCCTTGTAAATCAGTCAATATTTGCTTTGTGTTCAGACTTTAATGCTACCTTTACCTCCACCAAGTTGTCTCTGAGGTCCAGATTATACCTAGTTCAGGTTTGGGAAGCCAGGGACGGTGCTCAGAAGAGCTGAGCAGAGCACAGGGGAAACGAGGCTTTTTAACAGCATCCACTTTCCTAAGCTAACACCAAACAGCCGGGCAAACACAGCCATTGCTGATGGGTGAGACCGTATCTCTGACAGCATTTCCCTCCCATCACTTTCTTCTGACATACGTTCACATTGCACTCAATTACACATCATTTCAAGAACATCTTGCAAAAACTGTTACTATGTTATGGGTCTCTGTTCCCATTTCTGATCCCCTTTCTGTCTGATGAACACCAAGTATTTAAACGGCCCCAGAATTATGCTCAGAATGAAGCTAACTCCCACTGCACAGGCAGACATCAGGACTGTGTCATGACCACACTCTACCCCAACAAAAGCTTTGGGTTTGGCCTCAAGTTGCATCAGAGGAGGTTTAGATTGGATATTAGGAAAAATTTCTTTACTGAAAGAGTGGTCAGGCATTGGAACAGGCTACCCAGGGAAGTGGTGGAGTCACCATCCCTGGAGGGGTTCAAAAACCGTGTGGATGTGGCACTTCAAGACATGGTTTAACAGGTATGGTGGTGATGGGTTGACGGTTGGACTTGATGACCTTAGAGGTCTTTTCCAACCTTAATGCTTCTATGATTCTATTAGCCACCCGTAACATGCAGATAATGCAGAGAGCACAGGTGTAACCTGTCCTCGGATGCTTCTACAACCGCCCTTGAACAAGCAAGTTCAATCTAACAGGGAAATCACCAGGAAGAACTATCTACACTCCTCAGAGTGAATGCATCAATCCATATACTTGAACAGAAACATTTAAAAGAAAAAAAAAAAAGGAAAAAAAAAAAGAAGAGACAGACATCCTCAGTTAAAACTGAATTACAGGACACGACATTTTCTTAGTGAGTCAGACTAAGCAATTAGCCAAAAACAGAGTAAGTCGTTTCAGGCAGTTCACCTGCTCCTCCGACTTTAGCTTTCTCAGTTGTGTGTCATTTTATAATCATATTTGCCTAATTTCCAAATTTGCTTTTCCAACTGACTACCTAAGAAACAGCAAAACAGATTGTACCAAAACAGCTGTGAAATGAACATAATAAATCAAAAAGCAAAGGTTTATTTACTTTCTCTTCCTTCCTAGTTCTTTAACCTACAGTAGTCCTAGGCTTTGCCTGCAAAAAGTAGATAAAAACAATACAGACAACAAAAAAAAACCAAACCAAAACAAAAAAAACGTGAGGCAGTTTTTAATGGCTGGCATGGCTTTCACAGCACAAATCCTGCTGTTTGTTACAGGGGTTCCAGCGCAACAAATCTCCCGAAGACATTAACCATCTCCAACAAACTTAAAAATATTAAACTCTTATGTGAAGAATGTTTGTGACTTTTTTTTGTTTAAAAAAAAAAATGAAATTTATATAGCTTCATTCACTTCATATGTTTTTGCATCATTCAAATTCTTGCAATACTACACGATAACGGCCTATATGCAGAAGAAAAAAAAAAAAACAAAAAGCAATGCACACCTCCGCTAACATTTCTTTCCTATTTTGTGATATAATTCACTATACCCAGTTAGCTCCCTTCTGAAGCCAGAAAGGAAATACTGTGAAGAATCAGAAAACAATGAAAATGAAATTAAAACAAAGGGAAAAATCACTCATATGAAAACATGAAGACGACATATTTGAAAAGTACTGAAGCGTAACCTATCAATTTAAAGATTTTTGTAAGGAATAGAAGAAAAGGCTCTGTCAGAGATAAGCAGTGTGACGTTCCCTGTCGCCACACGAAACAAGACTTCGAGGATATAAATCCAGGTAGCTTCTGATAAAATGATGTCAACCTTCTTTTGTTTTTGCTGCAATGAAGAGAAGCAGCTGCCTCCATGCTGGGCTGCCAGCACCTGTGCAACTTCTGGGGCCAGCTGGTTTTCTCAACAAATTGACTTCAGATATCAACCCAACAGCAAAGGCGCTGCTCTTCTGGCACTCAGACCATCCTCACCTTCAGCCCAAGCTGCTACCCAGGGAATTTCAACTTTATGCAATAGTCACATTTTCTGACAGTCAAAGCTTCTGTCGTTTCTGTTCCTGCAATGGATTTTGTTGCTATTATAAACTGAATTCCTGGTTGGTGGCATTTATTTGATTATAAATTTCCTTTCACGCTTTTGAGTCTATACCTGCTCAACCTAATACAATTCCATGCTGACTGGAGCAGCTTTCAATCAACGTGTGAAGCAGCCGAGTTTGGTGACTTTATAGACAAGTGAAGAAGCCAGAAACACAGAAAAGTTTGATGTGTGTTGGAGGAAGAGGCAGGGTTGCTCTAAATCACCATTTACCACAAATCTGCGCTTTTTTAGCAGGCTTTTGCTGATAAATATCAGCTAATCCTAGAACTGGATGCTTCAATTACGGGATTAACGTCAATCGACGTACAGAATAACAGAAAGCAGAGCTGCTTTCCTTACAGAGGTACTAAATCAGCGTCTCTTTGCTGGTTCCACAGCAGCAGGCTGGCTGCCCTGCAGGGAGATGCTCAGTTTCCTGAGCTGGAAGTAAATAGTGGCTTTTTAAACAATAAAAGCATGGGATTCATTGCAAAGTCTTTTAATATGACCTGGGTGGTTTGGGAGTGAAATACAAGGGGGTGAAGAGTGCCTCCGTATCCAGTGCTCCTTCAAAAAGAAAAACATGAGAAGAGATAACCCAAAAGCAGGACTGTCAGCACGAGAGCTCAGCATCCTGCAGGAGCCAGGCTTTTTAAATCCTCTCTTTTTATTCTTAAAACAAAGATCCTCCTCACAGCTGAGTATTCCAAAGATACGATTTAGTAAATCGCTAAATCAGTGAAGAAATGGAGAGAAACCGCAGTAAGGCCACAGAGAAACCCTCTCTAGAAAGCAATTCCTTTCCCTCCAGGGCCATGGACTCACCCACAAATAGAAAACTGAAAAGTGAACTAGAGAAGCTGGAAAAAACACCTCAAATAAAGGGGACCTTTTAATTAACGAAGCGAACAGTGCTCCCTGTATCAGCCATTTTTCTCTTTTTCTTTCTTTTTTCTTTTTTAATCCATCTGTTGGAAATAGAACCAATTTCCAGCCAACACACCAGACTCCTGTGCATCAGACATACTTCTTGGCTGCGTCCTGTGATCCTTATTCAAAGCAACACCCCAACGCTGCACACTATCCTGATGTTTTGCTTTGGAATACAGCGTGTGCTACAGACATGCAATAGATCATGGTAATAAGAGGCAAAGTACAGTTCAGATTCTATCCTGAGGAAATTTAATAACCCAGAATTAGAAAAGTCTAACTCATTTGACAGCACTTCTTTAAAAAGATATATCATGAGCCCAGAAAGTAGACACATGCTGCAAGGTTTTTAAGACTCTCGCAAAGGTGAATCCACGTACTGAGAAATTCGAAGTTGGCTGTGGAAGGCGAGCACACAAGTCCCACCAAAATCATGGTGCGTGTCAGGCGGGATCTCCTGGCTACCTTCCCCAGCCCAACCCAGCTCTCAAGCACTGCCCAGTTCTGACAGCGGTGGTCCAGTTTCATACTTCAAAGAGCAGTCGAAGAAGGCACCTTTCTGAAGGTGTGAGAAAAAGGACTGGTAAAAACGGATAAGCACTTCAAGCCCTACTCCTTTGCTTGTAGGAATTAACATTCCAAAGCTGCCCGGCACTCTTTGTGGGGTGCCAAGCTGCAGTGGGGAGGGCCAGGTTCGTACCCAAATCTCGGGGTGAACTCCCCACCTGAAGTGTGAATGGACACACGAAGCCAGACAGGAGCCTCTACCACCCTGAACATCCGTGTGATGTCCCGAAAGCGCATGGCAATAATGAGCTTGCACAATCTATGGTAAATTAATTCAATAGCTCAATGAATTTACTGTCCTACAGAGATGCTGGAGTGGTAAAAATGGATAAGCAATGTTGCTTATGATATTTTTACAAAAAAAATCCACAACAGTCAGAGGGGAAAAGAACATGTTGGAGAAGACAGATTTTCACAAATATTTGTATTTGAATTGCTGATGAACTCTTCCTGCTGTTATTTTTATTAATGTTTTAATTATATATGCAATACACTTCATGAATAACTGAAAATATATAGGAGCTATAATATTTTACAAGCTAGAGAGACAGTTATATAGCCAACTTCAAACATACTTTCTTTCTGTTAAGGAAACAAAATGCACTGGGACCATGACCTTTCATGTAATATATTTAAAAGCGAGTATGTGATAAAGTAGTTCTCCTGAGCTCATGCTAAAACTGATTTTGCCATCTGTAGAGCAGTATTTCACTCCATGTCTCCACGTTGTTTTAAGATGTACCGGTCAACTGAAAACACGATGGATATGGAATGCAGCAGCAAATTCTTACTGGGGCATTGTAAGTTTTGGGACATGCTCAAGATCTCAAGTCCTTGGACAATAGCTTATTATCCCGAAAACACCTCTAAAACAAGCAAAACTTTAAACATGCACTGTGCAGGGACCTGGTAAGGCGAGTGAGCAGAAACAGAAACCGTAATCGTAATGCTACAAATGCATACTACAGCAATATTTTGAGAACCAGTTCAATACGCAGGTGAGTTGAGGACACACCTAACTTAGCAAAACAGTAGAGTACATTCTTCTCAATGATGTAGTCAGCCCAAAGGATTCGACTCAGCTTTGGGACAAGCAGAGAGTGAGTCCATCCCCTCAACCGGACTGGGCAATACCCTCAACACACTGAACACCCGAGAAGTAGACCCACCATGCTCTCATCCAGTCTTCCCAACCTCACCATAACACCCAAGGTATTGCTGTGTTGAGGACACTGACTCCATTTGAGTTGCAGGCCTTGAGGTCTGCTGGAGACTTGCTGTGTTGACCCTTCTGAACAGCATGTAATGGAATCTTTATTATAATTTTCTTTCAACCCACACTGCTACAAAAATTTGTCAGCTGCTTTAAAACGGTCTCTGTTTTTCTGGCCCTGCTTCTGGCAATCTAAGTAGCTGTCATCACTGTGGGAGCAGCCTGCTTGATAAGATTATAATTTTGTTTACATTGTGCTATAGGATGCCACGCTGAGTACAGCGCAAGAAAAATGGCAATCGACAGCATGCGATGCGCATTTTCAGTAAAATGCAGGGTATCTTCCTTTATGCCTTCCTCAGAACTGCATGATTTTGGCTGATGTTCTTAAAAGTAAAGAAAAAAAATGCATTTAATGTATTTCTTCACTGGAATGTATTGCAGTAAAAACTGTAATGGCCTTTTTTGGCACCAAACCTAAAACATACAGCATTCAGAAAACAGCTATTTATTGAAGCAGGAAATGCAATACCAAGACTACCAATCACTTTTTACATACAGAAAACTGGCAGTAAATCTGGCTAACGCCTACCTCTCTACCAAAGGTAGAGCTCCCAGTCTCAAACTAGGAGCAGCCAATTTGCATTTGCTGCGCGGTTGCAAGTGAAAGGCCTTACCACATCTCATTTTCATCCTCTGCAAAACGTAGATATGGCCACGTATGTTAAGAGAGGGTCACGAAGCTCTCTTAATACATGAGACTGTAAATCTACTATGGAAGTGTACCAATATTTTCACAGCAGTCAGTTGGGTTAGTTTTAATTTGTGTTTGATTAGCAAAGTGCTCTGGGCCAGACTCACAACATTCACAGAATTCCCGATGCACCGAGGCAAAATTTAACAATTATAATGGTAGTAATATGTATTCAGTCTTAGCCATCAGCTGTTGGGAAAATGGGTCAACAATAACACAGTTGTATAGCTAGAGGATTTCTCCACCGCACATTTAACTGCTGCAGTAAAGGGCAGCGAGGAACACCAACCAGATTCTATTACCTCTAGCATGATCACCTCTATTTTTCCCTTCTCAGTAAGCGAAATATTTTTCTCTACCTTTTCCTAGCTCTCTCCAGAAATTAATTTCTCAGCTGTGTTCTGTTCTCTCCTTCCTATAAAAGGTCGGCCAGAGCTGGAGTACGTGGTCCCAGGAGCAAAGTTGAATCTAGGTCTTTGCATTGGAGGGAGAGGCGCTGCACAGCTTTGTCAGGTCAACCAAAAGGCAACGTCATGAATCCTTAAGCAGCGCAAGTGCACGGAATGGGTACTTCACGTTCATAATTGATGACTTACCAAGAAGGGTTACTGAGTGGTTTTACATCCAAATCAGCGCTGTTAAGCCCCATCGGTAGGCAGGAAGAGCGCGAGCCAAGGAGGGGCGAGTTTCTGCGGTACGTTTGCAGGTTGCTGTGTGGGGGGCAAGTACACGGAGCCCATTACGAAGACGAGGGGTCTCTGCACACAGCCACCCACGCGCACTCAGAAGGAGCACCAGTGCTGCTCTGCCCGGCCAGCGTAACGGAAAACTCTATCTTGGGGTTTGACAAGACAAATTGTGAAATTTATCTTTCTCAGACTGGATTGTCCTCCGTGTAATAGGAACAAAAGGCAATACCAACAAAAGAAAAAGCAGCATTAAAATCCTTTTTGAGGACAGAGAAGGAAGCAGTTGTACATCAATATGCTAAGTCGGTGCACAACACATCACTTCGGTCTGGAGGCTCAGCTCAAGCCTATTGACCCACACGACAGTCCCTGCACAAGACCTTGAAGCACAGCTGAGGGCTTCAACGGCAGGACCTGCAACCACCAAAGAAAGGGAAATAAAAGCACAAACACGAAATGCTTGTCCTTGCCTACCTTAGAGCGCCCAGCTTCACGCAGCTCAGGCAAAATTTTTAAAGAGCATTATTACTGCAGATGACAAGGGTGTTTTGTTACTTGAGGACAATTGGAAGCGTCAGAATTTGTGAAGGTATGAATGTCAAAACATTATTTCTTCATTAATGGTATCAAAGCCTGTGCTTGATTTAACGGTCACAGTTTTAAGGATTCATCAATGTCATTCATTTGAAGCCTGCCAAAGTACACATGTAATTTAGTCTGATTGTTTAGGGATATATTTCATCTAACTCCTGTTGTTCAAGAACAGAAGCAGGTGATTTTGGCTCAGTCTGCTTCTCCTAACAACTGGAAACAATAGTAACATGAATTATACCTTACTTCACCATTCAAGTGCAGAGTGACTTAAACACGTTGATGAGCAAGAAATTGCTGAGACTGAAGCTCCAAATTTCACGTTTGAGAAGTCTGAACCTCCCATTTGGAAGCACCAGTAGATTTCCATGCAGCAGCAAATACAAAGTACTGAATTATTTCCAGCTCCGTTTTGCGAAGTGAGCTAAGGAGAAACTAGAATTGGCATTTACCGTGTGTCAGCAAATAGTGTTGCAAACATCACGGCTAGAAATCCAGTCACTCATAATGATACCCTCTCGCTCCTGAGAGAAAAAGTGCAATAACCTCTTGCACCCGCACTCCCCCCCGCTGCTCTCACTCAGCACACACCCACAGACCAGCACACACCGGCACAGACCAGACCCTACCGGCGCTCTGGGGGAGGCTGTGCTTAATTGATTTAGCACTTTCAAGCTGATGGTTGCATATTGCAAAATTAGGGGTACGTTCTGGCTTTGCTCCCAACGAGGCAGCACAGCCCGAGCCAAGAGGCAGGAGAGAGATGTGCAGGAATGTATTTTCAAACCTAGCATCCGGCTGCCTTCACCCACTGCCGACACCACATGCAGGAACGGCGCCTGTAACAGTATGTTTTGCTACTCACACCTTTCACTAGGTGTACAAGAATGCACACACAGGAGGATCCAAAGCTGCACACGTGCAAAACACCCTAGTAGAATTTGCATCTACTGACTGTAAGCAATAGTAAACCATAGCAGAAAAACCCATGCCAAACCTCACGTTACTACAGCAGCAGAGCGGTGTGAAGCCAGGAGAGCACAAGGCAACGCTCCTAGCCGTTACCTCACAGGGTACTGGAAAAACAAAGGCGAGCACGTCCAATTCAAAAGGCAACTGGATGCTCTCCCTGAAATGCACGCTAGGACGGAGCGTTCTGCCGACCTTCACAGCCAGCCAGGGACGTGAATGTAAGCACGAAGCAGGCAGAAGTTCTCAACCGCGACACGGTGGCAGAGGGTCAGGTGCAACCATTCCCCTCCCCACGCCGCTGACCGCGCACAAAGCAGATGGCTTGCCACAGATGCACAGATAATTTTTCTGACCAAAATCAACATGCCAAATTATCCTCCAAACCAATGGCAACTGGAGGACGCACAAAATGATACCTTCGAAGCCAGCTGGCACACGCCGTCCTGGGCCTGGATGGGATCAGTGGCACAATGGGCACACAACTTTGCTTCCATCTGGTGTGGCTGGCAACGGCGGAGGTCGACGCGCAGGCTGAAGGAAGAGAGCAGTGCTAAGATGAAGCAGTTGACTGATGACAAGAGAGAACTGAATGGGGAGGGAGAAAATGACCTGCAACAAATCAAGTGTGGCTGTATAGATGCGTGTCTCTTCAGCAGACTCAATCAACAGCCCGCGGGTGACAGAGATACTGAAATGGTTAAACAAATAGCTTCACGCCGGCCGGCCCAGAGTTACGATGAGATGGATAGATGCAACTAAGAACCACTGACCTTAACAGCACAGAAAGAAGCGAGTGTTCTGGAAAATACATAGATAAGCCAAATACACAACACAAGATAAATACCAGAATGTGCTATGACTTGCATGCTAATCCATAAAGCCCAAGGTAAATGAACAGACAAACGAGTAGTCTAAATGAGAGAAATGTCAGTACCACAAATTGCACCACATATTGGTAAATGGTGAACAGAGGGACCCCCAAAACCTCCCAAGGGTTCCCAGTCTCCAACTTGTCAATGTGCTGTATCTTCAAGCAAAAAACCCTTCACGAGACTTTCTTCCCACCTCACCTCTCGTTTCTTCGTCATTACACTGAGAACTGATCCTATCTTTGGTCAATAAATACTCCTCATACCTTACGTTTTCAAACACCAACTTTCAGATTTTACCTACACTTGATCTGGGCCCTTAGCAGGAGTTTCCACAAACTCATAAAAGACAAGGAGGTGGTTTTGTAGAAGTCTTTTACTGCAATGCCTTACAAAAGACTTTGTACAAGGGCATGCAGGAGCAGTGGGCACGCTGAGATTACCCATTCTCAGAGTGATTCATTTTGACCATTTGTTTACACGTGTCCATACAAGTGCATCAAATAGCTCTCATATTCCTAGACTCTCAGTGGGGGGAGATTTTCTTTTATTTCAGTATTTATACGCAACAAGCACAAAGGAGTCTCACTCCACAATGAAGGCTCCTGTGCGAGACAGCAAGACAAATAAAAAGCTATAGGATTTAAGGGTACAAAAAAAACCAGTCTGCCAAAAAGTACTGCAATTCGACAGTGACTCACTTTTCTCACGCAGGGAGCTTAGCAGAAAGCCTAAAAATGGCCAGACGCCAAAATTGAGCTACTCAGCACGAGGGCATGTTTCCTGCACATCATGATCAGCTGCGGTAGCTGTGAAAAATCAGAAGTCAGGAGGCATAGTCCAGTTGTAAAATGCTTAACGGAGGAAAAGGGGGAGGGAAGGACTCACAGGTCAAGGTTATCATCCAGCATTAACAAAAGTAGGAGCACATCTCATCTCCTGCTCTGCCGTACCCTCACAGCTCGCTTCTGCCGGTCCAAACACCAACCTGTCCTCTCCACCACTGATTTCTGGGTTTATCTCAACAGTCTGACCAAAAAACTTGCCTTAATGTAATAAAGTTAATAAAAGGTGTTAATCACTGTAATGTCTATTAACAGATCGTTATTGTTTGCAGTCCTAACACCATTTAGCACTACCTTCTGAGGGGTTAGACACCAAGTCCCACAAAACCAGACAGTTCATGTGAGAGGGGTTCAGGTGACAAAGAAAGCACTAAAAGGCATGTGTTCTCCCAGGGCAGTTCTTGTGCCCACTGACATTTCACAACAAGCAAAAGTGCTCTTTTGTTGCTAGGTGTAGACTGCTTACCGAAGGCAAACATGCTTGTTTGCTGCCAAAGATTCAAACCTCTCTTTGTTTGGAGGAAAGGAAAGAGAGAGGATTATCCAGCTGGGGTTAGATAATCACAAATCTCAGGGAGGGTGACTTTTTGGGAAAAGAGGGAAAATTAAAATTGGCCCAGTATAAACATATTTCCCTTTTTAAATTATTTTTCCACAGAGCTTCAGATATGATAGGATTAAAATGTCAGTACATGAACCCTATGCTCAAGTGTCCTTCCGAAGGTCTCATACGTAAACAAATCTTGAGATCCCAATTCTGCGTCTCCCAAGTGTGTTTAGGTCTTGAAATCAGCCGAGACCATGACACAACAGGGAGCATCCTGTGCAGAAACATGCAGAGTGTTTGGAAGCGAGATTGCTGAAGATCTTCACCAGATGAACCAGTGTAAAAGAGCCATCAACAGATGTAGCGAAAACCTTTCACACAATTTCATTCCAGTTTAACATCCTTTTTTTTTTTTTAAAGATGCTTTTTGGCTTACAAGTAATGTTTACTTTTCAAGTAAGAAGTAGCTGAATTTTCATTTTTATATCTAATTTACTTTTTATTAGATATTCTTCAAAATGTTCTCATGAGCATGGGGCAAAAAGCAACCAAAATGTACAAGGCAAAACTAAATTTTCTCATTCCTTCTTAAAAACAGCTTTCCTCCTGATCCTTCCACTCATCAAGGGTTAGCTATTCTGAGAGACTCCCTACCCAACTGATGAAGGAAGCAAAAGGAGCTGTTCATAAAATATTAACTTATTCATCTTTTTAATCTTCGGGAATCAAACACAGATTAATCATCAGAATTCTCTGCCTTTCCGTCCATCATGTTCTTAGCACAATCCACAGGGAAGAACGCCCTGCACAGCCCAATACCAGTTAGAATCACAGAATCATCACAGAATCACAGAATCATCACAGAATCACAGGGGTTGGAAGGGACCTCTGTGGGTCATCTAGTCCAACCCTCAAATCATGTATATGTTTATCAACAGCCAACTCCATTTTCATCTGCTACTGCATGTCAAGCACATCCCAAGTCAGTCCTTCCAGGGCAGATATCTGTGGGCACCACAGCTCCACTTGCGTCTCGGACAGAGCGTCCCCCAATCCAGGAGAACGGGGCTGCGCAGGCTGTGCCTCTTGGATGTCACTCCACAGAAAACACCAACCTGAACAACAGCATGGTAAGGCAGGGCTTCCTTCCCAAGCGTCACCTCTTTCCTTCCGAACTGGGTTTGTTTGCTATATTTATTGTGGCAGTGCCTTTTTCATTGTGCAAGCAACTGCCCTTGCCAAGCGCACTGCTTTCCCTTAGGCTACTTTAAATCTCTCTAAAAACCAAACAACAATCCTTACCTTAATATAAAGTATCTGTGAACAGTTGAGAGCAATATAGAAGAGCTTTACATTGAGAAAGAGTGGTCAATGATGCACTAAGAGCGCTTTGTCCCTAAATACAAAGCAGATCAAAATCCAGTTCTGATCAAAAGCACAAGCTATTCGTGTCTGGCCATGGAGCGGCTCTCCTGGCCCCCACCCAGCAAACCCTTCAGCGTGCCATTAGCTCTTAGCCTAGGATTCCAGCCTGCCACAGGGCTGCCAAAAGCACCAGTCAAGGGTCAAGCCCTCACCCCTACCACCCAGTCTGGCGGAGCAGGTCAGAAACACCAGTCCGTGCTCAGAAACGAGCTGGCAGTGGCGCAGCGGGGCTCTCCTGAAGGTCGCAATGCCCAGCACGTCCCCCAGGTTGCTCATCTTTCCCAACCTTTTTGCCCAGTGTCCAGAACCAACCCACCGCCCACGGAGCCCCTGCACGGCTGGTCCCGCCTGTCATGGAGGGATTGATTTGCAGCACAGAGCCTGTTTCTCGCTCGCCCTATTTTCTTGGTCACAGTCGGTCAGACACGCTTACTGGCTGTTGTCCACCGCCATAAATTTTTTATGTATCTTTTTAAATAACCCCCAGTAAGCTCTTAGGAAAGCCTGATTGTGGTCTGTTGCCTCCTTATTGAAAAATACTGCATGAACACTAACCAAATAAAACTGAAGCAGTGGCTGCCCAGGGAAGACGTGACGGGCACCCACAGCTACTGCCTCACTACCGCTGTTATCCAGGCCAGCGTCACACCCTGCGAGGAGAGAAACTGCAACCACTAGCAGGTGTCTTTGCAGGCTGTAAGCAGCAAATGGACTCCAGGTGTGAGAACAGAGACTACACTCAGTGGCATCAGTTCACTTACAACAACCAGTTTTATTTCCAGCCTTTTGACTGTGCCACTGCTGCTCAGGACGGCTTCTAACGAGAGAGCGACCGCCATTAGAAACAGAAGCAAAGCAGCGGGGATTTAGTGCCTACTTGGACGCTGCAGGTTAAACCTCTCTCAACGACAGTGAATTTTTTGGTGTTCAAACTCCATTTCATGGCACTCCTTTAAGACTAGAAGAAAGAAAAAAATTGTACTGACATTTAAGTCACACCCTGGAGCCCACTAATCAGACATAGCGGGCGAGCAGAGCAGCGTTAGGAAAAACATGGGAGAAGGACAGGGCAAGGGCAATATCAACCGAAAGTACGACCCTGGAAAGCCGGGTGGAAATGGGGTGCAGGGAGGCCCAGGGACAAGATGTGTGCAGAGGAGGGAGACAGTAAGGGAGCGAGCAACAAAGGGATATACTCAGAGCACGGGCCAGCACAAGGAGAAGAAAACTGAAGCACAAAAGGAAAGAAATTTTGCGTCATGGGGTAGGAAACCTTGCTGCCTGAGAGCAGAGCAAAGGGAAAGGCAAAAGCAGAATGGGAATGATGCTGGAAGCATCACAGAAGAAAAAAAAAAAAAGAGCAAAAAGGATTCAGAATTTTTAAACAGCATCCAGAAAAAGATGGGGGGGGGGGGGGGAAATAAAAGAGAGACCAGACAGCACAGGCCCTAGGAAAGACAGGGAGTCCCAGGGAAAGACCTGACTTACAGAGCACTGGACCACATGGCAAGAAACCCACAGGAAAACTGTAAAATGCTGTAAACTTAGAGAACCTTAATTCTATCAAACAGAGGTAACCAATAGCAATGTGCATTATATTGTACCCACTACGTATTTTCAAGTGGTATGTGAATCATTACCACAGAGTGCATTGAAGGAAACATCATCATAAGCACTCATGCAAGGGGAGAAATGCATTTCTCTGTAAAAATGCTTTGAATTTTTTTTCCTCAACGGTTTCCTCTCAAATAAAATGATGCCTTTTAGATACTCGCATTTCAGAATGGAGGGGGGGGGGGTCTTGTTTTGTTTCTCCAAGCATTTCTGAAGAACATAGCAACACCCCCAAATACCTCTTAAAGCGCTTTCCTTATATCAGTTTGGGTATAAAATTAACTCTGAAATAATAATAGCTTAAATGAAATGCATTAGTGTCACTTGGTGTTTGAAAGCATTTAGTAACAACAATATTGAAAGACTCATGAATCTCACAGTGCTTTAAAACTACACCATAACTACATTTTGCAAACATATTCATCTTTACGTGGATTGGTATGTTCTGACAAGTTCTTCCCGAAAACCAGTCGAGGTACCTAACAATAGATAGCTTTTTTCCAAGGCAGGGAATAGATCTTTTAATAATTGGTTTTGTTCCTCTTCACTGGAGAATTATGGAACATTACTAGTCCCAATGAGAGTACAGATGATGCATCAGTACAATAGAAGATTAGTTCTAATAGAATATTATAAAAATATATCGTAAAATCTTTCTCATTTCAGCAGGGTTTAGAAATCTAAATCACTAACAGCATTTAGGAGATCAGCTCTATACTCTTAATTTTAAGTCAACATATACAGACAGTGCAACAGCAATGATGACTATCCCTAAATCTAGAAATTGTTTCTAATTTTTAGTACATGGGGGCTGGACATTCACAGGGGCTCCTGTAAAGCTCTGCTAAGAAAGCAGCTCAAGGCTTCTTGTTGCCAACTCTTTCCTGATAAACCATCTCTGAAACAGCCACCATCAGCGGTGACATCAGAGATGCCATTGCTCTTGCAGGACTAAACAGCAAGAACATTTGAACAACTGCAGGTGACACCGAGCTAAGAAAAGCGCGCAGAATCAGCAGAGAAAGAATGTATCATCAACAAGTTGGAGACTGGGATACAATATCCAAAAGCTGACACCTGACACAGTGCAGCACTTTCTATTTGCTCATTTTATTCTGCCGTCTAAAACACGTGTGGTGAAAGCGTGAGGTGATAAAAGGCCAAGTATCTGTACTTCAGCAAGTTATAATGCATACAAGGAAAAAAAAAATGGTATTATTTGAAAACCAGCAATGTCAGAGAAGTAGGACAGAAGCATGAGATGCTAAGACCAAGCAGCATATTCTTCTTTTTCTATTGCACTGGAAAGACACTGGCTATCTCAACAGGGATCCCATTTTGAGTGCCACCCCTTAAAATACAGGGAAAAGTCAACAGGGGGGAGGGGGACAAAAACAAAGAATAAAGCGATTTCAGAAGCGTGATCAAGAAGAAAAGAACCAATGTTTCTTTTTTTTTTTTTTCCCTCCCTTCTTCTCTTCCTGCAAAGCAAAGGCAAGCCAGATTAAATGAAGGAGGTGCAAAGCATCATCCAAAAATGTCCAACAGGGCAGTAATAGAAGAGAACATTCATCAGTTCTCCTCTGTACAACTGACAGGACGACAAGCGGTAGAAAGAATTAGGTATCAGAAAAATGAAAGTCTTGTTAACTGTAAGAGTGGTGAAGACCCAGAACGGGCTGTCTAGGGAAGATGAGAAATCAATACCCAAGGTTTAAAAAGAGGTTAGACAGGCTGTCAGCTTCTGGAGGCGAGACGGGTACACTTGATCTCACCTAAGAGCCTGGCAACATACCCAGTACCTCCACATCAGCATTTCTGGGATTTTTTTTTTTTAATGGCTCAAGTAATTTGTCTCGATTATGGGATAATTTCACATATGAAAGAACATATTCGATATTAGTGTTGGCACATGTTAACTGGTTCTTACCACTGCTACCCCCATCTTTTTTTTTTTTAAATGAAAGGCACCAAATTCAGTGAGAAATGAAATGTTTCTTACTCTTTTTCCTCCCTTTTGCTTTGTTTTGCTTTCTCATTTAAGGGCTCAGCGCTCTGGGTGTTTGTACCTTTCAGTTTCTTTTTCCTCAAAGAATTTTAGGAACGAGAAAATAAAATATTTTCACATGATATTTGATTCTGCTCTAAGGTCACCACACAACTTGTCTTTCTTGTTAACAATAAGGTGATGTTTTGATCTTGTCCCTCCTTTACTTAAGTAGACATGGCACCCTAAGGTACCTGCTAACGGATACTGCGCACCCGTTTGCTCCAGCGGAAAAGCACCCACGCGCACTGCGGGGCCCTTG
This sequence comes from Opisthocomus hoazin, assembly GCF_030867145.1. Lineage (NCBI taxonomy): Eukaryota > Metazoa > Chordata > Aves > Opisthocomiformes > Opisthocomidae > Opisthocomus > Opisthocomus hoazin. The sequence continues at coordinate 5,101,195 of NC_134419.1, read as the reverse complement.
TTCTCTGCACCCACTGGCATCTCACTCTGACTTTCAGAAAACAGCCCAGTAAGGCAGTCCCCAACCATACAACTGCTTTCTGAAGTACCTCCTACCACGAGCGACACATCCTCCCCACTACTAAAAAAATGGGACACTTGACAATATTGTTCTCCCACAAGATAAAATCCTGCCCTTTATCTGTAGTCTGGGGAGCAGTTTTTGGATTGCTGAAGGATTTCCCATTGCAAAGCAATTTAGAACATCAGCCTTTGCTAAACAAATATTGACTTTGGGACATGCAAGCAAAAGAAACACACATCCTTTCTGTTGCAAATATCAGCAGAACTTAGCTCTAACATCAGCTGAGCAGAAAATTTCTGATAAAAAGAGGTACTGGACAAGCGACACCAGTTTGGTGAGCCCAGGCTTCCAGGTGCTGGGCCCATGGGGAAGCTCCACAGTGCAGGCTGGCACACAGCAATCATCTGGTAGCCGCAAGGCAGCCCAGCTCCCACCCTTGCAGCTCATTAGGCCCACAGGAACAAATTTAGGATCCCCTAAAGAAGAACATAGAACTGCAAACTACCTTTTTAAAAAGCAAATATTTTCATTGCATTTTACTCCCAAGTAGGTGCAGAGCCATCTGCCCAGATTCCTCTCAAACTAGAAATTTCAACTTCAAATCCGGTGCTGGTTGAAAAGACTGGAGTTTGCAATCCTTATCTGAAGCACCGGTAAATTCCCATGTATTTCCTAAACCAGCTAAACACACACCTTTCAGGCAAGCAACATCAACAGGACCATTTCTACTGTGATGGAGATGTACTGAGAAAGAAGTATATCTACTTTTTCTAGAATTACTTATTTCGCACAGATTAAAATCACTAGGTGCCATTTTAATCAGTGTTTCTATACGGCATTGCTAAAATGAGAACATTAGCAAGTTCATTTACATTTGCAAAGTAAAGCAATTTGAGCAGTACGTGAGCATTACCAAGCCGCAAGGATGCACGAAGTTAAAAGATTCTGAAGAACAAAAAGCTCTTAGGCACTGTACCACCTTCCCTCTTCTCACCTTTCTCCCCATCATGTTAAAAAGCACCATTGCAAGGCATATTTCTTTCTACCCCACTCCTACTTCAACTCAGATTAAAATGTCTCTTGTGCAGAGCAAGTACTCTTGGTGCATAATGAAAGAGAAGTTTGCATTGGGATTGGGAAGACCCTGCCGTGGAGGATGCTCCCTCCTGCTGCCGCCTGGTCTGCCCGCGGGGTTGCGGTGAGGCACTGCCTTCTCCAACGCCACCAACATGCACGTAGCTACGCTTGGAGAGCAGGAAGGAAAGATTCAGGCAACTGCTGCATTTCTTAGCTTCCAAAGTTGAGAAAGATCACAGTGTCATAACAAATCGGGTCCCTCGTCCCAGAGAAATAGTTCATTTTTTTTTTCCCCAAGAAAATTTGATTAGCTGTAAAGCTGACCATTTGTATTCCAGTCTCGAGTCCAGCTTTGTCTAAAACAAGTCTAAAGGAAACACTGACAGAGCATTAGCTGTAGCACCACTGGGTACTGTTTTAATAACTTTTTAATCGCCCCCACAAAAAGCCACATCTCATTTCTAAATAAGTCGGCTAATTTCAAAAGAAAAACCACTCAGAGCTCCCCGTTGTTTCTAAAGCTTTGTAAAATTAAAAGTACATTTTATTCCAGTTAAGAACACAAGGACGCAAGACATGAGCAAGGCTGGATGTGTGGCAGTTCAAACCCATTTCACTTCAGCTCATCTTGAGCTCTGCACCCTCTAGCAACGTTGCATTCTTATCCTTTAAAGAAAAGGAAACACAACGGGACAACATGTAGCAAACCTGCTACACAAGACTTAACTGCAACCATTTGTAACCTGCATTTCACTCAGATACATATCGTATTTTTAAGCAGATATTCCTAATTAAGCAGAGGAAGTGGTTATCGCCAAGTGAGTGACTTGCAGAACAGGGTTATCAACACTATCTGATATAACAAAAGTAACCCAAGATACTGATCCGGAATTAGCTGGCCATCACAAATTGCAAGATCCCAGGACCAATCAGGGGACATGGAGGAAGGAGGCAAGACACCAGGACCACAGCTCTTGCATCCGAATGAGGACTCAGCATCACCCTAATTGCCTTTTGCCTGGGGAGGTGACAGGGTCTGACATGGTCTGTCTACTTCTTATGCATCCTTCCTTATCGCAATATCCGAGACCCACCGTGGTGCGCACGTGTATTCTTACAGCCCTTTGAGGTAGGCAACCCTGCTGCCTCCCCGCCCTAAACAATTCACCAGGAGTTACGCAGAGTCAGTAATCGAAGGGGAATTAAACATGAGCCTCTTGCATTGCAGGTTAACTTGCTATGCTGCTAGGTCATCGCTGCACTCTGGAGATGTCATTCCAGGCTATTAAGGTACTGCACGACTGTAGCAGTCTTGCTCAAGTTTTAAGGAAGCCTAAGAATACACAAAAATCTGTAGTCGGTCTGGCAATCCCAAAAAAAAGGCAACAAGATAAAGGGATCCTGAACTTACTGTGGTTTTGCATTAAGTATATCAGCGTGTGAGGCACAGTGCAGCAAGCTCTGCAAAATCCGAGTACCCCTGGCATTTTAAATATACCAAAAAAAAACCCAAAAACCCAAAACCCACATCAAAGATATTAGCTAAAAAGTAGTACTGGCACATCAGCACGGTAGGGTCAGGGCTCAGGCCCTCAGGGTCAGCACACGGTGCTGTAACGCTGCTCGGTGCTTCAGGAGATCAGGGATCCTGCACTGCGCCCGGTTTTACAGCACAGACATACCCATAACTCAACCCACAGCTTCAGCCCACTCATCAAATAAAACAATATTTTCCATAGCTGCAAGCATTTTCTTTTCAAAATCTCAGGGTGATGTATGGACGTTGACGAGGGCTTGGCAATAAATCTAAAAGGCAGGTAAATATTAACATATTATTTGCAAAGGTTAAGGCTGAAGTACTGAGTCATCTCTGGTCAGAAAAAGAGAGTCAAGCCCTTCCGTCCTTCAGTCCCTGACTTTTACACATCAAAGAGTTACAAATGCAAACAGGACAGTGCCAGAAACCAGGCTCTGAAGCTCAGCTAAATGCTCCTTGAAAACTTAAAATGAAAAGCTCACCAGTCTTGCGTTGTTTCTGTTAAGCGATGCATGCTGCGGTGCTGGCTCATGGGTGAAACAAATTGCTGCTCTAAGTCTGTTAAAAAGGGGAAAAAAAAGGCTACCATATGGTGGTGACTGCAGTATCTCTTAGCAGGTGAAACACATCCAAAACAGTGGCTACCATACTTAATTATTGTGACAAATTCAGTGATTCAAGCGGGGGGGGGGGGGTTGTTCAGGTTTTGTTGTTGTTAAGTAGGTTAATGTGCTACCCCCACCCAGAAAAACTAACACTGGGGATGAGAGAGGAGGAGGAGGAGAAACCACAGAGTCACACGCAGACGTCTATGCCACCCAGACATGGGAGGGAGTTCAAGCACCGAGTCTGTGAAACTCAGGACGACGTAGGTCTTAGCACACCAAAGGAGGAGGAGAAGGCACTACGTAGCCCAGAGTTCCTCACTATCTAACCAGGGCACCTACTGAGGTAGGACCAGCACTGAAGCCACATACACTGCACCTGCACTGGTGAAGATGGTGAAGCCTGTGCTGAGCACCTGAGAACCTGCTGACACCCAACGCAGAGACTACAAAAAAGCTTTGATGAACCTCATTTCCCCCTTCTGACATACGCTGTCATGTCCCGACACACCGGCAAGGCTGAAGAGATGTCAGGACACAAGGCACAGCGGGGCTGCTGCCCTCCCCGCAGCCGGGTTTGGCCCCTCTTGCAGCAGGCTGCAGGGGGTTTACCAAGTGCTGCCAGGCAGACAGACCAGCATCCACAAACACGGTTCTGAAAACGTCATGGGAAACAGGAAAGGTTTCCCAGCCCCGGCAGTTCCCAGCGCTCACACGCGTTTTTTTCCTCCCCTCAATATCTCAGCTGAGTTGTCAACGCAGCTTGAGGAAGTTAATCTGCAATTAGATATTTCAAAAGTATTTACAATACAAACTCAGGTTTATTATACCCTAGATTATGCAAGATACAGGCACAGAGTATCTGTCTTTTGATGTGAAAGCATGCCAAAGCCTCAAAAAATTACTTGAATAGCTTCAGTGTAGCTGTTGTCTGATCTCAAGGTCCATGATGTCTGGCACGCTCAAAGGAACGCTTGGGCAGCAGCTTCAGCCGGACGTGATTTCAACCATGGGTAAATGAAATTACTACTTTTGCATTTCAGCATCTTGCCTTTAACACCAAACCAGACAAACAGCGCAGCCAGACCCGAGGCTTTCCGAACTCTAAACCAGGACTGAGGGTCAAAGCTTTGCTGCGAGCTTCCGCAGGGATACTGTTGCTAAGGAAACACGGTCCCCATCGCTAGCAAGCTACCACATCCATGTCTCTCCGTTCTGAAGGGTCACCTCCTCTGGACGTTCCGAATTAGTCAGGAGGTGGAGGGAATCCAAGAGTACCTTAAATACAAGCAAGCACACAGACCAAGTGGCACGTGAGTCCATTAGCCCCATGCATAGATGGGGCACTTTTCCAAGTGACTTGCCATTTAGCGTAAAGTTTCACGGGATGCTGCTGGGATCCTCCACAGCTGCAAGTGCTCTTCTCCTCCTCCCCTCGATGCATTTCAACATCACACTGTCCATGCGTCACACATTTACAAGAAACAGATTAAGTTGTTCCAACAATCTGACTTTTTCCCTTCAGAACCTATGTTATTAACAGTCAAAGCTGCAATTTTGCTCAACAGGAGAGGTCCATGAGCAGTTTCCCCAGTTCCTCATGCCCCGAATCACAGCTGTCTTGGCAGCATACCCACGAAATAATAACCTAATTTCAAGCATCAAGACATGCCCCTCTGCAACTCAAGTAACTGAAAAGTCCCTGTGAAAGAGCCAGAGATTTGATTCACTGTTTTTTCCCCAGGATAAACACTTCAGGTGAACTCGGCTAATTATACTCATCACGAGCTGAGCTCCTGAGGTTCCCACAACCCAACAGATTAGTTGCCTCAATCATTTCACACCTACGAGTTATGCATATATATAATTTTTTAACAACATCCTAAATCCAAGCTCTTTAACATCTTGCAAAGGGGATACACACACACCCCCATATATACACACACATTTGATTAAGTAATTTCCTTTCCCTTCAAAAAGGCCCAATTTAAAATAAAACTTTTGATAGCAGAAACAGCTATGAACTTACCCAAGTTCAAAATCAGAGCTTGCATAATTTTATTTCATTATAAAAAATTCTTTAATTACCATGGTGGGTTTTTTTTCTTCCTTTCATAGGATCTTACAAATCTTAAGGGAAAAAGCCTTTTTGCGGTCCTTCCACGCTCTCCCTAATTTGCTCAAAAAGCCTACAGTAATTTCCCTGAATAGCTTCCAAAATGAATCCCATAAAACAGCCTCTCTCACTGGAACTGTCTTATTTGTGGGTGAGTGGAAGGATCAACTCGTTACAGGGCTTGGGGGGGGGGGGGAACCAAACAAAAAAGTGTTTGTAATTTTAAATTCATAAACACACATTTTAAAGCGTGCCTACCCTGAGCTGCAGGCGTCTTTCTGCAAGTTAGAAATACACCACAATCAATGCAGCCACAGCAGTTATTCCTCATCTCGGAAAAGAAAGTCTGACCAGCGGTAAATTTGAAAAGTAATAAAATACAACCTTACCAAAAATATTAGCCATGAACTATCTACAACTGACACACGCAACTGATCTTTGGTGGCAGGGAGGCATCTCGGCGGAGTCCAGGGCTTCCCGAAAAGGTCACCACACCCCACACCAGCCTCAGCGCGGGGAGCGAGACGCAGCGTAGCTCAGTGCTTGTTTACAGCAGGAATTCAGACAAGCTTGCAGCACAGAAAACACAAGTCGGCAGTCTCAGTAGCCAAAAAGGTGTGGTCACAAGCCCTGGCCAAAAGAAGCCTTTCCTTGCAAGAGCTGCTCGCTGCATACCCAGCAGCACGGCATCCCAGCAGCATCCCCAGGTCACAAACCCCAATAACAAGCTCCCCACGACAGCAGCCCGAGGACGGCCAGGAACTGCACCACGGAACGAGGCGATGCAGCGGTGCTGGTCTCAGCCGCAACGAGAGGCGACGCAGGTTTACAACAGGCTCCCGCCAGCCTCAGCAAGCGTCATCGGCAAAGATGGAGACGAGAAAGAAACAAAAGATCAGATGAAAATGCCTGATCTCACAAAGACTGGCTCAAGGTTATGCCTAGTGAATTGAGAAGGGTGAACAGGGGTCTGCTGGCCAAAACTGGTCTGTGTGAATATCATGAGTGAAAACTGGTGACTGAAAAAGGCTGAAGAAACATCATGCGAAAACAAACAGAAGAAGCAGGTTTCATAGACACCATCTACCCAAGGTTTGATGTCACTGCCCAGCCCATCCAGCCGTGCCGTTTACCTTGAGGATCCCTACATCGGGTTGTGACAGCACTACTACCACATCAGTCAGACTCCAGCACAGAAAGGGAACCTTTCTCTGCTTCACACAGGATCCTCTCCACTTCTTTTATATTTACTTTTTTCACTTGTTACCAGATTTTTAATCCAGGTTACAGATTCACACCAGAAAAATGGGACAAGATCCAGAAAAACGGTTCCTGTAGCCTGTGCACGGGCCGAAAGCTGTGCCAGGAACCGACCAGGCTCCTTGGCTGAGGCCACCAGCGCTGCTCCCCTCACACTCACTGCAGGGCCCATCTCGCCCTCAAACACATTGGTTTTGTCCAAAGAGACTACCTAAACAGAACCAAGCAGCCTTATTACTTGACAGAACAAGACATTTCTGACTAATACCTGAAAACATGGGACTTGAATAAATTTTCATTAAGGCTGTTTTGCTAGCCACATTATTTCCATTGCAGAATAACCCAGATTATGAACTCGTTTTCTGGTGCATCTCAACAAATACAATCCCAAATTTAGTAAAAATTTCCTGCTATGCTCACTATGGTCACCAAATGGTCTGGATGCCTTTGAATTTCTGAACCAGTTTAGCTATTGTGAAGACACCTTTTAAACCATCAGTTGCACTTAACACAAACTGAGGTTCGAAAAGAACCGCGCTCTCTAGGTGCGTAGGCCGATAAATTCTCGTGAACTTGTGAAAAGCAGCTGAAGTTCTGTGAAAAATCAGTCTCGTCACCTGGTCACAGGCACCCAGACAGGGGCTGTGTAACAGCGTCAACGTGCCGTCTCCACACTTGTCCAGCCCGACGACGTGTGACACGCTTTGTTCCTCAGAGCTCTCGCAGCACAACCTTTCCTACAACTCCCCCCCCGAAGGGAGCATTAGCTGCACAGCTACATCACCGGCGCCGGTGTGCACGCAGGGCTCCCCGAGCTGCACGACTCCTGCAAGGAGAACACAAAGGCCAAGACACAAAACGACAGACTAAAACAAACGTGTTATCCGAGCAAGTAAAGCTACTAAAGCAACAGCAGAAAGAGTCTGAATCCTACACAGCTCCGACAGCCAGCTGGTCTCCCCCCCCCTCCCCAAAGTCCCCGAAATCTGCTTTGTCGAGGAGAACACACTGCACGAGAGCAAGTCACCTTAACCGAGGCAGCAAAACCAGGAACAAAACCAGGGAGATTTCTTCTAAGTGCCAGTGGACAAATGGGTGCTTCGGGCTCCCGATGAGCTCAATTCCAAATGCATAATTTGTCAGGCTTGGATTCAGGATGACGCCATCAACACCCAACACATGTTCTCTTCCACACTTCTTCTGTCATATAACCCAACATGATCTGTAAGACTTTAAAAAGCCTTGTCAGCAATGGTAGATCAAAATAGCCAACCAAAGGGTAGAACAGGCTAGCTGAGAATATCCTTCCTAAAGGCTCCAGTAAAACCCCAATTCCATTTTGGAGGGAAGAGAGACAACCACAGAGGAATTCTCTAACAGAAAAGCAAGGGCTCACCTCACATATTGGGAGTTATGGCCAGTCTCGGACAGCATTTTATTTTCCATATACTTCTCCACCAGTCCAACCTTAAATGCTATTATCCAGAATGGTCAGACTTGACCGATTATGAAAGTCAAGCCACTCACTGCAGTAAACTCTTGATCCAAGTCCAGCAATTCCACGTGAATCCTGAAGCATCACCAGTACTGTGAGATGTTGAGTGGCTATCTCCAGTCCGGAAACCATGAGATCCCATTTCAGTTTTGACATGACACACATACCAGCACATTGTCGCTCTATGCTTCAGCTAGACTTGGGTGAATAGACAGAGCAGAAATCTACCACACCACAATTGCTCCACCAGCAGCCGTCAGATTTCAGCACAACCCCTGAACAGGTCTCGTTCCATCCAGTATGCCTGCAGTTAAAGCTAAAGCCTGGGGATCCAGCAGCATGCTTTCCCACAGGCAGACTGAAGACTCCATAGCTAATGCTCTAAAGGACAACTCAATCTTCTGTGATCTAGCCCAAACAGACAATACAGCTTGATGAACTGGTTAGACAGATTTTCCCATTAATCTGAGCTTCTTCCAAGAGTTCAATACCCAAAGCAGACTATCTTTGACAAACTCCCAGTCCATGCAAAGAGGAAAGTGGAATGCTTTGCCACTAAGGGAACGAGAAGTGAGAGGAAAGACAATCACTAGGTACCTGTGGGTTGAGCAGAGGGGCAGGGACAGACAGACACACACACACACAGCTTGCAAATACAAGACCAAGAACTTGATCCCCAATTAAAATATTAAACAGCTGAAAAACTTACTAACCATCAGTCTTGTCTTTAATCTAATGGATACAACCTTAGATTCTTCGACCACGAACAACCCAGCCTCTCAAAAATTTACTACGGGAAAATGTATTCTTAAATCAAATCTGAGCATGACTCAGAATTGCAACTCTTTGTTCCCTGATGCTGCAAGGATGTATCTGGGCAGGGGGCGGAGGGAGAGGGAGGGGTGTTACGAACAAGCTGGCTCAACCAATTTCTTGTAAATACCACAAAAATGAACACTTGACCACAATCTATGATTTGGATATAAAGAGAAAATAAATCTTAAAGAAATGAGCACTTTTAAGTGCTGCTTGAGCATCACATTGAAGAAAACATTTATGAATTTTCCATCATGTTGCAAAGCATCATGTCAGGCAGGATCAACCACATAAAATTATTTTGTGACAATACATGTAAATGGTTTTAACATTCTCTGTCCCTCTAAAGCAATAGCGAAGACTAGCCAAGCCATCTGAGAGTTCAGAATTGTAATAAGGCCTTTGAAGAGATTATTTGCCGACTAATCCTATATTTTCTCATGGAAGCATTCTACAATTTGAAATACCATATTCACACAGCGCATTTCGCCTTCCAAAAATTACCTCTGGAAGAGCCAGTGAAAAATTACACACTGCGTAGACAAGCATATATCTAAATGATATGCACATCTAACAGAAATAGATTCTTTTCAAGGGGTCCTAAACCCAGTTTTTCCATTTGTTCGTGCAACTGCATGCAATAATAATTTATGTATAAGAATCTATGCATTTCAATCAGATACACACAACTGCTAGGGTGTTCTGCTTGCTGATTTTTACATGTTTATATAAAAAATAATAAAAACAAACACATCTTTAAAGGTATTACGTTTGGATTTTTTAAAATCTGAAGAATATATTTACAAGCCTCATAATACTGAAACACCTTCAAAGAAGGGATATCCATCAGAACACGGAATTTTAATGATCATTGCTTGAAAGCAATCACTGAGAGATGTCTTCAACACATCTTCATTATGCATCCTATGCAGTGCCTTTCCCATCAAACTATTTTCTTTACTCCTCGCCTATGATTCTCAGGAATTCAAGCTTCTAACCTTGGTCTTCTAGATGACATCCAAGTCAGATGACTCAACGGCAACCGGCCAAAAGCGTCAGTGTCTCAGTGACACGTTCAAGCACTCCAGTGTACCCCACATTCCCACTGAAGCAGGCCACAGCAAGGGTAGATCCACCAAGTAGTTTTTTGATTAAAAAACCCAAAAACCCTCACATGTGCGCACACCCACACCCACACACACCCCCTGTTTAGGATGCAGGGAATCAGTCCACCAAATCCTGCTTTAAATGACAAGAAGAAACTAATAAACCAAGAAACTAAGACACAATAAGACTGGTTTGATACTTAGATCAACCCAAAAGAAAAACCTGCTTGTCACCACAGGAAATTTTCCTGACTGCCTGTTCAAAAAAAATAAGCCTGTTCCTTATCCAAGTGTACCAGCAGATACTGAATGAAAGCGGTTAGGGGTTTGGGAAGTCTTCAGGCAAGCTGCAGAGCAAACTGTTGCGACGCTGCTTATTCCAAGGCCCAGCCATTTCATCAGGCAGCAGAGAGCGAGCCGTGCTGTGCAGCGCTGCATTACAAGCAGTATGCCTTCCCCTATTTTTGTTCGCTCCTAATGAACTCCAAAGTAATAACACCACACTGGAAATACATTGGGGCAGCAATAAAAACCTGTAGCTGCATTCTTGTATCTTTGTCACGCCTGAAAATATTCAGATTGAGCAGCAACGACTTGCTAGAACTTCAGCTGAAACAAACGGGTTTCAATTCACTGCAGCTCTGCTTGGTACAACGAGCTGGAGAGCCCTGTACCTGCAACAAATTGCATCAGCCCCAGGGGATCACAGGACAGGGCGAGGGAGAGGGAGAGGCAAGGCTGACCCTGATTTCAGCTGACTCCGTGGATTTGTTAACATCCGGTCTCATTTGCAGTAAAATATTTAAAAAGAAAACACATGAGAATATGAAGCAGTTTCAGCATGTCAGGTGTACTTATACACAGCATGTAATTTCTAAAGCTACAGAAGTGCTGTAGGATAGACATGAGAAGGCTGCCTGCATCCCTACCACCGTAAGGTGGACCCAAGTTTATGAAAGCTGGAGAATACAAAGAACACCTCAAATCAACTTGAAATATGTATTCACATATATCTATCTATCTATCTGTCTCCAGCCTTCTTCAAAGCTGCCCCGCATCACATTGCATCAGAACATCATTATTCTACCTGCCTTCCGGTGAAACAGGAAAAGAACAGCAGAGAGCGAGCACTGCCGCAGCAGGCTGCAGAGAAGAACCACGTCCTCGTGTTTATGCCACTGCACTGCACCTCAAAAGCAAACAAGCAAAAACCACAGCGTAGTTACAGTTCCTCCCCCAGATATCCTGTCCACCCTTCTGTTTTCATCTTGACCTCTCCATTGTTCACAGCAGCCAGTCGTACACAACTACGCAGAAAAATCACGTACTTCATCGACATTTCAGTGCCATGATTTCCAAGACGGGAGCAGTTTTGCCTCCCTTCCCCACAGAGTTATCGCCAGCCTTGTTCTCCTGTTCTGCAAACACCACAGACTCTGTCCTGGTGCTGGACACAAAAGGAGAAGAACACAGACAACCCAACTCACAGAACACATCTGCCTTTAATACCTTTCCTAACACAAAGAAATTAGCTTAACCTCCTAATCAAAGATGAATGTCGTGTTCAAAAAGCCAAGGCTTTTCTCCAGTAATAAGCTTATACCTGTAAAATGCTGTGGCACAGCAACACAAGGCTTCATTTTCTTCTGTGTTTTGCGATGGAGAGAGAAGAAGAATTTCGTTTCGCTGCCCCATTCATGGTGCATCCCTGATCCTTGGGTCCTTAGTGAAGTAACTGGCTTTTGGGTGCAACAGCAGGAATAGTCTTCAAAGTGGCTTTCAATAACTTAACTCACAAAAAAAAAAAAAAAAAATCCACTGCCTTCTAAATTTTCTTTGTCTATGTGAGAAGGAGTGCATTAGATCAGATAAGGGATATTAAATGGCCTTTAAGTCTGACAGCAAAGAACAGCTCTAATGGGAGTCCCAAATTGTGCTGCCAGCAATATACTGTACTTACAAAACAGCAACATCAAGATGCCAGAACAGTGCCATGACCTATATTTCCTGCAAACCAATTTTCTTCTTTGTAGGGTGGATGGAAAGAATCCAACGGCTTTTTAAGTTCCTTTTCTTTCTGCTGGAACTATGCCTTATCATACACATTTTTCCTACTCCCAACTTCTCTGTGCCCCACAGCATTTAAAGCATGAATTATCTACAGCCTACTTATGCAGTTATAAACAATAAATACTGCAAAATCGTGTTTAGGCTGCAATTACCGGATGGGAACAGAATTCTTTGTATCTCATTTCCCTACTTCTAAAAGAAGCCAAATCCCTTAAAGGGGAATCTTAAACAGAAGAGCAATGTTACAGGAGAACAGAGGTCGCATATTCTGAGGAACTTCTGTGGATTCATGATGAAGTATAGCTCAGGTGATGCTGTCAGAGCATGGAAGTTCGGACCTTAGCATTTACCCCCTCAAAATTACAAGTCTCCCCACTCTCTAGGCTTTTCAGTACTGCATCTTTTTTAAAGAGCGTAAGCAGGGGAAACGCTTACCTGAGCTTCTAGGAAGGTGGCACCCAACAAAACCCACGGCTAGCACAAGGCAAAACCATCACTAAGGACTGAAAAGCCTGGGAGACAGAGCCACTTTGTCCCATCTCCCAGGGTTACTGCCTGGGTTTTGCACAAGTGAAGACGACCAAATTTCCAACGCTCATATTTATCAATGTGGACAATTTACTCCTTTGCGCACTCCCATCCTACAGGAAAATTGTATCCTTTAAGTAGGACATAAAAATCAAGACAACGCTTTCAGAAGAAAGGAGCTATGTTTGAATTCTTGTACTCCCACTGCCTTGTGATATCCGTAATATTCCACTTTTTGTCTCAGGAGGAGCTTCACCCATGTCTTGTACAGACACACTATGCTCGGCGTGGTCAACAAAACACCTGAAAGGATTTATGATAAGCTTATTTTCACCACCCACCTCCCTTTCAGACATCCTTGCCAAATGCAAACACTCTCCCTCTGGCAGGAAAATTTGGAAACAGAACACCTGATGCAGCTTTTGTTCCAAAACTGTCTCACGTGTGTTGAGTGTCAAAAAGAGCCATGTTGTGCCACAGCACTCGCTTGTCTCGGGAAAATTGAAATCGTTCGGTGTCTAACACTTTGAATGATTTCCCAACTTCTCACTTGCCCCATCTGCTCCTCTCAGTTCATTTTGATTTGTTTTAGCCTTTGTGTCGGCAGTGGCACCAACAAAACTGCAGCATCACTGCAAGTTCCTCTGCTATGGAGCAGTGCCAAGTTTGTCTCAAATTCAGCCTCCTTCAAAAGAAACCATCAAAAACCGAGATCACTGCCCAGTTCTGTTGTCTCTGCCTTCCTCCAAAACACGCAGAGGCAGCTATCTGGCTTCAACGGTGAGCTCTCAAGTAACATGCCACCTATAAGACAACCAACATTAAAATTCTACATCAGAAGTCTGCAGAACACAGCAAAGCACATGAATGCTGTATCTCAGCCCCCATTTTACTGTATTAGTTGGCCCAATTAGCTAAGGAATTAAGGCAAAATTATTTGAGTTTACGTAGCATTTTGTTTCTTTGCTGTTTGCATGGTATTTACAGGACCTTTAAGGCAAAAATGCCAACTACTTTCCAACATTTAAGAAACTGGGATTCTGGAAGCAGATGTAGAACTTTTAGTTAGGTGAGAAGACTGATAAAAACAACAGGTGAGATACATGCATCAAGTGGGTTCCTTGTTAAGGCAGTACACAAGGCAGGCAATCACAGTGCTCTCCCTGAACTTCAAGAGAATCAGGACACATCCACCCAGGGTTTTAAAAAGGGTCTTAAATATGATGGAAAAAAGACATTACAAATAAGCACATGGAAAAAACCCCACCGCCATCTGCCCATACAAGTCTCCATTGCAAAAGACAGCTCTGACTGAGCAGAACCTTAAAAACACGAGGAAGAAAAGAAAAAACCACACACACGGAAACCCCACGATCACACAATTGTTCATCCTTCCACAGGCTTAATATCAGTGATCACCAGGCTAATGGGGGCCCACGAAGATGCAGGTGTACTGGTGAGCAAGGAATCAGTCCGAGACTCTCAGTTCTGAGCCACTAAGGACTGAATAACACAATATTGCACAGTGAAAAACAGCTGACAGGGAGCAGCACTCACAGCTCACACCCCTAATTTGTGTCCAGGGCCACTGCAAGCACCACACTGAAAAGAGCTGAAAACTCTTAAGACAGTCAGCGGGACTGCCAGTGGTCTCAAGTTGCCCTAGGTTTACTCTAAAGCAGGGCTCAGATCAGTTAAAAAAAAAAGAAAAAAATGTAAACCTCTGCAAAACCTTGGCACACACTTCTTCAAGTGCACATCACCAAAGAACACAAGTGACTCACTCAACATGGGGCTTGGTTTGGTATTTGTAATGAAAGTTCAGGATTTATCAGGTAACCATGAATTTCTGCTTCAGCTTCAGTCAGGCCCACAGCAAGTGTACCAATGCTTACCCATACTCAGCACTAGCTCCACTATGCTGAATCATTTAGCTACAATTTCTTACAGTAGCCTCAGTGGTGTATTTTTTCCCCGGCGTTCTTTTCTTCCTTCCGGTGAAGCTAATGAAATTTCGCTTTACAATTCAAAAGATATATGGCTATGCATTTTTAAAGAGAAGTCACTAAACGCACTGCTGCTGCAGCATCCTGAGCAGCCAGTCACAAAGTTGCGCCGGCCCTGAATTCAGGGAACGTCGTTCAGCGGCCATTGGGGAGTAAATGAGGCAGAAAGCAAGTTAGCCAGGCAACTGCGGAGCCGAGAGCCCAATCAGATGCGGGGGCTGCAGGGGAAGCAAAGGTGAACAGAACTAGAGAGCCAGCATCCAACATTTGCAAGGTAAAATACGATGTTGGCAACTAATAGGTAGAAGCAGGAAGAGAAATCTCACTGACAAGAAGGGCTGGCTGTTTCATAAACTGCTCTTGTGAAATTCTCTGGAAGACTGAAGTGCCTTTCAGTGAGCATGTGTTCGTACTGCTTCTTCAATAAAGGGAGAAAAATACATCAGGATTGATCAAAAGAATGAATTAACTAGCTCCGATGGACACGCCACTCTCCTTCAAAAGCACAATTGCTCCAATCTCTGTTACTATCTGTTGACGTCTGCTGACAGGTAAAAAATGCTATTCCATTCCCTAATTTCTACTTTTGAAATAAGGGCTACATGATCTCCTTGTCACTGTGACATTCTTAGCAGCCCTGATGTACAGCATAATTCCAGTGATGAAATCTTGTTCGGTTACTGATTTGTTCCACAACATACTGAAAGAAAAGTTGTCAGCCAAATGTCTCCAGCCAATTGCAAAACACATTATTAATAAAATCAGAGTAAGAGGAACCTTTTTGTATGGCTCTTCTATTAAATAATTTCAAGCAACTCCATTGCACAATTACAGTATCTGAACCTTGATTTTTAAATGTTGCCACGTGTAAACTCCACCATGTATTTGCACTTCCAGTGATAATCTGAAGGCAACAGTCTGTAATGAGTGAAATTATTAATAAACTTTACTCCCGGTCTTCCCAAATGTCATTGTACCCTAGCAGCCTCCACAAGGTGACATTCTTGCTACCAGATTAATATTTTATTTCTTCAAAATTTGTAGATAGAAAGTTACAAGAACAGACAAGCATTTCCACAGAAAAACAACCTGTTTCAGAAAGTGAGACAGCATCTAGAATTAAAGTACTTCCTTGGTCTCCAGAATCAGAAGGAACCAGGCAAACCATAACCTCCAGGACCAATGGCGATACTCAGCCTAGATCACTTCTCCACGTGGGAAGAATGCCTGGTCCAGGCATTAGATAACCTGAGCTTGGGCAAATTAAACTGTAAAGGGAAGAGAAAAAATGTGAAGGAAAGAAAAAAAAATGCCCAATCACTCCATATCACCATCATCAAAGAACTGTTCTGTCAGAAGACCGAGTAGCTCGAGGAATTGGTAATGGTACACGCGCCTTTTCATGTCTTGGTAACCTGCGCAAACCTGGCTCAAGCTGATAATGATCAAACCCAATTACAATCTGACAGCTGTTCAGTGGCTTATACAGCGCTGCCCGCTCTTACGATTTTATCACAAGTCTCATGATATTTAGCATTCTCCTTAAGCCCTAATTCCTGAAGTCAAGCAATTACCCAAGATTCTCCACTTCCAATAAAAATGAAAATTGAAGTTTCCATCCCATGAGTGCAGAACAAAGCTTTAAACATGACTTAAATGCAATATAAGGGTTTCTAAACAACAACAACAACAAAGCACAGATTATGTTTAAGTTTGCATGATTTATAAACTGAAAAGGTGATGCTTTGAAAACTAAGTCAGGAGCTGGAATGGTTGGCTGACAAAGCTGCACATGAACCATCTTATTCCAGCGTCCAGTGCTGAAGGCAGAGCAGCAGCCGCTATCACAACCAGCACAGCCACGGCCTGCGGAGAGCTAGGCTGGAACAGCAGGACTGGCCTGTCTCCGGGGCGATTCACCCGGCCCTGGTGCTGACAGCAGCGAGCCTCCGCTGCCAGCCTCATCTGCCCCTGCTCGCCTGTCAAAGAGCTCGTTCATTTCCCAGGTTCTCATTTCAACACTTCAGACCATGACACTATTTAAATATATATATATATGTATATACACATTTAAAGTCCTGCAGGTCACTTTACAAGCTTCTTACAGCTGCATAGCCAGATACAGATGGATACAGATATACACAACACAAGTATTTACTAAGAATGAGCAACCCCAACAGCTAGATCATTACACTATCAAACAGCAAGGGTGGAGCATGCATCACCAAATCAGTGAAATAACAGGCTTAAACCAAAGTCATTGGTTAAAAGTACAGCAAAATAAATCACCTGCACAAGCAACTACTTCAGTTTTCTACACCTTTGCAACACCGAGTGCCTTGCTAGAACTTAACGCATTTCTTCCAACACTGATGCCTGTCTCTTCAGGACAAGTTTTACTGTCTCCCATACTCTAGTCCAGCTCAAGCACATTTAACTCAAGAGAAACCCAGATGACAGCAGGGGAGAGGAGATGGTGTACTGCCCTGCCCTGGCTTTCGGCTAAGTTCTTCACCTACATGTAAGAAAGCCCTGCTGGCTCGGAGCAACGGTCCAGCTGGCTCTGTATTCAGTGACCTTGACCCTCTGGCAGTCACCATGAGCAGACACACACGGCGATAAACCACCAGAACACATTTCCAGCCTCCAGGCATTTGTGAACTGGCATTTCTACACCAGAAGCAGTATCACCCCACGCCATAGTCCTCAGTTCTACCACACACTTGTCCAGAAGATTGTTTGGTCTGTGTAAGCTTTTAGCAGCTGGGACACTCCATGGCAGAGAGCCTTCCTGCGTTAGACCACCTTGTGTGAGACATCTTACTTGTCCTGTATCTGCTGCTTGCTCATTTCATATGACAACCTTCACTTAATTTATTGGAAAAGACAATTCCTTATTCAGTTCTCCATACGATTTTAACAGGTCTCTATCACAAGCACCCTCTTTTCCGGGCTAACCTTCTCCCGTTCCATCTGCCTTGTTTTTATGCTGGGGAACATGAAATCTTTGTCTAGGGTAGCTCAATCACGCTCAGAAAATAGACATTCAGCTAAAAATCTCTCACTTCTATTTCTGCAAAACAGTTCTTGTCTTGCTAAGTTACTTGTCCAACCCAAAGCTAGCACAGGAGTCCAAAACCTATAAAAGCAGGATACTTACCTAATTACTCCAGTTTTCTTCCATATTATGCTTACAAGACATGACTATGCAGAATTCAAATTACACAGCTCAGAAAGAAAATTAGACACCAATGACTTCTAAGTTGAGCCTCTGTGGCTCTGGACCAGGGAAACCTTTAGGTCCACCACATCAAACCAGCAGGCTAGAATTTTGGTCATGCGATAAGACAGTAACATTTTGACACCTGACCTGCTGCAACAGCTAAAATGGTGAATATTCACTGCAACCCGGCTGTTTTCTTTCTCTGCTTGATTCCTAAGAGGAACCCCAAATATGCATAATAAAAACTGGAACATTTCAGACACTAAGCACAGCTGACCTTTACATAAAACTACTCTATTTCAATAATGTGTAAGAAGTGATGCATTAGTATCCAACATGCCTGTCACGCTTTGTAAAGACAGCGCGGATGCTGAAAAGCTTTCCTCTTTTTCCAGTGGTATGCCTTTTCATAAAACATAAGCCACATAATACGTATGCTGCACCAAAGTGGGATTATGATTTGAAAAACTGATGATCCTGATGTCCTGATCCCAGGACACGTTCTTCCAAATTCTCACCTGCAATTTACAGTCCACTAACCACAGGGCAACTGTTGGAAGGTCATTTGCACAGATAACTGCTATAATACAGAATTTGTGATTTAGCCAAAGTGACACCAGCATTAGCAATAAAGGGCACACTCTCAACCCTAACCAAGGCTTGACTCCAACTCTACACAGTCCTCCTGTGGACCAAGCCACAAAGCCTTTTCCACACAAAAAATACTGAACTAATATAATTCAAAGCATGAATTTAAGCTCATTTGAAAGGCTGCAAAACCATGTGTAGGCATGGTTATTCCAATAGTAAAGTTGCAATTTTCATTTTAGCTTCAGCTAACTGCAAGCATTTAAACGTTAATCTATATAAGCCAGTCCTAATCTGAAAGTTGTTTCCAATAAGGGCCCTGTACCAGCTTAACTGCGCAGCGAAAAATAAATCAATCTGAAGTGAGACTTGTTCAGTGATCATGTACATCTCAGACTAGAGGGACTTTGGGCTATTGACAGTAATCACACGCTTTAACACAAGCCCGACATCATCTCTTCATCCACTAGACAAATAAAATTTCACGTTGGAAAACAATAATGACAACAAGTTAATATTTTCAGTAATAAGTTATCTTCACAAAGAGCACTTGACCTTCATTGTAATTTCCACGCAGCTTGCAGTAAACCACCTGAGTGTGTATAAAATGTAATGAATAAAGAAATATTAAAAATGATAGAATGTTATTAAAGTAGGTCACAATCCAAACAGCACAATTACTGAAATGATGTTTGAAACTACATCACTCACAATTCTTCTCACACTTGATGAGCTACTCTAGAATTTATTTTGCCTAACAGCTTCTGTCCATATTCTCTCTCTCTCTTTATCCCCAAAGACTCTATTAACGCAGCCCACTGTGCCGCATGACAGCGTAATGCCCACATGAGGCATGAAATGTCACAGATCACAGCTTTACACCTGGCCAACATAATGTATTCATCAAATTCTTTCAAGCAGTGGAAGCGTTTGTTGTGATTTTGTGGGTCAAGCCACACAGAGGCAGATGGAATGGGCACTTTATTTACATGTGAAATCCCTAAGCCCATTCACTTTATTTATGACGTACAAAATCTAGCCTTACACAGTCATCTAGGAAGCCTTAAACCAAATACATTGTTATTTTACAAAGATAAGGATAAGTGGCTTCCTCCAAGGCTTCTGGATGACAATGAAGATTCATTTTGTTCCTTAACAATACATTCCACATCCTCAGAACATCATAAAAATCCCAGAGCTGGGATTCTGATGTACATCCTAAGAGGACATCGGCATAATTAAGACCCACCTGTACGTTAAGGCAACTCTGACATACCGTAACAGAACGAGGAGACTCTGCCCAGCACTCAACAACCGCCCCTGTGAAACCCCCCCAAATTCCGTAGGAACTGCACCATAAGCCTCCCTAACACAGGCTGGAGCGATCAGCTCTTTACTTTTAACCACAAATTCAAGGCGCGTGGATGTAGGTATCGGCTTTACCCATCCTTCCATAGACTACAAAACAATCTAAACTGTCCACAAACACTTAAAAATGTAGAAAGGAGATCCCTGGGTGCAAAATGTATCACTTCATACATTATGTATATCTGGAGTGATTTTGAAACAGCATTTTAAATTATTGACATTGATGTTATCCTGAGAGTTTAGGGGAAAATTTCTATATATATAGCAAAAATCTTTGCTATGAGAGTACTAACCCTTCAAGAGTTATCTTTCCATTACCTGTGCTGCACATGAGCATTAGTGACATAGGTAGCTTAGAAACATAACCTCCTTCTGTTTAAGCCTGCAAGAAAACAGAATCTCGGGACAGATCTTCCAATAGGAAAGAAAAAAAGAAGAAAAAAAGGTATCTACCATTACATTGCTCTTCACATTTCACTAATAAAATTATATACTCCAGTCCGGATGCATATCCATTTTTATCTCTCATCATCTGTCACTGCTTCACGACCTCCAAGACAGACTGCAAGCACTTTGATAAACGAACGGAAAGATAGCCCAGTGGATACAGAGCAATCCTCCAAGTTCCCAAAACCACACTTTGACTGAATCACAACAAACGCATCACCCCTAAACTTTTAATATAACATGAGGCCTCTCCTCCTCCTGAGAAGCATACTGACGTCCTACTCCTTCTCTAGGCTGAACACCAAAATGCACTGCCATTAAAATACATCGGTGACCAGACAATGATTTTTTTACAGAAAAGAGGTGCTTTTTAATTTTTTTTGTTTTGTTTTTGAGAAGATTCAAGTTCAGATAGCTAAACAGAAAATCATTATTACAGAGAAAAAAATATTTTACATATCAACTCCTTTCTCCTGAAACACCAGTTACTGTTCTGTAAGATTTATCGTCTGCTCACTGTTGATGACTGATGTTTCCATCTGCTGGTCCTCAAACAACAGGGGGAAGAACCAGCACGCCAGAGCTCAAGGGACGAGAGGGAAACATGCCACAGCCAACTCCAACTGAAGGGGGTCTTCTCCACAGGAAGACTTGAGGTATTTAAATTGGAACTGGGCTTTGATGTGTGTTCTTGCAAAAAATACCTTATTAGTCTCTGAAACAACCAATTGCAGTGACAGGAGGTACTACAAAGACCACCCAGAGTTCCAACAGTCCACCATGTCATATAATACTCCGCCATGATAACTAGGGTTGATTCCGTTTAGAAGGACCTGCCACTAACACACGTGCAAAGAGATCCCTGCCAACATGACAAAGATCCAGGGAAGGGAGAAGTGATGGTATAAGAGCACCCTTGCCTACCCCACCACAGAAAGGAAGTTAAGTAGAAAGAAAATACCAGGTAATGCCGAGTGTCTGGATTTCCTTCCATCTAAGGAGCTCCAGGTGAAGAAAATCCCTGGACATGGGGAGCTGCAAGGCAGGTGGGCCTGGAGAGGAAAGCACATTGACCAAAGCAGCACAGCCTGAAGGAAGGCAAAGCACTCGCTTCATCCTCGTGATGAAGTGAAAGCTCGAGCTTTCAAATGAGATGTAAAATAGAGCCCTGACCATTCATCGTCATTAAAGATCCCATGACAATTGTTGCAAGAGTAGAAATGTTAACTAACATGTCCTGGCCAATATCCAACTCGGATAATTGCATTCTGCTTCCTAAATCCCCCTTGCAGTTTCAATTGGATTAGTTTTTCTTCATTTCTCTTCCCTAAACCCCTCCTGCACAATGTTTCCAGCCCAGAATGGCTGCTGTATTCCACTCCAGAGGTGCGTGAATTATCAGGGTTGGGCAATCCCGCCATACGTTTTGTATACATTAGTCAGAGAAAATGCTCTGTGAGCCAGAGTAATACCCTCATCTCTCACTGAGGAGTATTTAACTTCTCAAATGAGAAATCCCACTGATGTCAGTAAGATTTTTTCTTTTCGCTAAAATATTGCGCTGCAAGGAAGGGTGAGGATACCAAACCCAGCCTCCTGCCAGTTAGAATAGTCCTTTGCTGGGCCATATCCTCAGCTTAAGGAACCAGATGGAGTTGCTTTGACTTCAATAGAACTCAGCCACATTAAAACAGGAGTCAATATTTATACAGCATTTTTCCACTAAGTCACTCATGTTTAAATTTTGCAAGAATCAAAGAAGTTGGCTGTTGAACGCATCAATCTGTAGAAATAAAAGAGGAATATCAGAACGTGTTCTCCCTGCTTTTTAACTGGCTTGCACAATCTTCACGCTACTTTAAAGGAAAGTTGGAGCTTTTTTAACTTGGCATACTGATGAAAAAATGAACATGCTGTGAAATATGAATCTCCTGTTCTTTGTTATGCGTACTCTGCTGTAGGTACTCATAATACTACAGAGGCAAACTGAAAAGTCCTGACCCAATGCATTTTACGAAACAGGAGGAGCAAAGGTGATTTATGTGCGTAAAAGCAAAAACTGACAAGCCTTTGATTTTCTTGTAGAACAATCCCAAAACGATTGTCAAGACTGCTTAGGTTTTTCACCCTCTGCATTTCCTGTAATAGGGCTATTTTATCCAAAATACTGTTTTATAGATACTGTGTAATGGGTCATTTCCATCTGCTATCCAGGTTACTCAAAAGAATACTTTTCGTTCCCTCTTCCAAGAACTCTTAGCAACAGTTGAGAATGGTTTGTTTTCGTTTCCAGCCTGATTCTGCATCCCTGGTAAAGCGTAAAACCACAAACACGTCAGCTACTTCACTCCTTAGAGCCCCCATAGCAGGAGGACATCCTTAAAAAAACCTGCGAGCGCAATTCTAAGCGGCCCGCAGTCAGATGAACAGGGAACACAGAGAATACACTCATATACTCCTCGTACTAAGGGACGGAACCGAGTGGTGAAATTAAAGGTTGGTACCAGAGGGTGATTATCAGGCACAAGCATGGCTGAGGCTCATCTGAGGAGCACAGATGGGTCTGCAAAGGAATTTCATGTCGAAAGCAGACGGTTAAAGAAACATAGACTACGTTCGTGATCTGCAGCACAGACACGAAGTTGGTAAGGAGAAAGCTGATCATCAGAAGTGCCTGACTCAATTTTCTGCTGCTCACGTGCTGCTGTTCTGGGTAGCAGTCTTGACCCCAGCTCGGCTCCTTTCATACACCACAGCTGACATCAACATAGAAAACATTACCCATCCTCAACTCTACACTCATCCGTTCCCATAGTTTCGCTCCAATGGAGAAATGGGCTTGAGCTGGAGAACACTGAAGTGTGCATCCCTATTGTAAGTAGTGCTCAAGATTACCTGGCATTTCTACAGTAAACACAGGATTGAAAGCTTAGCCCTTTCACTCAAATTTAATTTCAAAAGCGTACAACTGCTCATCAACGGCCTCGGTTTCATCAACAACCTGAAAAAAGACTGAAGTCAGACGTCTCTTTCAGCCTTCCTTCCCACTTTGTTTTTTTTTTTTTTTTTTTTTTGAGATTACTGTATCTGGGAACGTTAGCATTACTGTGCTCGGAAACACAGTAGTCACTGCCACAACAATCGATAAAAAATTAGCATGACTACAGCAACAGAAGCTCGGGATTAGAGAGATCTAAAACCGGAAGGATTTCCCTCCCTCTGCATCCCCATGAACCCTTCCAAAACCTGACCATAAACATTTTAATTCTCTGTCAGCTTGCTGGAGGAAATCATTACAGAAGCAAAATCGGAGATCACCAGGTGCCGCTCTGCATAAGTGTCTGTCAGTCAAGCAGGTGTCACCCCGCAAGTCACCCCAAGCACTCCCACCCTCCAACCCTGGAGAAGGGTGCTGGACACAGAGGGTTTGCTCAGAGCACTGCGTGAGTGCTTCGGCCAAAGCTGTGCTTCAGACAGTCGGTGGCACGATACCCTAAATCTTCATTCATTATTTAAAAGAGTGGTTCTCTCTGCCCTCCCTGGTTCAAGCAGTTTATACATTTAATTTAATTTTAAGAGATATGTGTTTGTTTACTGGAGCAAACAAAAACCAGTAATGAAGAGCTGCAGTTGGAGAGAAGTATGCAACCTGCTTGTCTTGCACTCAAAATTAAATTTTTAGCACCAAATATTGACATTAGAAGGTAAGCAGCTTAGTTCCATGTCCGCTTTTCACACCTTCCAAGTATGCACCAGAGGATTTGGTGCGAGATCGCTGAAGGATATGTGCTGACCCATGCTGTGATTTCAGCATTACATCCCACAGAAACCACCATCTCAAACATGTTGGGGTTCCTCAGAATAAATCTTCATCACCCAATTTGCCAACACCACCAACCTCAGGAATCTTTTTCCCTTTTAACTCTAGTTTTCCTTGCAGCATCACAGATAAACCACACACAGAGAAGAATGATGGTATCATGTACCACTGCACATCACCAGGACAGAAACTGCACTCTACTTAGTAAGGAAATATATTCAAGCAGGAGACCTCACTGTCCATTAAAGGAAGAAGGAAGGGGGGGGGGGGGGGGGGAAGACCAGAAGAACCTGTTGCAAAAAAGAGAGAAAAATTATTTAATTCAGATTAAAGCTTTGGGTTTGGGGCTTTTCTTTTTTAGATTTTGGAGTTAGATTTACCACTCACATGAATACCTACAAGCAGTTTAACATCACAGTTAAAAAAAGCACAATGAATTCAGCCCAGATTCCTTAAATCCAACATAATTATTTCCCATTGAACTACTGAAGTCTACTGAAAACGTAGCTGCAGCATTAGAGGGTTATTTGCTCCAAGGACCTTTTTAATATGGCTGTATTGTAATACTGCAGTGCAAAAGCCTCTCTAGTCATTAAAAGAAATTCAGCTCAGAAACACAACTTGTGGGCAATGAAAAATACATTTGCTTCAATTTGCCCTCATTTAATAATAGCATTATTTAACGAGATCAGTTAAAACGACTATCCTCACAAGACATAGCAGTGCACCTCTTCTCATGAGTCTCCTAAGGCACCGAAATGAAATTCATTTCTCCAAACCAAACATTTAAAGCAACCACCAGCACTAGAAAGACCACATTTAACAGGGAGAAAAACATTTTGTGACTGACCAGAAAAAACAGCCCCTCTCCCCCCCCCCCCCCCCCCCCCCCATTTTCCTTTAAAGCTGGCGTTTATTTCATTGGCAAAGAAAATCATATTCTTCTGCTGGAAGTAACAACATATTTGTCACCACACTTTGCTTTTCATTCGCAATCAAGCACACACGGAATTTGCCCACACTGGAAGCAGCTGCTCCAAGGCTGGGTGGATGCTGTACCACACCGCCAGTCCAACCCCATCCAGCCCTGCACGATAACCTCCCCGATTAACCACCTGCATTCTTCGAAGGCGTCCAGAGAAAGGCTGAAAGGGCTGAAGGGCAAACCCAGTCTTTACCCGGGTGGCAGACCTCAACCCGGCCGAGCAGGGCTGGTTCAAGTTGCCCCTTCCAGGCTGCGCAGGCAGAGCTGGATGCGAAGCAGACCCTGCCGAAGAGCCACAGGCAGCCAGACACCGGAGCGCAGCCGGGGCGGGTGTCTCACGCTCCCTCCCGCCGCCGAGATGCTCCCAGCTGCGGCTCCAAGTTGGCTCTGCCCGGCTCGGGAGCCCCGCACGCCGCCAGCCCGGCGGGTTCCGCGGCCACAGCCGCGCTCCGCACCCCCTCCGCTCGCCCGTCCCGGCCGCGCAGCTCTCTCCCAGCCGGCAGCCGGCCCCGGCACCCCCCCCCCACCCCAAACTTTGCGCCCAAGTCGGCCGCCGCTACGCGCCTCTCCCTCCGCACCCAGCTACGCGGGGAGCCGGGACCCCCCACCCGCGCCCGGCGGCAGCGCGCGGATGCGGGGCGGCGGGGGGAGGCCACCGGCGACTCTCCCCCGGCTCCTACCTGCAGCCGGCGCCGCTCCGCGCAGCGCCCCGCTCATCCTCCTGCGGCGGCGGAGGGGTGCGCGGCCCCCGCGCTGCGCTCCCGCTGCTGGGCGCGCAGCTCCCGGCGCGCAGACCCGCGGCGGCGGCAGCGCCGGTCCCCTGCAGCCACCGCGCTACCGCATTCCGCCTAATAGCGGGGCGCGGCGCACCCGCGCCTGCGAGCCCCCCGCCCCGCCCGGCCCCGGGGCAGGAGGCGGTGCCCGGCCGGCCCCCCCCCCGCCCTGCCCGGCCCCCGTGGTACCGTGCTCACGGCTGCTCTCGGCGCCGGTGCCTCTTGCTGCCCACCCGGGGGCCGGCGGGGCTGGAGGGCGAGCTGAAGGCAGTCATTCCAGCCCGCGGGTGGCCACCGCGCCCGGCTTGGTGGCAAGGGGGGGCTGCAGCCAGCAGCTGGCTTTGGGGAATGGGGCGCCGGGGCCCGGCCTGGGCAGCATCGTCCCTCTGCAGCGGCGGTCACGCAGCGGACAGCAGCTGCGAGGGTTTGCGGGGCTCCGGCCAGCGGTGGTGGGTCCCTCGGGTCAAGTGGAGACGCTGAGAGGCGTTGTGGGCCCAGTGGGACGTGGCATCGCGCTTCCTTCCCACCCCGACTTCTTCTCGGCCAGTTCCACCTGGCTTCCCCGCAAGAGGTTTCCTCCCTGGCTGCTGGCTCCGCTGTGCCAGGAGGAAGGGTAGATGTCTGCTCTTGCTGCTTGAAATCGGACTTTGAAGGCAGAAATACTTTTGAGTGACAGCTTGTAGCCACAGTGGATCAAACTCCCCGTTTTGTTCACAGTTTGATGTTAGGTATTTATCTTGGAAGCTCTGACCTAAGCCAGCTCTGTCGATAGGTGACTGCCTGCTGGGCAGTGTTCAGGACGGAGAATCACCCTCTGTGCGCTGATACCTTGCTTGCTCTTCTTGTCCACCCTTTCAACAGGATGTCACCAAACAGCAAAATTAATCCCTGGCAAGGAGGAAATTCACGTGTGAGCTTGCAAACCACACCAGTGAGACGGCGATTAAAGTTCTTGTCTAAATCTGGGAGCTCAAGCTTGTAATAGCTAGAGAATGAGACTTAAGCTGCTTTACGTATTCCTTCCGACGTAAGGTCGTTAAAGCATCTCTGGTTACTGTACCTCACGGGAGAGGGAGCCTTGCTGGAGGTGTTAATAGTCGCTGAATTCGGTGGCTGCTGACATGTGCCATGTGACAAGGTGTTAACCTGTTGTCAGTGTGACCCAACACATTTGCCTGAACCATTTTTCCTGGCCCCAATCTCTTACCAGCTCTCCTGAGTCACATATTTATTACAAGAGTAATAGCCCTTCCTGCTTAATGGGCTCCTTTGATTCAAACCTCCAGCCATTCGCAATGGCTGCCTCAGACGTTGTGTTATCCTTAACTTGTGGGTGAGAAAAGATGAATAAAGCTGTCAAACACCCTATTGATTGTGTGATTGAGACGTACCCTGATTGCCCTTCCTACATGGAGTTTCCTCCATTCTATTTCTTTTCTGGGTTTTGGGTGAGGATGGAAAGAGGAACCATGCCTACAAAATGCAACTCAGCTTACGGTCTGTCTGCCCAACCTTCTCCAATCCCGCCACGTCTATGTGAGGAATCCAATTCTCAGCAAAACTCTCTCAAATCTCCAGGCCTGCATCCTTCCAGTGTTAAATGATGGTGTCTCTGACTTTGAGGCCCCAACAGTTTTCTTGCTTTTGTCTTTCTCCTTGGTGTTGGAGGGAGAAGTCTGGCACGAAATCCATCAGGTTCCCATAGGGACTAGGTTAAGCCACAGCTGTGAGCTTGTGATTCAGGTACAAAGCTCCAGGCCAGGTTGGATGGGGCTCTGAGCAACCTGGTCTAGCTGAGGATGCCCCTGCTCACTGCAGGGGGGGTTGGGCTAGATGGTCTCTAAAGGTCCCTTCCAACCCAAAGCACTCTACGGTTCTCTGACTCTATGAAAGTGGGATCTGAGAGATCGGGGTTTAGCTTCCAACTCCAGTAGAGATTCCTGCCTGCTTTTGCTAAAAGCACTTGCTAAAGACACACAGGATGATTAGTTGGGTTCGAAAGCTTGCTGTTGGTATGATTAACTCCCTGAGCTTTGGGAAGAAGAAGCTTTGCATAGAGAGAGCGTAACAATGCATATCTGTACCAAGAGCATCGAATGTACAAATGCTTATCTGCAATCCCATCCAAACAAAGAGATGCAGAATCGGGAAATGCTTGCAAAAGATCACTGAAAGAGATCTATATGCAAGTGACATTAATTTCCATTCCTTAAACGCAGATGTCTGAGCAAAAAAGCCACATAAGTGCCTCTGAATAAGAGAGCACTGGAGTGCTCACGCAGAGCTGTCTGAGCTCCAGTGCCTCTGAGTCAGCTGGGAAGCAGAGTGCCACAGACATCTGGGCGAGCAAAGGAGCAAGCCCCGAGAGAGGGAGCAGGAGCAACGATGCTGCAGTGCACAACTGCAGTGAGGGACTGATTATACTCATCTCAGAGCAGGCAGAGTTTGAAATGGAAATGAGGAGAAGATTTCCCTGCCACACTACCCAGCAGCTACAGCAAACGTTGCTCTAAGACAACAGGGAAGCAGGCGGCATGCAGCGTGGACTTTGTTTTCTTTCACCATTATGCAGCTCATCCCTGAGGTTCATTTAATTGTTACTCAAAAAGTCCCATACAGAAATGAAACATTAAGAAAAAACTATTTCTACCTTCACATCTTGACATTGATATTGAGGTCTCCCCGCATGCAGAGGCTTCAGCTTGTGTACTCAGAACAGAGCAAATTAGCAGTTTTTTACACAAGTTTCATCTTTACGGGCTTGGAAACAAAATACCGCCTGCGATGCGATGCAAAGGCCTCCCGAGCCGGGAATTCAACAGGCCTCACATCTGAGGTGCGGAGTAAGTGCACTGCTTCCTCCTGCAGTCAGGCACGTCTGAGAATGCCTCATGTTACAGTGCCTACTCCACCCAAAATTCCTATGAGCAAACCAAACCCACCTTCGCTGATGTGCTGCAGTTTTCCCCGAACCTTCAAAACTTCCAGACACACAAATTCCAGGAAAGGATCAGTGCAAACGTCTAGCAAACTTTTGCCTCTGCTAAAAGGAGAAGTTTGACTTGCCTTGTCACCATCCTTCATCACAGCTTGGGGTTTTTTTTCCTTCTTTTTTACGACTTTAGGAAACTCCTGGCTTTCTTAGGCAGGACGTGCATCTTCTGCTGGCACCTAAAAAAACAAACACAAAGCCCCTCTGATCTCTGTTTTAGTTGAGACTGAGACACTTAACCAAAAACATGCCCAGGAATACCACAGGTCTCATATGCATAGAAAAATGTTTTGACTTTTTGTGTTGCAATGCTTTTACTTTCCACTTCCCATCTGTGGATGGAGCTTGATACAGGTGTCACTACCCCAATTTTACCAAAGAGACAGCTGAAGTGAGTTAGCTGGTGTTTGACTCGTAGCACCATCTAGAAGCAGATCAGGTGGCATGACTTGACATCTTTCAGATACACACAGGATGATTTGGATCCTTTGCTGGACTACAGAGAAGATCTTTCTTTCTGGAGGTTTCCTTTTGACCTCTGTTATAAGAAGTATCCCATATTCAGTGATCAAAAGCAGGAGACTCTGTCATCGGCAGTCTTTGCTTGGGTGACACTGAGTAGATCATAGTGCCTTACATCCCTGCTGTTCCCAATGCCCCAGGTTCCCTCCACCCCCAAGCAGCCCCTCCCGAGGTCTTTCTGTCTTGCTCCTCAGGGTGGAAGAAGGGGGTGGGGAGGAGCATTCTGGGATTGTCGGTACAACAGGGCTACCACTTCTATCAGAGACAAATGATCAGTTTTCTTTATTATTTCCAGACCAATACAGTGAGTTAAAAGGGATCTCTGAGATACTGCCCAATAAGATGCATTGCATCACTGTAACATCCACTACATACGCCTACACTAAACTCCAAGATTAATATTCAAGTGTAAACATTAGTCTGGATTTACCTCCACAATATACATGACCACCCTCTTCATCCACTTAAAGAGTAATTTAGTATTTTTATGCAGCAGTCACCTCCAAAAAATGCTACTTCCAAAAGTAAAATTCAAGTAAAAACCATTAATAATAATTGCACTATTTCTTCCTTAAAATGTATTCCTCCATATTATTTCTCTAGAGGAAAACACAGAAAATATCTTTTGACAGCCTTGTGTTCCCTTTCAAAAACATTGGAGAGATCAGACTTTATTAGCTTAAATATGAATCAAGAAAAATAAACTTTAAAATTGAGATTCACATTGCCTAATACTATGTTTGGACATATTTATACCAGTAGGAATACTGCAGTCACCCAAGCAGAAAACAAAAACAATACATATCTCTCCAGCCACAAATACACTAATTTTAAAAATCAGCTATTTCCAGGCTACACTTTATATTCTACTCATAAAAATAGAAGGATGGTGGCTTGAGAGGAGTTCATACTTAAAACTAGTTTAACAATAAATTAGCGCAAAACATAGATAACATGTATGGCTATTTTACAGAAATCAAGATGCTAAATTCTGCCAAGATAGTATTTGCTGTGAATTATTCACTTAGTTCTGTTGGTTCCTGAAACTTTATAAAGGTTCTGTGGAAAGCAGGGGGGGGGGGGAGGAAATCAAGCATATGCAAAGCAGAAGAGCATCAGAAGTCAAAGAAGTCTCCAAGGGAGATGAACTTCAATGCCAGAGTAGGGTAAACAAATGGAATTATTTACAATATAACATTATCATTTGCGATGATATTTTATTCATTATTTAATCACACACTGAGTCTCCCTTGCAGCCTGTGGTAGACAATATAGCCATTTTGTTCTGTCTTTCACCTCCCATGTATGTATGTAAATCATATAGTTTATTTAACATTTGTATACAGCCTGCAAGCCACTGCCTCCTGCCTGAGTTTAAAACACACTTGTGTCCCTCCACCTGCTCGTAGGGGCTACACAGATCTCCAGGCAGCAAGAAACCAGGAGGTGAAACGACCGAGTGCAGAGGACTCCCCGTCTCTCTGATCCCTCCATAGCAGGCTGGCACGTCTGCCGCCAGAGCTCTTCCTCGTACCAGGCAGCAAAAACCCACAAAGCAAATTCGAGTCAAGAGGCGGTGTGCTCGGTGACACGTTGGACTGAGATTCTGTTAATGGCCACACGTCACCTTCCATGGCAAACCGAATGTTCACAACAGCACGGCGAGTGCGGGAAAACAGACGTGTTTATTGACAGAGACGCTAGCACAAACAGCAGCAGCAGTACTATAAAATCCAGGACAAGACAAAAAATCATCCTGCTTATCACCACTTGCCGTTCATTTCAGTTGGTGCAGAATTTTCTTATCGACGAGCTGAGAAGGAGAAGGAGGGTTTGCGTCTCAAGAATGTCTTGCACAACAGCCTAGAAAGGATGAGCTTTTTGTCCCAGCGCAGAGTTAAGCAAAATCACAATTCTGTGCTATAACTGAGGCTTAGCTTCACTACCTCTTGCTATTTTCTGTACGCTCTCACATCGAAGAAGTCCAATATTCAAGCTAAGTTTCAAGAATCTCGTGATTCCTGTCACAATTTGCATAATCATGTGTACCCATCGAGTGCTAAGGGAAGTCAACATTGTAGGAAACCATATAATTAAGAGCTTCTCAAAGCACTTTATCCCATCAAGCACTACCTTACAGATACCAGGTATTACTTTTATTAAGACTTAAGGAAATGAAGAGCGATGAGGATGCTTGAAACATCACCAGGCAGTCGGAGCAAGCCAGGAACGGCAGGTGACTTACCCCCATACATCCTAACTGATTAAGGAGGTTACTCAGGGAAACAGGAGAAAAAGAGTTGTCGCTGGCTGAAGCTGATCCAGGGTCTGCTGTCGCTGCCAGTTCCACCTGCAAGCAAATGCCAACTACAAGACCTCTGAGCTTCCTTCCTAACTTCTTCTGCTGTTAGCCTGATCTCCCCACTAGTCCCTACGAGAACAATTACATCCTTCTTATTGGATTGTCTCAAATAATAAAGGTGTTTGCAAATATTAATTGTCTCACAAAAAGCTAGGATCTTCAGGTGGTGGTTGCTGAAAATGAGGAGTTTGCACTGGAAGAATGAACAAGCCTTACTAACAAATGCAAACCTACAGGCTGTGAACAACCTTCTGTTGCATTACAGGGGATGTCATACTCAGTTTGACTTCACTTTCCAAACTCGTTTGGTCCTGGTGCCACGTGCAGCCTGATGAAAACATTATTAGCTTCATTTACTGTAGGTGGTTTCTTAATAGCTGATTCACATTCCTCTACTAGCCCATAGCCCATCCCCACCTTCCTCATTTAGGGTGTACGTGGAGCCAACTGAGACCGTAACACAGACTCTGACACTGACAAATGCCTCTTTTTGATCACTTGAGGTTGTATGAATCTATCACATACACATCAAAATCAAACACAAAGTAAGAGAAGCATTAATTAAACCGTACCAAACACAGACTTGACAAGACTATGATTTAAGTATAAAACTGCCTGAAGAATAGTGATTCAATATTTTAGTTCGTAACCCACTTTTCATATAATTGTACAGAACTGAAAACAGGGAACGCTTTTCCCCCTCCACTCCCTTCATCTGTTTTATTTTATCTTTCGACTCAAGCTGGCAAGTCTGTCTCAGCATCGCCTATGAAAAAAGGTGAC
Source organism: Opisthocomus hoazin (assembly GCF_030867145.1). NCBI lineage: Eukaryota > Metazoa > Chordata > Aves > Opisthocomiformes > Opisthocomidae > Opisthocomus > Opisthocomus hoazin. The sequence continues at coordinate 5,068,653 of NC_134419.1, read as the reverse complement.
ACAAATTGCTCAGAGAGTTGAAAGAGAAGAAAAACTTGTAAACAAGTTACCTATTCTCATACCCTGTCCCCTAATTCCAGCAGCACATCTTTCAGAGGATGAAGTTTCTTCTTCTCCAGCTCCAAGGCTGAGAATTGCTCCACGAAACTTATGCAGGTTCCCCTGTGGTTCCTTATCTCTATAGAGATCATCCTAGATCATAGGAACGTTAAAAAAAGAGCACAGCCATTCTCAAAAAGCTGGCAGGCATAGCTGGTTTAATCATTCGGGAACCGGGAGGGCTGACTTACCAAAGGTTTACTTTGGGTGTTAATCTAGTGCGTGCACAAATGCTTTAGACAAGAAGTCTTGAGACTACAAGCTCTTGTGAGATTTCGAATACTCCCTGCTCAAAGGTCAGCCAGAATGTGAAAGTCTAGGGGGTCATGAAACCTACAAAGAATAAAAAACAAACACAAAGAATAAAAACCCCAAACCTGTAAATTGAAATACTTATATCTATCTAACCTACATCACATCAGCGCTCCTACCGAACGTGGTGGAGGAGTCAGCTGCGGGCAGGAGCAGAAAGATCTGTGGCACAACAGAGGTAACTGCTGTAACAGTAACCCAGAAGTGATCCAAAGGGCTAGCACTGTATGCGGGCATACACCACCTCTTGCATTAATTTGTTGAGTGCTTTGCAGCCTATCTCCCATCCTTTAATGTCAGAAAGGCGTATTAGAATATTAAAAAGGCCAGGCAGGCCTGACATTTGACACCAGCGGAGGTGAGAGACATGACCTCCAAGTCAGAGCCTGTTGGGAGGGTAATGCTAACTTTCCTCTAATACCTTGCAATTTCCCTTCCTCTTTGACTCTAGGGATACCCTCTTTCTTCCTCTTGATTCCAGGCTAGGCTTTGTTTTCTTTTTACACTTCTCTGTGTGTAGTCCTCTTCTGTTTGCGTCTCTGACTTCATACGTAAGCAAGAGAAATAATGCCTTTTTTATCAATAGGAATTCATCACTTGCACTTTTGGATAAAAATAGCTACTCTATCTTCTGTTTCCTCTCATGTATCACTGGCATCCAAAAACATCTATCATCTGAGCCTTGCCACTGTGAAAAGATGATCTTACATGAGAAAAAGATGCAAAATTTTCCCCTAGATTGCCAAGAACCTTCCCTGGAAACCTCGTCGTCATTTGCTGCAAACACAGAGCTGGCCCGTTGCTCGCTTTGTCATCTTCTGCGGTAGCCACAGGCTGAGGCCTTTGGATTTCTTCAGTTTTATGATGAGTTTACTACCAAGCTATCTTCAGCGTGCTACTTCTCACTTGGATGTGCCAGGAAATGAAATCTCATTCACAGCAGGATTAACATCATCATCATCATCATTACTATTATTATTATTATTATTATTATTATTGAGCTGGATACATCTGAAGGAGCGCAGATGTCATACCATTGCTCCCATACACCACTTCCCCTTCTTTGCCGTCTGCTCCTTGAGTCGTCAGTCAAAACAGTTTCGGCATTCTTCACTGTCATTCTCAAATTTTCTTCTGCTGGCCCAATTTAATTTCGTTTTTGCATCCTCATGTTACCCGGCATGCAAATTAGTGAAGTTTATGCGTGTCATTTATCTTACTCCTTCCCCGCCCGGGAAAATGTATACTTTTGGAAGTCTGATCTTCATTACTCTTTTTGACAGATCCTGGTACAGCTTGAAAATGCTCCACAAGAGTTATCTGCATTGGCCACATTGATTTATCAGATTAATTTAACTGCTTTGAAGAGGCTTTCAGTAATAATCAGCTCTATTGTGTTCACAAACATAATTCTAAATGCAGAAATGTTAATTAAGATCCAGGGTTCTGATCTGGCTTTTTGTAAAGATAAGGGCAGCTCTGAAATTCAGTTTCGTTTGGCTTCCAAAACCTCAGAGATGTTCAGGGGTCCCAGAAGCAGGTGGCCATCTCAGACTCTCCTCTTTCCAAAATACCCGCAGCTTGTTCAGACCTTTGCCCTTGGTCTTCCCCTGCGTTATCATGAGGACACAGCAACAGGCAGTGACAGCAGCAGTAAGATCAGACTCCTGCTTTCTTGGCACAGGTAATGTAATAGAAATGAAGGCTTCCAAACAACAGGAAAATGTAGAGGTGGAAGAGACTAAAACATACAGATAGAAGAGGCTAGAATGAAACTAGAACATACTGGAACAGATGACGGTGATGTCATGAACTGCACAAACTGTATTAAAACGTGTATAACATTTTATTTTTCAAAGTTTTCTCCCTATTCTCAGTTAGTACCACCATCACTTGATGAATAATGCCTCACTGTTTTCCAAGTAAAAATGTTTTTTTTTAAATGGAATGCTCTCCTAGAGACTTGTGTTGGTGCAAGTGGTGTTAGCAAAACTGTAGCTAAATGCCTACAGATAGTGGTCTTTCAGGGTTTTTCTAGTCCCCAGTGGGGAGAAAGGGCTTGGATACTCTACTTGTTGCTATGGTAGCTACTAAAACTGCTGCTCACAAGATTTTTTGAATTGCTCTCTGTATTCAAACATGCTTTGAAATAAGGTTAAAAATCAACAGTTACAGCACTATTAAAGAGGCAATTACTGACTTCTTTATGTTTTCCGAAATAAAAAAAAAACAGAAGCAGCACTTAATGTCCCCTCTGCATCTCAGTTGTGTTAATACTAAATCACATGCAGTTTGTAAAGATTTTTCAGAACAGAGATTTGAAGTCACCCTTATAAATAATTTAAATGATTTATATAATTAAATTAGAATGCACTATACCTCTTTTTCTTGATAATTTCAGATGTGAGAGCCTGCTATAAAAGTGATCCCTAGCTGGAGACAAGCTGCATATCAAACAATACTTGTTAAAAAAAAGGGTATGAAAACAGATTTCTAGGCATTGTGTGTGTTTCTGGGTTTGAAGAGGTGCTTTTCCCAGCTTGTCTCAGGGCACACATTTCACACCGGCAGCCGGACCGGAATGCTGCACTGAGGCTCCAGCTCTGCCACTTGCTCGCCCTGATCTTGCCATCCACCACAAGCAGGGACTTTCCCAAACCTTCTGTTCACTGTTTCAGAGTCATCTGCGTTTTCAGAGACAGCCTCCATAGCCACGCTACTCTCATGAGATGATATGCTGGACCACACAAGAACAGTTGCCAGAGCCAAAGGTGACAGTGGGCCTGAAGGAGTCTGGATAGGCAGCCACATCTCCCTGGGTTTGCTGATGCAGCTCTGAAGCACTTTTGTGCCCTCACTGTGGTCTTTCATGTCATTATTATAACTGATAATTAAAAAAGAAACATTAAAATTTGTGTACTAGCCCAGGCAGAGGGGATGTCTATCCAGGATCTGGTGCACTTCAGCCAAGACCAACACAACCAGTTTTGAGATCCACCTGGAAAGGGAACAGTTGATGCTCAGAAAAGCGAAAATGAGATGAACATGCACTAAGAAGTTTTCCTCTACAACTAGCCCTGCAGAACAGAGATAAAGAAGAAGGCATGGAACAAAAGCTGTGGTGTTCAAGGAACAGCTTTGTTTTGCACTACTCTCAGAGGTTTTTGTCTGAATTAATAAACAGTGCCCTAAGGGAAGAGATTGGAAGAGACTTTGGCAAGATATTAGCTCTTCCTTAGCTGGGCAGACAAGCCAGCAGCCATACAGCAGTAAACAGAATAATCTGCCCATAGGGAAGCTTCTTCTTAACTCTCATTAGTTAGAGATGGGGTTATACCCTCAAGCATGAAGCACAAATCTAGGAATTTTAAAAGCATTAGTAATAAGAAATCCACTGTTAGCATTGTTTCAGCTCCTTTTAATTGACCATAATGCAAATATGTTAAAAATGTTTAAAAGATACTTGAAAGGAATTCCAGAAAACAGTCGTCTCTGCTGGTATTGTGTTTAAATCGGTTGCAATGCCCAAAGAAAATTAACTCACGTCTTAAATAATTCATGCATTTATTGGGTCAGAGGCTCTTTCAGATCTGATGCTCCGCCAATAGAAATGGCAGAGATACAAATGAGAAATCAGACGGGAGCATTATCCATGAAGTTTGAGACTGGATCTAATCCCAGCCTTCTTGAAGTAAGGTGTGTGGCGATGCAAAGCTGGTTTTCAGGCTTGCTGCTTCTGAAAGCAACGAAGGTTTTCCCAACAGGTGCACTGCATTCAGGTCATATTAGTGATAAGCAGAGCCACACAGTTTAGAACAGTAGTAACAGAGAGATTGTGTAAGCTGCCTGAATGCAGACAGGAGTGTAACCTAGCCACAGCCATATTCAGTCTTTCTGCAACGTCAGTAAACAGCCAGCACTGACTTCTAGAGCTACAGAGAGGGTAATGTGAGCAACCTGAAGGTGGAAGTACTGCTGTACCTTTACAAAAATCATCACAGCAGCTGTGGGGTGCCCAGTACTATAGGTGCCCTGACTCCCCAGGACTTCAGCAACATATACCAATGGCATTTTTCATGTTTCAGCTCCCTTTGATAGACTGGTAACTGGTTAACATTCATAATGAGGAATTGCTACGGTCTGCGTGGACGCAAATGAGGTGTGACAAGCTTTTGACATAACTGCTCATTCACCTCAGCTGTGGCCTTAGCACCCTCAGGTACCCATTCCTGGCTCTCATAGAAGAGAGGACTGCCCACCACCATGAACCATGCCATTCCGTGTGGCTGCTTTATATTGTAGAAAAACACCCACTAGAGATGAGGTCAGGGCCACCAAATTCATTTCTCTCATGACCGTAGGTCTGTTGAGACCTTTGTTTTTAGAGATGAAAAATGACTGCATTAACCACTGCAAAGCGAGATGCAGCTTTCCGCTATGCGGCACCTGTAAGGCAGCACGACATACCCCAGGATGAGCAAAACACGCAAAGGCTGAGTTAAAATCCTGGAAGGGAAACTTTTACATCAGTTGTTACCAGTGCATTGTCTCTGTTGGAAGCACTCCAGGTATAGCTGAATTAATTCAGCCAGGGTGTTACAAAAGGCATGGATAAGCAATCCAACATCCATTTGGGAGAGGTGGTAACGTGGCACCACGCTGTTGGGAGATAATCAAATGTCAGCCTGGCAACTCTGCTGATACGATCATTAAAAGATGGGCGCAATTCCATGAACACTCCCAGGTTTTTCATCCCTTGAGATGGAAACAGCTTTACCCCACTTAGAAGAAAAATGAATATTTTACATGTATAAAGCTCTTTTATCCCGAAGGGCTTCTCTCAATATGGCCTAGATTTATAAATAGATTACCAGCAGGTGTCTTTGGAGTTGTGATCAATTAATGATAGTCTGGCCCTACAAGTACAGTGGAACCTGCTCGTAGACGATCTCAGTATAATTGTGAACACACAAAGGGTAAAAGGATTTGGGTCCCATTGCTCGTCATGCGCAAACGTTACGTAGGCAAGAGAGAATGCTACTTAAAAAGTTGAACAGAATGATGTAAGACAAATTTTCACTAGGGGCTCGATTCTGCACATCATTTACTTCCTTGTAACTGAGCAAAAGAAGACAAAAGAAGACACATTCAAGTAATATTAGAGGTCCAAATATAAGGTCACACAATCCTGACGCTCCTAATAACATTTCTGAAAGTGCCTTCGAGTCTTTGTGTAACATGTACCTTTTTCCAAATAAAAAGCAAGAGTGCAATCAGATGACTGATTGCTCCAAAGAGGAGCATGAAGCCTACCAGAAAACTCTGCACATCTGGGATCTGACCCTGTCATCGTACGTAAAACAGTCACTACCATCCAATTAGAATTTCCCATTAGCAATAAGGACGCCTGAAATGACCTGCCTCTAGTATTTGTAATTTTTGTGGACGTACTGAAGCTGAAGCCGTGTTAATTCTAGCTCTCTAAAAAGGCATCAACACCAAGTTAGGAGATTGTAAAAACGCTAAGAGAAAGCCTAGAGTACCTACGTTTCTAAAAAAAAGGCCCATAAGACTAAACCCTGGGATTAAACTCATTAAAAACAAAAGCAAAAGCTAATTAGATACTTAGGATGGTTATTTCTTCTTACAAAAAGATTTCTTTAACCCAACCACTTGAACTAGTCCACCTGCATACTAAATGCATGATTACTTTAACGGGGGCCAGGACAGCTTGTTTCTCGCTACCATGCTAGCAGAGACAGTAAGTTATTTTGCAGTGAAGCAAGAAAGGCATATCTATTCTGCATGCATGACTTATGCTAACCGAGAGCGCATAGGACAGCAGCTACATTACCATTAACCAGCATTTACAAATGAAGGTTCATAGGAAGAGAAAGCCACAGCATTTCTTTTAACATATTCTCCCATTATATATCTATCCCAATAACCTCCCAGGAAAATGAGGAGGTCAAGGGAACAGTCAAAGTTGACAATGCTGAATCTCAAAACTACTGTTATTAAACACAGCAATTCGGAAACTGAGAATTGCTGATAGAACGATGATGTGCCAGTTAGACCAACGGTGACCGTAAGGCCAACAAACTACTTGAGCAGGACCATCAGCCAGGGCAAAAGAGCAAAGAAAGTAAAAATTGGTCTGAGGCAATCTACACCAATGGTGTATTTACAGAAAGGGACGAATGAGGAATATGCCAAGTGAAAACAAGTATATAAAACAAAAAGCAAAGTAAAATCAAATGTTGCATCACACACATCCTCTAGCTCATAAATACAGATGCTGGAATCACAGAAGGCTGCTGGTCTGAGTCATTTCACAATCTCTTGGGAAAGGAAATTGGTGTACAAAACATTGAGGCTTCACACAAAAACTTATAAATAAGGACTCCTGAGAAAGATGTAAACAAAATTTACAAGAACCACAGAAGCAATGCGTAAGTGGAAAGAGCTGATTTTTAAGAGAAAGAACTGCACTGCAGGAAGTCTCCAGAAGCAGATGGCTGTAGCGTACAAGCAGGTCTCCTGGGAACTTCTCTCCAACGCAGCTTCTGATGACTGCACCTCCAGAAGGTGGCATTTTGGGTAGGCACTACTTAGGACTTTCAGGAATGCCTCCTGACAGTGTTTTGATCCACCCAAGAGAACACAGACGTTCCTAAAGGTCAGCAATAATGCTCTGCTATAGGTGAAGAAGAAAGGGGGTTAGCAGCACCCTGTTCACATTGTATCAACTTGTCAAATAAAAATTTCTTAGCCACTGATTTTTTCCTTGGCTGTCATTTGTGGTGACTTACCACGAAAATTTTACAGAAGCACAAACAAGTAAAATACGTCTAACGCTCCTTCCACAGCTTGCAGCCCTCTATGTAACCCATCCAGTTTCCCTTCCTTCTGCAAATCCTCAGAGCAACAGGAAAAGAGAACACGATTTATTGAAGCAGGTCCAGAAGCCCCCAGATGGCAGGCGATTGCAACAGTCATAAGAAAGAAATAACACAGCTAAGTCAAAATAAAGCTTACACAGCTATTGCTAAACTTACCAAATAACCCTCCTTCTCAAGCTTGAACCAAAAAAAGGAAGAACTGTTCAGCAGCAAGCCAATTGCAATAAAAACCCGAAAGACAAACTGAGAGCTATGTCCTTGTTCACATACAAGACAGTTTTAATGTGTATTCACAGGGGGAGCTGGGCAACGTGGACTCCACATATTCTGAATTTCAGGATCTTTGCAGAAATGCAAGTGGTGTGTTAAGACAGAGTAGAGGTTCAATTTTGTGCTCTACATCCCATCTGGAATAATGATAAAGAAAGAAATGCTGAATATCTCAAGCAAGGCCAGATCTTCAGGCTAACACAGAAACTTTGTTCCTGCAGAGAGAGAAGCTTCTAATGTCCACACCTGCAGAAAGAAGAATGTCAGGGAGAGGGAAGAGGCTCCCAGGCAGGGTCACCAAGTGATTTTTTTTTGCTGGGATGCAGGATAGTTCATGTTAGCAGGAACCTTAGAAGGTCACGTAGTCCAGCATCCCGCTCAAAGCGAGGTCAGTTATGAAAGCTGTGCATACTGCTCTTCCACCTCCTACTCCTTCTCCTAGAGAGAAAAAAGATCCATCAGTCAGCCCATGACAGGGAGAGGAACTGCTGAGGCACCCTCTCATCAGGGTGCTTTGCTGTCAGCCAAGGAGTGTCTCCGCCCTGCTCTGGCACCTCGGGAAAATCCCTTTTCCCAGCTGCGGCAGATCCAGTCAAGCTTCCAGTGGCTGGCACCTCTGAACAGAGACGAAGGAGCTACCTGGTTTCAGGATCGCCACACATGCCCCTGTGGAAGAGGTCATTCCCCTGCTCATACCGGGTAGCTCAGCGACCAAGCACCGACCACAAACCTTTGATGTTTTAGAGGGCAGTATGGTTTTGGTATTTTTGATTTTCCATATATGCCCCAGAAAATTCACTCCTTAATTTTCTTTAAAAAGAAGGGCAGGATTCACCACTGGAGATACAGTCATGTTTGTACTTCTGTAACAGCAGGTAGACATCAGAATAGTGCATCCTAAAATGCAAACCTTTCCTTTCCTGCTCCTTTCGATTGAAAGGCACAGGTTTTACAGCATGGCACGATAGATTGCTTAAACAAATGCTGACTTCTCTAATCTTCAGAGGAAAGGCAATTTTCCTTTCTCGATGTTTGCTAAACCCCTTTGTTCAAGCAAACATAAAAAAAGACTTCTCAAAGAAAATTTCACTCGCTTCTCCCCCAACCTGCATCTTCCAGCCTGTATTTACAGCACAGAAACATATCGTGCAGGATATATGAAAGTAGTTACTGTTATTAGGCATGGATCTGTAGTGTGAGTTGTGGCTGCAGCAGCATAACATGTGATTGCCTAGATAGTTCTAAGCTTTAGCCCCGCTGCACACAGCGACTGCTGCGATAACGACACACTGAAGAAGACATGAGATGAATGTTACACATCTTCGCTACCAGATTCCCCAGATCAGTGATGTTACCCTTTTTTGGATTTGCAAATCAGCCACCAGAGTGGTTCGTATGATAGCAGATACTTGTGAAGCTAGAAGCTTTATCATCTTTTCAAATTAGTAATCGTGTTCTATCCCTCCAACCCCCCACCAGAAAAAAATTATGTTTAAATAAATCCTGTCATCCCAACTGTCAGTTAGGATATTACCTGTTCTAGGACAGGAATGAGAGGAAGTTCCAAGTCTCTGGGAATTTGGTTGGGTTTTTCCTGTTTCCCCCACACACCAAAGAAATCCTAAACCTTTCAGTGCCAACGGTGCACTAGCACTGAAAGTCTGACATTCCGAAGTCTTCAAGGATAGAAAAGCTGTTCTGCTCTCAGTCCTGTTCTGAAGATACGGTATCAGGACATGACAGCAGCAAACCTGCATGGGTATTATTCAGAAGATCTTTCAGAGCTTTCACATATTCACGCAACCAGTACCACTGAATAAGCACTGTAAGTACTAACACGGCGTATCTGAGCTGACATCTGCTCCTTATTCAGCCTATTATTGGCTTTAACTTCGTAAAAGGCAAAAATGAGATGTCACTTAAGATGGATTCTCCTACACTTATTCACTTGTAACATTATCTAGGATTCACACGTATTCAAATCCAGAAGATATGTGCTTGCTTTAGTAGGTCTGACATCCTGATAAGAGATGTAACACTTAACACATTAGCCAGAACATGATACTATCCTGAGTTCAAGACAATATCCATGAGAAAATTCCTTCTGCAGATTTTGAAATCTCAGTTCAAAACAACATATCCTAATACTTCTCGTCATTGTCATTTGAGAATGGTAAAACAAAACAGTCACCCCAGTCAAATCTTCAGTACTGGATACAAAGCCAGCCCCTGTCGGTCTGCTTTCCCGTGAACATGTTAGTGGAGTAAGATGAGCTAATGGACGCGGCAAGGATAACGCTCATCTTCTAGTTTATCACTGTTAGCACACAAACTTCAAATAAATAATGTGTGCATTTCCTTGTACAGCTGTAGGTGGTTTGTATCTGGAAGAAGCAGTTAAAACCAAAGCTGATCACTTGATTTGCTAGTATTCCACCAAGGTATCATTGTTATGGATGCACCATTTACTGTGCAGGGCCTTGGCAAAAACACAGAAGAGTTTGAAGAAGAGCTTCAAAAACAAACATCGCTTTATAGGATCCCTTCAAGCACTCACTCGCAGCTCCCAGTTCTCTTTAGGAAGCCGCAATGTCAGAATGATTTCTTTATGCCTATCTTTACGTCTATGTCTACTTTCACAGCCAGCTCTTAAATCATTTCTCTCTACTTCAAAGCAAAGGAATAAGCACAATGATACATTCCTTACAGTGGGACTTTTCTCTCTCCAGACTCTGGACTTCTTTAGGGCCAACAGAATGAGGAATAAACACAGGCCTCTTCCCCTCCCTCTCCTCTAACCACAGGCCTTCGTCCTCCCTTTTCACACGGAGCTGAAATGCCATAAACACCTCACAGGTTCAGAGCATGTCCTCAATAAGAGAAACATCCCACAACCTTCACATCTTCTTTCCTAGGTGGGGAGTAAAGGCAGAGCATGCAATGCAGGAATCCCAGGCTGCCTGAGGGTGGTAGGAGCAGATCCGCAGAACACAGCAGCTCTGCTGAGGACCCTGCATTTTGGGGGAGTTATTTGAGAGCAGCCTGAGCTTGATTTAAGCGGGCTGGGTGTCCATTAGCAGACAGATGAGGTGCGCTCCTGGAGCATCTCTTCTGACTTAGTTTCAGACTAAAGAAATCCACTTTGTGCACTCCAAGAGTCACAGTGCAGCAAATGAGAGATTACCTTAAAAGCTTACCATTGACCTGAATTAAAACATCAGGGTAAATACCCACCTGACAGGCAGATTTATTTTTCTGTATCCAAGTACCGTTCTGATCTGATTTACAGCACTATGTAACACAATCCGAGCAGTTCCAGTTCCCCGATGTTAGTCACTATTCACTAATTAAAGAAATATTACATTCAGATATCTGATGAAATGAGGTTGACAGGTAAGCAAGAAAAACAGGATGAAATCAACTTACAAATTCAAAATCTTAGGGGCTTTAAATTACTTTCATTAAAATACATTTTACTAAGAAAGAAAGAAAATCACATTTGAAACTAGTTTTCAAAGTCATAAACCTCCATTCTTTTTTAAACTTTATATGGGCTTTTAACTCATTTTTTAGGAAATCAGTGCTCCGGTGACAGCTGTGATCAAAGCTGCTTTTTCCACAGTCAAGAAATAAGGTTGCTACAGCTACCCTGATGACAGATGTGTTTCCAGAACTTCCACACTCTGTTCCAACCTACTGGCTGCAACTGATTTATAGCCTTTCTAGAATAGCTTTAATATCTGTCTTTGGGTTTTGTTTAGTTATTTAGCATTCAAAATTGCAATTTATTTGTACGCATTAATAATCCCTGTAGAGGCGCTTCTTTCGCACTCTTCAGATGTGGTTTGCAAAGTAATTTACAGATGCTAAGTCGAATTACTGCCCATGAGGTTCTGCTCTGCCAGAACATATTACCTTCTCTGTCTGGTGGTCGCACAAAGCAGTAATCCATTCCATTTGACGCTGGGTGAACCAGGAAGACACCAGTGAGGCCTTGACCCCCCAAAAGACTTGTGCATACAAAGATGCACATGCTGCAAACAGATTATTGAAAACAGGGAAGAGAACAGTCCCAACCTTTTCTTTGGGTCATTCCTGGCATAGGTTAGAACAATTCTATGATTGTCTTAAAAATATGCAGTCTAATCATGGTAGTTGTGCAGCTGGAAGAAAAAGGGAACTGGAGAGCGACTGACCAACAGCTGCAGGACAGGCTAACAAGGTGGACATCAGCTGGCCGAGGACTGACACAGGTCTGTGCATGGCGTTGCGGTGTCGTGTGGATGAAGAGATACAGACTGGGAAGTGTACAACCGCAGCGTACAAAGACGTATAGCACGCATTGAACACACAGTGCATGCAACATAAATGAAGCCTGCCTGCACACTTTGCAAATAAATAAAGTATTCAAGAGATAAGAAACAGGTGGATGCGTAAGAGGATTGTGCTGTATCAAGAGGAACTCTAGCTGGAACTGGTTTGAACTCCTTTGCATGTTCTTAATCCCAAATCCCCAGGGTTATGTTTGCTCTCTATCACATGGACTTGAATAAAGGTTTGTTAAGCCAGTTTCAAGCTGAGCTGACTGTCTGGACAAGTCTCAGCAGGTCTGCTCCCCACTGTTAGTCCTTGTACAAACAGCAGCACCCAAGGGTGCCAGCAGTGACCGGCAGGACCAAGCAGCCCACAAAAGAGGCGTCCTTGGAAGATGCCAAGCACGTGTCACTGGCAGGTGAGACAGTATAAGCCAGGATCAATAAAGCCACAAATAATTTGTTGTTTTCTTGGCCATCCAATAAACTCAAGTTTTAGGAGCAAAATTGAACCTGGAGTCAAGAATATTTGCTATAAGTATTAAAAAAAAGTTTCCATGTATCTGTATGTATTTTTAGTAAATGACAACTGTGGCATTGACATAACTGAGTAGACACATTTCCAGCTGCAGATGCTAAAAATAAGAACCTTCAGAATAAACAGTTCCTATTTCCACTAACCACAAGGAAAGCATGAAAACATCTACAGAAGTCTTAACTATCAAATGCACAGCTAGTGAAATGCCAGATCTTGCTCAAGTATAGAAATAGGCAGTTATAAATCTATTTTAAATGTATATGCGATTTTAATAAGCAAAAAGAAAATGATCCTGACAATAGTAGTGTTATTGGATTACATCCATTACACTCATTTACAACACAAATATATGCATTTTATAAACAGCAAGCAATTTGTCTTTGTGTTGAGACTGAAATTTGCTTATTGAAATTTATATTAGAGAGGCCACAGATTAAAAAACCCTGGGATAGAGGAGTTCTTATATAGTTGGTACAGCATCTAAGAAATCAGGAATTTTACCAGGTGTTGGGGTTTTTTGTTTTTTTTTTTTCTTTTTTCTTTTTTCTTTTCCCCAAACAATGTTTAAGTATTTTGACAAGTAAAAGGAAGACTCTGCCAAAACCACAGTAAAATGTATTACATTTGGAGCTTACAGATACTGTGTAGACTAATAAACAAGGGTTTCTGAGAAGCATTATTTTAATACCAGTGCTCAGATCAAGGAAGCATCACTTTAAAATGGCAAAGTACAGAGGCAAATACTCAGCCTGCCTGCACGCTTGTTCAGACAGCTGTAATTCTTCCCAAGGTACAGCCTGAGCTCAATTCATCACTCTCTTCAGTTTCAAGGCGTGCTAAAACAGGGATGCGCGAGGAAGAAAAGGTCTCATTTTACAGAGCACAGACAGCTAGGCTGGGGATCACTGCAGCCAGGGCATTAGCAGGGCAGCCCAACAGCCAGAGCTAGATGCCAGGGGAATGGAGAGATAACCAAGGTTCAACTGCAATAAAACCTAAAGTTCAAGCAGAGACTGAGAGCACAAGCAGTGATCTCAGTTGCTGGCCAGCTGAGGAGTAGTTACAACACTCCCAAAGGCCAGGTGCCGTGGGAAGCCTCAGGCCTGATGAAACCCTTTGTGTTTCCAGAGGCTGTTAAGCCACAGCTGTAAAATAGCTCCTGCCCACAGCTGCGTACCCCAGACATTCACCTCCATCCTGCTGCAAAAGACTGTCCTGGGGGTGTCCCACTGATGCCACAGACCACAGGGCTTGTTAGAGGATGAGGATAAACCCCCGCTGGCTCCAGCTTTCTGTCTCCTTCCATATCAGCAGTTACGTATTCATGACGTCGATTCGTTTGGTGGCGGAGCCAGAGATGCATCCTACTTCACCACTCAGATTTTCATGGGGAAGGCATGCATGTTGGTGTCTGTTAATTAATTTCCTCCTCATCCAAAATCAGCTAAATCAGACTCTCAGAATACACCGTGATAGTCAGCACAAGGTGTATGTCAAACCACAGGGCTCTCTTTCTCATCTGGAACTACTACCCAAATGTAAATGCAGAACACAGATATCTTTATCATATAACTTCTATTCCACTTATCTAACACTTCATGAAATGAAAGCCAAAAAAAATTAAACTCAAGGTACTCTTTAACAGGAGATACTTTGTGCTGATCTCCTCCCATGAATACATTTTTAACTGGATTTTCCCCTTAATTTAAAACAATACCTTGCAATCAATTTAAGATAAGCAGCGGAATGCTCAATGCTCACATACTGCCTATAGCACTTTAGGCTCTATTATTAGGCTCTACGTCCTATGTTACAGGCATTTTAACACTGTGCTGTCCAGCATGTAGCTTAGAACTGCTCACATGGCTGGTTTCAGACGAGGTGTAGGAAAACCACTTAAAGTTCTTGCACACACGGCACACATTGGACTGGCTCGTTTGATAGTGGTGTATTCTGAGGACATGGCAGGGTTAATGAGGCTAGTGCTAGGGTATGGCTACATGAGCAAACTGCCTCGGGGCAAAGGAGTGCAGCTCTACAGCACGTTGGCTGCTCCACAGGCAGCTCTTACCTTGCGTTATGACTCTTCTCTGTCTTCCCTGTATTAACTTGTTCTCATAGCCATAACCCTAGGAATATGCTGGCATGTTAGCAACAATGCATGCTCATTGGAGGCAGCAGATGTTAAGAACACTTTGAAAGGCTAAGAATCCCAGCATGCCTGCAAAGGGAAAGGTAATCCTTTTAGTTAGCAAGATGTTGTACCCCCAGCCTCGTTACTGGTGCAGCTGGGAGACACTGGGGCAGGGAAGTGATGTAGTGACAGAAGGAAACAGATTGCTGGGATCTTGAGGCAATGCTTCACAGAGAAGCAAAAGAGTAGGAGCAGCCCCTCTGAGATCCACCTCTGGGTCTCAGCAAGAGATGCTAAAGGCAGATGGAGGGTGCAAGAGGAGATGTCTGCTCTTACAGCAGTATTTACTCCTTCTTTGGGGAAAAGGTAGAAAATCACATACAATATTCCTCAGGCTGGACCCGGTCCACAAGCTATGAGTGAAGATACGCCGTGTGAAGTATACCTGTGCATCTAGCTGCTATCAGTAGCAAAACACTCTAACTGTAGCAAAGTACCAAGCACAAGAACCCTCAAAGGAAACAGAGCAAAGGTCTCTGAACAGGGACTAAGTGACAGACGAAGCCTCCTTCCCTGCCACGTTCCCTCTGTACTTCAGCTTCCCCTGCCAGACCCACCTCTGGCACAGCTTAGCGAGGACCAGGGATGTGCTGAAATGGAGCCCTGGGCAGCAGGTGCCTGCGGGGAGGCCTCTGGTCAGGGCAAATAAGACCTGCTGGTGCACTTGGACCCGGACGTACTGGCGATGGGTGAGAAAACATTTCCCTTAACTGCCTTCCTGCAAGCAAGAGTTCAGCATCATCTCACGGAAGCACGGCGAGAAGCTAAAGTTTTTAAGATTTCTAAAACTTTTTGAAGGATGAGGGTGACTTACAAGTGCCAATCAGCATAAATCCCACTCATCTAAATACATGTTTTAATTAAAATAATTTTTAAAACCCTTCAAAATAATTTTTTCCTGAGGTCAATCAACATAACAGCTCTTCATCCTGACCTTACTGAGACTGGCATACTCTTTATGCTTTGCTTGCAGTCCCCTTGACTTTAGCATTACTACTGCTAGAAGAAATTACTATTAAGGCAATGCAGCACCGTCGCTTCGCAGCGCTGTAAAAGAGATCAGGTGCATCGTCCTCATCGCACACTGAATAACAAAGCAAGCTCTGTGCAATTAAGCGATCATCAGCAATATGGCAAAACCAGTGCCCATCCCTCTGCGCTCATTCCAGCCTCTGAGCCAGCTCGTTTGTTGTACCAGTTCCCCCTCCCATGTCATTTTTCACCTGGGCTGATCCCCAGCGAGGATCCCTGCACAGCTGTGCCACTGTCTGTGCTGAAATACCAAGAGGGGCAAGGTCAAGTGGAAAGGTTAAGGGCTGCTTAACCTTCACTGGATGCTGAGTGGAAGCTCCCTGTAGCTGTGGCCTGTGTTGCTGTATTTCACATGTTGGCCTCACTCTCTCATGCAACTGAAGTCCAAAATATTCTGGTTTTAGCGAGGATAAACAAAACAAAAGCCCACCCTTAACCATAAGTGTCCATTGCAGCCTTGATTTTGTAATAGCAATCTGCTAATTAAACTGGGTAGCTAAATTTTCTTAAGTAACATATTCTGCAGGTTTTACTATTTTATGATATGTATCTATACAATGTTACAGTGGGGCTTCTCAGGAGGTGTTACTGTGGCAGCAAATGCTAGCAGGGTAATTGGTCTTTACTTTCAACAGAAAGAAAAAAGAGCCTAACACAAAAATAATACTCTTTCCTCACAGACTAAGCTTCAGTAATGAAATTAGGACTTCTAACACAAAGCTATAAAGAGTGACAAATCTCTCTCGCAATTCTTAATTTGTGTTAACCCCTTGACTCTAGCAGGTCTGGAGCTCCTGACATTAAGTGCTAATGCATTTAGCATTAAACATACACGCTAAATGCATTAGAATTATGCCATGCTAATGGAAGCATTGATGGCCTGTCAGATAGGTCGAGTATTTGCTTCACTGGGGTGTTTACTACGAGTGAGGCTGCGTTTCAGCATCACAGCCTTGTCAGAAACTTCAACGATCTTTATTTGGAGAAACTGCATGGTACAATCCTGCGTTTCATTGTTTTTTCTCCCATTCTTTCCAGCTGATGACTGGAATTTGAAAGGGTACTCTAATTAACATCTTACCACCAGCTCATTGATACATAATTTATGAAGAACAAAACCTTTGTTTTGTTACATCTCTGAAGAGGTATCTTTTGGATTTAAAATACAAGGAGCTTACTGAATGTTGACTACAACCTATCATCTCAAGCATAGCAAGAGAAGAGAGTCCTGTGCTGAACCTGCTCCTTTTGGTACTTGAGTTCAGATATTTGACAGAGAGAGGAACAGAAGCAGAAGAAATTAGTATCACAGAGTATTTGGTTGGTAAAGTATTACTCATATAATATCTTATGAAGTGCACTGTCCAGCAATAACATGGTGTTCTTCTTAATATCCATCGATACAAGCGTAAGTGTATTGCAGCATGCAACGCACTTAGATAAACGTTGTTTGTTACGCCAATGAAGAGGTCTATATTTTGTCACGTATACCACTACATCAAACAAACATCCTAAAATATTCAGGCTGAGTAATTCCAGATCGTATATAAACATACAGAAAGACACACACCCCAGAGTAACATACGTAGGCCATTGCTCGCAGTCGGTACTGGAAACGACGCGTGGCTGGAACAGGGACAGGTTACCTGTTATATGCACTGAGAATTCCCGGCCCCTGGGGCTGGGAGGTGACTCCCGAGCTCTGATAACTGCTGCAGGTCTTATCTTCTCCAAGGTCAGTTTATTTGTCAGCATCACTACGCAAAAACATAATGGTCTAGAGAGTTTGTGTTTGCTTTCTAACTTTATGCAATTAGTCGCCTAAACTGTTAAGAATTTAGCACAAATCATGCTGGTAGCCCCAGAACATGTTCAGTATTGTGCTCTGGATTTCAGGTTACAAGGGCAATAGAGACTTCATTCCAGAAAGAAGCTGACACCCGATTTAGAGTTGCCATACAGATAGATTAGGCAAATGTCTGTGGGAGCAAAATACACGGCACAGCAAACATTCTGCCCGTGACATATTATCAGGTTTGCCCCGGGCAGCAGAAGCTGAGAGCTGACAACGGATGGCATCTGGATTTTCAGAACAAACCCCCAAACGTTTCTTGTTATTCACAGCTGACAAAGCCTCACTAAGACATGCTGCTTTTGATTTCTACCTGTCAGGCTACATTCCAGCCCCTGTGATGCATCCACCTGGAAAACTCAGAGAGACAGTTTTATGATGGGAGAAATAAGACAGCAACTGAATCTTTGCAAATGAGAAAGCGCATGGGCTAGTCTGTGTTGTTTCCTCCCAACAGCTTTCCCCATAAGCCGTCCAACGGCAATGCCTTGAGTAACCGAACTCCTCACTTTCTTCTCTAATATGCTCTGTTTACGAGGAAATGCATGTCCAGATTCAAATGCTCAATAATTCACCATTAAAAGATCGTGACAAACTTGAAGAGAAAAACACAGTGCTGAACTTGCATGGTACCACTCGCCACCTCTGCTTCCCCACCAACCCTCATCCCCGGGAACTCCACCGAGAGCAAATAAAAGTGGTGGCAGCAGGAGCACATAAAGGAAAGCATTAAGATATCTGGTGGGAGGACTCTGCCCCACACCACACAAACCAGAACTACACAGGGGAGAGATGTTCTATTTTCTTCAGAAAAAACAGAGTATCAGGAGGAAAAAGATGTCAGTCTTTCTTATATTCTTTAGCAGAAAAGTATCTACTGTGTGAAATCACCCTGTTTGTACGCTTTATCCCTGGCCCCACCCTAAATATATCTTTTTAGACAGACATTCACTGGAGCAGAGAGCATCTCGCATACAGCGCTTGGCGCAGAGGGGCTCCGTTCTCGGTGGGCTCTTAAGAACAACCATAAACACGATCAGTAATAATAATCCCCACTTAAGTTACTGGAGGTATTTTTAGGCTAATGCCCAGCTTAAAAGCATAATTCATTCACCACAATGAATAGAGCCAGCAGAGCATCAGTAATAATCCTCTCACATTACAGAAAGCATACTGAGACGTTAGAATAGCACGGTGACGATAACTCCTCCTCATTACCAACTGCGAGTTGCAATCTGTGGGAGATATCTTTTTCAACATCAAAAAGCACACAGTTTAGTGCACGCAGGGGTAAAAGATGGAGACAGATGCCTTACACTACTGAATTTAAAACTAGGATGTTTACTATAAGCAAAGAAAGATAGCCTTTGGAAATGGTTGGTTAAAAAAAAAAAAAAAAGAAAGAAAAAAATCACCTGCTAGTTTCATACCATGGAAAAGAGTAACTCCACAAACTCCATGAGTCAGCGTATCATCAAATAATCTGAATATAAAAGCAGGAGCTCTGCACAGAAGTGTGAATGCTTCAGTAATACTCCCCCTTCACACTCCCTTCTCACTATTTTCCCTTTCATTAGCAGGCATAGAGTTTCCCATTAGCTTATTGCTTCTATACCTGCTTTAGCTTACTCCAGGAATTTCCACTGCCTGCTTATCCAGCAGCTCCTCTCTTACCCAGTTTCATGGCCTTAGCTTCACTGCTGCAAGTCATCTGCATTAGTAAACACTGGGTGTGCAGGAAAAGGAGGCTCCATCTTTAAAGACCCCACTACGATTCACTCCAAATAGGCGTGCCATAACCACAGCACGCAACGCTTCTGCTTCCCCTCCTCAGGCACCTCCCCACGCAGCACACAACACCTCTGCTCCGGTGCGTACCTCGGAATGAATCTGCGTCGGAAGTGCAGCCAAACGATTCACATGTGCTGGAGAAATATGAAACACTAATTGAAACAAAGCAGCTGGAGAAAACTGCTGTTTTCTCGCAGTCACAGGTGCTTTCTACCACCTGCCTTTCAAAATTCTATTTCTAAATAATTCATATTTTTCATGATACTCTTCACCCAGCCAGAACACCCAGAAATTTATAGACTAATGGCTGAATTTAGCCTTATGTAGTGGGTTTCAGTAATGGTGTGGCACGGTGAGATGAATTACATCTGATGATGAGGTCTGAGAAGTGGGACGTGCTAATAGAGCACTAGGTAACCACGGGAAAGAACCTGCACCCAAAGTAGCCCGTGGCTGTGCTAAAAGAGTAGAACAAGATAAAGGAAATTGCCCTCCCTGTTTGTAATGCCTGGAAATTTACACTGCACTATTCCACCACATACATTAGCAGGTTCGAATTTTTTTAAAACAAGCTTGTTCTCCATTAATTTCTCTTCTTCCTCACTTACCCTGTAACCCAAAAGGAGGACACAAGTAGGAAGGCACTAGAAACTGCAGAGCTGTGAGGATGCTGTGACGGAAGGGACCAGGACAGATGATGCGATGCAGGTCTCGTCACCAGCCTGGCAAATGAGGTGATGACTCCAGCAGCACTCAGACACACAGCTGAAAATGCCCTGCAGCACTCAGAAATTCTGCAGACACGATGGAGAACAGGCAGGAGGGATATCCAGCTGTAACATTACGCTCTGCTGCTTTTCCAGGGGTAGGAGGAAGCCCATGCTCTACCTTTACAAACTCCCATCCCACAAGTGAGGCAGATGCCAGCAATCGAGAATACCTGATTTAGAACAATTCTAGGCAAGAAACATTTGTGCCAGGAAGAAATTAAAAAAAAATGCAAACAGAAATGCTGCTCTGCGTAAGAGAGCATTGTGGTTGTTGTTCATGGCAAGTCACCCATGCTATAGAATAATTGGAAAACTCCTGTTAGTTGATTGTATCATTTACATAGATCAACATCAGTCATTTTTGTATTGGATCAAACTACTGAATCTGAGACTTCTGTTACTGGCATCTTCTTGGATATGACACATAAATAAGTATCGTCCTGTCTGCAGACGCAGCAACAATAGACAACACAGCCAGCACTGTCACATAATCAAGCATCTTTTAAGAGTAATGAATAGCTTTTGAAAAATGTCATGTAAGCGAGTAACTGATTAAACTTCATGACAAAAAGGAACACGGGCTGCTTTGGCTAATCACTGTTCACTCTCTCTGTCCAAACTCAAGTCCTTCTCTGGGCTGATGAAGATATATCTGAACGTATACCTGAAATTAAAGTGATCTAATGCACACCAGTAATTGCTTCCCCTCACTTTCAGCAAGAAGCTATAGATTAACTTGTTAATTCCAAATGTAGCACATTGAAGAGTCTTCTCTCTGCAAGGATAGTTCCAGAAAGCTCAGAAATAAATGAGGACAACATTTGTTATTAAATCTCTAAGATTTTCTAAAGCAAAGAAGAATCTGCGCAGGTGCTCCACGACTTTCTGTTTTAACTTCCTGAGGGCTGTGGACTGAATTTGATGAGGTCAATTCAACAATATATACATTCTGAGCTGTTTTTTTCTCAAAGAACAAAGAAATATGCATCAGGAAGGGAAAATTTACCAAACCATGTGGATTCACAGACACACAATAAAAACAAATGCAAAAAGATAACAGACTTAGATGCTATTGGAACTTAATCCTGGATTGTGTGCGTCTGCATTCCTCTCTTAATACATTACAGATCACTATTACAATTTTATTTCTTCCAGACCTAAGAAATGGAATGGGAAGAAGGTAATTTAGATCCTCGCACTTGGAGGTTCCTGCAGAGGTGTTTCATAGAATAAGGAGCATCCCTGTGCTAAACAGTTATTTGTTAGCTGGAGAAGAAACATAATTATTGACCATCATTGCCATAGGCAACAACTAGAGTCCATACCACAGTCTATAAGTCAGTTGTGCCATCATACCAGATACCACAGCAGACCAGAGACTCCTAACTGCTGAAGGTAGTTGTCAGGGTGGAGCTGAAGAGGCTTTCCTCACGCATTGCTGAAGTTTATCATTCCTATTCATCAACTCTTCAGGAGAGATCCAGCCATCTCTAAGTCATGCTTATAATTTGCTGGAATATATAGCTTGAAGACCAGAATAACAGAGAGGATTTCTTTCTGCTAATAAACCAAAGTGATCTGATGACTTAAGGCACGTCAGTAATGTAAGAATTAACAAACCCCAAAATTTCAAACTGGCGAACAACTGCTCCCCTCTCCACTGCTCAGGGAACTTCTCCCTCAGCCTGCACAGCTGTACTGAGAATTCTCTAGGCAGATATTTAGCTCACTTCTGGCCTTTGTGTTGGAAAAAGCAAGCAGAAAGAGACAGCCTGAACTTTTTCCATGCATAATCAAAAAAATAAGAGCAGCACTGGCATTTTCTGGTTTTGTGTCTAAACTTGCAACTGTTCTATATACCAGATAGGACTGAAATCAGCATTTAAAAAAGAAAATTGAAAAGGTTAAATGTAGGGCTCTCACTGGGCTACTAGCTGTCTGCTGTTTGTGAAGGAAAGAAGAGGGTTATCTGACTGCTGGTACCACTGTAAAATTAATCCAGGCATAATGTAGTCAGGCTTTGGTTGTTCAGTTAAGAGCCTATTTTGCATTTAAGAATAATCACTGTTTGCTCTACAAATTCGTCCTCTCTCAGAGCATATAACACTTTTAAGGTATAAACCAGGGTGCATAAGGATGGTATGCAAAGGCTTGGACTTTTCTCATAACTGATTCAAACGAATAAACCCACCTTCTTTTTCTCCTCCCACCTTCAGTTTCCAAGTAAAAACACAAAGAACATCACTCCAGGCCTCCCTTTCTCCTTCCCTGATCGCCTCTTCTTCTGACCCTCAACACAAGGTCCAGAAGTCCCTGCTACATCTTGGTTTCCTGATTATCTTCTTGGTTTCATGTTTATCATTTATGATCATCACAATGCAGTAGAGTAACAAGTGCAGCTGCAGCCAGTATCAAAGCTCCACCGTGCTTGCACTGACCTGACCAAGCGTGAGTTTGGAGTCAAATCTAAATAACCAAATGGACAATGAATAACAGAAAACATTTATGGTAGAACTGACCGAGACCCAGCTGGTGTTTTTGCCCAGTGTTCCCGTGCTTTTCCGTGCCCTCGCTAAGGCCCTCTCTAAGCATTCCTCCTCCTCTCCCACTCGTGTAGTCCAGGCACAACCTTCACTGTTTCACAAGGCTCCTATGCTGAGCAAGTGAAGTGTAAACTACCACAGCCAGAATCAACCAGCATGCAACATCCATCTACCTGGGCTTGCCAGTAGCCCACCACTGTTAGGACTGAATTTTTATCTCAGTTTTAGACAAAAATCAGTGGAACTGCCCTTGATTAGGCTGGAATAATAAGCCAGCACTTTGCTGTGACATTCCCCCCTCTTTCTATTCACCTTCTATTTGAATTTATATCCACAGAATGGATAAGCCCAGCACCATTCACCGCACCCTATCCACCAGAGGCACAGAGAACAGATGATTTTCTTTCTCTCTGCAGCAGGGACTAATCATGGCCCTCCTTAAAACTGCTCTTTTGAAAACAGCATCATAGGTTCCTTGGGTCTCCACAGTTTTAGGGTTCACGACTATATGCAGTGGTCTCCACAACAGGGCACATCTGCATGGTTTTAGGAAGCACCAATGTTACCTCTGAAGCTTTTGGGACCACCTGTAGCATCTTGGGCTTTAGCAAGGTGATCAGGAAATTTCAGAATTCTTCTGTTCAGAATTTGGAAAGCAAAACCTGATCGAATCCTAGTCAGATGATGTCCACTAATTGTCCCAGTGGAGACAATAAGAACGTTGCCTCTATTTCCTTCCAGTTATGAAGATGATTCCAGCATAACTGTCCATTACATCTTACACTCTCTGAGCTGGATGATTTAGAACTATACCAATTTTTGGCTGTTTTGGGTTTTTTTTTCCACAAAGATTCAAATGTTTATTTAGAGCAAAACTAAATTGAAGTTAATAGAAAGATGGTGTTTAGTTAAAGACAGGAGTAGTTAAACGCTGTTTAATTAACCTGCTGAATTGGAACCTGTGGGATGTTGAGAACAGAGCACGGCACTTCAAAAAGCTCAGCAAGATGTTTAGTACATGTACAAATACATGAGCTAGAACAGCATTACAATAGTGTCTGATTAGTATTTATATTTTAGGGGCAGAAGACAAACACTAGCTGGAAGCAATCTCATCTCTGTTGTTTTAAACTGTTAAATGCATCATCAAGGGTTTCTGCCTTTCTCTCCGGCATTAGCCAGTGACGGAGACTAAATGGATCATTGATCTGTTTCAATATTGAAAACTGGCCCAGGATATGAAGACTGCCCTTTTGCTGAGGGAAACATCTCAACACCTTATCTGCACAAGAACATAAGTGAATTTCAAGCCCTGCTTGGTAACCACATACACTGAGACAAAACTTAATTTTCCACCCCCTTTTTCATATATCTTGATTCCCCGCCCCCCCCCCCCCCCCCCACCCACTTGTCTCTGGAAATTTCTGAATTCATCTCTTCGGCTTTATGAATCAGACCTTAGAGGGCAAGAAGATGAAACCTCCATGATCTAAATTAACCCCTTTGATATTGCGGCTGCTGCTAGAAAGTAGAGCAGACCTTATCTGTAAAGTTGTCAGTTGTTTTGTGATATTTGCCTAGAATTAAAAAAAAAAAAAGTGCTAATAACAGTAGAATCCAATTAAAAAATCATTTATAAATTCATTGCAAACAGGGAGATGACAGGGAAATGGTTAAGCAGATCAGTGTTGGCTGCAGAAACTGGAACATTATTAGAATTTCTCCATGAATATCTAAAAATGAACATTTTCTCTGCACCTTCTCCCTGATACATGTCCTGAGGGTTTCTAATTGATTGATAAGCCAGTGCCAGCTTTCTTCTCAAATAGGCAAGATCACTTACCTCAAAATTTAGGAAGTACAAAATCATTATCTGCACCATTTAAGAAAATACTTCCATTTCCCTGCTTTTACACCTTACTCTTCCTATCCTCATCTTTTGCTCTTTTGCAGGGTAATAGCAACCTGATATCCAAAAAACCTGTTCCAAACCCTTTTTTTTTGTCTCATGCATCCCCTCTTCCCCCCCACAGTTTAGCATTCTGCACATGGAGCAGAATTCTCTCCTAGTTACAAATTCTAATATGCCCTGATCTTTCCATTTCTAAATCTGATCCCAACCGGAAACAAAAAGTAATTTTACAAATAATAGGAAAGCCTGAGGTTTGGTATGGAAAAGCTGAAATGGGCAAGGCGAAGATGTGATCTTTCTGTGATGCAAATAATGTTCTGCATTAAACGCGTAACCAAAAATAAAGCTCCCTGAGGTATATTTGCTAGTTCAGACAAGAAGAAACATCTTTTGCATATAAACATAGACTGTAGACTGAAATATTTCTCTGTGTGAAAATAACCAAGGATATAATTAGCGTGGTTCTTGGGCTCAATTGTATTTTTTTAAATAGTTCAACTTTCTGCTGTTTGCATTGAAAATATTGGCACGTTTGGGTATTTGCACAAAGGTAGCACTGTGTACAAGCAAACATAGAATGTAACTGGGAGAAATGTTAAACCTTTTAAATGCCTTTAACATATAAATGTAAGAAAGTTATGGTAAAAGCTGAAAATCAGGGCCAGTTCTCCTCCCGTAATGCAGATGTCCAGAACTAGCAGGAGAGTTCAGTAATAGTGGGCTGAGACTCACAAAGAGTGCAAGGCACACTGAACCTAAGCTCATATTTTTAGCCCTTTGTTAGATCTCCTGCACCTTTGAAATAAAAATCAACAATTTAATTTCATTAAATTTTAATGTAGATATCTCATGGACTGATTTAGGGGAGGGGCAGGTTTAATACATAAATAAGTTTCGGTCTTTATCTTACTATAGGTTTGGTGTTACTAGATTTGGTGACTACAGCTGAACCATGTGAAGCTACATGACTTGCTGGACTGAGGCACAGAAGTAAACAAGGTGGCTGTACTGACATTATTGCTTTGTTTGATTCTGTAGGCAACCAAATTCCACACGCAAGACTTGGAGAAAACGAATACCCAGCCATATGACTTCCAGCACCTCTCAGATAAGTCAGTCAAGACCTTTGGAATCTCAGACTACAACTGCATTTCTGAGGGTTGGAGAATCAATGCAACGTTACCTACAGACCTTTGGCATCTACCAAAGCAATGAGCCCATACCGCTGTGTTTTCCTCAGAGGCAATCTCCTTGTGTGAGACCTGAGAGAACTCAACGGTCTGTCAGATTTGGTTGAAATTAGTTGAGGGCTTCAACAGTTTTCAAAGACCAATAGATCATGCATACAGATAGAGAGACCCAACATGCCTCATTTTCTTACAACACAAGACAAAAATTCTCCAGCCTTTCTGACTGCAGCCACCCTTAGATGAGTCAGATCTAGGAAGGAAGTAGAACCCAGCAAAAGAGTCTACAAAAAGCGCCAAAACAACAGCTATGACTTGTCAGTCAACTCATTCAGAGTCTAACCCAGACAGCTGGAGCATTTAAATTCCAACACTTTTCAGTGTTTAATTCTTCAAATAATGAAGAAGGATGGGAATCATGGTTCTGTGCAATTCCGTCTGAGTCAATCTGGTGCAAGAATAGCCTGTCAATCCAAAAGGACAAACACCCAAAACAGTTTCTGACGGTCCCACACTCACCTCCATCAAGGCAAGATCAGCAGGAGGAGACCAGTAAGTCCTCAGCACAACAAATGATCCTATTTTGACTCCTGTGAGTAGCTGAGCAGTAACTCACCTGGACAAAGGTTATCTGGGGACATGAAATTTTGTTGATTGACTCAGGGATCTTATAGGGAACTATATGCACATGCTCACCTTCAGTTCTGCAGAAACCTTTTACAATTTATATGTTGGTTTTCTTATACAAGGTTACTGACTGTACACATAAGTGAGGCTGCATTACTATATCATATGTTTATATTAGACAGGTGCAATGTTCAGCCTGTTGGTGCAGATTGTGTGTTCTGCATTATGGTAAGAAAGAGGCTTTATCTTAGCCACGTTACTTATAAAAACTCAGTGTTTTCAAAGACAACACATAGATCACGAAGGATATAATTATTATTAAATTTTTTTTTAAAAGAAAACTAGAGTATGGGTGGTGGTATCTAAATTAAAATGCTTGTTGCTAGGTAATTATAGGCAGATGTAAAGGAGACTTCTATCAGTTTTGCTGTAAAAGAGGCAGCTGTTATAGAACTGATGGAATCTCTTACACCATTTCCAGCTGCCTGGTGCTGGCCGCTGCCAAGGAGAGGATTCTGGGTGACAATGAACACTGAGCTGAGCAAGCACCTACAGTTCCTGTACTCCAGCATCAGACTTCAGAGTTTTAAGAAAAAAATCTCCTTAAACCACTTGGCTTGCTTTGATGCATATTCCCCACTCAAAATACCTGTCTTATCATCTCTCTCACACCAAAGGATATCCTGCCATTTCCTCATTAAAATAAAGTAGAAATATGAATGAGTAAATTCAGTCAATATTCAGCCCAGTTCTTCAACAAGGCCCCTAGCTTCTGACATCACATCAGTTTCATTCAGCTGTGGGTCAGATGCATGGGACTCGGATGTGTATCTTTATTTTAATTCAGATGTAGCGAGCATCCTTTGCTGCAAGAAACTCCTTTTGCAACATGTCAGCAGGAGACAATGTATTCAGCTCCATAATTATGTACTTCAGTACAATCACATACCATTATATACAAAATCACCACACTGCTGAAAAAAAGCCTGAAATGCTAATTAGTTAACAAATTAACATTGATTTGATTTAATATTGAATAAGGGTTTGCAGCTTATACTTATGAGAGAACTTCACTTTCAGGCATGCTCAGACACTCGTGTTTTAAATAATACTGTGCAGCCTGTACCAGGTGCACAGTGGCTTCATTATCTATGTATAAAGAGGTATGACTTACTCAAAATAAAATCAAGCACAGAGACTCCAGCACAATGTCATCCAGCAACACAATACCCTTTGGGACTGAGCTACCAAGTAAAAGCAGAGTGTAACAATCACCTGTCTCTGCGCTGCATCATGTCGGGGAAAAGCGAGCAGATCATATTTCCAGTGTAGTGCCCTTTCCTGTCACTGATGTCAGTACTGACAGGTGAAAATCAAAATAATAATGCATATTCTAATAACATTTTGCACTCCTAAGGCATCTTCGTGGAAATAACTCAGCTTTCAAAGAGCATCGACGATTTCAGTCCCAAACCACTCCCCATGCCCTCCCCATTCTGTCCTAATTCTGTTCGTTCAAGGGGTGTTTTGACATGGACTGAAACACAGTGATGGTTTCACCCAGGGAAAATGAAGCAGAGGGGAGTTCAAAGAAGAATATTTAAGAGGAGCCATTTGAGCTGCGACAGAGAATATGAACATTTAATACTGCCTGCCCCAGCATCTGAACAGAGGCAGCACTGATGTCTTCAACTCCTGCTGCTGGAGTTCTGAATCCGGCCATGCACACAGGTCACCCCAACTCAGAAGGGGGCTGTGAGAGGTGTTAATGGGGCTGGCAGCTGCCAGTCCTTCGGTCCTGCTAGCACCAAATGGAAGGGTGCCCCTTGGGATCCAGCATACACGAGCACGGGAAGAGAAGCCAAGCAGTTCATTGAGTGGGTGACCGCTGCTTAACGAGAAAGTGCTCTGATCCAGGAAGGGGCAAGACATCAGAAGAGCCACTTCCCATCAGTGGGGAAGCGAGGTCCCTCCACGTGCTGGTTACTGCAATTGCTCTGGCTATGTATGAGGAATACAGTGCAGAAGAACAAGCTGCAGTTAAAGGAAACTCCCTTCTACTTTGGACATACCTGTGCTGCCAAAGGGAGCAAGAAGCTGCTGTGCTAAAGGTGGTGGCCTGGGGAGGCCAAGACAGCGGGATGTGGAGGCAAGAGTAAGAACAGAGCAGTTCATTGAATTGTTCATTCCATTGGTGAAAGGTGTGGCAGGAGTAAAAGATGCCGCGGCTAACGTGGAAGCAGAAGATGGAGACTGGCTGACAGAGCTTGGCAAAGCAATGTCAACTTCTTTGAAAAGTTTGAACTTCCAATATGACTGGAGTTAGAGAAGATACTTCTTTAGCACACCTTGGTAGGGGAGCGAGGAACTAATGTATTTATCTTCTTGGGCAAGGAATGGGCACAGCTGCAGAGGAGCAAATGAATATACATTGAACGATCAGTTTCCAAGATTCCAAGAGCTCCTTATCTGTTTCTCTGCAGGCTTGTGTTGGTACTCACATTATCTTCTCTTGTGCAGCTTATAAGCGTGAACAGCTATAAGCCTATCCCATAACATTCAGGTCGATTTCCAAAGCTACAACAGCAACCAAACCAGCCTGCAGACAGCAGTTTTGACAAGCACAAGGGAATGGCGAGCTAGAAGAGGTCCGTCTTTCAAAGCAATGAGCCACAGGGTAAGCAGTACACTAAGCCCACTACAGCAAAGGGACACTGCCTTCCATTCTCAGCACTACAGAGAAGACCCACAGATCCCAGAGGATCAGTAGCAAGCTTTCTGACAGCTGTTGTCTTCACCCAAGCCTTAGGGGCCCTGCTCTCATGAGGGGCTGAAAGGCTTTAGCCTGCATGGCTTGAGAAGCCTCATACATTCTGCACTCTGGGCACAGAGAACAAGTATCACCCACTGAGCAGCAAGCTGCAACCCTCCTCCTATTTCTTACCCATGGAGGTGCTCCCTCCACGACATAAGTAGCCTAGTGGAAAACACGAGATTGGGCCGATGAGTAAAAGAAAGCAAAGATCAGATTTATAAGGATATGTAATGAAATGATTTGGCTTACAGCTGAAAATATATCTGAACTCAAATACTGTGGTTTTAAATCCTACTTGAAAACATGGCTTCCTTATTTCTTTATGCTAACTTGACACTTATTAAGAAAACATGGATTGGGTATAAAACTATATTCAGTACAACAGAGCAAATGTTAAAATCAGGGCAAAAGAATCCAGGGAGAAATTTATATTTGCTGGGATGAAAATCTAGATGCAAAATGTTGTCCACAGCTGAGGATTAATTTTATTACATAATTTCACAGTTTTCTGGTTGACTGAGTGTGTATTTTCTGATAACTCCCCAAGAAGGAAAGTATTTTGTGTCTAGCAACTCACACCAATACATTGCTGTATTCAAGCAGCACTTGACCTGCTATACACTTATTCTGTTATAGTTCATTTTTTTCACCCTGTTTGATTCGATCTCTTCTGCATTTGCTTGACCTAGTAAACGATTCAGTTCATACATACCATACTGCACATAATGTAATTGGTGAGTGTCACAAATGAATACCTAGAAGAGACCACCCCCAAAAATACATAAAAGAGGGGAAGTCATTATTAAAAAGGCTGATCTTCTCAACTGCTGCTATCAGTTTGAATAGATAAACTCAGGACCTCTCTTTGTTTCTTATATGCAAAATGTCAGCTTCTGTAGACTGTTGCCCTCTATGCCCCACACTAAACATGTTACAATTGTATTATCATAAAGCATTATGTAACATAAAGTGAGATTAACTTTCAATTATTTGGGTCAAAATTTATTCCAAATTGAAACTCATTCCCCTGCAGTGAATCAGGTCAAAGAACAAAAGCTCTCAAAAGCAGGATTTAAGACCTTGCACTGACCTGCAGACAGTGTCTTCACAATTTGTGACTGGCACCCATGGCTTACAGATGGCTCAGCCCATATGAGGCTGGCTGTCACCTTAATGCACGCATAACCTCTTACCCTGAGATAATTTCATATACCCCTCCCATTTTCAAAAAAAAGCAGCTTCATGCAATGGCAGGAACTGGAAGTCATCTGATTTTTTCATTCGCTACAAATATAACTGCTAATGCAGTAGTAGCTGTTGCATTAATAAACCAAATCAACCGATTAGAGAAACCTCTTCACTCTCTTCTCTCCTAACCTTACTGCAATGACTCATTCCTTCAAGAGTGATCTACAGTTGTATTTTCTGCCAATAGACTCGGGAGTTCAAGATCTGTTATTTACTGGATGGTCACTGGAGATTTAGAAGTGAAGTAACCTTGGCTCTGATTCTATAAGTGCAGCACATGGCTAGATTTACATCCAACAAAACAATATACTTACCAACCCCTGAGAATGATTTTCAATATAGAATAACAAATTTGACATCAAAATATACATACATTTGTCACAGAGCAAACATGCATGATCCCAGTCACTTTAACTGGAGTGAATCACCGCCCCAGCACCAAGCTCTCCTCGAGGTAGCGGAGTAACAACGAGCTGGCAGCAGCACACGCCGCAGTTATCTGTTGCAGCAGCCGTTAGCAGGGGAACGTGCTGCATCCTCTGAACTGCATTGACCAAATTCTGCTCGGCAGCTCTCAGTAAAGGTGCTGCGAGCGCTACAAGGCAGCTCACAGAACAGTTCACCCACTGGAAACTACCTCCCTTCACCTCCACCGCAGAGGAAAGATCTGCAACTCAGCACATGGCTAATAATAAAGGCAGGGGAAAGGTTGCATTTTTTTCCAGCAGATGCTTAACTGAACCCAGATCTCCTCAGACAAGCGCTGCAGCTACTCTGAGTGTCAGTTACCACAAACTGGGAAGTGAGAAGAAGAAACAGACATTTAAATGTGCTTGGCCTTTCAGTCCTCCAGTAAAGAAAAGCCCTGGCACATACCGTCCTCTGGTTTGGATTCAACTTGTGATCCTGGAATAAGGGCAGTACATCAGCAATGCCATTCGAATTACTGGTGGACAGTAATCTGCATTAGTGCACTCTGCTTACGAGGAAGAGCAGCAGCACATCTCTGTGCTAGCAGGAAGACAGAACAGCCTTTAATTCCTGCAGAAGTGGCTCTTCTCGAGGCAGAAAGAGGTCAGTTGTGGGACAGAGCACAAAAGAGCTTGTATTCACACAGCTGTGACTCGGGGGCACTAGGTGCCTTAACCTTCACAGGTGCATTTCCCAGTTAGCCAGAAGTTACACAGTAAACAAAACTTTTAAGAAGTAAGACTTACAGGAATCCAGTATTTGTGTAAGGAGCTTGGTTCTGCCAGTGTGCCTGCATCACCCTTCTGTCCTCTGACTGGCATTCCACATACAAAGCCCCAAGAAACACTTCTTGAACGGAAGAATTAATAAGATTGCTGGCATTTTTAAATGTCAGTCAGTTTTTACACAAGGTCTCTGCCTGTGGAAAAATGCAAGAGTCACAATCTGTAATTGTCCAGCAGGAGTGTCTCTTTTTAATGAAAATGTTGAGGATGCATCTAGAGGATGCTCTGGAAGGGACATCTCTTGCGCTGCTGTCTGGGGGTTGCCCCCAGAGCTCCTCTCCTGCACCGGCAGGGATGTCAGATGAGACAGATGATAAGATTAAACACTGTCCTCCTCCCAGGGCAGGCATCAGCACCCCCACCTCCCCGGGGAGATTCAGCAATGAGAGTGCAAGGATCTCCAGGGCGAAGGAAACAAGGAGGTCAGTGGCTTCTCCCTGACAGATATCAGCCTTGGAGACGGCACATGTACGCACTGCTGCCCCTTGTTCCAGTGCTGGGCAGGGCAGCTGCTGAGAGGGTGAGGGGGGCTCCTGAAGCAAATGCACTTTACTGCTTACCCAAATGTTGTGGGAACGGTAAAGAGACAAGGCGAGAGTAAATTTTGTCCGGCCTTTAAGTTTCAACTTGAAATTTCTGTACCAAAATTCTAGATATGATGCAAGGGGGTCAGATGTACAGCTCCTCTTAACCCCAACCAAATTCATGCCTCTAAAACTCCAATAGAAAATTTCACTCTTTTTTTTTTAATTATCTGATAATTGCAGATGCTTACCATTGGTTTTCTTGTGGTATCCTTCTTAAAGTCACACCACCAGCAAAGCTCTCAAAGCAAGCCTGTCAGATTATGCCTCACTCCTGCAAGGAGACACATTATCAAAATAATCTACCCTTTTAATTCCTCCTGTTTTCATTTTTCAAAAACCCAGCAAGAACGAAAACCAGGCAAACGGCAAGAAACAACATGCATTGTCCAAGTTCATGGTAAATACAGACACAGATTAGTGAATCAAAAAATGCCTGTAACAGACTCAGGACATTTAAAAGCAAACATGTATTCGAAGTCAGCTCAGACTCTGCAGCTAATCCTACAGCCGCAGGAGGTCCCTACCTGAGTAGGGATATGCTGATCTTGATTGCTCATGTGACCTTTCCTGCCTGTGCTCCAGTGCCACATGGTGAGCAGAACAAGTTGCTTTTGCGCTGCATGAAAGCTGCAGGCTTAACCCTGGAGGCAATCAACACATTTCATCCTTGGCATGACTGCAATGGAGTCTATCACATGCTACCACTGGTTATCAGGAAACCCTCTCCAGTTCCTAATTTACATATGCACAAATTAATGATCCTTATAATTTTTATTCTGAAAAATGGGCAAGCTCTTGTAATACATGAGAATTTAAATTTTCACACTCATGTTAGGCTTAAAATCTATCCAAATGGGCACAGTGAAGCAGTTTGACTGCATATGTAAAAGAAACCACAGCCTTCATCTCCAGGCTCTCAGAGAAGCCAGGGCAAGGGATGGAAATCAAATGGCTTCCATTTGAGTCCCAGAGAAACGTTTAGCCAAACTTGCATTTATCAGTTAAGCTAACTGCTCTCAACAGGAAAAGGAAAGTTGATCAGTGGTTCCTACAGTCGCCTGGGAATGTAGCACCATACACCCCTACTCCACAGGGTTCCTTCATGGGATTTGGCAAATCACTGAGCTTGGACTCTTACACTATAAAGAAGTTACTTGCTTGTCTTTAACTAGTTCTTTGGCTGTAAACTTTGGGCCAACAAAATTTGTACAGAAATAGAACTAGATGAAGTCTGCCCTAAGGACAGCTTTGCTTAGCTTAGCCATGATAAATCTGAAGCACTTTGTCTCTGTTGGGATTTTACACCATGAAAGCTGCGCCTGTCTTTGCATGGTGAAAGCGATTATTTTCTTCTCCACTGGCAGGCAGCATAAAAACTAAGTGTCTGTGTCTCATTTAATACAACTAATATTTGTACTCTGTTCCTGTACACATATATAGGAAGAGGTCGTGCAAGGCTTCTACGATAGCAGTGACATTAGAGTTAGCTTTTTTCTATTCATTATCATTTGAGCTTTTTCAATATCCTCAGCAGCATCTCCCTATCTGACAGCCAGCCACAGCGTCTAGGGAAAAAGCCAAAACACAAAAAGCCTCAAAAGAGGCTGGCCAGAGACAAGCCAAGGCAATAATATTTTATAGAAAATACAAAACATTTCTGGGTTTGAATTTAGGCATATGCTTGTCCCCATTTACAGCCCAAGATTGCAGCAATGATTGCTAATAGACCTCTGTGAAGAGTAAAAAATTACGTTGATTAGTTTCCAGCAGTGCCATTTGCCTTTGCAAAAGAGCCTGAAGTAAAATGAGTGTGAGAGCTTGTCCATGCTGTGTGAAGGGAAGAATTCAAATTCCACAGCACGCTGGGGAACCAGATACAAAACCAGTACCTGTGACAAGGGCACCCAGCTGAGTACATGTGCACTGGGCAGCCTGTTTCATCTGTGCAAACTCTTACCTATATTTATTGCCCATTTTAATCTGGGAGGGGTTTTTAATGATGTTCACCTCCTTTTAAATGATGGCAGAAATATCTGCTGGTCAAATGGTCAAATGCTTAATGCAGAAACATCTCCTGCTGACACTGAAATGCTAAATGCAAATAAACCTACCGTTCATGCAATCCTGCCCAAAAGGGACAGACTGATAGTAATTTTTCCTCAGATACAGGGGAAATTGGTAAAAGACAACTGGAATAGAAACTGGGACCTGGACAAGCTGGAAAGGTGGGCCCGTGTGAACCTCATGAAGTTCAACAAGGCCAAGGGCAGGATCCTGCACCTGGGTCAGGGAAATCCCTGGTACCAGCACAGGCTGGGGATGAAGGAACAGAGAGCAGCCCTGAGGAGCAGGACTTGGGGGTGCTGGGGGATGAAAAGCTGGACATGACCCGGCGATGTGTGCTCGCAGCCCAGAAGACCGTCTGTGCCTGGGCTGCAGCGTGGGCACAGGGCGAGGGAGGGGATTCTGCCCCTCTGCTCCGCTCTGGTGAGACCCCCCCCCGGGAGTCCTGCATCCAACTCGGGAGACCTCAGCACAGGACAGACCTGGAGCTGTTGGAGCGGGGCCAGAGGAGGCCCCAGCAATGATCTCAGGGCTGGAACCCCTCTGCTGGGAGGAAAGGCTGGGAGAGGGGGGGCTGGTCAGCCTGGAGAAGAGAAGGCTCCAGGGAGACCTCACTGTGGCCTTTCAGTACTTAAAAAGGGCTTATAAGAAAGATGGGGAAGGACTTTTTAGCAGGGCCAGTTGCAATAGGACGAGGGGTAATGGTTTTAAACTAAGAGAGGGTAGATTTAGACTGGATATAAGGAAGACATTTTTTACGCTGAGGGTGGTGAAACCCTGGCACAGGTTCCCCAGAGAGGTGGTTGATGCCCCATCCCTGGAAACATTCAAGGTCAGGCTCGACGCAGCTCTGAGCAACCTGATGTGTTTGAAGATGTCCCTGCTCACTGCAAGGGGTTTGGACCAGATGGCCTTTAAAGGTGCCTTCCAACCCTGCCAGATTGGTGTCTGGGAAAAGGATGCTGAATGTTTCCCAAAGAGAATACTCTCCTCTAAAGTTTCAGCAAGAAGAAGAGTTGACAACTTGGTTTGGGAACTGAAGGATACTTGCAGGACACAGACACATGACAGTCTCATGTGGTTGTGCATAATGTTGGACTTCCTTTCAGAGGTCTTAAATTACCAGTTTTCCCACCTTGACACTTTTGAAGAATCTGCTGTTTGACCTGTGTGTGATGAAAATATCACCCCAATAGAATAGCTATACACTACTCAGAATAATAGACAAGGATACATTTACTAATGTCTGAGAAGCACTCAGGCGCCGTGGTGATAAACAATATTGAAATGCTTAGGTAGGCAAGTGGGTATTACACACTAACAGAATTCAGAACATAACATCCACTAAACATGACTTTTTTTAACTTGTCTTTGCTTTCATTGCAACCTGCTGCCATGCAGTGATGGCTTCAGCCACTTACTCAGCAAAAGAAGCAAATGAGACTTACTTCTCACATGTCAAAAAGTGGAAAATATAAACCTTTTTCACAATTTGTAGAAATGCTTGATCCACTGTGCAGAAGTGATGTAAAAGGCTTTTTTGCTGTACTGTTCATCTTTAAAAGAAAAGCTTCTTAAAAAGATGTATTCACCATATCAAACCAAAAGCACAAAAGGTCCAACAACTGCCATAAGTGGGAAATATTTGCAGAAGTAAAGCTGCTGGGCAAACACTGCAAGCAACTGGAACTACTGATGTCCAGCCTCGGCTGTGTGACAGACCCTGGAAGGAGCCTTTGCAACAATGCACAGCTGAGGAGCGATCTTCACTCCTATCATACAGCTCTCACGCACTGGGATACGTTACTTCAGCCAATCTCAGTCATATGTAATTTAGTGATAAAGTGTTTTATTTCTCAGCCCATCCTGAGAGCACAGTGAGTCTGACAATCCTGAATCAGCTGAGGGGCCACACGCACACATCAGCAATGCCACCACAGCATCGTTTCCCATTCGAGAGCTTGTTCTTGTTACACAGTCTTCCTATGATGTGGGTGCTGTTGTCCTCAGCACCCTGCTCAAGAGGAATATTCCTTTGACACAAAAGAGAAGCGACATTCACAAGTACCAGGGAAAAGCAAGTGGTTTCTGTCCAAAAGCTGGTATACTTGGAGGATTCCCCTTTTCTATCCCTCTCTCATCCTTTATCAATGTGAGGGTGGATGGAAAATAAACAGCATCCTGCTCTAGCTCTCTTCTCCCTTGCCTGTAACTTTACCTTTCTTTTACTTTCAGCTGTCCTGCACCAAGAGCACAGACTGCAGCAAGGAGTCGAGCATGGAGGACATTCCCCTCCATGAATAAAAAAGGCACTCCCATGGAAGGGCTCAAGCACGGCTGAGAACGGAAAGAACAAATCTCTCAGCACTAGCAGCTCTGGGTTAGGAAGCAGGTCTCTCTCTATTGCCATGTGTATGGTTCTCTAGCTTAACTCCGTACATTTAATTTCTGACACCACCAAGTACAGTTTTGTAACAAGCCCTTTTGTAAGAATTGTTGCTTTCACACATACACACAAAAAGAAGCTAAATATTGGTCTATTTTCCATCCTACTGGCCCTGCCTAACAAGGTAGTTTGACAGGCAGATGGACAATAAAAGTAATGCAGGTTTTTCCTTCATGCCTGCCTACACACCAGCCATTTCCATGCTCCGGAAAAAGACATTTGCTACCTGCTGTGCTGGTCTGCCTCCTTCCACAGGGCAGCTGCCTTGGAGACAGCTGATGCATCTGGCTTTGCTCTTACCTTGCCCTTTACAATGGGGTATGATTTTAGGTGTATTTCTGAGTTGTCCCTGGACAGGGCGCACGCACAAACATGTGCATGCATGCACATACATACATTAACACACACATATTTATGTGCTGGTGTTGAGCCTAATTCTCCTCAACTTTTCAGGATAAAAGTGTATTTTGAGTCTGATTTTCAAAGGTACTTGTCTTTAAACACATATTTGCACTCACAAACAGTTAAACACAACATAATATGTTCGTGTTTATAGCCTGCTGT
Source organism: Opisthocomus hoazin (assembly GCF_030867145.1). Taxonomy (NCBI): domain Eukaryota; kingdom Metazoa; phylum Chordata; class Aves; order Opisthocomiformes; family Opisthocomidae; genus Opisthocomus; species Opisthocomus hoazin. The sequence continues at coordinate 5,031,331 of NC_134419.1, read as the reverse complement.
GGCAGGGAATGGGCTTCAGTCAGAAGTTCACTACATGGCAAATCCAACAAAGCAGCAGTGCCACATGAAGTCAGCAAAAAGAAAATAGAGTCTGAATATGCGTCACACACTCAATCTAAACTGCACAACTGGGGACAAGAACTTTTAGAAATCTTTCTAGAATGATTACCACAGAGTTGTTTTCAGGGAGATTTAGGGTTTAAGGTGACTGTTTCTAGAGGGAGCAGAAGAAAAGTCATGTATATTGACTGGTCAGAACTACGTAAGGACACAGAGATCAAAATGAGAGGGATGCATGGGGAGATGGGAAGCTGAGGAGGCAGCGGAACAGGGGCTCCATGTGCTGCCTGGAGCTGATATTCCTGTTATCTTTGCAGATGTGTTTGTTCAGCAGATAAGCAGCCAACTGAGTCTCCATTTCAGAATGGAAATAGTATGTTTTCACATCTGACTGCCTGAGCCGAAGCAGCCAGGCCGTAATTTTGAACTTAAACGTGACTGGCCTCCCTTTAGCATGCCAGAAGCACTGAGCAAGAAAGATAGCCAGTGCGTCAGGAGGTCAAACCCACTGAGCTCAAAGAGTTACACAGATCTGTGACTTAGACGACCTGTGCTGGAGTCCTATCATAGAATCACAGAATCATTGAATCATAGAATAGTTTGGGTTGGAAGGGACCTTTAAAGGCCATCTAGTCCAACCCCCCTGCAGTGAGCAGGGACACCTTCAACTACATCAGGTTGTTCAGACCCCCGTCCAACCTGACCTTGAATGTTTCCAGGGATGGGGCATCGACCCCTGCTCTGGGAAACCTGTGCCATGGCCTCACCACCCTCAGCATAAAGAATTTCTTCCTTATATCTAATCTTAATCTACCCACTCTCAGCTTGAAGCCATCACCCCTTGTTCCATCACCCCATGCCCTTGTCCCAGCCCTCTCCAGCTCTCTCGCAGCCCCTCCAGGCACTGGCAGCTGCTCTAAGGTCTCTCTGGAGCCTTCTCTTCTCCAGGCTGAGCAGCCCCAGCTCTCCCAGCCTTTCCTCCCAGCAGAGAGGTTCCAGCCCTCAGATCACTGCTGCGGCCTCCTCTGGCCCTGCTCCCACAGCTCCAGGTCTGTCCTGTGCTGAGGGCTCCAGAGCTGGATGCAGGACTCCAGGTGGAGTCCAACCAAACCATTTTTGGTAAGGTTATGAGTCATTTATTTTTAGAGGGATATGTGTTTATAGGGCAGGCCTCTGCCCCTGTGGGGACTGCCACCAGTTGCTGGGCTGCTGGATGCGCACAACAGAGCTGGCTCTAATAACCAGTAGCCAAAATAACCTCTCCTACAGCACCCACAGTTGCACACAGAACTGACACCAGGACTTGTTCACACTCTAACCCTTGCTCTACTGTTGTCCTTCTTCATGGACTCATTTTACTAGTTAAAAATTTGGCTTTTTTAATAATCTTTGAGTTTACCAAAAATCAAGTCTTTGCTCTTCTGGTTCACTTTTCCTGTCTGTGAAATGGGAATAATACTTATTTCACAGAGAGATGATGCATGTGATGCATGAAGATAAACACTGCAGTTACCTCACATATGAGGCCACTCCAAGGGAGAAATATGTCTGAGTGTAAACACTACTTTCTGAAAACATTCATCAGCAATCTTTAGTCTAAGGAAATCCCCATGGCCATATGGGCTCCAATAGCCTTATTAACCTGTTTCATTAGTGCCAAGCAGAAAGTTGCATTTATTAGACTAGTATGATTTTTTTTAAAACAGCAGGAGCCTCCCTTTTTCAGTCTGTGCTTCTGTTTGCAGGTTACTCTTTCTCCTGTCCCATGCACCTCACCTCTTGCCATGTACCTTCCCAAGCACGCTGATTGTAGACTGACACCTGGTTTCATTCACCTCTCCTTTCCTAATGCATATTGTCAAACTTGTTTTTCCCTGCAGCAAGGCTTAGTCATAAAATCAACTGGAACTTTTTACAGTGCTGTTGCATTTGCATGCTAATCAGCAAAGTCTTCATCTCCCAGCCCAGAAGAATGATCAAGCTGCAGGCTTACAGAAACCCTTTGCTGGCAGAGTTAGGAATCCCTTATTACTCCCCGAGTCCCCCTCTAAGCTTCATTTAATCTATCAGGATTCAAATCTGGCCTTTAACCTCGTTCACCCCCTCTCCCCCAATTCTGGCCAGTATCACAATTTGACTTCCCCAGGTCAATGCCATGGATTTTCTGCCTCCAGATGTTCCTTTCTATTCCCTGTCCTAAGACTGCTTGCTACAAGAATAAGATTGGATTTCTCAACTCATGGGTGAAGCACTGAAAAGAAATGACCATTTTAACAACTCCTGCTCACTGATGTTAAAGCGATGATATCATTTTACCATCATTCAGGCCTCTTTTAGATCTTGACACTTGCCAAGCTAAACAAAACCCATTTTGATCAGTTCTAACAAGATGATAAATATGTATATACACAGGTAATGCAAAATCCATTTCTTTGCATGACATTAATAAACATTTTGTTGCAATGTTGTATAATTTAATCTTTTTGCTGATAGAAATCATTCAATATATTTAAAGTGAAAGGGAAAATTTAATGTCCTTAATATAAACCTTGCCTGATTTCAGTGCAGTAGCAGATTTTTGTATCTGGGATTTTTTAAATGCTTTTGCTGGTTACATTCAGCCATCATTTAACAGCACTTTTAAAATATATTTGAAGCAGACATTTCTGGCCTTAAGTGTCACAATGTCTGAGTTCAGCTTACAAGATTTGAACAGAGATCTGAATTTTCCAAAGACTTCCACCTCCAGTATCATAGCTCAGGCTCATCTCCAGCACAATCTCATGTAAAGAAAACCAGTACCTGCTCCCTAAGCACAGAAAAACTGGCATACACCTCGCCCTAAGCACTGCCCTGTTGGCTTTCCTGAATGTAACAGCTAGAGCCATCGGGGGTTATCCAGTGGAACACCATCTGCATCCCAGGTTCCCCAGACTAATAACATGCACGAAGCTATTTGCACATCTTTGTTTCATTAATAAATCAGGAATTTAAATAAGGGAAGAAGGTCCAGCAATCAGGCTGTGGACTTGGGATTCTTGAGTTCCTGTTCTTCCGCTGCTAAAGATTTCTGCCAAGCAAGGTGGCATTCCCATGGCCTAACTCTAGGTATCTAAAAGTTAGTTGCCACAGGCTGTGAAAGAAAATTCATCTGCCACTGACTCACCCTTTGGAGAAACCAGTTCTTTCTCATGAACTATAAAGGGTACCTGCAGCTAGCTTCTAGATGCTTAAATTCAGTGGGATGAATCCCACCTTTGTAATCCAGTCTCCTATACAACAATAATATTTTCGTACTACCAACATGCTGCATAGGATCTGAAGCTGAATGAAAAAGGTGTTTTAGACATTTCTTCACTGCAGACTTCCACTTCATCCAGTCTCTCATCTACAAATGAAAGTAATTTTTGGAAATTACTGGAGGAAGGAATAGGCACTGTAAGCACTAATGTAAATTTTCCTTCTTTTCTGCGGGAGGAAAAATCTTTGCCGACGAGAAAGCCTCTTGCTCCCCTGGGTGAACGCAGCTCTGGCTCTGTCTGTTGAGACTGACATAAAGATTATTGCTTGAGATCCTGCTCTTTGTGCTGTGGACATCTGGGACAGGGATTAAAGCCACTGAGCTCATTTGACATATAAGAGACCACTGCTACCTTGGAAAGGGTAACAGACACCATCTGATTGCTTTCAAGCCAGCTGCCTGAAGGGTGAAAGTTAGTGTAACCACTTTGTGGTTATTTAACAAACGTGGTCATTTAACAGATTTGCAATTTCAGGAGGACTGAACAGACACATAGAAGTTTCCTGGATACAAAATGAAATCTGTAAAATGCTGTGACAGAAATGTTAAAATTTAAACAGATCCATCTTAACAGGCATTTTCCCTTGTTGCATGTTGAAAATAGCTTTTGCTTTTAATATGTTTTTGTGAGACTTTAAAGGTGACTTCCATAGTAGCTGTCCTAGATCATTTCATCCCCTTTCCTGACTTCTGAGAATTGAACCAGATGCCATTTTAAGGATTGTTAAGCAATATCTGTAAACAACAGTGGACCACGTAAAAGAGCCCAAACTCTGGAAAGACTTAGATCAGACCAGGCATAGGACCTAAAAAATTTTAATAGCCCAGCAACAAACCAGGAAACCCATTGACTCCCAGCTTTGAAAGCTGCTATCTCCTTCCTCTCTTCTGGGATAAGAACTCCCGACTTCAGTCTTCTCAACAGGTAAATTCATTTGCAAATGGCTGCTTGAGGTTTGAAAGCTGGTAGCCTTTGGGAAGCACGGTATTTTTAAGTAATCTTAAGTATTTCTTCATGTATTTTCAATCCCAGCAACTGACAACCTTAACTGGCGTGTAAAAGATAATGGACCTCAGTAGGCACCCAGCTGAAATAATAACCATCCCTTGAATATCAAAAAGCAGGCACTCAGAGCATCTATAACAACTGATTTACCTTGAACATTGGGATTCATGTAAGTAGCATGCTTTTTTCCCACACAGCAGACCCCCATCTCTAAACACATTGGGCCCAATTCTGCTTTCACGTACTCTGTCAAGCTCAGTGGATTTATACAGGTGGAAGCATGGGGAGAATCATTCTTGCTGTGGTTAGCTTTAATTTTAAAATAAATGAATTTTCCATAACAGTGACAGTATTGACCTTACATATTATCCAAATAGAAATTTTAATGAAACAAGTATAACACTGAGTATAGTTATAATAGATATGCAAATATTGGTCTTTTCTTAAAGGTCTCCCTATCCGGTCACATGGATATTTCCTGCCTATGTGGGGATGAAGGCAGAGAGCAGTTATTAGAAGCTGAGAAGGAAAGGATGGCTGCACAGCCATGAAGAATCAGGACATTGATTAGATTTTCATTCTCATTTCAGGAGAACTCTCCCTTTAACAATGATCACAGGAGAGCTGTAAAACTTGCTCCCTTCTTAATTTCTTCTTGCTATGTGACAGAATCCACCTTTGCTTTCCACTGGCACTCAAGAGCAAGCTCTGCTCCAAGCCAGGCAAAAAAAACCTATGTACATTTTATTTTAATTGTGCTTGACTAAACAACGTGTAGGTGTAGGCAACGATTCACATGCATGGTGACCCATCCAAATGTATGCAAACCAAATAAAAAAAACCCAAACCTAAACCACAACAATGGTGTCTCCCAAGCTTCCCAGCCCCAGCAGATGGAAATTGCATTTTGCTTACTTTAAAGCTCAAAGACACTGGAAAGTGAACAGAAGGCGGTAACTTGGCCTAGATTCATGCATAAGAGTACAAAGGTTATAAAATAGAAGGCTTGAAAAGCAATCAGAGTCACCAGCTGAGAGAGGTTTAAAATAACAGCCTAAAATCAGGAGCTTCAAAATAAAAGTCAACTAAAAAGAACCTACTGTAAATAGCTAAAAAAGACATGATCTGAAATCACATTATCTGTCTACCAGCCAAAATCAAACTACCTACTTACTACATCTGCCTAAAATTTTATTAGACCTTATTGCCTAGGGCTAGATGGTTAAAGGTATTTAGGTACCTAAAGGCGCGGAGAGGAGTCCACTGGATTTTTCACTCTTCCTAGACATCTAGTTCCCACTTACGTGATTTCCGTGCACTGCTCTGCCTCCATGCAGAGCAGCTGCATCACTCAGCACCTCTTAAAATCAGGACTTGTGAATGAGATTCCCCAAAAGCTCCCTTCCCCAGCTTTCACTTTCCACAAAAGATCTGGGTGTACATTTGCTGGTGGAACCTGTGAAGGCCAGAATGTTCCTGAAAACTCGCCTTTTAACTCCCTGAAGAGGTACCTGAGTTGTCCTGAAAACTATGTTCTCCCAGTCATACAAGTGGGGCATTTAAAATCTTTCTCTTCAAAAGAGGGGTGCTACTTTATGCTAAAAGATGGGTATATTGAAAAATTCTGTGGTTATTTATACACATTCGTATGTAGCAGGTGCATGGAGTGAATCAGAGCAATAACGTTATCTGTTATTCACTAATGACAATTGATTGTCATTTGCAAATGATCCTCAGGGTGCAGATCTTAACATTTTAGAACTGTGCTATGGAAAGAAGACTGGGTTAGAGAAGAGTTTACACAGGAGTCCATTAGTAGGACAACATCCTCATAGGCTGAGCTCTTAAACCTTCTTAGAGCTCATCTAAAACCCAGCAAAAGTCAAATAAACCAGGGTAAGAGCCCTGTCTGGGAGCAAGTTGAGGTTAGGTCTCAAGAGCTCTGTCTGCTCCATTCCTTGCCCAGTTCATAGGGCTGTTGCCTGTGCTGCTCACTTCTGAAGCATGAGCATCGAAAGGGTCATAGCCCCGCCAGTCCCAGTCAGGCACCAGAGCCGAAAGCTTACCACAAAGCAGAGCTGCACCCCAACAGTGCAGCAGCAAGACCGAACAGCACAACGCTCTCTGGCCACTGTGCATCTTTACACCCTCCGGGTCTGAAAAGGACACCGAGACACACTCCGTGACTCAAGGAGCACAGACTCTACAACGCATTTTTTAACATCTGCCTTAACCTAAGCATGTGGCATACCCATCATTTGCACGCACAGAGGAGAGATCCCGTGGTGTCAAGAAAATTTTGGCCAGATGCCCACAGAAAACAGAGCTGGAGAGACTCCCGTATTTGTTGGTGCCCTGCAAGAGCCAATAGACTGAGCTGCGAAGCTGTGTTCACTTGGAGATCCTGAGCTGGGACTGATAAACTCCGGCAGCCAGTTTGACTGCCTGGTTGTCATGCACATAGCTCCAGCTACTACCCAAAGTCTCAAGCCCTTGTCATATAAAACTAATTAGTAGTAACTACAACACTGATTCATTCTCCCAAAATTCACTTCCAAATGCTCATGCTCCCTCCATACACCAAACTCACCAACCATTTCTTAACTAGGCTCTGTGTTCCTCCTGCTCTTTGGTTCCTGGTGAACATCCTGCTCTCTGGTGACTTTTCTAGTGAAGTTGCTCATTCCTCCTCTCGGGAAATCTCTGGGGGTCTGGCCTGGGCTCATTTCTCTTCCCTTCTGTGCTCAGTGTCATGGCTCTCTCTTGCTGTTCCATTATCACCTCTATGCTGACAACTCACAAATCTGCCTTTCCAACCCTACCCCATACACGTAAATCTCTTCAGCACACCATCCAGCGTAACCCCCTGCCAGCTGAAGGGCAACTTGGACAGAATTGAGCACCTTATTTCGTATACCCTCCACCCTTCCCCTTCCTGCCTTTCTCCATTATTTTCTTAATTTTGCCTCCCTCCCTGCTTCCCTCCCCTTCTCCCAGGCTAGCAATGTGAGCACTACCTTCTATTCTTCTGCCACCTCCTTCTCACATGCAAGCTGACAAGATTTAGTGAACTCTCTTCTCCATAGTATTGGACCCTTCCTTTCAGCCACATCAACTGAAACTTTGCCTATGCCCTTTCCATCTCCACAACTTTACTCTTCTACAGCTACATCCTCCTCCCTCCCTCCAGGCTGTTTAACATCCACGATGTTTCCCATCCAGCCCAGCAGCCAGAACTTGGTGCTCCTTCTGTATATTGTTTCATTGACTCCTATTATAACAACTTTCTAGTTGTGCGTCTACAGCTCTGCAGTCACAGAAAGACTCCCTTCTCTATTCCATTTTGTTCCCTCAGTTGCCAGCTGGGGTCCTGGCACCCATGCCTCATGCTATACAGAGCACATTCTCTGTGCTTCACAGATTCCAAATGACAATGTGCCTTTGTCTGTTCAAAATAGAAAAGCCGCAACAAAAGAAATTTTATTTTTGAAGAGTGTGTTCGATGGAGCTATTTACTATCTCCAGAAATTCTTTCCTGAAGTACAAGAGCCCACGTTGTTCGGAACAAAATGTAATGCTGGCAGGTAAGTTTTATTGCAAGAATTGTTCTTCACTCCTGCAAAATGAAGGTAACAATGTACTGAGACTTTTCGAGCTGTAGAGCTGCAGGTGCTTGGCTTAACTCCATCTGTATCCAAATTTGTGTTTAAACATGAGCATTCTGTCACAGCATTCTTGCATGGGAAAGGGGAGGGGAAACATCTAGGGTGCATCTGAGTCAAAAGAAGGGTTCCAGCACCATCCCTGGGAATGTTAGCATCAACAAAAGCCACACTAGGCATCCCTTCCAAGAGCAGATCGCTAGTGTGAGGTAAGGTATACAGAATGACACCACTTTATTTCTTGGAGAGGGCAGACAAGAGGCTGAGTCTCAAAAATATAGGTTAAAAGGGACATGAAATAGCTCCTCCTCTTTGGTCAATCAAACCTTTCATTTCTTTGGCTGTTTTTACAAGATCCTGAAAAGAAAACACTTAATTCCAAGGTCAAAGAGAATGCTTTGTATTGTACTAATTATCTTCCTGGTTTTCATTTCAGGATGAAAAACATTAGATCTACTTTGGTTTGATCCACACCAAATTTATTTCCTCCATATTTACTCTTTGGTTGCCAAATTGAAAAGCAAATCCTCAGCCCATTAGATGAAAGCTAATGTGTTGTGCTCCCATTCCTCACTAAGAGTGGTTTCAGTTGGGCCTTTTCATCTCAATGGTATAAAAAAGACTTTTTTCTCAGTTCTGTCTGGATCCCTTCCAAGTGTCTCTCATTTTTCAGTCTTTCTCTGAAAAATAAAAAAGGACTGTCTGCAGAAAACTATTCTCTAACCGCTCCTTTGTGTCCCCTCCCAACACAGCCAGTTCACTGCATTCTCTGTGCTCTTTGTATTTCCCAGTAGGAAATGGCTTGGAGTCTTACCTTCCCCTCCAGTGCCCTATGAATTCCTTCTCCTTACTCAGGGCATCGAGTTGAGTCCTGTGCAAGCTGCCCTGTCCTACACCCTAGAAAAGGGCCGTTTTGCCCTTAATGGTTTCTTAAGACTTTCCCAAAATAAAGCAAAAGGAAAAAAATCTATTGCATTTGCTCAAAAAAGAAAACCAGTCAAAGCCTCAGTTCTGCATACAAGTCTGCAGCAATTCCAGACCTACGAGGTTTCCCAGTGTACTTAACAGGTTTCAAAAGACAAAGGCATTTGGTCCATATTTAGGGGAAATCCTGTGAACCTTCCCATCAATGTCACTGGAGTTGATGGGAACCAATTTCTGTGGAAGGCATGGTGTATAAAAATGAATTCTTAATGCAGCCAGGTTTTAGCCCCTTTCAGTTCCTGAGAAAAGCTTCCACGTGTGTACCAGCCTCTCCAGAAACATCAGCAAAGGAAGAAGCCTCCCATTCCCACTGAACAGAAACCATTTGTTCCGGTCAGAACAGAAGCAGGAATAACAGCAGGGAAGAAAACAAAGCTGGGTGCTTCCACAGCCGTTGTTACATGCGTTCCCAGAGCCTGCACGGGTCACAAAGCAAAAATGAAGATGTTTTGCACAGACAGGTGCAGGCACTGCTGTGATTAATCAAGCCATAATTAGGGACCTGTCGGCAGACACTAAATATATGTTCTAGGGCTTCAACTCTCTCAGAAATCTGTGGATGGAAAACTTGCCAGGCAGGAAATTTATAAAAACAGTGGGTCTTTGGATGATGAATGCGTACAAGAAAAGAAACTTTCACCAGGCTATGATAATGAGAAGTCTCTCTATTGCTTCACATCTATAATTTTTTTCTTTCTATTTCTCTGAGTTTATTCAAGTATTTTAGTATCAATTGACTACATAGTTTAACAGACATATCCTACTCTCTTCAGCAAAACAGACACAATTTCAGCATCTACAGAGGAGTAGTGGGTTTACTGGTTTGCATTGAATCAAGTACCTGCAAGTCTGTGGAAGCATCGAGAGGTTCAAATACACTGAGAATAAAAGGGGTCTCCTCTTCCACTGCCCTCACCTTACATATCTTAGCACCTAGGCAAAGGTGAAGTATCTCTATTTGACAGTGAGCAGAGGGTAGAAGTCTAGTGTCATTTTATAACCTACCCATGAATTAGTGCAAAGTCAAGGCTTGAGATGTTGTACTTATTTCTATGCAAATGTGAGACAAGGGCCTCCCTTCACAGAGTACTACGTCAACCTGGGGCTGAACTGACCAGCACACCCCACTGCAGAAACTCGTGTGGTTGATATCCATGAGGGAAGAAAGGTAACTAAATCTTGATCAGACTTGAGAAGTACCATGAGATAGGTCTAGGGGAAGCCCACAAAATGAAACAAGGTTATCTGGGGAGTCTGTGCCAGCTAATGCTGCCCTGTTCAGGATAAAGGAGCTGCGGGGCTGATGCCACTGGTTTACAGCCACCCCTCTGGCAAATTTTAAGTCTTCATGTGGATATTCTCCTCTCTCTGTTCCATACAACACATTTCTGTCTCTGTATGAACACGTTCCTTTACATTATAAGACATTTCTTTTGGACTGCTCTGAGATGCATACATGTCCCAGTTACAGCAGCTCACAGAGGAACTGTCAATAGCACGAAGGTGCAAAATGAAGAAAGTCAGTGCTTAACAAAATGTCCAACCATCAGCTTCTCAGCAGGAATTTGTAGCAGGTGCTGACTTACCCACTAATGCATGTTGCTAACTGGAGAGGACTAGTTAGTTTGAAGCTAGCTCAAGTATGCCTTCATAAGCTCAAGTCACTTTTGCATAGACTTTTGATATTAAAATATCTGCTGTCATGTGTGCTGACACAATGATTTGCAAATACAGATGCTGTGGGTGACGTGATTATCATGATTTTATTACACAATGCTGTACTACGTAACACTACACTATTAAATAAAAAGGGATTCCAAGAACGAAGATGCTGCTCTGGACAGAAACCTAACCTACAGACTCATGATCTGGAAATTCCATAGTCTGAATCTTCATCTATTTCTTCGTCTCAGTCATCAATCGCTCCACCATATTGACAGCATTTTACTTCATCTGAACATTGGTTAAATTTTTTTGAGGCAGGCAAAGTGTTAGGTGTCTGATTGAGCTCAGTGTTATTAAATGTGAGGGGAAGTCATCTAATGTCTGTTTAATTGTAGCTGCCTTTGGTGAGTAATATTGATGATTAATCAATTGGCCAAAGGGGACAAGCTGAGAAGGGGAATAAGGCTGAATCGATGTGCAGGAGAGGATGTGAAGTAAGATGGACTCTGAATCGATGGTGTTGCTACTTGCTCAGTTAGGCTGGCGATTGCCATGTGCCCTCTGCATAAGCTCACGAGCAATGCAAAGAGGTTGCTTCACAACAAAGACATTTCACTGCTTTTTATTTATATTGATTTCCCAGTGAAGTGTGTCTTGGCATTAGGGATTCCCACAGAGCTGGGAAGAAAGATCAGCTTCTTTCCTCAGAGGGTCAAGAAATCCCGAGTGATGAATCTTGTCTTCTCAGAAAAAGAGACAGGAGCAGAGGTTTGGCTCTGAGTTGCCTACTGGAAAGGAAGAACTGAAAGTGCATCATTAAAAGGGAGGGAAATATAAAAGTCCCTGAAACTGAAAAGCTGTGATTAGGAGGGAGGAGTATATAAAAAAATCTGAGCAAAAGAAAGACTGATGAGGTTGGTGTTGTTAAAAGGAGTATTATCTGATATGGTAAAATTTATTTTTGTATTTCTTTAAGGCTCTTGTAGTTAAGATAGGTGCTTTCTATAGACACCAAAACACCACAAGCACACAAGCTTTCTTCACACCCGGCGCCCAGCTAAGCAACACACGGATGAGCGCAACTGGAAGAAGTGCTGTCCTCTGCTGGGAGGAATTCACATGGCTCAGCTGTCTCGGAGCCCTCCAGCTAACGTTCGAAAGCCCTGTGAAGCAGTGACCTCTCACCCAGTGCCAAAGCAGGAGAGAAGGGTGCTCCGCTGGGCAGCACTTCAATTCCGAACTAATGCGTTTTAACTCTGAAAGATGTGAAGCAGCACCTGGCTATGAAGTTGTTTCAAGACTTTTTCATACTGATGGGGAAATTGGATTAAACAGAAAATAAATGGCAAGACTAACACTAGCTCAGGCATCTCAGCTCCCAGACACTATCCATGCTGTCAGGCACTGCCAATCCCTGCAGCACCAGACTGCGCAGAGCCTCAGTAATACTGATAAATCATTTAGATATTCTTAGAAATAAAGACACTATTAACATTGAACTCTGCCTTGCTGCTTTCCTGTACTTACTGTAAGCCTTTATTGGTTTAAAGGAAAATGTGCGTTATATTGCAGGTAAAAGAGGTTCTTGAGTAAATACCCTTCCCAGAGGAGCTCATGAGAATAAGCAGAAAGGGCTTGGGAGTCTTCCCAGATTCTATTGCCAGGTGATATTCAAACTCCAGATAATCCTGAGGACTCACATGTAACTTAAATCTTGCAGTTTGTGTGTTCATGCCCCATGAGTACTATACCTGGAATATTTCCCCACATCAGTATGTGCTAATAGACAATAAACTTCACCCTTTAAGCTGCTCCTGAATGTCCTAACATAGCCACCTATCTTACAAACTCGAACAAATGAATATGTATATTTTTCTCTCTTTTCTGTTTCCCATCTGCATGAAACATATGCCATGTACAGTGATTCCAAAAGATCAGAACAGGGTCTATAGTCCACATGCTGAAATTCGTAATAAAATATGCATGATGAAGCCTTGCAGAGGAAAGCGCATTTCAAACCAGGAAAAAAGCCCTCCTTTTTAATGAGGGTTTAATTAATGTCAGATGGGCTCAGTTGGTAGCATTCCTGCCTCTGGTGTAGAAGGTCATGGTTTTGAGCCCTACGTTAGGCTCTGGGCTCATAACCAATGCTGACACTGCAATGTACTTCTGCTACACTGTTAGAGGTTCTGACCTTCAAATGAGGTGTTTAAACGAAGATTCTTCCTGCTAGTCTCTGGTGGTTCTTCCAGATGGAAGCTAAAGAAGTCCTGGCACTTTTCAAGTAGCACAGGGAATAGCCCTTGAATCCTAACTCACCCTTGCTGAATAAAGTAGGTTATAATACACAAAGCTGCAACTGTCTGCTGTTACTGACAGTTGACAATACACACTAATGAGACCGCTCTGTTTATTTATGTGCTGACTCCACTTACCATACAGGAAATGCTCACTGCTTTGTTGTGAAACGGTGAAGGACTTTTTCTCAGTGCTTGAAGAGGGGAAATATAGGGAAGACATTAAAATAACACAAGAAGTGTTGATTTCCAAAATGAGAATGCCCTGCATATTTTCCAAGAAAAATGGTACCACTTAGGACAAGGTCCTGTGCAGCCTGCTGTAGGTGACCCTGCTTCGGCAGGACTAGATGATCCACAGGGGTCCCTTCCAACCCCTACCATTCTGTGATTCTCTGATTCTGTAATAGGCTAATATTTTAGGCAAGGAGAGACACAGGAGATAAGAAAAATATGAGGCTTATGAAGTAGGTAAGAGCCATTTCAAGACTTCTTGCAAACTCTAAGTTGCATGAAAATTAAGACCTACCTTTAGAAGCAATAGGGTTAAAAATCTCAGGAAAATTGTTCCTGAAATAGCAGTCTGACTGGTATCAGTCTATGTGATCCTGTTAATCAGCTGAGTCATCACAAAAGACACCATATGAATCCATCTGGAAATTAAGATCTTTATGATCTGTCCATTCAGACCATCACATATGATTTAGAACTAAATATGAGAACTGCTTCATTTCCAACCCTGCCAATCCTCCTAGCCCCTGACCTCCTCCCCTCCTCCCACCACATATATTACTTTAGAATCAAAAAGCATTCTGATTTCAGGTCCAATGTAACTCTTTCACCTAAAGTAGAATTAAATTTATACCTTAAGGCAGAAGGCACAAATATGGTTTTTAAAAACAAAGTGTCTTTATTCAAAGTATTAAACTGGCAAGAGAGAAAATGCAACAGAAAAGCCCAGAACTTCATCTTGGTGTTTCCCACCTGCTCCCCCAAGAACCTGTGTTACACCCACTTAAAAATATTATGTGTCTAACCTACTGAACATCCAAACCTAATAGAGGCTTCCTAACATGAACCTTACAGTTTGTGCTTCTGAAGTGCCTTGATGTCCCCCGAATGGCGGTCACAGTGTAATCCTAGCAGAAAACCTTTCAGCATCAACAATTTTTTTCTATTTACTCTAGCTTGGCTTGGGAGGAAAACAAAATGGGCTACAAAATAGGCTCGTGTGCACTATGCCTCCCGCACAATTTATTGAGAACAACTGAATATAGCACAGCAAGCCAAAGCATTGATTATCTAGAATCTGGTTTATGCCTGGGTAAATAAAATAGAATCGATTCACATATAGAAATTTAATTGGATTTATTTGTAAGACATCCTATCTCCTCCCTTTTGTTCACTCTGCTGTGCCTACTGCCACTTGAGCAGAGAAAAATTGAAATGATGCCATCTACCTTTAATGAAATTACATCTAAAATATTTACAGAGGCTCACTTCATGAAGATGGACTTTTTTACTCCTCAGTAAATCATTTCTAGTCTTCAGGTAACAATTTTAATGTTAGAAAGACCTGAAAAGTAATTTATGGCTCCGGAAATCAGAGCAACTTGAAAAGAACACATGTTTTTAAAGAAGGTGAGCTGTAGTCCCATGGAGCCGAGCCAAGCTCCCTGCCAGCCTCCCGTGGGTATTCAGTCACAATGCTTTTCTATGGCTGCATTATTCGAGACCCTGAGTAGTGACAGCATTCAAACTTCTTACTCGGCTGATAGCATCTGCACAATTCTAGGTATAGTTGGTCTTTTCTTGGAGCAGGAAAACTGTTGCTTCCAACCGTATTTCCTGTGATTTCATATGCAGTGTAATTTTGAATCAGTTTCTAAAAAGGTACAAGGTTCAAGCACAGAGCTGTACAGCATGAACAAGGAGCTTAAACGTCCAATTACAGAAGAAAATTTAATCATTGACTACTTAAGCTAAACTGGTTGGGTGCAAATGGCATTATTGCTGTCAGAGAGGAAACTCAAAAGCAGTTTGCTAAAGCCACATGCTGCCCCTCTGAGCAAGGCATGCACCAAACAGCACGGGGCAGGATGTGGTCCCTGTCAGTGAAACTGCTGATGGACCAGCTAGCATGGGCACCTTGTGTGGGATGCATCTCACCTAGTAGCTTCAGTTTAACTTCAGCAGGGCATCAACTCTAAATTAGTTGTCCAGGCTCTCACTATATTTAGTGAAAAGAGGATGGGCTCCTCCCCAAAACACTTCACAGCCTTAAAATGAGCGGGATGAATCATTTTACATGGCTATTTTCTTCCACTGGCTGTAGAGGGAATTCAAAAAGGTGAATGAAGACCTTAAAGACAAGTCTGAAAACATCACATGTCCATGGTCCCATATTAAAGAGATGCTACTGAAGATAAGGCAGGAAAATATCAGCAGAAAGTGTTGCCCTTTCCTTGTACTCTTTACCGCATAACGAATTAAATGTAAAAATTAAAATGAAATACTGGAAACTTCTCAGATTCTCAGATTTGAAGACCTGACCCTTTCCACAGTGACTCTCAGACTAAAGCTGATGGGATCACTAGGGGCTCATAGATCTGCTTTAATCCCTACAATGAGGTCACTTCTTAGCAATGTCACACACTGCTAAACTCCAGCCAGGGCTTCCCAAGGCTTTTGAGATGTCGTAGCTATAGCAACAGGAACCCAAACAACTCTGTTCCCTACATGACAAGACTTTGTTGGGTGTTTCTTACAGTTGGAATTCAACTGTGATCAAATGCACAGGTGACAGCTCTGCTGAGGAGGTATAACACACACACAGCAGGACCTAATCAAGCTGCAAAGTAACCTGAAGAGATGAGAGCAGTGGGAGCTGTAGGCAATACAGGCAAACTCAGGAGCGATGCCAGCCCCACACCACAGACTGAAAAAATCAATCGCGCTGTCACAAAACACAGATTAGAAATAGGAGTTTCTTCCTCCATCAAAGGGAGTAACATTAATCCTTTTTATTGTGTTCTTTTATTGAAATGTACTCTGGCTTTTAATGCAGGTAGATGCTACACTTGTTACAAGGGACATATGGAAATGAAAAGTAATATTTCTTTGGTGAAAATGTATAAATGGTTCAAGAATCTCTGCTTTAGTGACTTTTTCTGACGGCCACCGTCCTCGCCCTGCTGTCATGGCTCCCTGGCGCTACTTCCAGCAATGAACAAGGCAGCGGCCTGTGTTCATCTCTTGGGAAAAGTTATTTATACAAGTATTGATTGCGCAGACTGAAGGGCAGGCAGACTGATAGCTGGCTGCAGTAGCAAGACTGCTTTTATAGCACAGCTCACAAGCATGACAGTGAAACCTTTTTTCATTCCTTATCATCACCTCTGTCAGAGCATTTTAAAGCAAAGTTATACAAGATTTAGCATTTGATTGCCACAGCGCATTTAACACCTATACACCAAAATAAAAATACATTCGAAAGCATTTAGAACAAACAAAGCCACAAAGCAAATCTCAAGTTACTTAATCATGTAACCATTCATTGGTATCCGTCTAACAAACCTACAGTGCCTTTTGCTTAGAAATTTTTCCTAAATGGAAGCTCATATTGCAGCTGAGCAGTTCTTCCCAGGCTGGGGCAGCATGGCCAAAGGCTGAAGACACTCCTCCCTGGAAGATGGAGTCACCTCTGGACAGAATATGGGGAAAAAGAAACGAAATACAGTGTTCCCTTTCTGAGAGCTGAAGATTCTGCTTTTTAAGGTTTCCATTTAAAGCTCTTTGTTTAGAATCAAATGGCCACACATTCAAACACCCAGGCCCGACCAGATGTCTGAGAAAGAGTGATTTCATTGTTTGCCCACGGCTGTCAAGAAAAGTCAGACGTACATCCTTGGAAACAAGGAAAAATGGAAAGAAGGTCTGTGATTCACTCTGAAAGGAGAAGCACGACAGAAAAATCTTGTAACAGCAATATTTATGAAAAAGGCTTCCAAGTCCCACGATAATTATTTTACCCACTTCTTGAGAGAAGAGAATGCATTTTTTCCCTGTATGTGCAGAAAAGAGGCCTTTGGAAATGTGCATGTGCTGGCACTAGGAAGCTGATTCACGCGAGCAATGGCAGCGTACTACCAGAGATAAAAGCTGCAGCACGTGGAAGAGCTTTGGTAGCATGACAGCCTCTTGCCACTGTGATCAGCTGTCAACCATACCTTTCAAAATATGGAAATAAGAAATTTATTGGTATTTAGCTACAGTGTGAAGCAGTAGGAGACAGAAACTCACTCCACAAAGTCCCCAGATCCCTTTTACCTCCGTTGTTCTTCTCATAATGCAAGGAGATCACCACCACCACAGTCCAGCATTTAACCTTAAATGGTACTAACCATGCACAACAAAATGACATTTTTAAATTTTAATTTTAAAACTGCATTTTCAAGAATAAATTTATCTATGTTTCAGTTTTTAAAAATGTAAATCATTTGGCTAACCTGACAATTGTATTTAATTCATTTTTCCTTTCTTCTGTTCAGGGGAAACCTGAAATTTCAATTATTCATCTGGTTCTAGCTTTCAGAACAATCGTTCCCAATCAGCAAAAAATCCCATCACAGGGGGTTTAAACTGGAGTCCAGTGTCAGAAGAGAGACACACAAAAGTTCAAAATATTAAGTCAAATTATCATATTTTTTAAGCACGTTTTTAGAAATCTGGATCCTGAACAGTAGGTGAAGAAGGGCTGCAGAACAAGGCAGCTAATCTACTACAGAACACCCTAGAACACTTCTGGTCCTTCCCAAATCACAAATAAAGGTATGCTAGTATCTGATATCATCATTGTGTAAGAACTACTGACCAAATCTCAATGCATTCAATCACACAGCTTCAATATAATGTCTCAATACAGATTCCACAATACAATGGCATGAACCCACTAATTAAATATAAGCACTATCCAGCCTGACTCTAATGCAGCAAATAATACCAAATTGGTCATAATTACAACATAAAAATCCTATTATGTTGTGATTCATTTATTCTTCATATTTGTAGCTAATGAAAATAACTTATACTGATAAATAATTCCTCAAAAGTTCACTCCAGTGAAGAACAGAACAGGAGTGGCCCATGTCCCCATTCTCTAAATTGTCCTGGAGATGAGTTTTAATTTGCCATAAATACTTCATGCTGCATCCTTTACTACTGTATTATTCATTTTCTAGCAAAATGTGAGGCAACTAATCTCACAAGGGAAAAGACAGTAGACAGATAGTAGCAATGATTTTTTTTTCCTTTCCACAGCCTGACTGTGGTGACTGAGAAAAAGTGGTAGGATCTCCAGGAAGGACGTAGGATATATTTTTCAATTGGGAAATACTCTAAGATTTCTTTTGCCAGTCCAGATAAGAATAGAAAGTTGAAATATGAATTATATACAAAAATAAATTCCCTGTCAAACATCTCATTTAGATTTCAAATATTCTTAAAGTTACTTCAATAAAAATTTCAAAAGGAGTCATCATTTCACAGAAAAAAAAAACCAAAACCTATTAATTTTCAAAAATATTCTATATCAACCATTTTGGGTTTCTTCTCAAAACTCTACCATAAAACAACTATGCTCTAATAAACTGCCCCTTCAAAAGCTTTCCATCATGGAATTTTTGTCATATTGTGAAAACACAGAAGACTTTAGGGTGATTTGTTGATTAAAGTACCCCCAAACTCAACAAAAATTTGAACCTCTCGTTCTATTCTTCCTCAAATAAGTTAACTCTCTACTCCTGAGGCAGCTCACAGCACAACAGTACTTCCTGCTAAACACACCCCTGGGCAAGAAAGGGATTCACTTTCTCCAGGAGAAAGTTCTTGACTTTGTATTAATTTATCCTGACAAAAAGCGCATTAGATCTAGCTCAAAGTACACTGAAGTTATTTAGAATTTTGTCCACCTGATTATTGGGATCTAAATGGACTTCCTGAAAAAGGAAAGGAAAAGGAAAAGGAAAAGGAAAAGGAAAAGGAAAAGGAAAAGGAAAAGGAAAAGGAAAAGGAAAAGGAAATGAAAGAGATAATCAATCCCTGCTGTTTCCTAACAAGCGAGGAACCTTCAGTGATGGGGCTCAGAAAATGTATTATGGTTGAGACCTTATGAAGCACTCTGAAATCTCCTGCTCTTTCTCCTGTCTGGCTCAGATCCTTCTCCTTCCTCCACTCTGAGAAATATGTGTAAACAGCCTTGCCTACCCTTAGCAGTGTATCACAGGGTCCATCCTTGTAGATGGTCTGCAAATCCGTGCATCTCAGCCATGCTGCCTTTGGAGGCAGCTAGGAAATAAATAGACAATAACAACATCAAAAAAACCACAGAGTCCAGGTTCCTGCTCCAATCCTACTGAAATTTGTTCCTTTTGAGCAAAGGGTGCAGGTCTCCTGTATGATGTTTTGCAGAATAACTGACAAGAACAAAGCCCACAATTATTAACCTTTCCACTTGTTCCCATAGTTTATTGTGACAAGACAATGCAATAAGCTTGAAGGTAATCAAAAAGCAATTTTGTAGTGGTGAGCTTAAAATGACAAACCTTTCATTTTCTAAATAAATCACCATTATTCCCACATGGTCCATGCTTGACAAGTTTGTTTCCTTAGTAACAGAGTACTTAAACAGGGTTTGTGTGCAAAGATTATACCTTTAGCCACAGAAGTGAAAGAGGAGACAATAGGACAGAAAGTGGTCCACCCACCTAAGTCTGTGATTTAAATATTTATCAGCTGGGTAGTGACAGAAGAGCAGGAGGTGCAGAAGCCCAGGTATGCCTCTTCCCTCCATGCATTTGGTGTGCTTAGCAGAGCCTACGGACTCTGAGGGGTTTTCAGACTACAGTGCCTAAACTGAATTTAACACTCCCTGATGTTTGTTCAATAGCTCACCTAATGTTGAGGTCAGCTGTCTTATAAATTATTGAGCAGATTAACAGTGTTGGGACTTCAATATAAATAAAGGGTATGCACCAGACAAAGAAGACATCCAGTGTGCCTGGCTCAAAGGCAAAAGAGTGAACAGACAGGAGAAAAGATAAATACGCTGTGGATACATTTTAGACCTTTCTGCTTTGTTTCATCAGTAATTAAATGACTGATTGCTTTATAATAGTATATTTGTTTGACTGGATACACAAAACCTGATGTTATGCGGTACTGTGCTCAGTCCACTGTTGGAGAAAATCCTTCAGCCAACTCCGTTTGTCGATGCCTAATAAATTCCTAGTTCTCTTCCATCAAATGTAGACAAGCCAAGTAAACACTGAATGGGCAGGCCTTTGAAAAATTTAGCTTGCTCTGTAATTAAACAAGGACAGCTTTTCTAGCAACAAGTTAAGCTGCTGCAAAGCAGATTGATTTTAAGTCTTTCAACAATATTTTTAATATATTTTCCCCCTTGTCAGCTGATGGGTTTCAAATTCCCTGTGATGAGCAAATGCCGTAAAAGGCTCTACAGAGCCAGCATGTTGATGACTCTAAATCACATACTATATAACCTATCATTTTTACAGTCCTAGATTCAGTTACCAGCCACTCATATACAAAAAACACTGAGCCAATGTGTATAAAAAATCCCGTGTATCCAAAATACAATGCCCACTTCCCTTCTGACCTGATCATTTCAGCAGCTGTCCCAAAGAACGAAATCACAGTAGTTTGTCAAGTGCCAAGTAACTTAATGTGTTGGAAGAAAAAGAAAATAAAATTGAATGTTGCTCTCTTGCATCAACATCAACACTTGGAAGGCAGTGTTGCTTGCTAACTGTAAGTAGCAGAGGCCAAGATCTTTTCTGCAGAAGAATTATCAGAATGAGTTTATGCCCAGATTCAAAACTTTCAAATAAAACTGGTGAGATTGTAATGTTGATGAATTATATGTGTTGTTTACAAGTAAATTTTCTTAGTGTATGTAAAGGGATGTTTATAAATGAATACTGAACTTGTGATTTACAAAAAAGTAAGGCAGTATATATTCTAGCAGACATAGCTTATTTTAAATTTCAGTCAAAAGTAACAGCCTCCAACATTCATTATGACTTGAAGTGTTATTCATCAGCACTTCTAAATTACCAAAAAGAACAGAAGTATTCACCCATTTCCTTACACTTTCCAGCAGCCATACAGCTTGCTCACAGGTTTGAATAGGTTCCTCAAGATTATGAAATAGGCTGCTACTACCAGAACTATTGCGAAACACTACTGGCACAGAGACAACATGAGTGACCTGTTGAAGGTCACCTGATAGCTTATTGTAATGAATGAGGGGATGAATATTGATAGTTAATTTACTTTTGAGGAGAGATTTCTTCTCTTCATCAGTCAGCTGAAGTGTAGAGACAGGAAGCATTTATGCAATTCACTTCTGTTCAATCAGGAGTATTCCCAATGTGGCCCAGAAAACAAGGCTCACACGCCGAAAGGTAAGAGCTCCAGACAAAATCTGAAGTTAGTTACTGAAAATTACCAAGAACATTGAGACAAACTATTTTACTTCGTTTGTTATTGGCTTTCAAATAGTGACCACAACAACTGTGAGACAGTCAGAGATACCAGTAGCGAAGAGATGTTGGTCTCACAATCAAAAAGTTCTTCCAGTGTATCTCCTGCCTCCTAAGCACCCACTCTCCCTCTTGCATCTTTTAGTGTAAACAACATTCAATATTGAGATGTAGGATGAAATACATACAGAGTTTTGCTACTAAAACAATTTATCTCTATGCATGGGAAATAATGAGCCCTATTCCTTTAACTCTGGGAATTAGGCTGACTTTTTTTAAACGTACTGAAATACAAAACTTGTTCAATGTAAATTACCGGCTTAATAATATATTTGCCCAAACATTCTTGGATGAAATATCAATTTGGAAGAGGCGCCAGATTAGATTCATCAGAAAACATGTTGCAGATAATTTAGAAAATATTAAAATGTCAACTTCTCTCCAATACTCCCTCTGAAATGCAAGAGAGGATATTGTTCAGCTCAATAATTCTATAGTGCTGTTTTCTTTTCCCTTCCCCCACATTATGTTCTCTTCTAATTGTCTCCTGCTACAGGAGAGGAGCAAAATGATCCATTATTAAATGTTTTTGCTGAGTGCTTTGTCTTTACCCTCTCTGATCAGGAGTGAAACTTTCCCCCTAAGAACAACTTCCACCTTCCCAAACCCCGTACAGAGATTGAATCCTGTTGTTCTACACACTCAGTGCAAACTTAGCAAAACGAAAAACGGTTGCACAATTTTTAAGAAATAACGTTTTGATCTTCCATCTGTGACAACCCAATGTCTATCAAGTCTTTCAGTAAGAAAGTAGAATTCTGCATTACAGGACTGAAGTGACAAGATATATTTGCAAAAAAAATTTACTATTTGCACCAATTTCAAGAACTGCAGCGCAGATTTATGCATTCCCTACTGGCAATTTGCATTAGCAATAATCAGATGAAAAAGCACAAGCCTGCAAGAATAGCATTTGCTTCTGCATTTAAGAAATCAAGTGTGCAAAGCTAGTTCCTGAGATTTCTTAAATGATTTTTTTAATCCCACCTATGGTAGTCAAAAGTACCTGCAAACTACATATTTAACCTGTGGTTTAGAATGCTTTTTCATTAACAGTCAATAAGTTGACTTGGTTTATTTATTTACATTTTAGGGAACAGGGTAAAGTGAATCTTGCTGTTAAGCAAAGACTCCAGATTACCACTCCTGTCTCTTCTATAGTTTTCCTGTGTGATCCTTGGTAGATTACCTACCCTATTTTTAAACATGAATATTTATATCAAGTAACTGTACCGAGTATTCAGTGGGGGGAATGACCACCAAAGTAAATCTTTAAGCATGGAAAGGATAACCCACATTCAGATGTTAAGGTCATCAGAAAGCCTATGAACTATACTGGTAGGATTTAACCTCTGACAGGTAGACCCTAAAACAATTGGGAAAACAATAGACTGCATTAAAATACTAGGCCTGAATCTCTGATCCTTTGAGTGCAAATTATTGATGCCAGTAGCACCCAAGCGTCAGGAGAGATCTCTCACCCACATATTGACTGAGCCTGTTCTTACTTCGCTGATAAATCCTGGAAAGATTCTGACTCTGGGAATAAGCTACCTTTCCACCACAACGTTTTTGTGTTGCTCTGTCTTCTGGCACTGCCAGTGCCCCTCCTTACTCTGGACTCCAAAATTTAGTCTGTACTAGACTTGTACCGTGCGACGGACGCCCCCTCCCCATCCCAGCACCATCCACACCCACCTCTCAACACGTCTGTCCGATCGCTGTATGGAGTCCAGCCCTGGAGCAGGAACACAGGGCTGCTCAGGTCTTCATCTGCTCTGGGGCAGGCATATCATTGCCCTGCACAAGTCCTGCTGCAGAAGAGGCAGTAGCCTAGTTTTAGGGCACAAAAGGTCTGTGCTGAAAACCACTCGTATAGAAGGAAGAGTTAGCATCCATACTCGGGCCTTTGAACACTCAGTTGCCAAGTAACAACTTCACTGTCCCACGCTGGGTTTTGTAGGCTCCTGTGGTAGGAGCTTCCTCCTCTTCAGGCAGTGGGGAGTAAACTGCTTATGACAGGTACCACTCAAAGACAGAAAAACTACTATGCACCATTCACTTTGCTTACTGGGTAGAAAGCAGATAACAACTTGAAGCCTGGGTGCCCTGCTCCAGCTTTCATAAAACCACAGCCAACGTCTTCTATTTACCCACAGAGACATCTGAGATCTTCTGCAAAGCTGTGCTTTAGATCTCAGCCATCATAACTGTACTTCACAAGAAACAAGGTCTGCGACAGGAACTGAAGTTTATACAGATCAGTGGCATCAGGCTATTAATTATCTACAGTCTGTAAGTCTCTTTGAAATGCAACGTGTAAGCTCTAAGGCTTATTACTAAATTCTCAGTTACCACACTGATGTGCAGTTCAAATGGTTAGAATAAACTGTTATTCTAGTCATTATTCAAATCACTAGAATAAACTGTAAAATCCTAGAGAAGCATTACTGAGTGTCGGGCTAGAATCTAATATCTTCTACATCAGAAAATGAAATCCTGATAATATATTCTAAATACAACTGATATGGTGGTGTCCATCTGAATTTGCAGATACCTTGAGACAATAATTCTGAGAGATGTGAACATCCACAGCTTCAAGACTTATTATGCTGCAGGTTCATCATGAGGACTAGCATACACGTGGGAGAGCAGATCCACAGCAGTGCAGCCAGCCCAGTCTGAATGGACAATTTTCAGCTAGCGGGGTAAGTCCTGGGTCTCCCTGCTGCTCCCGAGGTCAGTTCAGTGAGCACAGACTAGAGGAGGATGCTGCAACACTGCCTCTGCTAGGGAGCACTGCAGCAGGGCAGAATCAGACAGACTTAGAGCGCTGAATCACTGCAGCGACCTGTGTTCTGTGGAGTCCCTGATGCCCTCAACTGCTTTAGTAATCACTTTAGGCCCAGCTGCTTTTAGTGAGTACTTCACCCTTCTGTGCCAGCATTTCTTACGCAGATAGACCATTTTAGATGAATTTCGTGATTAGAAGCTCACAGTTATCCAAGTCCTTTGCTCATCAGTAGTGTGACATTCACAATCTGCCAACACACCACTCTGGCAGATTAAGTAGAATAGATTTTAAATGGTATGTTATTGACATTTCAATTATTTAAGCTTCGGTAGAAAGTGACCAGATGAGGTTTAGATTATATGATCTGTCTCACAAAAAAGTTCTGCCAGAAAGGAGCCGATGAAAAGAAGGGGTAAGGGGTAGCTCAGGTGACTATAGATCATAGATGAGGAGAAGAAGTAGACAAGTCAGATATAGACTCAGTAGGGGGACAGATCCAAAAGTGCTTTATAAAATAGTCAAAGTAATACAAATGCTTTTTCTAAACACCGCCCAAAAACTCACAGTATAAATCAGCCACCAGCAAAATTAGGAAGGCAGGTGGTTTCTAGTTATGAGAAGATCAAGATTCTGGAAGACTTCCAGTGGAGACAAGACAACCTAACTATTTGTGAATGGGATTACAGCGCATGCTTGCCAAAGCCAGCAACAGGCAGGACTCGGGGACTCAGGACATCTTTCCGAGCCCCATTTTCATAAGGAACACTGCACTCTACAAAAACCAGTCATCGTATTACTATTACAAAAGTGTAAGATACAACAGTATAATATGTAAGTGGTGTAAAAGCGTAAGATTCCTGCTCACAGAAATTAACAGAGGATATCTCAGGGTTACACGATGTTCTGTGTGACAGTACATGCATCCTGGACGGAAGGCCCTGACCACAAAATGTCAAAACCACTGCAAGTCTGTGATTATATGAACCTCTCATACAACAATCTGCCTCAGTTTGCTTAAATCCTTGTTATAAATGTTCTGTGCTGCAGAAGGTCAAAACAGCTGGCCAGCAACACTTGTATTCTTATTACCACTTGTATTTTCACAATAGCCAGAAAGAATAAGGTGGACCTTCCAAACAGGAATAAAATGTATGAGGCTTTTGATTTTCATCTACCAGTGTAATCTTCCCATTTCCAAATAATTACAGACACACTGAACCTCTTGATAATGACTGCGGAGTGGGGAACAAGCAGTCAAGTATTCAGGATTTTGTATTAATAATTATAATAATTAACACTGTCACTGCTAAGCATTGAAAACATGATGGCCAAAATGTTCAGCCATGGGTGTCTTAATCCAGACATCTAAATTCAAATCCAGCCACATAAGCAGGGAACTCATTTTTAGCTGAGCAATTCTGGCTTCTAAGGGGGTGATCTACTCAAGAACTTTGATAACCACCTCATCTATGAACAACTGTGAAATCACTTGTCTTTTCAAGAAAACACTTCAGCACATGCTTAAATGCTGATGTAAACTGGGACATTATTTGGGAAATTAAGCAGAGTTAGGTGCCTAATTTAAGCATGTAAGTTAAAACACTGGCATAAATTATGCATTTTTGTAAAGATACTCTCTCTCACATAAACAACAAATCAGACATTTTTCTTGCACTGTAAAACCTCTAGGCAAAGTGTGAAGATGAGGCTATTCTCTTCAATTTTTAGAGAATATCTGAGGCACATTAACTGCCAGAGTAGGAAGAATGCTCTGCCAAGAAAAAGCGAAAGATTTTCCGAATTTTATTCCTGAGGAAAGAGTTTGTCATGCTACCTGAAGCCATGAAAAGAAAACAGTAAATATAATGAAGCATTAACACCCATCAGGCAGCATGTTTATAGGCAATTGTCTGCTTCACACACCCTGAATTGTATAATGAGACCAAGTGAGTTTTACTACCTATGAAGTAGAGTAATCATCCTCAAATGAGCTGCCTGGAAAGTATTATTGTCGTTATGAAATGGAATTTATATGCAAAAATAACAACATAGATTTGAGTATTAAGTAGGTCGTTATTGACATGACTGGTAACAATGGAAGCCAACCAGAAATTGCCTGTCTGATTTATCACAAAAGAGAGTGGGATCCAGGAAACCACTTTTTACTCTTCTACAAACCCTGAAACAATTTTTTTTAACTTCAGCCTTCCTTGTTTCATCACCCTTAGGCCACCATGAAGTTTCCATTAGTAGCTAATTGCAGACTTGTGCCTACCTCAAAATCGGTAAATTCCTCTTTGTTCTTAGCTCAGATTGAATTCTTAGAAGTCTTAAAACAGAGTTCAAAAAGCAGATAGTGAACTGACTGCCAACTAGAGATCTCAAAGTGCAGAAAGCTCACCTAATATCCCCATCTGGAGAGCCAGAAGCAGGCCACAGCAACTCAACACCGATCCAAAAATGGCAGCATTATAGGATAATGAAAGAAAAGTGTAAAACAGGCATCAGGCATGAATAGAAGACAGATTTTGGCTACAGGACCAGACATCACTTTTACAGCTTTCTCCAGAAGGAGGACTGTGATGCAGGGGTGAATAAATGAAGGGGGCTGTGTGTGACAAACCAGCAGCTCAGATGTTGAAACCACTCTTCTCCTCCCCCTTTTCACTTGGT
Source organism: Opisthocomus hoazin (assembly GCF_030867145.1). Taxonomy (NCBI): domain Eukaryota; kingdom Metazoa; phylum Chordata; class Aves; order Opisthocomiformes; family Opisthocomidae; genus Opisthocomus; species Opisthocomus hoazin. The sequence continues at coordinate 5,004,268 of NC_134419.1, read as the reverse complement.
CTTTCCCTCCTGAGGCTCAGCCAGTTCACTGTTCATCCAGTTGGCTCAACGAAACAGACGTCCTTTCCATTTTATGCAGAGCCACAGATTCCTGGGTATGAAGAAGAGCTCTTGGCTTGCACCACTGGAAAAAGCCACTGCTGGGTTTACTCTACTGCAACAGAAAGGCCAGACACAGATAACCATGAAATAATTAATCAGTGGTTAATTATGGTGTAAAGATGGCAAGTTAGTTTTTATTTTCCTGCAAAATTTTCCCTTTGTAAGTGCAAAGAAATAAAATTCTGTGTTGGACAGGATAATAGATGTCTGATTCCATCTCCTCTTTGGTGGGCACACTCCAGAGAGCATAACTAAGAAGGGCATCTCTACATGGAGAGAACCAGGCTAGTAAATATGAAAAAGTGGCAAATGGTGACATTTTGCCCCACATGTGGTACTCTGCACAATTACAGATTTTCTTTATAGGAAGAGAAAAGTAGGAACCTGCTTGTTTTCTGAGTTGGCTCAGCTGTCATATGTAAAGATCTCATACATGCAGCCCAGAGGATTTGTTTTGCTAAACAAACTTGCAATCATCTGTCTTTTTAAATATAACTTCTGTGACACACAGAAGAAAATCAGAAAGCAATGCTGAAAGCTTTCCATGCTCTATTAATTTTATTATGTAAATCCACTCCCCAATTGATATTTTCATTCAAAACTAGCACAAGATCCGTCATTATTCCTCAATGTAAAGGGAAGGAAAACAAGTAGTATTCAAGCAAGTACTCTCATTTGGATTATTATTTTAATACAGCAGTATTGTCTGTAGGTAATTTTTAAAGCATATTTGCATAGCAATTCTAGGCTGCTCTTTCCCAGAGGCTGTTTAGCTTTGTCAATATTTATTACTATTGCTTTTGTAAATACAATAGAAAGAAGAAATGTTTGACTTTAACCTAATAAGCAGATTTTGAGAAATGGACAACAAAATCACTTTTCTGCTTTTTGAGTTATCTCCGTACCTAATAATACCACAACAAAGGCAAAGTGAAACTCGCACAGACTGAAAACCCATGGAAATAGGTGCAAAGCATCCTCAGTGTTTTAACAGCAGTTCTGCTGCCATACGTGAGGATTAAATAGTTGGTTAAAAACTACTTTTAAAGTAGTTAATGTAACACACACTGACATAGTCCTATGGACATACAGACAAATGTACATACTTCATTTAACTGCTACATTCCTTAAATACTTGGAAGAAGTGTTCCACACTGGCATGGGCTATGAATTGTACTTAGTCTAAAGGCCAAACACAGGCTTTGACTCCACTGTGAATACTATAGTTCAATTACTCAGACCTAAATGTACAGAAGTAGTAGAGGAGTCAATAAATCAAAGCAACAGAAACTCTTTTCCCTACAGAAACATATTAGTCATTTTTTCTCCAAAATATTATCAAATTATGATTTGTAGTACAGAAGCACCTAGCATTTTCAGGTAAAATTTTTGACTAAACACTCCAAATATGGAGCAAGAATTAATCCCCAAAGCAAAGAACTTCCAAGCAAGAAAGACAACAGTGGGGAAATCAAAGCAACATAAAGGCGATGTGATTTGTTCTAGCCAGGAACAGACCCACGCACCAGTTCTGTGCATTGTTTGTGACAACGCGGGGAATCAAAGTACAGCTTCTGAATGACATTTGACAGTTTAAAACTCTTACAGAGTCATTGAACCATGGTATGCCACAATGTACAGGTTTACCATTTTCCAGAGAAATTTACCACTACCTGGCAGAGACCATATCACACATCTGCCAGACTGTCAGGGCTCTGAGGGCACTAAAATCCTCAATGGTCCTGGCCAGCTTCACCTGGGGCTTCCACCCACACCATGAGACCACAAACTCTATTTAAGCTCATACGTGAGGTGTGCTGGAGGAGCGCTGGTTTCCAATGTTAACTGGAGCTGTGCCTGTCCCTGGCCTTAGTGCTCCTTGACCCAGACATCAACCTGCAGGCTGACTTCCCAGCTTGACCGCGGTCCTGCGTCCTCAGTATGGGCCCAAGCTGATCCTGACCTATAGGCTGACTTAGAATCATAGAAAGTTTTGGGTTGGAAGGGACCTCTAGAGGTCATCTAGTCCAACCCCCCTGCAGTGAGCAGGGACACCACTAGCTAGATCAGGTTGCTCAGAGCCCTGTCCAGCCTCGTCTTGAATGTTTCCAGGGATGGGGCCTCCACTACCTCTCTGGGCAACTCGTTCCAGTGTTTCACAACCCTCATTGTAAAGAATTTCTTCCTTATATCCAGCCTAAACCTACCCTGTTTTAGTTTAAAACCATTACCCCTCGTCCTGTCACTGCTGTCTCTACTAAAAAGATTGTCCCCATCTTTCCTATAGGATCCCTTTAAGTACTGAAAGGCTGCAATCAGGTCTCCCCGCAGCCTTCTCTTCTCCAGGCTGAACAAGCCCAACTCTCTCAGCCTGTCCTCATAGGAGAGGTGCTCCAGCCCTCGGATCATTTTTGTAGCCCTCCTTTGGACCTGCTCCAACAGTTCCATGTCCTTCTTGTGCTGAGGGCTCCAGAGCTGAACGCAGGACTCCAGGTGAGGTCTTACCAGAGCAGAGTAGAGGGGCAGAATCGCCTCTCTCGACCTGCTGGCCACGCTTCTCTTGATGCCGCCCAGGACACGGTTGGCCCTCTGGGCTGTCAGCACACATTGCCGGCTCATGTCCAGCCTTTCATCTATCAGTACTCCCAAGTCCCTCTCAGCAGAGCTGCTCTCGATCCTTTCATCCCCCAGCCTGTATTGATACCGGGGATCACCCCGACCCAGGTGTAGGACCTTGCACTTGGCCTTGTTGAACCTCATGAGGTTCACACAGGCCCACCTCTCTAGCTTGTCCAGGTCGCTCTGGATGGCATCCCGTCCTTCTGGTGTCTCGACCGTACCACTCAGCTTGGTGTCATCTGCAAACTTGCTGAGGGTACACTCGATGTTGCTGTCCATGTCATTGATAAATATATTGAACAGCACCGGTCCCAGTACAGACCCCTGAGGGACTCCACTCATCACTGGTCTCCATCCGGACATTGAGCCGTTGACCACTACCCTTTGGCTGCGACCATCCAACCAATTCCTTATCCACCGAACGGTCCACCCATCAAATCCATGGCTCTCCAATTTAGAGAGAAGGATGTTGTGGGGGACCATGTCAAAGGCTTCTTGGCTTAGTCTCAGACCTGTCTTGTCACTATGATGTCTCACCATCTGGACTCCTAATTGGACCTGGCCACCACCTTTGCATCTGGCCTGTTTGCCTGGCATAGGTACAGTGGGATGTGGCTCTGGCTGGTGAAGCCCCTGCTCTGCTGGTTGATGTTGCTCTTGGCTCCCAATCCCTCAGGGAGCTGTTGGCTTTTGCTGTTCCCTGACAGAGCACGTAAAGATGCTGTAATACAGCATTAATGAAGGCATTAATGAAGATACTGATGATGTATGTTGAAGTGGAAGTATCTTCTCACAACAGAATGGCTAACACTAAGACAAGAGGGGTTTGTTAATAACCTCACGGGTAAGAGGAGTTTGGAAAATTGAAAACTTCAACTCCAGAGCAAAGTGAACAAAACACACTGCCTCTAATATTGGCATTGCCATTCAGCAACCTTATAGGACAGGTACTCAGAGCTGCTGAGCCAAATAGGAGGTGTTTGAGGCCAAACCTGAAAAAATTCCTATTGTATGTGGGAAGGGAAAGGTTGTTTCTCTATAGAACCTGTCAAGGCTAAATCAAACCGATCAGGAGAAAAAAAAAAAAAAAGTTAGGATTCAGAAAAATTCAAAAGCCTGCATCTGACTTGACATTCACACTCTTGACATGGTTGTTCACTTTTCAAGGTCCACTACACATTTTCTGACACAGAACAAAATTCCAGCTGAGGGTGGAGGAAGAGTTTTTGAAAAATCGCACGCAAAAGCACATATTCCCACTTGGCACTGGGGAATTCGACACTATCATATTTTTTACAGTTCTGTTTTCAGCAAGTTTTGAGTAGGGCTTGGTTGTTTATAGTTGCATTTTGCTTATCCTTCAATGCTATGAGCATGTTTTGGGTGTCTGGATTTTATGGCTCAATTATTTTACTGTGGAGCAACTACAACAGTGTCCATGTTTTATCAAAGGAAAAAGGCAAGTAAATTTTCCAATTATTAAGGCAATCTAGCACTTGGTGTATATCATTATGAAGCTGTTAACAAAAATGCTACATTTTCATTAGCTAAAAGGCTATTTATCCCTAATGAGTTGTTAAAGACTAAGGGCAAAATTCTGCTTTCAGTTACACCAGCATAAATCTGCAACCCACTTGAGTGCCTCTGGATTTATATTGGTGTCAGTGAAAGCAGAATTTGGCCTGAATGCTCTTGGATTTGACTTTGTAATCTGTTTCCACTTTAAGAAAGTCATTATTCACCAGTAAGGACCAATCAATAACAGTAATATTGGGGGGAAGGAGAAATCAAAGGGACTTCTTTTTTTACCCCCTGTGGATACTTCAGAACACAATGCATCTATTGAAATACAAACCATAGCCTCAAACATGTAAAGCAAGAACACATTTCAAGACTGCTTTGCAGCCTAGAAGCTGATGTGCATCTACATCTGAATGACAAACCCCGAAACTGAAGCTGCTGAATTTCTAGGGCTTCCCTTTTAAGATAATAGTAATGGGCAAGCAGTTGACCAACAGTAGGACCCAGCGTAACATTTTCATGAAGCCTAACAATTAGATTTAATAGGTCAAAGTATTAAAGAGAAGCTGCAATGGCCAAGATTTTCAAAATCTGTAAAAAGATCAGCTTTCTCATGGTGTGAACACTGTATTCCACAACTTTTGTTAGGAAGTCTGTTGACTCTACAGAGTACTTGAGCCAAACATGTTTGACCACTCTAGGATTCCAGGTTGCATTTTTGGTCATCAGTGACTCTTGCAGAGGGCAACATAGTCTTTCCTCTCCCAACCTGACCTCCTTTCAGCTAACCTAATAGATCTGCTCTTTCTGTTTTGGAGGCAAAGAGAAGTTCTGTTTGCTTTACTGTATTTTTGTACAGTAACAATAGTAAGTGTCACCAGAAAGTATCAAGTTCTTGGTTGCCCCAGTTTTTAAAAACCAGCGGATTGCTGCTAATACACATTTTTCCTGTCTTCCATGATTGACTCATCTATTCCTTTTATCTGCTTTCATCTATGAAAGTATTTGCCATCAGTAAACAAATAATATAAATATACTTAAATACAAAAGAGAAGGGAGGTGCCTTGCATTGTATGAATTATTACCCATGAAAATATTATAATACACATGAATAAAACAATGTTTACTGTAAAAGAAGAAGAAACATGTACTAACATTTCTCAGTATTAGTAAAAGTATGATTTCTCACTCTCCTTTTCTTTACTTAGTTGAATTCAACTCTATAATCCTATAAGGCACTAAACCCTGGAGAGCATAAATAAAAGTAGAGTCACTGAGGGCTAGCATTAATTCACATTACATGGCAGACAGCTACAGGTAAAATATGCATTTACAATGAAACACAGCCTCTAGGAATCAGTGAGTCCAGTCTGAACATCTGTACGGAGCTGATGAGCAAAAAAACCCCTTTTCGAGTTAAGAGAGGAGGTTCCTGTAGTGACAATGAGAGTATCTCAGGATGAAATGTCCCAGCATCTTCCTTCCAAAATATTCTTACCTTCGCTTGTTTTGATCAACAAGAACAAAAACTTGCAAACAAATAGCAAGGGAGTAATATCATGATACCACCAACCACGCTTTGGTCCTTGTCCACACCAATCAGCTCTGCAATTCATAACACATGTGTTTTCATACTCTTAGGAGCTAAAGAAGCAATTACATCACTTCGCTACTGCTGGACTGGAGCACAACTCAAGGAACTGATTTTCCTGGATTACACAGGAAGCCTGTGACAAAGCAACAAAATTAACTTAGGGCTCTTCGGTCTAGTCCACGGCCTCTGAACTATCTATTCTGCCACTCTTTGGGGTTAAAGGATGGGAATGCAGTCCTAGTTTTTTGATAGCCTCTAAAGAAGAAAAAGGGAACCCAGTACATGGGTTCCTGAGGTTCTGATATTTTGTCATACGTGTCATTGGATGTTTGTCCACTGCAGCACCCCTCAATCCGTTACATATTTTCAATCTCTCAATTTCTTTTGTTTCCATTTGCTTGTTTCTCCATTTTTCATCTTCACTACCTCTTCCATCTGGGGCACAGCCTCTTTTCTTCCATTTGTTCATTTTTCTCCCTTTTAGCATGTTTATCACATTTTTGTACGGTTTCTTACTGCAGCAGAAGTCAGCGGAAGAACTGCACACCTACTGCTGATGTGTAGTATACACAGAGGATAAGATGAATTCAACACTTCTTTGCATCTTGGGTATCTGAGTAAGGGATAAATAAGGACTCTACCAATCTCTGGCTCTCATAGCTAGCTACCTGGTACTTGTCTATGGAAGTTTAAAGTCCTGCGAGAATCTCAGCCACTGTGGAATTTGCTTTTAAATTCAAAGTGGAAAAAAGCAGATTCGGTATTCTGTCTATAAGGAGAATGATGATTTCAAAGCCACTGGGTACAAAGCTCAAGTCTTAACTGTTTCCAGGTTGTGATGAATATGAACATCACAGCAAATCAGCAGACACTCTTTGGAGAGCACAAGTGAAAAGTCAGCATTGAAAGATAGTCCATGAACATGCTACTGAGGACCTTATAAGTGAGCAAAAGTACTTTAAAATCAATATAAAATGTCAATCATAACAAACAGATTTCAGAACTGCACATGTGCCTGATGTGAAAAGTGAAGCTTTGAACCAAACTACCAAACTAATTGTTATTTAAGACTTAGGAGAAGATTTGGCTCCGGGGTTCTAAAGTCAAAGACTAATGCAGTAAATATTCAGCTCCATGTATCATTTGTCTTTCTTCCCCACTCAGTTTAACTTCCAATTCTCATCTGACCTTTAAAAAGCATTCATTTCCTCATCTCTAACCTTAAAGAACTTGCATCAGTTTGGGCGTCCAAGTGCCCTCACTGCTTTATCAATCAGAAAGACTTGTTCCAAAGCATCATCCCAATCCTCTTTAGTTGGTGTCTTTTTACACTTACTTTCCCATTAGTCTACTGGCCAGATTAAAAAGCAGGCTTCACTGACAGTACTTCTTGCAGAAGTCCATGAAATGAAACCTGCTATTTCCCACAAGGATCCTAGCATATTTACTTTGAAATTTCAGAGGGAAGCTGAATCCTATTATTGATATGCCACTGATTTATATCAGGAAGGCTCAACACCCAGATATCATTTATCTTGGCCTACTGTTTGGAAAATGAAGCATTCAATATTGTGTCCTTTGACAAATGCATATAGGCACTGGATCCCAGAGGTAGCTCTAACAAATGGTTTTATTCTTGCATCATTCTAGAAATGCCTAAACACAGCAGCTACACAGAATTGCTTTTGTGTATTCACACTAAGTAGTCTCGCTGCTTTTGGGGAGAATTAAATCCAAATCACTAACCCTCAAGCCCAAAAGCTGCAGAACTCATTTATTTTTAAACAAAATAATTAAAAGAAAAACACTAACCACAAAGACTTCACCTTTAGAGTCAAACTGCCTAATTGAATTTGTCCCTGGAAATCTTATTACAGTAGGGAAAAAAACACACATTAAAGCCAGGGCTTCACTTCCAAGTGAATGTTCCATCAAGAAGCAAGAATCTTTTTATTTGCTTTGGATGCAGTCATGTGTCTAATCTTACCATAAATACTGTATGACTGTGTTAGACTGATTTAATGGCAGCTCTATAAATAAAAAACCCCTTGACCTGAAGTACCAGTTCTGTGGCTGCTGCAAAGTCAAGGTGCTTGCTCGAGCTGAGGGTGTGGGGCCAAGTCCCAGAGATGCATCCTGCCCTAGGAGACACGCTATTAACAGTTGAAACTTGGAGCCCTCCTTCCCCAAGTGGCTCACGTTGAGCTGGGAGAGGGTGGCCTAGCACAAATTCTCATGTGGCAGGACACAGCTTGTGAGCTGGTGATGAAATGCAGAGAGGTGTACAGGGATTGCCATTAGGATGTTGACATTTCCAGTTGGAAGTGGTTTGTGTTCCTGTGGTGTTCAGGGCACTTGGGGCACTGCAGTACCTGCGTCTACATGTCTTGCAGAGGACTGTGGGCATCTGTCCACTAATGTCTAGTTGTTCTTGGCTCCAGCACTGCCAGGTGGTAGGTTAGAGCCACCCATTTTCTATGGTGTCTAGGGGATGGATTCACGCCTCCTTGCCCCTCCAGGGATTTTCCAGCAGGTAACTCTGATCAACACTAGACACCATAGAAAATTCTCCACTGGCTCCAGCCGTGGAGAAACACCGACAAGAAGCAGCCCTACACGTGTCTTTTTCCAGTTACCGTTGACCTGCATGTGACCAAAACTATTAGCTTTCCCAGAGACCTCATTTCCCATACACATATGGTTCCTGTCAGTGAGAGAGTGAACTGGGCACCAAGGATATAAAAATACATTGCATTATCAGTCCAGAGAACAGGGCTGGGCTCAGCAATCAAAGCTGAGCTTACTGCACAGCACAGCAATGTGTCTAGCCAACTGGCTAGCTTGGGTAGTGCTGCTTGACTCTGCCTTGGCATCATCGCTAAATTCTCCAGACGGGCTCAATACGTCTCTGTGGAGATGACATCACGATATCAAAATGAAATGAGACTATTTAAATGCAAGACTATCGTGGTGCTAGTGCAATGTGAAAATGAAACTAACTCTATGTAACCCCACAGGGAGCAAGTTACAGTTTGAGAGAGAAATAAAACAATGTAAATGCATGTTACACTGGACTTAAAGAGCCCACTGAGGCCAGGGTCTGTTGCTGAATTTGTTTGGGCGTTCAGCTTAATTTGTGTCATATATCTTGAGCTGGATGCATTGTTTTACTGAATAGCTATTAACTAAAATTAACATGCAGGAAAGTATATTAGCGCTCAGGCAGGGTTTGACCTAAACTGTGAAAACCAAAGACACCATGGAAATCTGACATGTTCTTTCTAAGTCGGAAACGTCACTGAAACCACTCAGTGATACAGAATCACACAATTACGAGTATTCTAGCATAAACAAAGAAAGATGTTGATAAACTCACTGGAAATTAAAATGGGAAAACATAAATGACACAGAATGATGGGATTCAGTCTGAATTGAGGCTATCTGGGTAGGGAGGAGGAAGTGAAAATGCAATGTTATCATAAAGTATTTGAAGAGTGTGAAAGAGCAAAAAGCTAGTTTTAGTCCTTAGGGGACCTATCTAGGTGTAATGGCACATAACTGAGTATAAGAACCACCAGTCTGAATACCCAAAACAGCCTTGCATTAGTGAGATCTGCTGGGCTGTGACATGATCTCCCTTGGAAACAGGAGGTTTCAGCTGGATCTACACTAGGTGTGCTGGGATTCCCAACACAGAAATACACGTTCATGTGCTGCTTAGCATAACAGCAGTGACACACTCATGAAGCACATGCTGCAGCTGCCCTAGGCAATAGCAACGGAAATGTATTAAAAACTTGGGGTTTTGACAGCCATGCTGAAGGTGATGTTATGGACAGTTCACCAGACTTCTTGTGGTCTCCAGGTATGCCTAGGCAGTATTTCCAGTTGGAGAAAGGACATAAGCAGGTAGGCCCAGAGGCATGCTCATCCTCCCACTGCAGCACATCCACAGCTCACCTTTTCCATACATTTAATAATTAGAAAAACGCAAGTAGAGACTAATTTCCTCGGTGATCATAAACCTTAAATGAATTAATGAGCAACAGGTATACAAGACAGAAAAACATTATATTATAATTTTTTGAGGAAGAACCTGAGATTTATCTGAAGTCTCACAGGAACAAGAAGGGAACTAAAATTTCCTGTCTACTTGCTAGTGACAAAAGGGAGGTGAGATACACAAGTGACATTATGCAGGTCACCTTACTTCTTTTATTGACATGCATTACTGCAGTGACAGAATACAGATGCTCCCAAAGAAGTACTATAGTTCACAACGCCTAGAATGTCAACAATATTCAGGGAATCTTTAATCCAAATAACCAGAAGTATTTCAATATGTCCTTAAAGAGCACTTAATCTATGGCAACTGGCCTTGCTACAAAATCCCTGGGAAATTTTGCCTTAGAACTACATGCAGCCACTATACAGTTCCTGCTCTGTTGAAGTTAAATGTATCAACTACTCATTTAATAAAAATAATAATCTTAAAGACTGAAAATCAAACAGAACTCAATTTGTATAGATTAGGGATCAAAGCCACGATACATGTTAGATCAGTTTCTAGGATACAGGAGAGTAAAGCAACATTAAAACCATGTTTGCTGTGCAGTGTCATCATTAGGAAACTCCTTGACTGTCTGCAGAGTACTAAGGAGAAAAGTACAAGGAAACACAGCAGGAGCTGAAAGCACTGAACTGCGCAGAAAAAAAACCCTCTTTAAGATCCAAAACAGTTTTGGATGCAAATTATCATCCTGACCGTATTTAAGGAACTTACTAAGGACGAGAAAACAATCTAACTGCAGGCACAGACACAGTCAGGAAAAAAAGTAAATTCTAAGCTTTCCAGAGAGCAGGAATACAGAAGAAAACAACAAACCACAACAAAAAAATCTGAGCAACAACAACAAAAATGCACCCTGTAACTCACACAGCAGTTTGGCATCTGAAAGAGCTTGATGAAACATCCTGGAGTTGGGTGGGGTTCAGTTCAGATAGTGCAGCTTTCATAGCACTTGTTTGTCACACCTAGATTTTGCCCACATGTTAGCGTGACATGATTTCCATGCCTTTCCTGCAGCTCTTCTAAAGAAACACAGCAGATTAAGATTCAAGAGAGAGAAATCCAAAAACAGTGATTTGAAGTGATTGTCTGTGTTCTCGGACATCAAAGGAAAATGAATACAAAAATTTAAAGCTACTGTGCTGCAGGCTGGTGCCTACCAACTAACTTCAAGAGACCCAGACTTGCCAATTCCATGTCTAGGTTTCAGGTCCAGCACTCCCCCTCTACTAAGCAGCGAGGCCTGTTATCAGGTACAATTACCCTACTTCCAAGCCATCAAAGGATCGGACTCTGGGAAGATTCTGATCTCTGGGTACACTGACAGTTACAAATGGTCTGTGCAGGCCCTATGACAGGCTGCTCACTTGGTAACTGATGAGCTGGTGTCCTGGAAAGCAGAGCCCATGTATTTAGCAAATGACAGAACTGCTATGTTGATCGAATCTATGTGGATAGTAAAGAAAAGCAAATACAGGCTTTACACTAAGTGCCCATGATGGATAGATTCATCTTCCTGTGCGCTACTCCCATTCCAATGTATTCATTCAAACTACACATGTAATTCAAAATTTTCCTTGAATTTATTCTTGTTTGCAGGAACTCTGAAGCACTGTGCTTCCAAGCATTTGCAAATGACAAAGTACTATACTCTGCTCCAGGGAAGGATTTGAGTCCATATCCTGAATTAAGTCTGTGGCACACTCTTGCTAGCTGCAATAAATAAAGAGTAGGCTTTGATTTGTCTATGTGACAGTGTAAATCAAAGGAAGCAGAGGGAACAAAACCCCAACCACATGGCATCTATGAAATAAAAGTAGGGATGGAGAAGGTGGTTCTGTTTCCTCCACAAAGCTTTGGCTAAAATCTTTGGCTCTGAAGGAGCAAAAAGCTCAAACCTCACAGCTGGAGGGACCTCAGACTTCACCTTTGTGTTCCACAAACAGTGTGCAAATCCACACATTTTACTGTCAAAATTAATCACAATACTGAAGTTTAAAAAAATTTTTTACACTAAAGGAGAGAATTCTGCAAGATTTTAAGTTTCCTAGGGGACTAATTTTGGGTCTTTGAAGCCCACCTGTGGGGGATGAGAGATACAGATATAGACTCTCCTTTTTAAAAACTCTTTCCTTTCTATAAATCACACACAGCTTTACGAGGTACCTTTGCACCAGAATCTCTAAAGCCTCAGGGCACCTAAGCAAGCAGTAGCTTTGCCAAGATTTTTTCGGGTTGGGTTTTTTTCGTATTCTCTATTTAGGTAATTTTTGCAGCAGCAAAAAAATCCTAATTAAATTGCCTTCGTATTGACAGCTTCTTTGTTACATTTTTTCTACTACCTTTTCACTAGGTCAGCCTGATGGACTGGAGCAGACGCGTTAAAACATGATCTCACTGAGTCAAACGAGTTACTGCAGTCCAAACCTATCAGCATACTCATCTGAAAATGTTCTAGTCTACATTCAGTTTTATTTTAAAAGATGCAGGATTTCCTACGTTAGCCTTTTAAACTAATAAAGATATAGAGCAGCCTTGTCTTACTGAAAACATGAAATCATTCCTATCTGCTTCCAAGACTGGTTTGCCAACCTGCCCATCAGTTTCTGTGACCTGGCAAAGGTCGTTCTCTTGGTGGATGAGTTTTCTGACCTTCTAAAGAGGGGGGAATCAAGTTCAATAAGCAGCTCCAACAGTGAGCCTTTCATCTCTGACCTCCAGGCTGGATTACTGCAACTCATTAGACTGTTCCAGTGAAACATGCTAATAGATTGCACATTAAGAGTCATTGATGTAGCAGCACCTGGGGTGAAAGTCTCTATAGGAAGAGTTCAAGATGCCATGCCTTACTTGCAGCCACTGCCATACTCCATAGGTTAAGCCACTTCATCTCGCCTAGGCTCTTAACTGTCAAAGCTTTTCTTGTCATTTTAAAACACAGACAGAAAAAAGTAGTAGCTAGAGTAGCTATCTGGATTTATCCTCACATTCTTCACAAGCAACCAAGCTTAAAGGAGAAAAGCAGGGAATAGGAAAAAAAGAAGGTTAGGTGGAAGAAGCCTTAGAGGAAGACAGAGGTCACAAAGCAGCTCTGTCTAGTGTTAGAGAGGAAGAGCTGTGCTTATGGCTCCTGCAGGAGAGGCCTGCATGCATGTGCTTTGTTCCTGTTGTTCCAGGAGGCAGAACTGTGTACCCTGTCTATAAAAATGACACCAAGTCCAAATGACTGTAAGGAACATTTTACTGATATAGGGGAACTCGTAAACCAATATAGCAAAGTGTTTCTTTGCAGACCAAGTTATACATGGCAAAAAGGCATCTTTATTTTTGTAATAAAATGAAGCAAAACCAATATAAATATTTGTGGGTTTTTTTTCCCTCTCTGAAAGAGCTATGCTTTTATTACAGCATCTTGACATGACTGCTCTGACCATCAGCAGCCATATCGCCTCACACCCACACCTGACAGCTACGCCGGCAGGTGCTGGCAATAAGTTACAGCCTGACTCCACATCACTGGCAATAAAAGTTGTTTAAAGACCCCCAAATGTGCTATTGCTCAGGAAACTGATCAGTGTATCAGATAGGAGTGCGTGAGTACCTTCTGAACACTCCTCTTTGCTAATGCTGTGCTCATTTTATTAGCTGCCCTTAATATCCCCGTCAAATTCAAGGTCCTCCTTCTCAAAGTCCTAGATGTATCTGCTCATGATAGCCATTAAGAAACATCCTCCAAGATGTGATGCCTCAACGTATGTGTCCCACAGGCATTATGAAACATTAAAATGATAAAACTGAAAGTACAAAGTTAAGAGATGGAGATTTCTTCAGGGACAGCCTGATAGATTGGGACCTGCTCACAGAGAAAAATCAAGAAGTCCATAGGTCTCAATGTCTTCTATAGCCCCACAGAAAAGTCATTTCAGTGGATCCTCTCTCTTGCAATACTAACAACAAAGATCAGGAGAGGTCAGCACATCAAAGGAAAGTTAGTGTTAAAAATAGTTTGCCAGAATAACAAGAGACCAAACAGCCATGAGTAATGCGTATGTTACGTTAGCTATGCCCACAAACACCTCCAGTCATTAAAGCTGCAGCCAAGGCAGGATGGAGCTCCAACAGATGTGTGGGAGTAGGTGATGATACAGGATCAGCATCATTCATGATAGCAGTCACTGCTAAAAAGGTAGGGTAGTACTCTCAGCACAGCCTCAGGACACACCTCTCAGCTTCAGGTAAAATGTAAGAATTTACCTTTTTAATGCCAGAGGTCACAACCCACCATATTGTCCAAGGCTACTCACAATAATGCAGGCTTTAGAGAAAGCACCAAAGCCTTCCACAGACTTACCTGAACTCTGGCTTAGCGTGTGATCAGATTCGGCCATCATGCATGACACCCTGAATGAGTGTGCAGTAGACAGGGAATACCCGATATCTACGATTCTGACACACTACAGTAGCAGTGTGCAGTTACTTCATCTTGATTAAAAAAAATAATACACATCATTTGGGGACAAGCTAGCTTCCTTGTCACCAAATCATCATAATTAATTTAACCACTATCATTACAGCTGAACTTTCCAGTCTAGTCAAATGAAGTCAGTTCCTTCTGTGTACTTTTTTTGGATGTTTTCCTTCCTCTGTAGCTAATTCTTGAACATTTTTTCTAAGCCCTAATTCATACCTCCTTCCTGCTTACTGAAGATAAAATGTCATCTGTGCAAGAGCTCATAATCAGCTGATTCTGACAACCAGGGGATAAAGCACAAAAGGAAGAATATTGTTTTAAGGAGGGAGAAATCCAGATCTAACTACTGGGACTCTTGCCACGGATTTCAATGTGAACAGAATAGAGGCTTCATTGTTGACAGTGAAAATTGGACCCTGTTGCTTCTCAAGGGTTTTGTTTCCTTCTAGCTCGTTGGCTGAAAAAATGGTGAAACACAGACCAATATAGCCTCATCCGTATTATCAAAGTAATGGGAGGGTGCTACAGCTGAGGGTATAGCAAAGAAGTGGGTAAAACCCATCAAACACAGTGCTAGCTGAGGTTCTAGTTGCTTTACAATCATTTGCGATTTTGTTAAAGTGCTTAAAGACGACAGAAATCTTCTCCGGTTCAGAATTTGAAGATATACCTGGCAGTCTCTGAAATCCAGCTATGCACGTTCAGCTCCTCCATATACCAAGCTCAACTATTTCCCTTCACCTTTTTAGTTCATTAAATAACTTGCATGGAACAAGCAGAGAGAGAGAGAACATCAATCACCGAGACCACAAAACCAGAGTCCTCTCATTTCACCCCCTCTTGACCAAGTAGGGCTGCCTGATGTTAAGGAACAGCTATCTCTTCCCCTCTCTATTATCTCTCCTATTCTAGAAACAGAATTCTAAAGAAAAAAATTGAAACAGCCTATCCTAATATTTTCATTTTGTCCTCACCTCAGATACATATGCATCCTGATACATCCTTGAATTTATTTTCTCACATTTCTGTTTTACAGAAAAGAAACTTACACACTAAAAATCTATGTGACCCTTGCAAGACGGCATAGGAAATTGAAATTTGGAGTCTCCATTCCTTAGCTAGGAGCTTCACCACTAGGCCATTCTTACATTATAGTCAAACAGGCTCTCCTATCCCTGGATGTTTGCATCGGGGTCCAAATGCACCAGCAGGCCCTAATTGCCCTGACCAACCTCAGCAGGGACCTTCGTGCAGGTACCCACCACCCAGGGCTCCCTTTCAGCTCAGCCCCCAGGCCTTGCTGAGCTTTGCTGGAGGTAAGCCTGGATGCAGCCCTGTCCCCAGCTGATCCTGACATGTTGCTGGGCCTCCCACTATGATCTTGGGCCAGACCTGTCACCTAGAATTTGTCTGATGATCACTGGACTGTCAATGGGACCTAGTTCTATCACCAGCCCTGTGCTGCTCACCCTGCTTGTGAGATGACTAGCCCGGCACTGTGGTCACCCTCAGCTGCCTGCTCATACTGCCTCATGGAGCAGTCTCACTCCCACCACTCCCTGACAGGTTGTAGGGGAAGAAAAAAAACCAGGCCCTTGGACATCAGAAACATAGGTGGAAACATATCTCTTACCTCCTTACAGCACAGATCCTGCCTTAATCATTAGACAGAGACAAGCATGCCGTCAGCACCAAAATAAAATATTCTGCCTTCATTTGTTACCCTACAGTAGAAGGAAAACAGATCAGATTTTCAATAGTGGCTCCAAACTGCCTACTACAAGTGTAAATCCAACAGTGCATACTTAATTTTCACATGTTAAATTTTTCATTCAGTCAGTCATGCCCTTCTGATCATTTCTACTAAAGGAAAGTAAGGCTTGCCAGACAGCAGCTTCCCGTAAAGTTCTCTGCTATCCAGATAAAGAAGAACTGAAAGCTTTCAACAGAACCACGTGAGAGTCACTGGCTCACAAGGACGATGTTTCAAGTTGACTCCAGAGAAGAGTCATTGCAGTTAACACTGAAGGGGAATATCACCTTGATAATTTACTAAAGCCAGACTAAAAACTCAGGTGTTGCAATGCATCAGTTTCAAGACCCCCTCAGGCAACCCAACTGCCATCTTGTGGCTACCAAACCAAACTGCTGCAACTTTGGTACATTATTCCTTCATCAGTTACTCCTTCATTATTTATTCCATACACGTAAGGAGTAGATCTGATGACAACATATCCCAGGCAGGAACACGGAGCCCTGATTCTCTAGAGTCCAAATATACAACACAGATCAATGTTGCTAGAAGGGAAAGAGAGATAAATTTAATTACCTCAAGTCTTAGATTGCAGAGTGGTAGGAAGGGGAGCATCTGGGTTGGGGCAGGAGTCCCCTAAATCCTGGTACTGTTCTGTACACATTGATCTCACAAAAGAAAACCAACTTCATTATCTACATGAAAAAAAATCCTTTAAAAGTTTGGGGACAATATTTCGTTTGACAATTGGGTCAAATACCAAATGCTTTATGCAATTCTAGAAATTAGGCAGCAAGGGAGTTAAAAACCACCACTTTTGCAGTAGATTCTTGCATCTTTTGTGACCCCTTGAGTCAACCTTAAGAGCTGTTTGAAAAGGTCAAGAGTGGTAGCTGAGACTATGAAGAGCCTGCAGTGAAGCTTGCACAAGAATTTTGGGGCTTCCTATAAGTTTATCAAGTTTTCAGCCCATTTAGCACTTTCAATAGATTTTGTTGCTGATGCACGGATCGCCGTGTTCCCTTTTTTTACATTGACTTGATGTTGAAATGTTAGTTTGCTCATCCTGATTCTGTGGCACTTGATGAATTTTCTACATTGTGTAGAGAAGACATGATAAGAACCTGATAGAAACTGATGGGCTTGGACCATGATGTCACTTATGAACAGGTAAGAAAAAAAACCCCAACTTTTACTATTTTGATAGAACTCACCTTGAAAAACAATCTTTGCACTTGCCATCAGAAACAAAAGACGGAATGACCAAAAGGCTGTCTGCAATGTGTCCCAATACAGTTACAACAAACACACCTCTCCTATGAAAATCTACATGCCAGTGAAAGCTGAAGGAGAAAGTAGGCAACTCTGATCGTACAGCATATGCCAACAGCAAAATTTTTTACTTCCACTAGTAAAACAAACTGTTTTTAAGATAAGCTATCGGAGCTTCTTCACATCTGTGCCTCCACTGACTTTCACAGGAAGGCAGCAGCAAAATGACCACAGACTTACTACCTTTCTCTTTGCCTGCTCCCTGCAGTTCCAGCTGGAACCGCTGTCCTGAACTGCTACCTGGAGCTGAAACAGGTGTGTCTTCAGCTACAAGATTTGTAAGCTGAATGCTACAACATAAATTTACATAGCACATACTTTGGGTTCTATCACCAAGAAGTGCTGTCGGTCAGCAGTGTTTTTATCAAATTAAGATATAGAAGACAACCACATCAAATAGAAAGTTATTTTTCAAACACTTATTTTCATATCGGTTTTGCTGGTCTCCAACAATATGAAAGACTGTATTAAAGATACTATACAGGTGACGAAGTTACACATCAGGTTTCTATCAACTGTGGTCCCACCAAATGTTGATCATGATTTACTTGTTAATCCAGTATTTTCAGAATCCCATTTTAAACTGAAATGTTAGCCTAACAAAAGGTTTAGAAATATCATTTTTAGAAGGTGACAGATATCAACAAATAGAAGACTGCTTGAAAAATGTTTATGCTTAAATTATAATGAACATTGCACATATCCTTTTCAACTTTCATGCCCTAGTCAACGTATTATAATTGAGCTTTACTGAATTACTTTTCTAGTGGATAAATACTGTACACGCTGTAGTGTGAAGAGACATCATGTAATGTATACTAATTAAGCCATTATATCCGTAGAGAAGATCGTATCTGAAATATCAAATCAGCAGGAATTAAACATCTCAAAGGATTAATGAAATGTTATGGAGCCATTCACTTCCAGGTCAACAGGTTCAATTTCAGCTTAGTTTAATAGTGATAATGAATTTATGTGCTGCAGATAACAGTTCTCTGCATCCACTCATAAATCAGGGTAAGAACCCCTGGCTTGTACCAAGAGCGGACAACTTTAACCAGCACAGCCAGAACAAGGTAGCCAGGAATATTCTGCTAGGCCTGTATTTGGCACATAGCCTTGGGCTGCACGAGATCAAACAGCACATTTACTGGGTGGCTGCAGTACGTGCAGGCAGCAATGAGGGACACCAGACAGTCAGTTCTCTTTACAGATCTGCCAACAGTTGCCAACCCCAGCAATGAAGTTATCACAGGCAGAACATTCAAATTCATCTTTCATTTGATCAAGTTTAGAGTCCTCTCTGCTTATCCCGATTCCTCTCTCAGCAGCCCTTGCTGCTTCTAGCACAGACATGTGCAGCACAAGATGGGGTGGGGGCATGGGAAAGGAAGAACTGTAGCCAACTTTTAAGTTATCTTACAACTAATGTGACAGCAAAGACACAACAAACCCTGATTTAGTGGTGGAATCACAAAATTGAGGTTAAACTTTTTTTTGAAACTAAGTAACCACCATGTCAACAGATTTAGGCATCAGCTCCTTAGTGATGATGGGCAGTAAACAGACAATAACCAGTTTATGCATAAGAGAAAGTAGTTAAGAAATAACTGCATCAAGAACAAACAACAGTGTCTCAGTCAAGTATCCATAAAGAGGTACATCCAACTTCTGAAGATAACACACTGAAAGGTGACAAACTGCATAAATGTAACAATCACCCAAAGCCTAGCCCTTCAGTTTGCTATGAGGACTCTGGTTTTAGACACACAGACATCATGCGGTGTGTTAAGGAATGATTCAGAACGCGACAGCTCTAACCCCAGATATGTTCACTGCTCTTCTGCGAAGCTTTGCTAAAATCACTTAGTGAGCTTCAGTATCTCCAATAGAACTGTTAGAAAGTCCACCTATGCAGGTATTAACGGAACAGCTTCACTAGTATTTATGAGGTGCTCCAAGTGATCTAAAAATGCAAGTTATTAATATCAGTCCTTACTGCAGGTGACTAAACCACATTCTGCAATACAGATTAGAAATCTACAGAAGTCCCAGCGTACCCCTGACAGGGAAGTAAGGCTTCTCCTGGTACCTCTATTACCAACACATTTTGTGATCATTCTGCTTCCCTTTCAAAAGCTCCCAAGATCTGGAAAAACAACAAGGACTTTCAGCAGAGAGAGTTCTGATGGCAGTAAAATAGCTTACAACAGACTATTGTAGTGGAAATAGTTTTTCAACCAGGGACATTGAGATACAAACACCACACTGAAAATTAAAAAAAAAAGCTGTGGCAACCTACATAATGTATGAAAAAAGCATCAAGCTAGCAGGATTGTTCTCCTTTAATGACTACAAACAGAATTCAAGAACAAAGAGCGTTGTAACAGCTGTTTGCTTTGCTTTCCTGGCAGTTATGTATTTCAGGTTTAAAAAAAGAAAAAAGAGTAAACATGACAAACCAAAAGTTATAAGGAGACATTTTTATTACAGCACTGCCTTGAATGCACAATCCCTGCCTATCAAATCTCTCAATGCTCCCACTAAAGTAAATGCATTAAGGGATTTAGTGAAATTTGCCCTATATATTTAGTCTTCCAACAGGAAGCTGTGAAGTACCTCATGCAGTACTGGTGATGGAAATGCAGATGCCTTTTTACTGCTCTATCTTACCTTTTTTCACTTTAGCCACTATTCTCCCTCTTGTATGGCACGCATGTTACAAGTGCTGAATTCCTTCAACAACACTTATAGATCTATTTTTCCTGTGACATACTAAGTTGCACAACTGCAATGAAAAGTTTCTACAGTGAAAAGCTTCCGCAGTAAAAAGCTTGCAACCATAGTATTTCCTAAGGCATATATTTTGAAATGATAATTATTATTAATAATATCTTAATATGTTAGTTTATATATTAATATATATTCTTGCACATACACATAAAATTTTAAATTATTATATGCTCTTTAATTTAAAAAGTGCCATTTTTGCTGACTTGCCAAACCTTTAGAAAGCAACATTTTTGTAACTTTTCTGTTCAAGAAAGAAAAAAAGAAAATAACAATACAGCCAGATGTAATGTATAGTATTCAGTAACAATTTAAGGACAAAGTGCCCTCCGAAAGGCAGATAAGCACAAGGCATTTTCTGTGTTGGACAGTCAAGAGAAGCAGAAAGAAGAAACTCCTCCCAAAGCACTTGAGAAAAATATTAGGGATAATTCAAGATGTAAAGTAAAAACTGAAATATTCAACTCCCCATTTTGGACTTTAGAATCATAACGTTTTAGTGTAGAGGCCCAAGTCCTGTGTTTGTGTGTGTACTTTATACATATACACACATACGTACGTGTGTGTATACATATGTAAGGTCTGCGAGGACAGAGATATGTTTTATTAGACCAGTATAGTAGGAAAAAGCACATAAGCCCTTTGTTGGTCTAATATAAGTACTGCCTCTCCCTTGAAAGCTTTTCTCTCACATCACCATGATCATGGCTACAAGACCATTTACGTACAAATTAAAAAAAGAAATCTCCCTTGGTAAACTTAAAAATCGCATTCCACTGCAATACTTAAGCCACTTAGACAGTAGAAACAGGAAGCTTGTGTAGTTTCGTACTTCACCTTGAATGCTGTAAGTGCCCTTCAATGTTCTCCTTAGTCCTAACAGACACAAGCATCAAGTTGCATATCAACCAGGAGCCCTGGATAACAAAACAAGCTTTGACACTGGAGCGCGAGGCAGGCAGCAGCGTTGGGGTCTTGGTGTTGCAGTACAAACTATCAGGTCCACAGGGAAATCTAAATGGTGTATTTTTCTGTTTACCTTCAGGTGACAATGCTCAACTGGTTCAACACATCACTGGATGTCTGTTACAAAAACTCCTGTCACTAAGAATAAAAATGGATGGATGAATAATGGTTAGGCTGGACCTTCTGCCTCTTGCCAGGAATACTGAGAAGAGATTTAAAAACAGCTTCTAAGTAATATGCAGCCAATCTAACCTATATAATCAGACCTCCTAGAATCATCAACATTACAGCTACATCAACTTACCTCTGAATAAAGATAAGTTAATTAGTTGCTGGCATTTCTTACAGGACTCTGGTTCGTCAACTGAAGTCAGTAATTACTTTTTTCACAATCTTTTTTTCCAACTATATTCACTGGCAGCACCGAATAGGTTATTTTGTCTTTTTTAAAAAGCTTGCATTCCACTTTAATTGAAGAAGTATGATAAAGTCTGCCCCTCTCCATATATAAAAAAGAATGTTTCAAAATACAAGACATTGCAAAATGTTTTGAATGCCCCCTTCATGTAAAAACCTACCATAGATGAAACAGATTTTTGTTTTAATACAAGTCAGTAACAAAAAGCCTAACAGCCAGTACATATTAACAGATAAAGGAACAGGACTTCCCTTTTTTATTTTCATTCGCTGCTGCCTCTATGTCTTCCTGCAAGACCAACATTTCAATAGTTTCATCAACTGCAAAGCAAGGATAACTCAAACAGTTTCAAATAAAGATTAACATACAGGCTAGACCATCACGAAACGCAGAGTGTTGCCTATATTGTGCATATTGGTCTCCACGGTATAAAAAGTGTGGCTTCAGGGGAACTGGGGCAGGGGAGGGATGCTCAGCATTAGATGGCAGTTTCCTGAGGAGAAGCAACCCAGTGCTACAAACTGGTTCTCATACAGTGGGTTATTTTCAGAAGAAAGACTTGCTTGAAAATTATTTAACTCCTTTTTTTGAAATTGAACTTTGTGCAACCCTTTCAGATTGCTTTGAAGAGAAATGTTGAATCAATCCATACTCTAAAATGCCTTACAAAGAAGAAAAATCCCAGCAGTAAATCCACCTAATTAAGTGGGGGTGTATCTAGCCCATAGGCTATTACCACATCTCAGCTTAATATTTTTAAATGTACTATATGTGGAACAGGCGGTAAGCTCTCCTCATTATTTCTCAAATGAAGCTGAACAGATCTAACCCAAATTATAGCAAGACAAACCAGACAACCTAAGTGATGAAAACTGTACTTTTTCCTCTGCTTTAGGGACACTTTTGGCTCATCTGTCCTCTGATCAAGGTGAGCCTGATAAAGCTGAAAATTACACTGTGTGACTGGATTGTACGAGACTATATTTCCCCTGAGAAGTGATTTATTTTAGAAACTCTTGATGAGTAAGAAACTTTCTGCTCCAACATGCTACTCTTCTGTGTGGGCATGGTTCCTTATTGCTTTGAGTGAGAGATCACATAAAAGAAACATAGAATATGAGTGGATACATCTTCTTTATGGTTCAAAGACAAATTTGCATTATAAGACAGACCTCCAGGAACCATAAGTTTCATAAAAAGATAAAATTATTATCATTAGTTTGTAGGTTTAACTGCAAAAGTTACTGGCATATCTTCCACTTTTTGAGTGTGAGGAAAATCCAGTTTTGGTTTTGAGAGGTCTTGCTTTGCAGAATTTGGGGGTTCTTGATCTTTAGATGATTCCAGAAGATGTTGCATGTTAAGTCTGAAAATGAGGCGAGGATCTGGTCCAGAAAGAGATGGGCAATTGCAGCTCTCTCTTATTTTAAGAGCCTGTGAATACATAGGAAAACAAATCAAGCTCATTCAAATAAGAAAAAACAAGAAAGGTTTCAGTCAGCGATTTGGCCTTCCAGTAAGGTCTGCATTTGCACACAAAGCTTAGTGAGTATAATACTGAGTTCGAGTTGTTACTGAACAACTTTTCAACATAAACCAAGAACTCTTAAGAAGAAATGTAGCAATATGGTAAAACAATGGAAAAAAACTGAAGAATGAAAATAATTTTCTCACAGACAGTCTCTCAAAGAATGAATACTCTAAAAGGTACAGTATACATAGGAAGTTCTCCAACTATTTTGTGATACTTGTTCACATCAGTAATTTGTACCTTTTAATTTACATTCACATGTATGAACGCATTAAGAAAACAAAGTGCTATGAATAATTTACTTCACCAGATACTTTATATAATTGAAGTAAATATATATAGATGTCTGACCCAAAAAAGGAGGGAAAAACCTCCAACAACATAATGGACATTTAACTGTTCGGCACAGAGATCCAGACAGTTGATCAGTATAGTTAAGGTCCAGTTACACAAGTGATCTCATCTCCAAGAAGCATTTGAATACACAGCTTCCAAGTGCTTGGAGAAAACAATTTCTCTAGAAGTTAAAAAATTATCTGGATTAAAAGATAATCACTAAGAGACCAAACTCTAAATTACTCCTCGTCACTGAGTAAGTGCCATTGCTTCCATTCTACAGATTAGAAAGTAGAGGCACACAGAAGCCAAAGAATTTCCCAGAGAATCAAAATCCATTGGCATGGGCACACTCCCCCCAACATCGCTCCTTCTGGGCAATCTGAGAAAGGTACGACAATGGATGACTTTCATGTCTCAAAGGCACTGTGGAGAAATTTACACAAAACAGTATGAAGTCAGCTGTTTTAAAGGATGCTTAAGTTGGTGTTCATTGTAACAAAACTAAACATACTTTAATTTGTTGATAAAAACGGGCAGCTTGTTTTAGAGCTAACAGCTCTAACAACTAAGTCCGATGCAGTACTTCGCAAGTGGTTGTGCACATATCTACTAGTATCCACGGATTCTCCTACAAGATCCATTTAAACTAATCAAAAAAAGCAAGTTCCTGTGTATCATACAGCAAAATATTATATGTAGAATTCTAGAGAGTTCTACATCTCTGCTGGAACTATTTTTAAGATTTGCAAAATGAAACACCAAAAAACCATGACGTCAAAGACTAGTCTGATCTTTAACACTAATCAACGGCCATTGTGGTATGGTCACTTTTATGCAGTATTATCTGTACCTTAGCCTCAATTAACAGTATAAAACTATGAGCAGATTAACATCCAGCTTTATTTTTAATCCTTTCATAGGAAAATAACTTCTCTTCATAACCGTGGAAAAGTAATGGCTAGACCTGGCCTGAGCTGCAGACAGGTGCCTCCTGACCAGTACTAGGGACTGTTAATGGAAAGCGTGTGTTGATTCATTTGTTCTAGATGGATTAAAGAGGAAGAAAAAAGTAACACAGTCTTCATAGCAGTCCTACCACCGCACTTAAAAAACAGAGCAGACATTTAGTGTGGTTTACATACACTAGATTTGGCTGAAATAGCATACCAAATATTCTAGTACACTTGTGCATAAGTATTTGCCCATCATTTTGAAACATTTTATTATTCTTCCACAGGAGACACTGGGAACATCTTACTACAGCAGATTTTAAAACAGAAGAGCAGAGCTTCTTAACTCATCTCTTCATATAAGGAGGCACCAAAACATATTTCTCTCTAACTTTACTACAGTGAACTGATAAAGAGTTTGCTGTAAATGGCTAGACATAAATAGAACTTAAATTTAACAACTGGTTTTGGAAAAAGACACATTCCAGGAATGTAGCAAGAGTTTCTCCAGCTGTTTCTTGCTGAAATGTAACAGTCAAATTACTGGATACAAATCTGGATCAGGCATGCAAATATTCCTCTTGCCTAACTTTTAACAAGTATGAATAAAGTTTTCAGTATTTGTTTTTCTACAATGTGATCATCCATGTAGTCACCAAATGTAACTCTGCTGTTGAACACTCTTCTGCTTCAGTGACCAATTAATTTCTAAACTGACATTTATGACCAACCAAGAGTTTTCTCATGTTCTCTTCCAGAACATAAGCTGCTGCAAGACTGCATTAATGTCAAGCAGCATTATTCAAGGCAAATGGAAATATAAAGATTTAGGCTGTATCCTATCCTGGAAAGCGCAACATAATCCTCTTTTAAACAGATATAGCAATTCTAAATCTCTGGTTTTCGTGGCTATATAGGGTCTTGCCTATTTCCATGGTTTCACTTCTCTAAAATACTAAAGTCACAACAGCAGAGGTAAAAAGCAATACTTCAGAGTTAACACTCTTACCCTCTGGATGTCTTTGTGTTTTTGCTAGACATAAAGCTGTCCAAGGAGGTAGAAGGCATCTATTCAACATCATCAACTCACATGCCATTAAAAAGACTACAGTTATGAGAACGGAAGCTATGCTGCCACATCATCTCACATTAAAGACAGCTACCACTACACACGCTAGTGAAAGGAGTCTTTGTATGTACGTTTGTGACTGCCATGCAACATTCAGCCCTAGTTAGAAGGTATTCTTTCCCTGGATTAGTTGACTGCTGCTGTTTTGTTTTGTGCCAGTAGCTCTCTAAAATCATTAAGATGCCAGTAACAGGCTGAGGAGCTTACAATGTAATTTTTCCTGCAAGATAAAACAGCCCAACATGGTCAGTCATACTGTACTTCCAAAATCACCAGCAACTTCAAATCCGGCCATTTAATGTTGCTCAAGTAAATTGGTTTTTGACAGTTCAGTAACAGGACAAGTAAAAGCATTCATAATGAAGCCCATATTGATATTATACGAAGAACATGTTTCATTGAGTGTTTATACGGAAGAGTGTTCTCAATAAAGACGACAGACAGAACTGATGCAAGGTTAACTAGCTAGAGTGAGTACACAGATTCACCTGGGAACTGAGGGTACTTTAATGCTGTTCTTTTCAAGTTAACCTTAAGAGAGAAGTACTGCTGTTCAGAATAAAGACCACCTGCACGCTTACTGGTTCAGATGATCTCAAATAAAATATCAAAACTATTGCTTGTAAGTAGCACAAGTGAAGCTGTTTTTCTTATTAATACAATTGCAGACACCTCCTGCGATGTGCCGGGAGGGGGGAAGGCGTAAGAATTAGGGATGTCTGCCTCATCCTGTTGCTTTCATATAAAGCTTAACAGAAGACACAAATACAGAAACAAGTAATTTTTAGCTCTCAGAATTAATCCTTTGCTACTGTCACAGATATCAAGCTACCTACTGCATCTCAACCCCTTACAGTCTTTTGAAGTCCATCCTACTTCTGAGGCTGTCAGCTCTCTCAGTATAAAAGTCACGTCATTCTCTTGTCCGCAAACCAGGCCAAGGGTTATAGTCTCTTGCGTATTAACTGCGACTACCTTGGCAGGGCTGAATACACTCTGACCTTGCAATTCTGACAAAAACTAACAAATAGCACAAGCACATGGGCGAAAAAAAAAAAGAAAAACCAAAAATCAGAAACTTTGAGTTGCAAAATTGATTACAATTAGCAGGCATAGGGAAGACAACAGGTTCTACAAATGAAGTAGCAGTAAAAAATGATTAAAAGAATGGACAGATTTGTTACTTGATGGAGAAGAAAAGCAACTGATACATGGATAATACTAATCTTCAAATCTTTCACTATTTCTGTTGGAACAGAAAAGGAAAAAGGTGACAAAATATTTAACAACTTTATGGGGAAGACAGAAACACAGGTCAGTACCTTCTATTCTTATTTTTCTGTAAGTTTGCACATTGACAAAGCTTAATTAATATGTTCTAGGACTATCTGAAGTAATCTTCACATCATAAGCAAAGGGCAAATACACCAACCCATTTCTGAAAAGGAAGCAAAATAAATCTGTCTTCAATATCCCAAAAGGCAGCAGACTGAGGAATAAATAATGACTACACAAACAGTAATAAAAATAATGAACAGCCAAATATAGATTTGACAAGAACAGGTTTTGCCAACGTAAATTAATTAACTTTTTTTTGACAAGTTAATTGACCTAGCAAACAAATAAGAAGCAGTAGAGGTGGCACATTCCAACTTAGTATTACTCTCAAAATGATCTCAATACAGCATCTCCACAAGAAAGACTGTGAAATGGGAGTTACAGTGAATCAAAAATGGAATCCGAGCCAACAACATGATGCCAAAAAAGCAAATGTCACATCAAGATGAATTTTTGTGTCGCAGGCAAGGCTCAATAGATAACCTTCTGCTTTATTCCGTGTAGCTGAGTCTTCAGCTGACATATAGTGCTCTATTTGAACAGCATACTAGGAAAAAGGCAGACAAACTGTAGCGAGCTAGAGAACATTAAAATAAAAGCTTCAGAGATGAACTAGAACATCCTATAGCTTCTCTCTGGCACTACACTTTCAGAATTTTTCTGTCCAGAACAATGGTAAGCATCCTCCCTGCTAGTACAAAATTATTTTAAGATTTCTTTTTCTGAAAATCAAATGCATAGACAGGCCTTCCTGGAGCATCTCGCCACCTTCCATGTAGGGATTCTAGATTTCAGTTTCCTATTTAACAGTATATTCTGCTTTCCTAGTTTACAATCCAAAACTCCCCCAGTCTGAGGAGGAAATATTTCAAAAATATGTTAAATCTTTTTAATTTCCTTTATTTGCTTTCCAGGACAGCACCACTTTGTAACTACTTGTGGCTCCCTTATTTACCAGTTCCTCAGCTTGGCTGCAGCTTCCAACTTGTTCAGAAAACCAGACGCAACATCTTTAAAAGACAAGGAGCAATTCAAATGAGTTTTAATTATGTGAAAAGAGAATCCCTGTGATATCCCTGCTTTAATTTACATTCCCTGAGACTGTTAAGTCACATCACTGAGACATGCCATTTCATTATCTGAAGAAAAATTCTCACTTTATATGATCACAACTTATTGTGAACTTGCTTAGAAGTCTCTAGAGAAACATCTCTGTGGCCTGAGAAGTCCAAACACTTGTCCCTGTTTCCCCCAGATACAGTAGCTGGTCTAATAACTGTTATTAGATTGTCCTGAAAACCATTTCAGCTTCAAAACCATCAGCACATGAAACACAACAATATTCATATCAGTATCTTTAATACAAACCTGTCTATTTCATTCACATCTTTAGAGGAAGAGCAATTTCAACTAAAGTAATATTCAAAGTCAAGTACAAAGGTAAAATCTAGCAGAGATTTTTTTTTTTAAGGATTTAAACCCTTGTTTCTTGCTCGTGATGGTTCTGATACTGAGTCTAAGAAGTACAATTTCTTCACAGAGAGGTACTAGAGAGATTAAAAGGTCCTTTTTGAAATCTGGTTTCTCCCCTTTGGCTCTGAATATCTAATTTATGGTAAACATGCTGTTCTAAAAGACTTTAAGCATGTGAACAACGAAACAAAAAGGCGCCAATATTGAACAACAACAAAGCCCTGGGATTCCTGTTAAATGCCTGAGATCTAGCTCCAAGAAGGCAGCTCTCAGATGAAGGGGAGTCAAAGTTTCAGACAAGAAGCCTCAAGCACCACCTCTAAATACTACAAAAGTGGAATAAAAATGAAAGAAGGTATCAACCTCACTCATCTAGTGAACTTCTGTTAAACACAGGAAGCCTTCGGCCCTGTGTTCTCATCCTACTCCAAAGAATGTTTAAGGTAAAAGGCAAATAAAAACATCTCCTCCTCAATTATCTTTTCAAAGAAACTGTCCTAGCCTTCACCACTTTGGGACGCAAGAGTGGCTACAAAAAGATGAAGGTTGCTCCACCTGTTAAATCAGAAGAGATCAGACAGAAATAGCATGGCTGCCAGTGCTACACAGTTGCTCAGTTATTTAACTTCTTGGCTCAGTCCTGAGGTAGAGCATAAGTAATTTATTTCATTACCGCTTTATAAGTCAGCCAATAACTCTATGAAAATAACGGATCCTGAAGCCTTTATGTGCAATCTAACTAAAATTGAGGCTCTAAAACAAGTATAATTTTCCATTCAGCTGTTCTAGTGCGTTAAAAATCCATCAAAACAGTCTCACGATCAGTTTTTGCAAAGTATAGAATTCGTGTATATTAACTCAAAATATTCAGTCTAGCGAGTCTCCAGCCCCCTACGCCTAATGTTGATTTTGATTTATGCTATTATTTAGAATATTTACTGCATTCATTCTCATCCAAGGATTCATGAAATTCTTTTTTTCTCCTTTGAAATCAGCAAACACCTCAGCATTTTCGTACTCCACCTCCCAATAAATCTTCAACTGTCTTTAGAGTTTGGAATTGAGAAAGACTTAGTGACTGAGTGTTTTGGGAAAAAAAAAAAAAAAAAAGAAAAAAAGAGGAAGAAGAAATTACCAAATTACCAGCTGGTTATAAGAAAGGGAATCTCCAAACACAGTGTAGCTTGCTGAAAAACAGTGCTGTTGTGAAGTGCTTTAACATTATCCTTGAAAATGAAAAAAACAGGAAATAAACAATCCATACTATTTTTCTGTAGTTAAAAACCCCACTATTTAAAGAAATAGTAAACAAAGATTACTAAACTTGGAACAGTTCTCTGTTCTTAAACTAACAGAGTAGCACATTAAATTAAGAGAATCCCCAAGTAGCGATTCACTTGGCATTCCGCTGAGAGGAAATCTGAAAGGAAGAACAGAGAAAAGACTGCAGATTGATGGGCAATTGCATGAATTCGCTCAAGTTCCTTGGAGTAGGGTAAAATTTGCTCCCTAATGTGACGGAACAGAGATGTGAAGAAAAAAAAGCAGGCTGCAAAATCTACAGAGGCCTGTCATAACTAGAGGTATTAAGAAATCTTCTACTGGGGATCTGACATTCTTCCGAGGCACAGTTATTCGAGGCATATTCAATCTCACGTCAGTGAGAGAGACATGATAGGATAAAGCATTCTCTATTTGACAGCCTAGGGCTAGCTACCAAAGCAAGAGAAGTCAAGATAGTTTAGGCATCCAACGTAAAAACTGGCTTCCAAAATGATAAAAAAAGAGAAAAGAATGGATAAGACCTGTGACACTCTCACATCTATACCAGGAAAGCCACTCAAAAGCAAAAATACTACACTTCAATCAGAAAAGAAACAAAAAAAACCTAGAAGATAATTACATTTTACCTGCACTATCTTCATTTTTCCTCATTTAATAAAATAAAACCTTTAAAGTTGAGAGCTTTGTAATAGAAGATTCTGTAAGAATAAAGAGAAAGATAAGCACGATGCTAAAAGAGTAGATTGTGAATCAATACCAAAGTAGCTCGTGAATCAATACCAAGCTAAGTCTGACAACCTTCCTAAGAGAACGAGAGACACTTCTTTGACTCTGCTTACCTCGGGGATAAGCCGGTCTAAGTGCTCAGCTCTATTTTCATGTGAAGGGTGTGTGGAGAGCCACTCCGGTAACTTGGGCTGCCCTTGAATGATTTCTGCTAATTCCATTTGTTGCCAAAATACGCTGCTTGCTCTTACATCCACACAAGCCTGAAAAAACAAAGGAAATGTCACACCGCTAGATTTTTAAAAGCAATACAACTTACATTCTAATGGATATTGAATACAAGAGACATCTCAAGTTTTAAATTTCCAAAGCCTTTTAGGTGGTCCCCCACCTACCTGACAGGAAAAGGCTGTTCTAAAATATCTGTATGCAGTAAAAACCTCATCCAGATAGACACCGGATTTGTTCCTTTCAACATCTATGTCATTCCACCAATCATAAAAAACCGATTTGCAGTTTCTGACACGTACTTGTTTTTTAAAACCTCAGCTGCTTATTCTAAGTCATATTTGCTAGACACAATACAGCAGAAGAACAAATTAATAATCTCCACAGATTTAGGCAAATTTACATGAAGAAGTTTAGAGTCACAAATAAAGTGATAATAATTCATACTTAAATAATTCTAAAAATGAACAGCAAAGGCTTTTCTGTAAGTGATTACATTGCCTTTTTCAAAGGAGATCTGTGCAATCCACAACAGGCTAAAACAGTAATTCTGCAGAACTAGGACTCTCCTCTCTCTCTCCGCAGAAGTACACATTTAACCACAGAAACTCATGGAACACTAATTTCAGGAATGGCATCTATATATCACCAACAGACTCCTTTATATTTGCACTTCAGTGGAGCAGAGATAAAGAATAATATTTCTTACATTAATTTTCATTCGTTTAAGAGAGAGAGATGTGTACTCAGAAGGTAAGAAAATTACCTTTTTTTTTCTCCTACAAGAAATACAGAAGTTGCACTTTAGACTTTGAATTTATTTCTTAAAATTATTATAAAAAGATTATCTGCAGACACAGAGAAATGCTGAGATACCACTTTGCTTGTTTCTTTCTGGTATGGCCCTACATATTCAGTATTACAAAGCAGCGAGGACCCACACAGCAATTGTTTTTTCATGGAACGTATTATTCCCTTAGATGACTTTAAACTATAAATGCAGTTTCAATCCCAGAATCCATTAATTTTAAAAACTATTCCTTAGAGAAATATTAATGATTATTAAGAAAAGGAAATTTCTTTATGAAACATTAGCACTAGATGGTGCTGCTCTCATTTACCTGACACTTCTCTAGCTATATTGCACTTGGCTAGAAATGAAAGAGTTGTTTTAGTTTCTTTAATTTATATTTTTTTTTTTGGTCCCTGTGGATGTGACTGAAAAAAACAAATAATGAAAAAAATGTTGAGTAATTTCTGACCAGATTTTTCCCTTATTTGAGCAAAGCCGCATTGATTTTATGGCTGTATTTAGACTAAATCTTGAAATACTAGGACATTATTGTTATACTTTGTAATTATCAGCAATCACAGAAAAAATAATCACAATATCAAAAGTTCTTAAATTTTAATGAATTCTTATGAGAATAGATATTATAGATCAGAATATATTACGTGCACTACAACAGAGTAAAACATTCCTAAGATCTTCTCAGAACAGAGAGAAACAAAGTGAAACAAAAATCCAAAGGGCAATTTATATCTTTACATACAATTAAATAGATCCTACTTACAGAAGCTCACTATTTGGCATTCTCCTTTTTATAAATATGTAGCTTTTTATTCTAATAGTAATAAGCTACATAGAAAGTCTACTGTGCACTTAATAATGCACAACATTACAAACCTCAATTTTATTACATACAGTTTAGCCAGAATGACTTTGTCTTTCCCTACAAACTGTTTGATTTCCCACAACCTCATCAACCTGCATCCCCCCCAAGTTTACTTCTGTGGGAAGTATGAAACTCCCGCTAATTATAATGGAAACCGAAAACTGTCTGCTAAATTGCTAATAAAACAAACAAGCTGTAGTTACCTTTGCTGCCAGCTGAAGTCCCACTTTATCAGCTTCAGCCTCCAGTGTTCTGTTGTACGGTCTATCAAACATAAACTGCAAAGAAGCACAACAAAGCTCTCTTTCTTCGTTTTGAATGTGTACTAAGCTAAAGCATTGTAGCTGTTTTTCTAACCTTCTCATAAGAAATGGTGTTTATCTATCATGTTCACATTGCATTTGATCAATATTAGTTTTCTTCATGTAATCTTTAATTCCATTATATGAAGTTCATTGATCCTGCATTCAATGGAAATTAAACCAAATTCCACATATTTCCATAGCCCCTCTCATCAGCCACTCTCACAGCATTTTGCAGCAATCAAAGGGTCAATGAAAACTAGAATTTATTCACTTCATTCTTTTATTTGCATTAAGATTTTTGTTGTAGCAACTGTATGTAAAAAATTCCAGTGGCTCCCTTAAACTTTTATGATGCCTTTCTTTAAAACTGGTATGGTCTACTTGGTATGGTAAACAGCCCACAGTATGGAATGCAGCCATAAATGTTTCCATACAGAAATCACTCCTTTGTCATGATTATCCCTCAAAACAAGTTGCAAACTGCCCTTGAGAAATCAAACTGGAAGACCTAAACCTAACCAACTCCTCTCTCTTTTTTCTAGGGTATGACATTGTATTAATGCACATTAAGAGACAGCAGTAGTTTTCTCAAGTGGTTATTTAGTCACATAACTCGGGATCTTCTGGCATATGTAATTCACGTGGATTTGGGCAGACTTGCCCTAGTATATCCAGTTGTGGTAAATGCAAATCAGGACTTCTTAAAACCACCTGCTCCTTCAGAGATAAGGAACATGCCACAACATCCTGGTCTGGGCATCAATTAGGAAATACCAACTCAAGAATGGGGACGTGCAATGTTAGCGAAGAGAAACAGGCTTTACCAACTCTTTATCTGGTTATAAAAATATGCCCTCCTTATAAGCTCCAGAAAAAAAAAAAAAAGAAAGAAAAAGACAAAACAGAAAAGAAGAAGAGCAAATAAGTGGTCCAATCCCTTGAGTACATAAAGGTACCTGTAACTTTGTGTGTCTTTTTAAAGTAGTACTGTTAGTCTCTCTTAACCAGGTCAGAAACAGAAGCCAAACAAAGCCAGGCCTCTACATGTTTTTTAAAGCCAAATAACGCTGATTTATAAGTAACCATAGATGAGGTCACTTTCTAAATTCTTAACTTCTTTACAGACCTTACACATTGCAATTATATTTTTTAAATCCTCTGATGTCAAAGGTGTTACTTGAAGTGGAATATATATTTCTTTTGCCTTGGAAAGTGCTCTGGGTCTACTGGAGTGCACATATTCACTGAATGGCAAAGATGTCCCTGGCTAGTCTGTCATACATTCCTGAAGCACCATCTCCCAGTTAGCCAGATAAACTATATGTTCAATTATTAAACATTTCTCAGACAAGGAAACGAAACTGCTAACAGGCAACAGGACAACCCAAAGCGCTGGCTGGAACAGAGGCTTACACAAGCAGGCAGTTTTCTATTTCCTCAGGTGCAACCATTTGTGGTTTTCTTCTCTGGGAGGTTTACAACAATTTTAAACAAGGGGTGGCATCCATCTCAGAAAAGATCTGTAAAAGTTTAAGAACTAGGAAATTCATGGCCTGAATGCAAGTGTCTTACTAGACCATCTAGAAAGAGAGATCTGGGACAGTAACTAGACAGTAATAAAAAGATCAGCATTAAAACTCTTACCCCTTCAACAGTTTTATTTGCATTTACAGTTAAGCACTACGGGATTACTATTTACCTGTGTGTCTATCCCAATACTGCCAGCAAAACTATGGCTGTATTTTTAAAAATAAGCACAATACTAACGCAATCTCTAGTTCAGGACCTACCCATGCTGCAGACTGCAGAAGCAGGGACAGCAACTGAAGAAACCAGCACCCTACAAGCGCTGTTATTTCCTTTAGTTTTCCTCTATGTAGCTGCTACTGACCAGTCACAGACAAGATACGAGTCTAAACAGACTCTGATGTCCTTCCATATAGCAATTCTTATGCTGGATACAGCTTATGACCAAGTAGGGTTCCAGATTTGTTCTGTTCTGATCATTACCAAAATTTAATTAACGTATAAGAGACTTCAATGCGTCCTCTGCAATTTTTGAGAATTCTATGTGTTTCTTCTTCAGATCTAAAATTACAACTATTAGATAATCTCAGTCTCTTGAGACAACTTGGGCTCTCTTTCATAGTGTGCTTCTAGCCAATAAAGTCTCAACAGTGGTCACATAAAAGTGTCTTGAGGCATCTAATATACAGTATTACTCATCTGTTACTGAAAAATTAATTTTTTAAACAAATCTTTTGTGGATGTGTTGGAGTGAAAAATTAGATCTTCAAACTCTGATCTAAAATCATTGTCAGAAATCGGACATAATAACGAAGTCAGATTTGATTTTTCAAATCAATTACCAGAGCTGTCTGCGTATGTTAAAGAAAAGGAAGTTCCAGCTGAGTTGACCATCCAAAATCACCAGTTTCCACATGAAATACAAATCTGATGAAGACAGTATTAAGTACTGCATTTGTACATACTGGTGTGCAGGACATGAGGAACACTCAGTCATGCTTTGTGCTATTCGAATAATAATTGCTAGGCTTCCATTCCCATATAAAATAACTGCTGCTGCAAAAGCAAAGCCAACATGTTTCAGTTCAGAAATACAAGACTAAAGAACAACCATGAATGAATCCCATAAGAGAACAATTTCTTAAGGCAAGCAAACCCACTAGCTTTGCAGAAAAAAGCAGAACTGGAGCTAACATGCCAAAAGGCCTACAAAGGGCCACCCAAAAGTACTCATAGTCAATAATAAAAAATAAACAATAGTCAGTAGGTAAAAAAGTTAAGCCTCTGAGGACATAAAAGAAAAACAAATACTGAAACAGAAGCAAGTACTGGAATATGGCTTAAATAACTCTTTCACAGAGTGGGATGCTAAAACTTTAGACAATAAAATACAGTTATGAAAGAAGAAAAGAGACATCCTGAGAAAATGCGCTGAAAGATTTATTTTCACGTAAGCACAACAGGCAAATGTTGAATAGAGGAAACAAGCAGACATTGCACTCCTGGGTGACTAGCAGAAACAAAAATTTCCGTTCAGCATCTTTTGTATATGGGATGAAAGCTTTGCCAGTATTAAGCACTTCTTTACTCTGCATTTCATATGGATATGTTTAATGTTACTGAAGATAAGTTTGATCAGAGTTTTAAACCAGGATATTACTGTATAATATCTCATATATGATAGATCTTTTCTATAGGACACCAGGACTAGGAGCTTAAAGCCAGGTTTCATCTGCAATCTAAAGCACAACTCCAATCCCCGATGCCAAAATATCAGTTGCTGTTAGCCTAGAAGAGGAGCAAAGATGCTGACAGGGAGTTAAACCTTGCTGTCTAAATTATGAGCAGTCTCAGGACTGATTCACACTTTGCTTTTTCCAACTTCAGCTCTTCAAAATGCTGGCTAGCATTCATCAATGTATAGGTTTCTTACTACTTGTACAAATATCCAAGCTCTTTAGAGATAATTTATGTTCAGAATCCACACAACTACACATTAGCATAAGAACTAACAAAACAGATTGGTTATGTTTACTTTTATGTTTTTGAGGAACTGGGGAAAACCTCAGGAGAAGCAGCAAGAGAAGTCAAAGAAACCAAAGAGCTCTTTTGCTTAAATTCAGATTCAATTTTTATTATGTAAGCAAAGTTTATTTTAAAAAAACCCTACTTTTTTAAAAAGAAATGGATCAGTAACTGTCTGGAGGCAGAGAGTAAATTAGACTGCTGAAGAAAACTGGCACCACAAAGCCTTTGAATTTTACTTTAGTGGAATATATGCTGTCT
Source organism: Opisthocomus hoazin (assembly GCF_030867145.1). Taxonomy (NCBI): domain Eukaryota; kingdom Metazoa; phylum Chordata; class Aves; order Opisthocomiformes; family Opisthocomidae; genus Opisthocomus; species Opisthocomus hoazin. The sequence goes on along the minus strand of NC_134419.1, from coordinate 4,967,841 downwards.
GACAAGACTCATTTAGTAAATTTTATTATAGCATGGTTTATACTTTAATAGAGGGTTTAGACTCTAAATTTTCTTATCTTGGAAACCATGCTTACCACTGACAATGTATTCAAAGATTTCCATCTATTTTATTTGGTTTAGAAACAATTTAGCAATTACTCAAAATAAAAGCATGGCATTTCAATATTTACAACTTTAAATGTTGAGCTACATTTCAAAAAGACAATCTTCTAACTTAAATCGCAAGCAGGTACTTGCAGTCTGTTCCGCTAAATCCAGTCATTTAAGGAGATCTAAAGTTCTTCAAGACAACAAATGAAAATATGTATTAACTAAAGCTGATTAAGATCTATAAAAACATATTTCCTTCAAAGACATACTCAAATATTAAATTTTTTGCTTATAATACTTCTCCTCTTGCCTTTTTCCCCAGACATACTACTTAGTGGTACTATCTCCCCATGATTAAAAATATTTCTCATAGAACTCAGGAAGGATAATATGAAATGTCAGTCTTACCTCCTGCAACTTGCTCTGAATCCACTGGCCAACAACTGCCAAACTATCACGAGGACAGATGGCCCAAATCATAGTGAGAAAGATGAGCGATAGAAAATCCAAGAAGTGAACCAGGCTGGCTTTCTCTGCCTGCAAACAGAAATTGTCCCGTTTTTATTCCTTACTGTCAGATGTTTCTTTAGAATTTAATAGAATATGCAAACATTTTAAAAATCACTGATTTTTTTTCTGTGCAGCCACAGGAACAGGGCAATCACAAGCTCGCCTGCTCACACAAAAAAAATCCAGTGGGATACCAGGTACTTTCAGTCTAGAACCCACACCAACTGCATAAATACAGCTGGAGCAAACACATTTTGGCTATCTCCCAATTCAAGAGATTCAAAGCTTGAGATAAGATGATGGGGCCGCATGCAGACAGAGTTCTTTAGTAAAAAGGCCACGAAACACCTCACTTGGAACGAAAAATCTATAATAAGACCAAGAAGACGGTTCTTCACATTAATTTGAGAAGAGATAGACATAATTTAGACAGGAATGCTAATGTGCTAAGGGGACACTAGGCATAATATATTTATTTTTTATTTTCTGTTGCATTCCTTTAATTTCAGAAACAAAAACGTCCTGAAGAAAGAAACTGGATTTTTCCTGTTTTTCAAAGCTCTAGTTGACATGCAATAAATTGACCTGAGCACTTACAAGCCGGATCACGCAATACTTTCATCTATGCCAGTTGGGCGGCACAGGTTCCATACAAACAAGAGAAGTTCTAACAAGTTAGTTGGCTCAACTGATCCCAAGAAACTAGGATGTGAACTGCCGCCTATCCAAAATCATACAAGACGCAGTAAAGCAATTCTCCTCTATTTTCATTGCCTTTAAAACGTATTTACCCATTTCCAGATTAGTTTTGCAATTTCAGCAGCATCTTTATGTTTACAGGCTTCTCATTACATCTTCTCAAACTGATGGACAGGTAATGAATACAATTTTTTAAAATGACATCCATAGAAAGAAAACAATCTGGACACAAAGAAGCATTTTCTAGTAAATCACCACAATTTAGAACAATACGAGCGATATTTCTACACCATCCTCTTTTTTCATAGTTGTACCTACAAAGCACAACAAAATTATTACATTCATTCTGTTCAAATGACAAAGAACTACAAATTTCATCACATCCATGTCAGGATATGGAAAAATTAAGTCTGTGAAAGCAACCACCTGTAAACGCAGAATCAAGCTCCAGGCATTCTAGAATTTGGCATTCTAAAACTGTGTGCTACTATAATAAAAATATCGCTAATTTTAGAATAATTTATTAAAGTATATTCACTTCTGTAGATATTAACAAGTGAAGGAGTAACAAACTGAGCGGCTGAGTGCCTCTAGTTCCTTATGTCTGTACTATAGGAGGAGAGGCACCTGCAGACAAAGTGCTAATTGACTGTTAATAGCGAGCCATAATCCATCTCTACCACTATGAAAAAAAACACTGGCAGACTTTGTGCTAACACTGACTACTACGGGACTTCTGACAGTTATTAAGTACTACATGAGTAATAAGGATATAGTGTAGCAGAACACTCTCATTTCAAACTCAACTTTTCATTAATTATAAAGAGTCACATTGAAAACTTTGGTTGGTAGTGATACGAAAAAATCTTAACTAAAGCAATTAGAGTTAATTTAAGAATTTTAGACAGCTTTCTTTAAATACTTACTGCATGTTCCAGCACAACATGAGCTATTTCATGTCCCAAAATGAAAGACAGCTGATGAATATCAGAAACTGCATTTAGCAATCCAGTGAAAACAAACACTTGCCCATTCTGTAAACAAAGAGAGAGTGAAAGTTAAGTAGAAGACACATAAATAAAAAGCTGTTTCACTAATAATAATTTTTGTATTGGGTTCAACTTACTGGAAGCACAAAAGCATTTACCCCTGGTTCATCTACCACGTGGATAACCCACTTGAGCGCCGCGACCTGTGGGATGTCCTTATTGCTTTCAGACAAATGGCCAACAACTCTCTCCACAACCTGATAGAGTGCGTCTGTCTCAGGTAACATTTTACTTTTGAATTCCTCCATCCACTAAAAAAAAAATTAAATTAATTGATTGCCATGCAGAACAAACACACACTAAAGGACTAATTGGTAAACTAATCTAGCGGCTATGCACAACTTCGTTAAATCAAAGTTACCATGTTTTTCTTTTATATAGGCAAACCAAACATTATTAGAGTTCAGGCTTTCAGACAGCCAAGTTAATGATTAATAAACTTAAAAGGAAGTAAACTGACCACAAATCAAAAATAAGACAGTATAAACTTCGTCCTACAGCCTCCCGTATCTGGTGTTTTCCTAACACAGAGTTAAGCTTGGCATCACAATTTGACAACCCGTTCTACACTGTCCTGAATTTCCATCTGAATTTACAATTTTTCTATCTCTGTGTATTTCTGTTGTATCTTACAAGGTGGGCAAATTTACACAAGAGATGTAATTTGAATTATCCTTGTACTACTTCTGTTCTGTTCTTATCTCACATTCTCTGTCAAACAGGAATATAGTGACATTTGTATATGGATTATCAAGTTTCACTGACTTCAGAAAAGAAAGTCACAGAACTCAAAGTTACAGAAATTAGTGTGATGGACAGTTTAAAAGAAAGAAATTCAAAGAAAAATTACCTGATCCAACGAAAAAAGATGTAGAAGAGAGGACCTCAAACAAGTGCCCAAGAATGCTCAAATCAGCACAGAAAACGAGATTGATCTCAGCGTACACCTATTAGCTATGCTTTGATTGCTTCTACCAGATATTTGTTGTTACACTACAATAACACAGCTAAAAATATTTGCTACATGCATGTAGCGTGCTCTTTAAGTATCACGTGCCCTGAGCAATCTGCTGTTGGAAAGGAACCCTTAAAAAGGGATGGGGGTAAGAGGAGGGAGTAACTGATGGAGCTGCTCTGCAGGGTTCCGAGCATGAAGTTCAAAACTTATGAAGAACGCCACAAGGTTTGTTTGCCCATCTCATTAACTGGACTATCTCATCACTAAAAAAAAGCATTAACAGCTTTAGAGTATTTTGAATTTTTCTTGAAAATCTTACCATATCGTATTCCAACTGTGACAGTTCCCTGAAGTGCTCTTTTCCAAATACCAACAGTCGAGCACGCCCAGTGATGGGTGTCTCCTCCAAGTGAGTAAAATAAAACATGACAAATAAAACTCCTAAGCTACTGACACCCAGGAGTATCTTCCATTTATTTTTTCTTGCACTTTCTTTAAAAAGTTCCCGTTTATTAGGAGGAAGTGCCTTCCACCAATTTCTTATGCTCCTGCAAGATACAAACAGTGTTAACTTTGGACACAGTTAAAAAGGAATTTGTCAGTGCCTGTCATTGTTGTATGCTCTATTACAGTCTCACCTCATGTCAGAGCTTATGGAAGGTTATACTGTAATTCGCTTCTACTCCACTCCATTTCTTCCCTCCCACAGAAGAAGGGATGCCCCTTCGTATCTTGGTTCATCTCCCTCTACCACATGCAAATGAGAATGAGAAGAGCAAAAGATACATCTAACACCTCTGAGAATGGAAACAACTTCTCATTGAGCAAGCTGTCAACCTAGGCCCCATTTCTACAAAATTCTGCACATATACTACAAATACACACCTACTACAAATACACCTACCATTCTCCACAAACTCATGCACACATCTTTGCATAATGTGGTCTTACACTAAGAGAGGAAATAAGATAATATTTTACCTGCCAAGTATGATAGCAAATAATTTCTGAGCTGGCTTAACAATAATCCAGAATAGAGGAACTGGTGCAGCCTGAAATGATGGTGATGTGCGAAAAGACCTGATGATCTGAACATTCCAAGCAGAAAAATGCAGCAGGACTTGCCCTATAGAACTGATGTGGAGGGATGTGATCTTCTCCTCCAGTGGCCGAGAAGACTGGAAACCAAACCTTCCTAAACTGTGACGCGTATTCTTGTATACTTCTGTATTCGGAACATTCACAAGACACCCCAGTCCTTTACTGACGAAGTTTCTACAGGAGTCAGGGCTTCCAGTCAAAAAACAGTTTCTAGTATTTCCACTCAAATACAGCCTTTGGTGTCTATCTCGTGTACAATTGGCTTGAGTTCTGCAATGTCCTGCATAAGGCCTACAGAGATTATTGCACTTCCCCTGCTTGGTCAAAGAAACCAAATGTAAGAAAACACAGTTCCTGCCCGGCAACTTCAGACCATAGATGATATTCATAACTTCTCTGGTTGGTTACCCTGCAACAAAGAAAAAAAAACCAGAAGTATTAAGAAAACCACCCAATCACAAAACTCTGAAACATTACTTCATTTAATCTGAACAGATACCATGTATTTGTTCACCAACAGCTGCACTGCACAAAGTTACAACTGCATCCTGTTGCAGTTTTAAGCCACCGATCTGCTCTCGAGCGTGAGTCAATGTCTTAAATCACTGAGAATAAAGCAAAGTGCGATATTTCTCTTCTTTCACTTTTACTACCACAGACCAGAATGACCTGCCACAGCTGCACACACCCCGAGGAAAACCAGGACCTATCGAGCGTTTTACTAGTACTTTGCTCTTGAACGCAGGGCGCACAGCTGCCGCACCCGGCCTAGAAACGAAACGGCTCCACAGGGCGAAACGAGGCGTCTGCGGGCCGGCAGCCTCCTAGGCACGGGGCACGGACGTGGAAACGCTCTCCCGCCGGGCAGGCCCCGGCCCCCCCCGCCCGCCGGGCCCCGCAGCGGTCACCTCCACCCGCGGGCTCTAACGGCGGCCTCCGCTTCCCGCGCCGCTCCCCTCAGAGAGAGGAACGGCCCCGCCGGCCCGGCCCACCGCCTCCTGCCCGCCCTTCCTGGCAGCGGCCGGGCGCCCCGAGCTGCCCGCGGGTGCTGACCTCGGCTGCCGGCCCTCAGAGCCCAGCATCCCGCTGGCGGAAAAAACCCCGGCCTCGGTGCTGGCGCGACTATCGTGATACGGGCAGACGTGAGGAGGCGCGGGAAGGAGGAGTGGGAGGGAGACGTGTCACGGCGGCGCCCACCGGGGAGGAGGGGAGGGGGGACGGGCAGCTCTGGCCGCCGTCGCAGCTGGACGCCCTTGGGATCTGCTTCGGGCCAGCCCTCCTCCAGCGGGCTCACCTACCCTGGAGGCGGAAGAGAAGGAGGGGTCAGGTCGGGCCGGGGCGGGAGGCGGAGGAGGAGTCGGAGGAGTCGGGGCGGGAGGCGGAACGGGCCTGGCGGCGGCCGCCGCTCGGCGCCCTTTTCCTCAGGCGGCGGCCTCCGCCTCGCGCCCCGTCACCGCCGCCCTTGCGCAGGCCCCGCCCCCCGCCCTCGAGCCCCGGCGCGCGGGACGAGGGAGGCAGACACGGCGCGAGGCGGCGCCATTTTGTGCCCGCGGAGGGAGCAGGGTGGGAGTGGCCCTGCGCCTGTGAGGCCTTGTCCCTGGTGTTTCTGAGGCCTGTGCTCTGCCTCACCTCACCTCACCGCTGGGGTTGGCCCCGACTCCTGTGTTGCTGGGCCTGGCTGTTAAGAGGTCCCGAGCCAGAGCTTTAGAGCCCTTCTGCTTTCAGAGCTCATGGGTGTTATGCCTTGGGCTTGCTGCAGTTTTTGAAGACTTGGAAGTGTTGAAGTGCTTCTCGCTAGCAGAGAGGGCTGGTGATGCTCCTGTGGAAGGGAGCGGTCAGCTCTGCTGTGACAGTGGTAGGTGGGGAGGTGATGTTTGGCTTTTCCCAAATCCAGTGAAATGTCAAGCTGCTAATCTAATATGTAAGTTTTGGCCTACTCAATGATGTGATGTGAAAAACAGGTTATTTGTGGAATGAAAGGGTGAGGCTGGGATGTGTGGTAATGAGAGGGCGGCCCAGGGTTCATACAAGCCCTGGGGCCTTCTATGTAAACTAAGGCACTCTCATTGCGAAAGGTAAAGGAACACAGATCTCTGCCTTCAGCAGTCACATACTCTAAATATGAGCAAAGTCAAGTATTGTTCAGTGTTTGCTGAGATCTGCATTAGTCCATCTGTTTTCATTAATAATCGAGGCCCTCTCCTGTGACAGTTCTTTAGCATTAATGTCTGCTACCAAGGAAAATACAAGCTGACCAGATCTTGGAGTCCAAGCCAAGAAGAAACCTTATGTAGTTGCTACCGGAAAGCGGCAAATAATTCATTCTCTAAAACTTCAGTTTGGAGCTTTAGAAAGCGGGCATTCTTTATTGCCGCGCTGGATGCACAGGGGGTAGCTCCACCCAAATGTGTGTACCGAAAAGACACAGGTATTTATGCTATGTTAATATACATATTCATTACATTCCTGAAAAATGCTTCACGTTTTTTCCGATAACTCATTAGCATATGTTAATGGCCTTCATGCATGTCTGTTGGTGGCACCAGGTAGTTGTTGGGGGTCTTCAGATGAAGGCTTGTACTCTTCATCACGGCATCTGCTGGTCGAGCTTTGCTTCTGTGCAAACTCAGTTCTAAGATCACCTATACCATGTCCTTCAAGGTTGCTTCATTACAGGCTTATGGTCACTTTGTAACCTCCTTATCTTCATGGACCTGCATGTCTGCTCTCCCAAGGCCGAGCTGTCTAAGTGGGATTATTCAGGAGTCTCTTATTGTACAACCTTCCCAGTTATTCAAAAAGAACCAAGATGTGCTTTGGTTTTAATTAATCTGTTGTGCAATGATTCTGAGACCTAAAGTGATAACTTTTATCTACATTTGCTACTTTCACAAGTATCACAGTGATAGATAGAAAGTCTGTTTTCATTAGACACGATGACTTTAAGACCTGCCCAGCCTCCACTATCATAAGAGGCATGAAGAGTAAAATCTGTCAGTCAATTAGCATAGCATTAATTTTTGTGACTGTCAGCTCCAGTCACAAAAACAGCTGAGCTGTAGCAGCAGAAAAACACTTTGTCTAACCTGAGGCCTGTGTGTGTCCCAGCTGTCAAGAAATGAAGAACTGAAATGGAAGCTCTCATGAATGTCTCCTGCTGCTTAATGTCCTTATTTCCTACACTTTGTATTCGCTTGCTTTTCTTGTCTTCTCTCTAGCATTCTCCGTTCCTAAGCCAAGCGTGAAGGCTTTCTGCCATTTCTTCCACAGAGCGAATGTCATTCTTCCACCTCACAGAGTCTCTGCTTTATTTCAAGTCTGCTGAAAAATGTTTTTATTTTCTTTACGTATTTCTTTTTGCTATTATTTGCTTCTCCAATTGCATTATTTAACTCTGTCTGCACAGAGGGTATAGGAGCTTTTTCTGCATTCCTGACTCACCTAAATCCATGTTAAACTCAATGGATGTTTTGAGTGTGCAAGGATGGGGCTAAAAATTGTGTCCTACATTCTGCACTTCTAAAGTCTCCTCAAGTGGCATCACCTACAATTAAAACTTCAAAGCTGACAAGCAGCAAATACAGCACAGATATTTATAGGATTTCTCTGTCAGATGCCAACACTAGCTGTCTGTCTATACGAAAATGTGGTAACCAGTTGAGCAATTGGATAGTTATAAAGTGGTGTTTTTATCTAAATAGACATATAGTGAAAAAAACCTTCCAGCTAGTCAGTTTACCGTGGCTCCTCTTGAATTTTAATGAATATATATGCATATAACTATTTTTTTCTGTGCTTTAAAGAGCTAGGTTAAGGCTTGTTTTGTAGCTGAGATTTTGCTTACTAGCCTCATCTCTTCTTCAAAACAAGACCGTAATTCACGTTTCTGAACAAGACCAGAAGGCAAGCTTTCATGCTTTAAGACTGCATAGGACCTGCTTAGAGGTCATAAGTGATGTAGAAGTTTCCCAGTGAACCTCAGCATGGCACTGAATTTCATTGCTGAAAAACTGATCTGTAGAGCGAGTTCAGGTTGTGAAGCTGTCTTTTCATGGCTGTTTTTTTTCAAAGATGAAATGCATATGAAACCCTTGTGAACTCTGTACATGGTAGGATGGAGCTCACAGAGTCATTTTTATTGCCAGTCCCCAGACCTTTGCTTCAACTTGCTGTGGAGGAAACAATATCAAAACTCCTTGACTGACTAGATGCGAGCTCATCAAAGCTTTTGCTCTCCACATGCACTGTACAAATACACTATGCAGTAGTCCTTAGCACAATTAACCAATTAACACTTTAACAGGTAGAATTTTCCTGTGTAGATGTGTCCGTTAGTATTTGTGTATCTCTCTATATCAGAAAGTAATTGTACTGAACTGAATGATATTTTATATATGTATGAAATTATTCACACAAGCAAATAAAAGTAATGAAAAACAGTTAAACTGTAAATATAAAAAATATTTTTGTGTATATTCAGGTGGAAACAATTTGGTACTAAGGTCTTCTTACTACCAATTTTGATCATCACAATTATAAAGTTGTCAGTTAAATGTACAGTCTTCAGCTTCAAATGAAAAACACTTACTCTAAAATATTTGTCTTTTATATAAATCCAAGCAAAACCGAAGTATTAATTGATGGGTTTGTCACTGAAGTTTCAGTGTAATTCACTTCTCACTAGTATTGGGCTAAAATCTTGGCAGAAACAGTGCACTCCATCAGCCTTCTGCAAGTCAGAAACTGGATTTAATGCCACTTAGACTGTTTGGCCAGTTGAAATCTCAGAAGTTCACACTCAAAAGACTAGGCAACATTTCTTATAAATATCAAGATTTATCCAAATCTTGTTCACTAGAATATTCTGTCTTGATCCACTGAGCGTATTGTATTGTGTACTAACTGTCCCTTGCCCCACCTTGCCCCGCTGACATACCACATAGTAGAAACTATTTAAGAATTTGTTAATAGGTAGTAACTATTACTGCTTATTATCTATGTTGTTGATGTAAAAAAAAAAAGTAGATTCAAAATCCAGAAGATGAAGTTACTCAACCAAGCAGAAGTTTACTGCAAAACTGTTCCTCTAAGTGTTGTCAGAAATTTCAGTACAGTCCTTTACAAAACCTGCGTGAAGAGGTTGTAAGTAAGAGTGGTCTTTGCTTGCTATTTTACAGTATTTTAATGACTGTCAGTAACAGCCATCAGTCAAAAGACTATTGGATCCCTTCCTGCTAAAGAACTGATGTTGGCATCCCAGATGTCCAGTTTGTTGGTGCCATTTATTCAGCACTGGCATTCCTGGGAATCACTTAGTGCTGCCAATCTGACGCTGGCTTGCACCAGTGCGGAGTACCTTGCTGGCCCAGGACGCTAGTCAACCCAGAGTTCAGTGCCTTAGCTATTTTGATTTTTCTCTGGGGTAAGGTAAATACAGACAAGATACTGTGAGTTAAGGAACCAGGTGTACAAACATTCAGATGAAATATGTTTTAGGAACTTCTGATTTTGAGGGCCTTCATATGAAGTAATGAAAATGAACTCCAGCAATGCTTTCAGCTTGCCAGATCTGACAACCATTGCACTTTAGAGGGCAACTTGGACGCTTAATAGTTGCAAAACTGGCAGAAATTGTGAGAATCTATCACTTATTAGTCATTATTCTCCTGTCTTTCTAATTCTTGTACATGATTTGTAAACTGCTTTTGAAGCAGCTGACCTGCATAAAAACATAAGTGAAAATAGTAAATATGACAATTCTTCTACTAGAGCTCTAAAATTCAAAATTTATTGGGAGAGATTGGAAAAAGGGAGCATTAATTAACTTTCTATACTCTACAGATTTTGCTTAAGTCCTTCAGCAGAACTGAGACAATTCTAAAGCTATCTGATTTCCAGCAACAGAAAACAGCACATGAAGATGGGAAAGAAAAAGAACTCAGCAGAGCAGTGCTAAAAATGAGGGTGTTTCACAGCATAGCCACATCCAATTACTTTCTGTTTGTTCCACTTAGCTTTTCTGGGTGCAACCAGACTAGCAAAAATGCTGAGATTTCTCATTTCAGGCCTTACAAGGACAGACATTTATTTCAAACAAAACTTAGCTGAAAAAGGTTGGGTGCATATGCCACCAGTATTGTTGGGCCCACATGTAACAATGGCAGTGGAAAATTAGAAATGCAGTCTCATTCAGTTTTTCATTTAGATAATACAAAGGCTCCCTAATTGTTTCTGTGGTGCTTGATTTGTGCTGGAGTAGGACCGTAAGAGTGTTATTCCTTGGGGAATAGGGATCGTCGTGAAAATGAGATGTGAATCTTGTCAGGCTGCCTGGTGTGTATGAAATTTTAACTAGATAAATTCTGGTACAAGGAATTTTGTTAGAATTGCTGAATAATAATTATAAAAGTTCTGGAAGTTGATTTTTCCTGCTCTGATAGCAATTGTAATGACTCAAGATTAATTTTAGCATTAAAAAAAGAGGTAATTGCGGTACTTAAAACCCTGAGGCAAATCAGTGGAAATGCTTTGGAAAGGATAATTATACCTGTATGAAGAATGCTGTCTGTTTAATAGCATTGACTGGTGCAATTAAGGAGAAGTGGAGGAAGGGCCAATTTGTTACTTCTTTAACCGTTCTCTGAAAAAGTGGTTTGTTTTTTCTAAGGTGATTCCCTGAGGTTTAAATATTTTAAGGACTGTTGGGGGGATCTTGTATCTAGTTGTCATTAAGTGCTTAACATCACAGAGATGCTGGTGTTTTAGCATCTAAACAAGAACAGTTTATCTGGCAGGTGTTTTGTTTCACATCGTTAACCTAACCTGGCCATAATCCCAGTCTAAACATCCATAAAGAGATTATTCTTAATCGGGGGAAGACAGGACAAGAAGAGGATTCTCTTTGTTGTTCCAGAACAGCAGCAGGTTTGGGCTATTTTGCCACTGATACGAGTTAGAGCAGACTGGAAGCTGACTGGAGGCGTAGGATCTGCTGCCACAAAGCTTTCCCTAGGGTTTGCCTGCTCGAATGGAAATAGTGATGCGTGTGTTTTTAAGTATAGGTGTGGGAACGCACGTGTCTGCACACACACCAGTCATTTGCAAATTAATGCAGGGATTTTGTGTCAATGCGTTGGAGAATACATGCTTGCATATATAAACAGGCATGGATTTTACCAGGGGGAATAGAGGGAACAGAGTTTAAGAGGGTTTTAATCCTTCCATGAATCCATATCTTTCATTTCCTTGCTGCAGTGCTGGCATTGCTTCTGGCACTGACCTCAGATCTTGAGTGCTTAAAAAAGTTTCAACTAAAAATTAAAAGGGAAGGCCCAAACCAGTTGCACAAAGGTAGTAGGGCTGTACGGAAAGGGCAGCACTCTGCTCCTCAGAGTCGTAGCACAGAGACAGGATTTTTTTCTCTGCCGGAGGTTGTTCTGAGCTCTCTAAGGCAGCCCTTCACCAGCTGGAATTGCAGAACATCACTGAGGCAACAGACAGCTCTGCCATCGTTAAAGCCAGCATACCCGCTGTTACATAATACAGGTAGGTAATAGCACAAAGGTACTCTTTCATATCAGCTATGGCTTTACTTCTGTATCTGCCCACAGACAGATGCATAAATATGTATTTATTTTAGACCTACAGAGTATTAAAACAGCATTCCAAAAGAAAATAATCCCCTGAATTTGCTTATGCCTGAGCAGACCCCACAGAAACCGATACAGGATTGATGTTAATCACTTTATTCGGGGCACTGCTTGAAAGCTGTCAACCAGTGCTGCCTAGAACATAAACCCGCCATCACTATCACCATCCTGGCTGCACCCACAGAACCCACTGCAGAGAGTATAAAGCCTCACTACTTAAATTACAATGAACAAACATGCCATTAAAACAGGATGATGTAATCAGGAGAAGGATAACTAGAAATTTCAGCATTAGAAATTTCTAAGTTAGAATGAATTACAAAAAGTATTTTAATTTTGCAAAATTTAATGCTGACAAGGAGTTCACTTTCTCCTTTTCAGTGAGAACATCAGCAGTGGACAGAAAGTCAAACAAGCCGGCCATCGTGGACTGTTGCAGTAAAATACTTGATCTACCAGGTGCAAAAAAGATACTAACACATAGCTCGAGAGGCACTATGACTGGAGCAGCAGGAGACAAACGAGTACTTAGGAGCAATGAGTGTGTTTGGTTTATCAAAGTCCAGATCCTACAGTGGCTTTACAGAGCTTTATTCAAGTAGAATGAGCTAGTCCAAAGAGAGGTTCTCCGAGATCTGCACTGCAATTAATCTTTCCATTCTTTTGATTAATTGCAGACACGTACCTTATCACTCCTATTAAATGACCCTGGTCCATTTCCAGTCCCCTAGCAGCACGCAGCCTACTGGTGCTTGGTGACTAGCGAGGAAATAACTGACCACAACACATGATTTTCATGGGGCAGTCCTTTAATGATTCATAAAAATATGAATGGTACCACAACAGCCTCTCTTGTCCATCTCAGTTTCTAAAACGAAAAGCAGGAGCCAAAGAAAGACGCTGAAACTGTTCTCTGTTACGATTTTTTCAACAGTCATTTTTGCCTGTCCTAATCAGAATGATGTCTACATGTTTATATTCTATTTTAATAAAAAAATCTCATAATTCACCTTGAAAATATTTGTTTTTTCTTATGACAGAAATGAGAAAAATGGAGTGATTTTAAAAGAATGTTGACAGCCACAGTAGATCCCCAGAAGAGGCTGCACATCTCACGATCGCTGATGGAAGGACAGCACCGACCTCTCGAACGCACAGCGTTTATCAGCTCTGCGTAAGTTAAGGAAGTGGTGAAGCAATGTACTTGGAAAACTTTTATTCTCATCCTACATTTCTTCAGCTCTGAGGGCTACTCAGCTCCAGATTTTTAATTTAATCCATTGTATAAAAGCGTAACTGCAAAATTGTGTGGGCTAAGTTCTGCATTTTCCTATGACTTAGCAAAATTCAGCTTAGCTACTAAATTCTCACTTCATCTTCTATCAGTACTAATATATATACATGACTGAAAAACAACCTGCTTGGACGTGTTGCTGTAAGCCACATCATGAATTACAGACCCTGCTCTAAAACTTTTTTCATGTATTGATACTGCTGATGCAATTGCATAAAAATCTTATTTTTTGGAAACATGATGCATCCATGCCATTCTAGGTATCCAAAGCCCAAATTTTTCCAGCAAGTAAGTGAATGAGAATGAGGTTAAATGGAAATGGTGTGTGTTGAGCCAGAAAATATTAAACAAATACTCTTCCCCACCCCCCACCCCCCAACCAGCAAGTCGCTTCCTCTTCTAAAATAAACAAAGGCAGAAACAGAATGAAAGCATCTTCGCTTTTTTCCTGGTATCCTATTCATTCAGTAGAGTCAGAGATGCATATTTAATAGTTTTGCCCTAGAAGTAGCACATTACTGACTGTTATTTGAATTACAAACTAGTAACGTGTAAACTAATTAACAGAACAAAAGAGCTGACCCTGCTGCAGTGCCTATGTGTAGCGGTTTCATTTTGAGCGTAAGCAGATTAGACTGATGGGACGTCAGACATCCATACACTGTACCGAGAATATAACTGCCAATATTTCAACATTTAACAACTAGCATTATTTTCTTAAACATGTCCTTCATGGTGGATGTGACCTCCCAAACAAGGAATGCAGCAGAGGAGGAGGTAGCAAAGAAGTCCAGTTGTAGCATCTTGGCCAAATTCCAGCTTCAGTAATTACACTTTGCTCTTAAATTCCTCCCGCAGCTCTACTAGAATAAAGCTCTTTTTCAGTTTGTCCTGAAGCATTGTGTAGTATTTCTGTGAAGCTGTACAACACTGAAAAATATCTCTTCCCATTAAAATTGCAAGGGGAATTTGGGTAGACAGAAAGCTATTACCCAGAGTTTGAGTTTGGGCAGAACACCAAGGTTAACTTACACTTGTGTTGGGAACAAGGGAACTTTGCTGACTAGGAGTGGCAGCCCCTTGCTAAAGAGCACAAGTGGGAATAGCTTGCTGCGCTGCCTGAATACAAACTTGGAAATTTGGGATCTCCGCATCTGGAAAGGACCACAGGGCTGTTTCCTAACAAATGACTCTGTGTAAAAGCCTCTGCTGCTGTAGTGTATCTTATCACAACCTTATTTGGTTATTTAGTAATATTTATGAAATTATTTGTTGACTAAAAATGTTCCAGAAACTTAAGAAAACCCCAAAAATAAACCCACATTGAAAAAAAGAAGTCTTTACCAACAGAAAAGCAGCTACATAACCCAACGATGCCAAGGCAAGTATTTGAGTTTCAGTAAGTAGATACAGCAAGAACTGTTCAAAGCGTATTTCGGCAACCTGAACCAGGCCTGCAGTACTACTGAGAGCGCTCTGTGTTATGCTCAATAGACAGCCGTGACAGTTTTCTTAGCCTCGAGTGGGACTCATTTAAAATATTTAGGTAACAGACTCCCAAATTAGTTTATACCCAAACCCAAAAAGTCATTCTTATTAAAGTAGAATAATTCAGACAGTCACTGTACAAATTCCTGTAGAAAGGAAAAAACCCTCTCCAAATCCATCCACATACATGAAGTCTGTTTGCTGTTTGTATTTTGTGCCTTTTTTTTTTTTTTGTTCCTTCCTGTTGTCGCCTTTTTTCAGATCAGGGAAGCTGTAAGCTTGGTGCTCTTGTTTCGCCCATCTCTTTAACCTCAGCTTTCTTGTATTCTCTTGCCCACAGCCAGCTCAGAATAACCAGCACGTGACGCCAAAGCCAGCAGTCAGTATCACCACTGCCACCAGCAATCATTTGTCTCACGCGTAACTCGGGTGGCTTTTTGGCAATGTAGTAAATCCGTAGTTTTTCAATATCCAGAGCATCTCCACTGGCAGTCAGTGTGCTGTTAGAATGAAATAGGGAGTTGTCTTCTGTATCTTCTCCAAAGTAAGAGGCTGCATCGGCTGTATCTACATGACACTGAGATTTCTCATTCTGGTTCAGGCAGATCTGGATAAATGGGGAATCATACTGAATGGCTGCAATGTACTTGGGGTGCAGTTTGCACTGGCTCTCAGACGGATGTTTCGGGGCGTTTGCTACATCGGGAACATCAAAGGCACTGGACCTTTTTTTGTGCTTGATCTCAATGTAGATCCAGCTTGTTCTAACCCCTTCACCGCAACTCGGGCGTTTGTCACCCTTTTCAGTTCTTCTTACTGCAGGAGTGTTCACACCCCAGCAAATACTGGTTTGATCGCACTGCCTGGCTTTGAAGACACCACTGTCCTCGCAGTCTGGATTGTAAATGCTGTCATTATCCAACAGTGCACAGGGACGGGCCCAGAAGTGCTTCTCCTTCAGGGGGATCATCTCTGCCTTCATCAGCAAGCATTCTGAAGTCAGCATTGAACAGTCTGCCTTGTGATTTGAACCTGCCAGTGTGCAGGTGCAGTTCCCAGATGCGCCCTGGGCACACTTGTTGGTCGCACAGGTAGAGTTGCTCTGCACTGATGAAGCTACCGCCAGCATCAAACCCAGCAAAACCCCAAAGAGATGCTCCATACTGCAGGTGCAAAGCGTGGATAGAGTCCCGAGTGACAGCAGCCAACACCTGAAGCTTTCATCCATTCACGGAGTCTACTCGTTTCTACACGCTGGTGTGCTGCTCCCTTTATCAAGATTCAAATCCAACCCACCAAACAGGTTCTTCCTCCACAGCTGGCATCTCGGACCCAAATCCTGGAGGAGGCAACAAGCTGCGCTTCCATCTATTCCTTCTCGGGGAGCGGCACCGATGCCTGCCATCCCTCTGACTCGGTGAAGAAACAACAGCAAAGAGACAAAAGCCAACCTGAAGCACAGCTGCTACCTTGGGCTTCCCTTATGGATGAAGGCACCAGCAGGTTGCCCTTTTCCTTCTTTAGACTCGTTATGGACTGTGTAAATGCACGTTTAAGGAACTTCTCCCTTTTCTGTTGGAAGAAATCCTACTCCTCTGCTTCCATCGTGGTTTTTTCCTGCCTCTTCGCTCACACAGCTTCTCTATCATTCCACTGTCTCAATTCTTAGCAGTTATGGACTTCCTCCTTTCTACTTTCACGTATTTATAGAATACAGCCTTTTGGAGTTTTACGTATGCTGCCTGGAGCAGCTGCCAGTTCAGGAGGAACTGTTCGTCAGTTTGTTTGTCAGATTGATGGCTGCTCTCCTACTTGCAGAGCACAAGCACAGTCTCATCATCCAGCACGGAAAGCTTCTCTCCCCGCTTTCCTTTGGCACATACTTATCCCAAGGCAGCACTAGGAATGATGATTTTCATGCTTGCATTACCCTTACAAAGTTGTTAGCCATTTCTGAAGAAATTTGTCAGTTTGAACTTCGAGTAATGCCTTTCGCAGTACACTCCAGTAGCTCCCATGTGCCCTAATGATCTACAAAGCATGAGTTACCATTTCCTTGTGTTTTGGCAGCTGCTGAAAGGTATTTTCCCGTTTGCATTAAGCAAGTCCCATTCATCTGATTTGTCAAACACTGTCAGACACTTTATAAATTATTTTGGGACCAGTAATGACCACAGAACGGTGTATGTGCTGTTTTCCCACCCACCCAGGTTGCACACTGCCTTGCAGCCAGCTCCTTTACCTGAGCTGCTGTTTCCCCGAGGGCCTGCCCTGCTCCAAATCAATGCCAGCCGGGCTGCTTGCAGCGATGCCTTCTGTCCGTGTGAGCAGTGGGCAGCCACCCTGGGTGCCAGTGAGTATTTATAACACAGGATAGGTTTAAAATTAGAGCTCCAGAGGTAAATACCCACTGCCACTAGAGAAGGGCACAGTCTAGAGCCGACCGATTTCTAAATAAGCCACAAACACACGCTACTTGAGGGAGCAAAGATGAGACAAGCTCTTCAAATCATTGCTGGCTCCTTTATAGCTCATTATGACACCTCTCCATTTCCCCTTCCTTCAGATAAAGATAACTGTAGTCACTTTCTTAGAAAATAGAGATCTACAGTTAAAATGATTATAAAAATTGCTAGGTATTTCAAGTTGTCACACTGACAATTCTTTGGTAATAGTTCAGTAACTTTTCCCATTTCTAATTCCTAACGTCATTTACCTACAGTAATCCGTTTTAAAATTTCACGTCCCTCCTTCAAAGTCAAAATCCATTTAACTGTCACCTACATACTCACACGTTGTCTTAATTTTATTTCACTTTATGAACTTCCGAGAGAGTAGGTTTTGCTTTTCTTCTCCCTGGAGAACAGAGCCTCAACTGCTGTAAACTTACAGCTCACAACCGGCTTCCGCGAAGCGATGGCAATTTCTGTATGGCTGAGCTGCGCTGCCCTTGCGCTTAGAAAGCGCCCTATGGACGGGCAGTAACAGGACTTTTTGGTAAATAGTAGTTTGCTTTTATGATGATTAGCCTGGTCTCAGCCTTACGTTATCATCTGAGAGTCTCCCCTTCTTACAGACGCTTCCAGTGAAGCAGAGTAAAAGGGGATTGTTGAAAGTAATACATGGAAGAAGAACCCTAGGTAACGAGACGGCATCATCTGCCTTTCCTGCTGGTGGAACATTCTCATTGCTGTCACCTTAATTAAAAACATTGTCTCTTCCCTCACAGGCGGCCAGAAGCATGACAACAGTTTTAGAAAAGACCCATCACCAAGCAAGAAGTGTGGAGCAGTGGCAAGAGAAGGGCAAAGGCAGCATAATTTAAGGTTTCCCCAACAGCCGCATCAATTGCCAAAATAAAAGTGTGGTTTTCCATTCACTTTTTTGCACTGGTGGATTTCTCCCTCTACAAAGGAGGAGAGAACAGACTTATTTTAATGACAAAAGTATTTCCAAACATCTATATATGTATATATATTTGTATATACATAAAAATGTATATGTAATGCCTCTGTAACACTAAAAAAATAAAAAGTATTATTTCCTTAATCCATGCTAAGCTGTAATGGCACTACAAGAGTTAATTAAGTAGAACAGCAGGCTGTAGAAGGAATAATCCTGTAGGAAATGTGGAGTGCATTCTTTCTTCAGTGATTTCTGCTTCCATGGAAACAATTTCTCAGCGCAATTCTAAATCTTATAAAAATAGGGCACTAGGTCTATGTAAAACAGCAAGACGTTTCCAATTAAACAACCAGAACGCTTTTATCTAGGCCATTAAATACTTTGTTCGGTATCAAACACGATTAGGATGTTCACTGGGCTGTTACGGACCCGCTACTCACCGTGCGCAGCTCTGTGGGGCCGGGGGCAGTCACCCTACACGCACCCCGTGTCCCTCGCCGCCTCCGTGGGTGCGCAGCGACTGCACCGGGCAGCTCTGCGCTGCGCTCCGCACGTGGTACTGCAGCCCTGCGGTGCCCAGCAGGCCAAACCCTCCACCAGCACAGCAGGAATGGTCATCTGGCTCCTGCTCCTGGCAGAAACAGAGCTGGGACCCACGCACTTGCAGCAAATTCAGGTCATCAATTATTTGCAACACAATTTGGTGATCACCTTCAAAATTCGCTGGAGGTGCCTGTGAAGACGAAGCCCTTGGGTTACTTCAGTGGTCCTACAGCCAGGATTATCTGTGAAAACCCTGTGCTGAGCACTGCTCTGCGCCTCCTGGCATCCCTGCCACAAAGCACCGCTGGATCATTCGCTGAGGGAGGCCAAAGCGGAGGGCTGGTGAGAACAAATGGAGGAAACAAATCCATGCCAAGGTACGCGGCTGCTGCTCACGGGATGTCAGCACGAGCCAGAAGTTCACACGCCCTCGTGAGAACGGTTTGCTCTTCCTTCAAACCCTTTTTTCGTATCGGCTGTGGCAACGCTCCCTCTAGCGGCATTGCACTCGGCTGAATCCCTGTGTTAGTGACCTGGCCTAAGTACCAGGTCTCAGGCTCAAGAGCAGAGAAGCTACTACAGATGTAGAACGCATCTTTCAAGGTACCACGCAGATACGGTCTCTAGTAGTAGAGGTCTCTAGTAGACTAGGTCTCTAGCCTCTTGTATGCCATCAGCCAGGACCAGCAAAGCAGCTAGTCAAAGGAAAAAAGTGCTTAATAGCAGTGGCAACAGCGTTCATGTCTTATTTAGCTGGTTTGGGGTTTTGCTCTTTTTATTTGTTTGTTTTCCTCAACTGATTTGTTCTTGGAAAGTTACTTATTTAAAAAAAAAAAACCCACGGGCTTTGCCCTCCCCTCCCCTGGAACACCAGGCTGGGATAGCACAGCTTGACTCGGGCAACAAGTGCCCAGAGAGGATGACGTGCCAGAAGTTACATCGCAGGGGCCAGGGGGTTGGGTTGGTTGGTTGGTTGGTTTCCAACCTGTTGACTCTTCCCATTTAAATCGTATCATTCTACTCGCTACGCAACCCTCTCCCATCTCCTGAGCAACAGCCTGGCAAGGCACCCCCGCTGGTCTTACATGCTATTTCTCTGTGTCAGTCCATAACAGGTCCACCAGAACAAAGGTGGCATAAAAAGAATTGCTGGAGGGGGAAAAAAACCCCTAAAATTTCCAAGCAGCAACATGTAATGCCTTGTAGGCGTTTGGTAGCAGAATAGGTCGTATTTTATCTTCTCAGAAGTACGCACCTTCCACAGAACCACAGAATGGTTTGGGTCAGAAGGGACCTTTAAAGATCATCTAGTCCAACCTCCCTGCCATAAGCAGGGACACCTTCCACTAGACCAGGTTGCTCAAAACCCCATCCAACCTGACCTTGAACCTTCCAAACTCATATTATTAACCACACAGTCAAATTAAGTTATGAAAAGTAGGTTAAGTATTTTCTTAATTGGCTCCTGCCAACAGAGTTACTACTTAGCACTACAGATGTGGTGTTTCCAATTCACATACACCACTGCCTGACAACACTGGCCTCTGATGGTGTTAGCAGTCATATTTCCTCCCACACCACCCTGCTAGTAAACTGAGAAAACCCAGAGTTTGTGTGTGCATGTCAAAGGCTCAGTACTGCACTCTGTCCTCTTCTCAAGAGACACACGGCTTCAGCAAGATGTTGTACTCAAAACTTCCCTTATGCGACATCGCTGTTCAATCCAATTAATACAACTGTATTACTTTAACTCATTTTAATCATTAAACAGAGAAGCAGCCCCAACACATCGTTACCACTGCTTGGGTAACACTGACACCCACCCTTAAACAGCTGGAAACAGACTGCAGGTGGACAAAGAACATCAGCTACTTCATGTCGCTGTTACACAAGAGATTCCCCGCTCTCTTCCTACAGACCAGAACTGAGCACAGCTTTCAGTATGGACATTTATGCTGTGTGGTTTTTCTAGAGTAACCTATGCAAAACTGCAAAAGAATCCCTCATGCTGGGAATGGCTTCTCACCACGAGTGCAGCTGGAACTAGACTGCCAGCAAGCCATGCCACGGTTTTAGTTCGGAAGTCCCCAAGGTGAGGTTTCAGCATGCAGGCAGACCGAGGCAGCGCGCCTTCTGCGGATGGATACTCCGAGCCTGCAGGCTGTGCAGAGCAGCGGGAGCTCAAGCTGTGCACCAGCACATCTCAGCGCAGGCGAGGAGAGCACAGAACCTTCACCCGTATTTTTAAGTCCGTAGCACTTGAGTCTGCGCTGGGAGAATCACCGAGCACCAAGGGCTCCCCTTTCCATGTGATCAGGTTCTGCACCTTCCGCGTAGCGACAGAAAGGGACTGGCGTTTCACGAGGCGTGACAACAAAGCAGCTTTAACTTCCTGTACAGGAGGTCCCTCCTTGGGATGCAACTCTGCAATTTTAAAGCTTTTCAAACTCTTTATACAAATGAAAAGCTGAAGTTAAAAATGTAAACACATAAAATCTTAAAATTCCATTTATGTTATGTAGAACTAGATATATACACACATATATATGTTTTTAAAAGAATGGAGTCCATTCTCATCTCTCTAAACTCAAGGTCTTGCTTGCTTCATGTTTCCAAATGTATTTTAGACCTCTCTGAGAAACTGCCCAAGATAAATCTGTGTAAATAGTAATACCTGTATACATAAAGTTTCCTCATGATTTAGAAAGCAAAATTTAAAGCACATTTTTTCTATAAAGATTCACAGTGATATAGCTCATGAAACATCTCCAAGTTGCAATCAAGAAATTTCTCAGTCAATCTGCTTATGACTAATTTATCTGGATATATACTTGTATGAAATGATAGCTGAAGAACGGATACAAAACAGTCCGTTTTCTTACTGAACTGCACATTATAGAGAAGACTCTGAATATAAAAGTTATTTTTTGTTTTTTCCTCTTTAAAAAGACAAATGCTTTTCTGCTTGTTGCCCTCAGTTTGCCATCAATCGAGAGCTCGTTTCCACAGGAAACAGCGGCACTTAGAAGGGGACAAATCACAACGATCTGGCAGAACAACACTGTATCTCCCCGCAGAATGGAAGACCAGAAAGACTGCAACGTGTAGTAGGACAGGAGTTAGCATTTCCACTGG
Organism: Opisthocomus hoazin; assembly: GCF_030867145.1. Lineage (NCBI taxonomy): Eukaryota > Metazoa > Chordata > Aves > Opisthocomiformes > Opisthocomidae > Opisthocomus > Opisthocomus hoazin. Next base: position 4,945,899 of record NC_134419.1, on the reverse strand, counting down.
AAACAAGCACAACTACTACTGAGAAGTCATGAAAACTGGCCAGCTTTTCCTCCCCAAATACAGAAGCCAGGCAGCAAAGAGGATGCCAAGCAGCTGCCTGACCACAGGGGTCAGTGGGCAGGGGGAAATCAGACGATGCATTCAACCACAGCTGAATACAACTTCTGACTGGACACCAGGAAAGCCGAAATCGGTGAGCTACAAAATTTTCATTTCGGTTAAGTTGTAAGCTTCTCTTTTGTGAATTCATTCAAACATAATCTCTAAAGCATTAAGGGACAAATTCATTCCGAGTTCGATGTGTGCCTATAGATAAAAAAGAAGAGAAAACTCCCAAACTGATGCAGTTGGGAGAGGACACCCCCCCCCTGCCCCGCTGCCTGAGGCACAGCACCCTCGCCAGGCTGTCCCCTGCCCCAGTGCCAGGCTGGCAGTCACTCAGCTGGTTCTGTGGCACTCGTTCTTTGCCCAGTGTTAGCATTAAGCATTCCTCCTGTAGTTGGGTCACACCCATCAGGAGTTCTTCAAAGCATGTTTAAACCACAACGATGACACTGGATTCTGTAACCGTTACTATTGAAATGGATAATAATTCTGAAAGAGCTGACATAGTGGGGAGGGGGGGAAGAAAATAAAATCAAAATTCCGTAGTTTTGTTCCGTTAAAGCCGTCACGCTGGCAATTCATTTGAACATTCATTCTCATTTTCTTCGGCATTACTCTTGTTCTCACTCTTGGACGTGGAAAGGAATAAGTTCTCTATCTGAGTCAAGAACTCCTCAGCAATGAAGCAGTTTGTCACCTTGCCCAAAGTCTTCCTCATGCACTCCAAAAGCTAGTCAAAAAGAAAAGAAAAATTATTTTTTTGAATTGTCATTTTTTTTCCTGAGTTTATTTTTTTCCCCTGTTCTAGCTGGTAAGTATTCCAAAGGGATTTTTATTTATTTATTTAGGATCAACACTACAGAAAGCGTTCGACAGTACAATATAAATGCTGGAAAGGAACAGTCACTCAGCAACACACGGGTGATTTAAACCCAATTCTTTGAAACCAATTACACAGCAGCTAAACTCAAGAGTATTCTGCCAACTCAGTTTTAGATTTAAGCAAAATCACGTTGAGAATAAAAAAAATTAGATGCGGGTAATCATTGCGTACGTGTTTTCTGTTTATGTCTTTTGCTTTGGGCAGATTTTCTGTCTTGTTTGCGCAATTAATGTTAGAGCTGTAGCGATTCAGAACCTCACAGCAATGACTATGCTGACTGGAAAAACGAAAGTTCCCACTTCTGCACAACAAACACGGCAGAGCACGACTCTGCTGATGGAACAAAGGACCAGGAAGCCCAGATCTTCTCTGGAAATGCACGCGGTTCTCGATACCAGAAGCATACAACGTGCTGAGAAAAGACACGATTAATTGGGTGTTTTTCCCTCTCTAAACTAAGGCTACAACTTGGTATCTGCACGTAACCGCGGTCTCCAGCTCTCTCAAGGGAGCATCCTTATTTTCATGGTGTTTGTAAGTTAATCAGCTGTGCTGTAGAAGTCATTCATTGTGATTAGTCTACATCTCTGATGTGTAAAAATGCAACTTCAGGTGAATTCTGATGATACGAAACAGATTTGTATTTAAAAACACATTTAAAATAAAAAAAGCCAACAGAAGAAAACTTACTTTCTGCAAACAAGTCAGGTCAGAATCTCTATGAAAAATTTTATCCATGGGGACACTGCTGTTGGAAGAAAAACAAATAGTAGTGCTCTAGAAAGCAGACCCACGTCATTATTGAAACATCAATAATAAACATGCAAAAATTCTAAATCAGCTATTCTTCGCAAGAGCAGCAGACACATACCTATGGCAGAACCTGTATTTTTCAATTATCCATCTCGTTTTTTCAAATATTAATTCCCACTGAGGTTCCTCCAACATCTGCTGTACTTCAAACTTGTAGGGCAGGCCTGCAATCGATTGAACATCGTTATTCAGTGTTTCTAGTGCACCTAACTTTTCTAGTTTTAGGTGCAATCCCTTCCTGCCCCATAACTGTTTATGATTTATTACTGACTGCAGAAGCTGGCAGTCCTGGTACTGGCCAACAGTAAGGAGGTTACAGGACAACTACGCCGTATTTTGGATTCCAAATGTAATTTTGGTGAGAGTAGGGAACAAACCGGTTGTTCTTCCTGCCCTCACCAATCCCTCATGCCATAAAGAAGCACACAGAAACCTACAACATAACAGAAAAATGGTGAAATGAATGGAGTTTTTATAAGTTAGTACCACTTTTCTAGTAGATCTCTCTAAGATCTACCTGATTATTCAGTGAATAAAAAAGAGTGTGTTTTTCATGTATGAACTGGCTGAGAAGTGGCTGACCATTGTTCTTGACTTCAGGGCAATTTTGCTCCTGAAGGAAGAGATTTTTCTAGTTCATCGCAGGTGGGGGAAGGGGAATTTGGAAAGTATTATGAAGAAACACCAGAAAATTACTTGCAGAACACAATTCAGTTACCAAAAATCGGGGAGAAAAAGAGACTGTAAATTTCAGTAAGTCCTTAAAAAAAAAAGCACCTTTCCAAGATCATAAGAATTTAATGAAATGAAAAGTGTGCCTTCCAGCTAGACCTCAGAAGAAGTTGGAAAGAAAGGAATAAATACAATTTTCTCTTTAAACACACCTCAAACGTGAAGAGTGTTCAGCACAGAATGCATTTCCAAGAGTAGGAATTATACAGAAATACTGATGGCTCATATGACATTCCAATTTGTGTTCATCTGCACCAGCCTTTAGCGCTACTGCCACGGTGTAACTTTTCTAAAGAGCTAGAGGAGATACCATCTTGTAAAAAGTTGATTTCCCGAGATGAACATAAACACGAAGTCCTCTCAGACAGAAAATGTATGTGACCAAAAAAACGTCTGCTTCTAAGGGCAGATAAAAGTTGGGAAGCATTTTATCTGCGTGGGGAAAGAGGACAGACCCACGGTACTATCAGGATGGCAAAGAGGAAAGCCTGCCTCCCCCAGGAGTGCATCTGCAGGCAGGCGTCTGCCCTGCCTGCTTCCACAGGAAAAAACAGAGCGGGGACTGCTGGCTCACACGGCCTCTGCTACTGCCTCGCCAAGAGAAAAATGGAAACCTTGGGGTCTGGGTGCAAAAATCAGGACTTAAACAGGGGGAGGGAGGAGGCAGCTGCTACCATAACCATATACCGTTATCACAGGAATTTTTCTCAATTAACATCAGCCAACGAGCAGGAGATCTGATCATCCCTTGAAATACCACAATTTTTATATGATATGTTCTTAATTATTCAAGAAAGGAAAACACCCCATTTTCATGAAATGCCAATGATATTTTCAATCAAGAATTTGTTCTCTTCGCTTGGGATTCAGGCCAGCACAGCATTTCATCTTTCATGTCTTGTGTTTTCCCGGACAGCTCCCAAGTTCGAGCCTTTGACCTTCTGAGTGTTAAGTTACTCAAACACGGATTTTTGGCTGCTACAGCAGCCAATTCTTTGCTACTACAAATACTCAATCGGAGAAGCTGTTTGGAATTTCGTAATGCAGCAAAATATCAGTATCAGTGCGAAACAGTTCCTCAGCTGTTCATATGGATACTGTGCGTAAGTAACAGCAAGCCTCATCCCAACCCTTTAATTTCTTTCATGGACTGTGGGAGATACCAACACAGAAGAACAATCTTCTATCTGTTTATACCTGTGTATTCCTGTCGTGACAGCACGGACTATTTGCAGCATTACTCTAAGTGAAATTCCTGGTTTTGCACAAAAGTTACTAACACAAATACATAAATATTTGTCTCTCAAGCTCAAAAATGGACATTTTCCCCCTTAGTATCCACAAGGAAAAGAAAAATTAAGACCATGGATAAATCATCGGTACTTACGGTAGGAACCGTCTGAACTGATCTCATCGCTAATTACGAGACAAGTAATCTGAGAATATGGAAGAGGATTATTTCGGTTGTAAGGACTTATAATCATTCCAATGAACATGGCACCGCCCCTGGAGAAATAACTCTAAAGAAAACAGAAACACACAACAAAATCCCATGTAGAAGAAATACAACCTTTTTCACAACAGCATTCTGAAATTAAAAAAAAAAAACAGAGTTGATGTAAATTTATGAACGAACTTATTTAAGAGGCATTAGAGCACTAATGTGCCTTAACATTGCAAACACCAGGGAAGTTTTCGGGTTATTGGCTTTTTCGCCATTTCTTTCTTCCCGATGTAGGGACCAGCAAGTACCTGGTATTTAGCCTGCGTGTCGATGTCTCGGATGGAGGGGTTGGGGTCGAAGGCCGGGTGGGAATGGTACCACCCGATAACCCGGTACCCTCGGGCAGCCAGCGTTTCCGAGGCCTGCGTCTGTGACACGGGGTCCATCTCGCACTGCAGTCCTGTACTGAGACTATTGCACGGCTCTGCTGCACAAACCTGTCAAAAAAGTCTCCAGATGGATAAATGCAAGAAATCTCCATCAGTTAAATAAAGTTTAAAGACTTTTAAGAGTCAAATACCAGATCTTCCTTCCCCATGACAGAGCTGACAGGCCAACACTTGCCTCACTTTACTTAAGTAACTTAAATATATTTACTGTAGTCTTGAGATGTTAAGAGTTGTGTTTAAGTAGTTGCCCTTCAGAAATAACATTTACATCTATTCAAATTATACATATTATCGTAAGTTTTAATACTTTAGAGAAAACATGAAAAGACACTTACTTCTACAACTTTATCAGCTTCAGAGTATCTTCCACCTAGCAGCCCTATTACTTCTGCCATAGACACATGAGAGTGCTAGAATGATATTAAACAATTATTAAAGTTCAAGTTGTATCATTTCTCCTAGTTTTGATCTGCACGCAGCAGAATACATTGGCTTCGCAGCTACACATCAGTAACTTCTCAACGACATTCAGGAGGAAGACTTAGGACAGCTAAAGACTCTCAAACACCCAATGTTTCAATTTAAAAGAAACAGAAGAGATCATGTTTGCTTATTATATACACGTGTGTATATAGTGCATTGGTGTAACACTTCCCTTCACAACGCAACGCTAGCTTCAAAACACAAAGGCTGTGCAGTGCCTGCAGCGCTGCGCAGTGCTGAACAACTGCACCAATTCTGGTACAACCGTTTGTTGTTCAGAAACCCCCTTTTCCGAAGGAAAAGACGTTACCGCAAGTACTCTATTCCTCAATCTTCTTACGTTGCCCATTGAAAAAAAAAAAAAAAAAAGGCAACAAACCAGAAAAACACAACTTATACATCGTAGCTTTTTGAAAGATAAAACTTAATCCTCACCAAATCCATTATTAAAAGTGCTTCACAAGACACTTTCACCTGAAAAGGTTCCTGAAATGATAAACGCTTTAATGAGTACCAGAAAAGCAACGTAAGTAATGAAGTGTTCTTGATTATTCACTCACAGGTACATACCTGCTTCTCTTCAGTGAATAAACAGCACGGTATCAGCTGAAAGGGATCAAAGGAACTATAAAATGAAAGAAAATTTCTCTAAAGATGTAGGACAGTCAGGAAACTTCTCAAGTTTCCCTCTGTCTCCTTGGCAGAGGAGGAATAACCTTGTTTTCTTTACCGGATTTTCTCCACATCCCACATTAGCATGACTTCCATCAAATACAGAAACCTCACTACCCACACTCGCGAATTTCAACTCAAAACACTGGAAATGCACACATCACCTTGCAGATCATAATACAGATTAATGACTTGCAGCATTCCAGTCTCACACTACCCAAGAGATTTGTTTGATTTCCAGAAGATCTATGCTTGAACATGATGTGCATCAAATAATACCTTTTTATTTGTCTTGAACCTTTAGAAGATTTTGCAGGTTTCAGTTTTTCTTCCTCTCTTCTTCTTGCCAATTCTTCAGCAGACAGATGCTAAAAAATTTAAAGGAAAAAAAAAAAAAATCTGCCTTCAGTGCTCTTTCAGTCGTGATTCCAAAACCAGCCCAGAATAAACTCCTGACACCAGTGTCCTCTCAATACGCCATCAATTTTTGCGTGTTACAGGACTACTCAAGACAGAGGGCAGCTGCCATAGCAGAACGAAGCAGCGCGACAGTCCTGACAACCAGAGGTCTACTCCACAAGATGCCCGATGACAGAACTCTTACATTCCTCAAGTCAATCAAATTCAGTGAAATCACAGCCCGTATCGCAATCCACACACAAATGCAAGTGTGCTAACTAAGGAGAAAACCTGCCACCACAATCCATGGCCAGAATTTATCGTGACACCTCGTTAGCGATAAGTGTTTCTAAACTTGATTTCAATCCAAACACGTATTTTGCAGAAGTGTTAGCATTATTAACCACAGTTACTCAAAAATAGGTATGGCATTATAATGTTATGGAAGTAATTGTTACAGATACTTATTACCAAAGCTTGCAAATTTAAGTGTTTTTCAAGAAAAAGAGAACATTTACAGTTCTTCCCTTTTTGCATGCTTTGAAATTGTACAAATGGACAATGGGTATTTCCTTTCCAAGTCTTCTATAAAATACTTAAAACTCATATGAATTTTTCTAAGCACTTCCTAAGCCACAGTATTTCTGGGGATATTGCTAGTAGCAGAATTAATATTAGGCACTCATATCACCTGCCTGCATTATAACCACAAAGAAACCATACAGGACTGAAAAAAATTAAATCTTTTTCTCCTATCCCCTCCTGCCAGCTTTAGGAAGGCAGTTAACTGAAAACAAAGGGTCACGAAGTCTCCTGCAAGACAAGGTAAAGAGCGTAACAGGCACAGAACCCTGCAGAGCCATACATGCTCCCAACACGCACACCTTCAGAAACTCCAAAGTACAGCTGTATTTATCAGCAGGTTGAAGATGCAACGGCTGCTACGCTATTCTCAAATTACTGCTTCCACAGAGAGGTTAAGTACCTGTTACACAACTGCTTCCCTTGTATATCCGATATAACACCACCTGCTAGCAATTCGCAAGAATTCAGTCTGTAAGGAAAGCTGAAAAGACAGCAGGGTTACCTCAAACGTCTGTCCTTCCAGATCCTTTGCATCACACCAGTTTCCCCACGGATCTCGCACTCGTCGTCTTCTTGTACGCTGCAGCAAGCAAACCAACGTGAGTCAAGCATCTCGCTCCCGAAACAACCGCCTTTCCTTCACTTCCTCAGCCTCTCGACAAGAGCACTGTCCAAAAAGTCGCGTCCACATGAGTGTTACTAACACCATAGCATGTTTCCAGAAAAGAAAGTGAACACCCTGGAGTTCTGTAGAATTAAGTAGTTCACAATCTGTCATGAAATACCATCGGTGAAGTTTCCAGTTTTTAAGGCTGTACACCAGAACACCTGGTTGATGCTCCATGGATCACCAACATCTGACAGCAACAGTGCATTATTATCCAGCTCTGAATTATAGCTCAGACAACAGAAAAAGCTGTAAGCCCAGTATATTTACATCCAGTGTATGCTACAGTTCTTTATGCTTCAATTTATTTTTTTTAGCGGGATTGATTTAGTTTTCCTCTCATCAACTGATTAATTTCACTATGAAGTACTTACAAAATGCTACATTAAATGTGAATATGAAAATTAAATCTGGCAAGCCTTGGTAATTTATGCAATTATAAATGATTTACTACTAAATGTGTGCATAAGGCTCTCAGTAAGTCACGTCATCTACCTGGTATACCTAACAGTTAAAATGCAAGCAACTTAATCACACGCCAGCAATACACTCTGCTATCTTCTGGCTAATTCAGGCTCATACATTACGGAGAGGTGCGGAGGAAGGGGTTAGGGCTGCAGGGAAAAGACTGAACCACCACCGTACTTAAGTACCTGAACAGAAATGAAACGCGTAAGACAGCAGAAGTTAGGGCAGGCACCTGTCAGTTAGACTGACACTCGGATCACAGGGCAGAGAAACCATGCCCTAGCTTGAAAATGAAGACAGAAGAGTCTTTCTCCATGCTGCATGCTTTTTGCCGTCCCCACCCCCCTCACCGAAGCGTACCATGGACTGCAAGCGCTGAGCGAGCTGGTACGCTTCCACTGTGTCCTTGCCTTCTTTGGAGCGCGTTTTATCAGCTGGCTGGGGTCGGTTGTAGACAGCCTGTTCTGCAGGATACGGAAGAGAGATACGCTGTACTTCAGTACAGTATGAAGCCACTTATCTCTGGTACAGAGCCAAGAATGATGTAGAGAAGTGGGAATGACAGATGCCATAAGGAAAAAAGCAACAACGAAAAAAAAACCCACAGCGAAAAGACATCTCTCGATGGTCATATTACTGATTATATAGCCCTCTCCCACTGCCACAGCATTGTTAAGACAAGAACACCTCCTTCCTTACTGTTAATTTATTTCAGACAAAGTGTATTTACAGGCCATTCCTCCTCTCCTAGGTGACTGTCATTCAGCTTTGGACCAAAATCAATCCAGAGAGACTGAACCGACAGTAACTTACAGGTGTATATAATTTAAACATGTCACCTAATTCTAACATTTGAATTTTGTAAAAGATAGCCCTGAGAATGAAGCCATTGGTATTTATTTAGGATACAGTTCTAACTCAGTACAGGAAAAGAAACAGTAACTTGAATTCTGTCTTGGAGGGAGGGCAGAATTCCAGATACAGCAGGTATCAGGGGAAAAAAAAAAAAAAATCCAACACTGGACACAAAGAAAAGCACGCACAAAAAAATCCCACTCCACCAACTGGTGTGCAGTAAGCATAAGGGGAGGCGGGGGGTGGAAGAAAAAGTCTTTTGTGTAAAACCAAAAATCCATAATCCTGTAAGCAGAGTACAAAGTCCTCTAGATGTTCAAAGGCCGTGAGAGACAATCTGCTCAGAAGGTCCTTCCCAGCAAGGGCTAACGTGGATCCTCCCGTGTGAGCAGTGCATCCCGGCATTCAGCAGCCCTTCAGCATTTAACACCAGCACCGCTACAGCCACATAGGTTGAACACGACTATATTGAACACAGGCCAAACAAATATTCTCTTCTACAGAAATTAAATGTAACAACAGTTACTGTTTAAGACATTAAGTGTACAGAGAAGGTGGAAGTTTATCCACAGGGATGCTTGATTTCAGTTAAGTGCAGTCATCCACACTTCAGTGAAGTGAACTTCAGACTCTCCTTCTCAAGACTCATCTACCAACCTTAAGTTCAGCCTTCGCATGAAAGCATTCATTTTAATAAAAAAAGTGGACAGTCAACAATAGATGTGTTCAGCAAGAACTGATTAGAATTTAAGCTCTGAAATGATTCAAATAAAAATCTCTTTACCACAGCCAAAGTTAATCGCTCCTATTAATTCCAGGTATGTGTGGATCCGTCCAATGCAGTTAACATCACCGCAGTTCTTAAGGCCTGGACGTACTGAAGTCTTATTCAGGTATTTGGGTTTACATCTCCCCCTAAAATAAAGAATAGCACATAGTCAAATAGCAAAACAAATTCTGGGAGGAGGAAGGAGTTGTGTGACTTCAGCTGAGGTTAGGACAAGCCACTGAGTTGTTTTTTCCTTCTGCGACCCACGCACTACACACCACTATGCAGGGCAATCACAGCAAAAATATAAATTTCACAAAACACATACAGTTTATTTTAGGGTTATTTATACACAGAATCAGAGAACGGTAGAGGTTGCAAAGGACCTCTGTGGGTCATCTAGTCCAACCCGCTGCCGAAGCAGGGTCACCTACAGCAGGCTGCACAGGACCTTGTCCAGGCGGGTCTTGAATATCTCCAAAGAAGGAGACTCCACAACCTCCCTGGGCAGCCTGGGCCAGGGCTCCGTCACCCTCAGAGGGAAGAAGTTCTTCCTCGGGTTCAGGTGGAACTTCCTCTGCTTCAGTTTGTGCCCACTGCCCCTTGTCCTGTCACTGGGCACCGCTGAATAGAGTCTGACCCCATCCTCCTGACACCCACCCCTGAGATATTTGTAAGCATTTATAAGGTCCCCTCTCAGCCATACTTATTCAGAGTGAAACTTCTGTTCCATGTGTTAAAATAAACTCTTCAGCACGACTGGTGCCAGGAAGCAATGAATTGCTCAGAAGTACTATGATACTGTTAAACTGATATAAGAACACCTGCATTAGATTAGTTTAAGTAGCTCATATAATCGCAGGCTTCCTCGGTGTAATAAATAACCCTGGTTTCATTCTCTATGCACTTATTACTTGCTTTTAAACTGATACTGCATTGTTTCAGTTCAACACATCTCTGGTATGCAATTTTAGAGTTTCTTTGCACCTAGAATAAACTGTCAATACACCAGACAAGTGAATGAGAACAGAGTTAAACTCGGCAATTCCTTCTACTTAAAAGCAAGCCAACCAACACAGCAAGCACACAGAACAAAACCATTAACAGAACAAACTGTATAGTGAGCCTGCTACCACAAATCACTGAAGTTCCTTACACTGGTTCTTTGGAGATGGAATATAAAATATTCACATGCACAAGCACTACTCCAAATTGACTCTTAATTTGAAGTATTTTTGGCCAACGTTATTTACTCTAACACAGACTATTTATTCTAGCTGCCCGTCTATAAAGGCAGCACTCCAATGCTACAGACCTTCATTACAGAATTCATTTAATCAGTTATTTTGAGGGACCATTTATTAAAATCATATATGCATTCCTAAACATAGGATGACAAAAACTGGAAGTAAATAACATAACCAAAATGGATGCAGCTTGTTCTGATATAGGACACTCGTTTTCGTAATGTTTCAATGTATTTTCATTGCTTAGCTTCCAGAATGTGTCGCAGCTTTACCCAGCAGCTGGCAACTCAGCACTAGACAGCCGCTCGCTCACCCCTCCCCTTCCCCCGCAGCGCCGTGGGGAGGAGAAACGGACAAAAGGGGAAACCCATGGGTTGAGATAAAGACAGTTTAGTAACACAACAAAGTAAACACTAATGTGAATACTACTACTACTACTACTAACAGTAATAATAACGATAATAATGAATACGCAAAAGAAACTATACATAATACAGTCTTTCTCATCGCCCAATGACGGATTCTCAGTCAGTCCCTGAACAGCGATCACAGAACCCATAAAATTGTGAACTTCATAAAACCCACAAAAAAGACCGAACTCCCGGCCAAGAGAGGATACAAACCCACAGAGAAGAGAAACGCTGATGGCTTCCTCCTGCCCTGCCAACCCCCATTCGTAAAATGAGCATGACGTCCATGGTACGGAATATGTCCGTTGGCCAGCCTGGCTACCTGCCTGCCTGTGCTCCCTCCCAGCTCCTGCACACCTGCTCATTAGCTGAATAAGAAAAACTGGAAAAAAGTCCTCGATTTCATAGCAACAACTGAAAACATCGGTGTTATCAACGTTAAACACAGCAGCTCCCGAGAGGAAAATTAACTCCATCCCAGCCAAAACCAGGACAGTATGCCAGGAAAAAAATACTGGGAAGATGCAAAAGAAGCATTAATAATCAGTGCTGTTCACTGGCAATCTTTACAATGCTACCGTAAAATTAATTTTACTCTTTTCAGAAGCCAGCTATTGGTACTACGTACTGGTTTAACTACAGCAATGCAGGACATAAGTCATCTTAATCACTTATTTCAGTAAATGAAATTAATGCATCTTACCATTGATCCAAAATATAATTCCTAATTTTCAAATAACGCTCTGGTGTTTTGGCCTGGCGTCCTTCAAAAAATTCAGGAATAGCTTGCTTTTCTTCTTCCAGAATGATGCTTCTGTCCACCTCCACTTCTTGATCAGGTGGCTTCAGCTCCTCTGCTTCTTCCTGATGATCTTCATCCACTCGGCAGAGAGAAGGAAAAAGCAATCCATTACCAGCCAGGTCTCTCTGTTCCTCACTGCGCTCCTGATCAGTTACTTCTCTAGTACCATGAGATGTTACTAGTCTGCCTTCTTCAGTTTTCTCAATAAAATTATTGTATTGCTGGTAATTTAAGTTCACAGATTTATCACCGTTCAGGTGCTGAGAACATGTTGCTGCAACACCTGGAATTACTAATGCATCCACTGTATCTTGCTTGGTAAGTTGAGGATCTTCTTCAGGTGAAGAAATTACAGAATTGTGTCTAACAGATGAGAAAGCACATTCCATTCCCTTTGTTTCTTCAGCTGGACTTTTTGAAACAACAGACAATTCAGATTTTCCAGTTTCTTGCTGCAAGGTAGGAGAAAGTAGTTCATCCATGTCATCAGTTATGTCTACTTCTTCATCATCTGACAGCTTTTCGATTTTCACTGCATTCAGGTTGGGGTCTACACGGCCTCTCAAGTTTCCAGACGACCACGCTTCTACCCTTATCCCATCTTCAATGGGAAGACTACTACCACATTGACTTTGCTCTTCTTTTTCAGAGTCATCATTTTTTGCCTTCGGAAAATATAAAATACTTTTAGGAGTAAAAAACAAATCAACCCCCTCTGCCTTCCAAATAGTCAGAACTATTTTATTTGAACAGCAGACATTCTGAAGTGTTTCTTCCTCATCTTACCCTTTTAATACATTTTTTTAATCCATTGCAATTGACTTTTCCACAGCATTATAGGTATACTTCTAGCCCTTCAAGTGTAAATTAATACGTATTTCTGTCCAAAAAACCCAACAGACAATAGTAATGTCTTCTTAAATGCCCCCTAAGTCTCAAATGAGGATAAAGCTGGAACAGCTGTATAGGGGAAAACAAGTATTTTCAGACTAGCAACCAACAGTATAAGATACTACAATTACACTACATTTATTGTGTACTAGCAATAAAAACACTGAAGTCACTCCAGGAATTTGAAATATTTAAGTCTGCAAATAAGCATATCCCACTTTTCTGAATATGGGAATGAACAGAGTGTGTAATTTAACAGCAGTACCCTGAAAAGACGGATTAAAAGCAAGCTACACGTACAACAGCATACTTGTCAAACAGCCTTTTTGCTAACTAGAGACACTCCGTTTACCTTGTTCTTAAAATACTGCCGAGCGTAGCTCTTTACTTGTAGGACAGTACGACTTCCAATCAACTTGGCAATTTTTGTCCACCGGCGGCCAAATTTCACCTAGTACAACAAAGTACATTTAAGTTACCCAAACTCTAACATTCCAGACATTGCACTTTATGTGCCAAAAGAGTTTAAAAGCCTCAGTTATTCATTACAAATGCACAAACAATATAGCAAACCAATGGTTAAGAACCTCGCTACTCACATTCTATCTAGAAGAAAAATGCATCCAACAGTAAGTTACTGCTGTTCTTCTTAACTAGAGGATCTTCTTCACCCAATTCAGGCACGCTGTAAATTATGCTGCCCACTAATTCAAGGAATCGTACTGAAATTCAGTTGTACTTGGCGAAGCAAACCCTATTACATTCAGCACCGTGCAACCATATAATCTCTAAAAACCTTGCAATTGTAGTTAAAGGATTTCACTTTATTAGCAGTTTTGCCTTAAGCACGTTACACTTCCTGTAGTTAACTACAGCATCATAATTGTACAATTCATAAAGCTGTATATTTGAGATATTTTGTGATCTCTAATTGTAATCAGCCTCACCTGACCAAAATCTGGTAAACAAAGCCATTTTGGAAGATTCATCAATATAAATCCGATTTATCACTACACTCTTAGTAGATGGCAATTATTTTTAGTATATTAGAAGTACAAACGCAGAAGCAGATAAATGTAACGTGCTTATTTATATAAATTATTTTTTGTTACTTAAGATGAACTAATGACTTCTATTCAAAAGATTATGTACATAAACAAACTTACCAGTCCTTGCTCAAACAGTTCTTTTTCTTCTGATGTCCACTTTAGTGAGCAGCTAGCTGATTTTGTAGGTGATCGCACCCTGGGAAAATAGTAAACAGAGCTAGTGCTTTCTTAAAAATATATATTCTCAAATCCCAGTAACTGAGGGCAACTTCTGACAGGAGGACTACTCCCCACCTTCTGTAAAACTCAAGGTATTATTTTAAACATGAATGCAGCTGATAAATAAAACATCAAGAACCACGTCAGCTTCTCCATCACAAAGGAAGATTCAAGGCAACACAACATCCATCAGTAACTAATGCTACAGAAATACATAGAAGCAGTAAACAGAGAAGTTCAGGCAAGAGAGCCAATCAGAATTAACAAGCGTTTTTTTCATAAGGACCACTGTGCTACAAAAAACAAACTTGTTTACTGCAGGCCTATTACTACACAGAACAGTATTTATTTGCATTGAAAGGACTCTTAAATATCTTTTTTTTTCCTAAATAACGTCCAGTAACTTGACAAAAATCAGATGCCACACTTAAAAATGCAACTCAATCATTAAAATGTACGTACATAACTTTTCCAGTTTTCTTATGTGGGCTGCAAATAAAAAACAAAGTGAAAATTAAAATTAATAATTGTGCTGGTGTTGCATATCTCAGCAAAATAATCTCATTTTGGAAGGACTTTACATTTCTTCTCCTCTAACTGAGAATTCCTCCCAGAACACAGCTTACCTTTTCATAGATCTTTTCTCCACTTCCTTTTGATTGAGCCATATTTTTTCAGAAAGTGATTTATTAGATAAATAGTATCTGAAATAGTTACTAAGTAAGTTTTCAAAGCATCAGAGATATTTGTACTTGTGAGAATACTAATGATCATATGAATTATACTGGTTCATAATTATTCAGTTGTAGAAGCAGACACTGCACTGCCTTCAAAACTGAAATACACAATTTCACACACTCCTACTAGTTTAATGCACAAGAAAGTGACGTTTGACTTCTGAACTCCCATGCTCACTTTGCTTGTAGCAAACGAGGTATCCTGTTTCTACAACAGCATTTTTCTTCTGTGACTTAGAAAACATACTAAAGCAATTTTCATTGTACTGATAATTTCACATTAAGCCTCAATAATTCACTCTATTAGGAAAATTTTAATTGCTTTATTTTCTTGTTCCTCTGTTACTGTATATTACTATGCTCAATTACAAAAAGAACATGAAAATAAATTAGCCCATGATTACCATTGCTATTAACTACTTAGTCTGTGAGGTCAACTTACGTCAGAAATGCTACTACTGGTAAGACTATTTCAGCCAACACTGCTAAAAAAAAAAAAAAAAAAGAGGAAAAAGAAGGGGGGAAAAAAAAAAGGCAGCAGCTGTACCTTCCTGTTTTCATCTTGCATGCTGGCAGAAGTATGAATGTAGCCAGACAAAATCAGACAGTAAACCAGTTCAAATGAAGAACAATTCAGTAAAAAGAACGAGCTACTTTCAGCCACTTCAGCTGTTTCACCAGGTTCACCACGAAGCCACACCAATGGCTGCGTCAGCACAATGCTGGAGGTTGCACTGAACAAGCAGCTGAAGTGGGGATGGATATTGCTAGTTTTGGTGCCAATGCCAGCTGAAATACAACAAGCTTTGGAGTAATTTTCTGAGAATCAGAAGCACCAAAGGAAGCTGCAGATATCTAGATGACAATTCAGGGGTCCTCCTTGATTTCTGCAATCTGCCTACAAGATAACAGTGCTTCAGTCACCGTCACAAGAAAAGATTTGTCCCGTTCCTTTGGAAACAGGAAGTTTTTTATTGTTCTACAGGAAAACATACACGAAAATCAGCGAAAGGATACTCTTCTTCCAGCAACATCTTCTCAATGACTGCCCTGTTTTCTTCACTAATGCTGCTGTCCAATGTCCATGGCTGCAAACAATACAAATGTTTTAATATTTGAATCCCATCATGCTGTTACTTGAGTATCAAGAATATGTAACAGTTAATAAAAGTAAACAAAAAGCACTGGTTAAAACCGTAAAAAAACATGTACATGGAGGGAAGAGAATGGAGAAAGCAGAAGTTCTGATAACCTTGCTAGAAGTACCATTCATTTAAAATGTACTTACGAGACTGTTATCAGTCCTCCAAGATGAATCAAGATAGTGATCCTGCAGCAAGCCTGAAGCTGTGTTTTCATGATCTCTGAAAAAGATTCCAGAGTTCAAAACAATGCAGACATATTCAAACAAAATGAATGCTATCAGAGCTAAAATAATGGTAGTAAATAACAAAAACATTAACAGAAAATGACAGAATTAGATGCTAAAGTTAAAATCATATACGGCAGACTATTACATAATGTTACTCTCTTCTAATATTCCATTAGACATAGCATAACCCCCCCTCAGTAACTCATCTTTCTTAGTAATCTCAGTAGCAACTCCTCACCTAGCTCATTGTAGAGTGTATACGATACCAGTGAAACCCTGAATAGTAAAAATTCTCTTCCAGAAAAACTGAAAGCAGGAGGGACCATGAAAAATATACCCAAGTGAAAGGAGACAGAATTTTATGGACAGTTAAAACCCTGTATTTTTAATACTAATTTAATTTCAGTATTAAAAGTGTAATTGAGTTGTATTACCTTCACTTAAAATTTCTCCATCTTTCCTCAAATAAGGTAAAAACATACCCTTTATAAAGAAAAAACGGTTTTCCTCCTGAGCGAAACTGATACTTACACAAGGTTTAATAGAATCCTATCATACAGAATTGTGAGTGCTCTTAAGGACTTCATCCAGATTATGCTTGATCTTGTCTTCAAATAACTTACTACTTTTACAAATGTTACTGATTAATGTAATTCATCAACATTCTGCAGCATAAAATCGCCTTATTAATTCACGTAATTTTTTTTGCCATTCTTTGCTTCCAGAACATTCAGACTTTTCCAGAGACTAATTAGCCCTATATTCCTTGCGATGCTACTGAAATTAAATTCACCTGCTATTCTGAACTGCTGAATCACAAATCACAACTGCTTTGTGCCAGCAGTTCAAACATCTCTTTACAGGTAAGGATAAATCCTCACGTACAGCCATAAACCAATATAACTCCTGCTGGTTTTGAAGCACATGAAGAAACGGGTTGGATCAACAGCCCCCTTTGCCCAGTGTTCCGTCTCCAGCAGCGGCAGACGCTGCTCCGGGACAGCAGGCCAGCCCGGCCAGCCTGGCACAACCCTCCCACACGGTCCCCGCCGCCGGCTCCGCAGCGCCAGCGCTGCTGCCCGTTCACCCCAGCACCCGTTTACAGATCCCCCGCCCGCCAATGTGCCGAATCGGTTTTCCGGCCCTCCCCGCCTCCAGTTTTCCGAACCCACCCCCCAGTTCACCACCGCTTATGCAACACCGCACCTCCCGCCCGTGCAGTTTGAAGGGGTCTCCCCGCAGCCCCACCACCCAGCTCACGTCCCGCCGGCTCCCGTGACAGCCGCTCCGCACCCGCCTCGCCTCAGCGACCCCGCAGCCCCCTCCCCGCGCCCCGCCCGGCGACGCTCAACACCGGCGCTCCCCGCCCCACCGGCCCTCAATGAGACTCCAAGGTCTCTCCCCTGAGGCGCCCAATGGCGGGAAGCACCGGCGGCGGCCGAAGCCCCGGGCGAGCGCGGCCCTGCCCGGCAGCCCCCCTCAGCCAGCGGCACCGCCCGCGGCTCCGAGGACGCTCCCGCCGCCTCCTCACGCAAAGCCGGGCCGCCGCGGCCCCACAAACCCTGCCCGCGGCGGGGAAGAGACGCGCTCCCCCGAGCGGCAGTGTCGCCGGTCCGCGACACGGCCCTCACTCACCCCGGCGCCGCCTCTCCCGGCACCGCCGCCGGGTCCCCTTCGACGTCCACCTCCAGCTCCTCCGCCGCCATGACACCGGCCCCGCCGCTCTCGCGAGAAAAGGCGGGAGCCCCGCGCCGGGTGACTGGGCGTGCGCGGCGCGCACGCAGCTGCCCTCAGTGAAGCTGCGCCCTGAGGAGAAGCCGGGGAGGAGGCGGAGAGATGGCGCTGGGGTAGGCGGGGCGCCGAGGGGCGGGTGAGGACGAGCCGGGCGTTGAGGGGCGGCTGAGGGCGAGTCGGGCGTTGAGGGGGGGCTTCCAGGGAACGGGCGAAGGGGAACGGGGTGAATATCAGGCAGGGACGGGGGAGCGCGGGGGTGAGGGGGAGGCAGAGCGAGCCGCGGCTGAAGGAGGCCGGAGCCCGCCCAGGCCGCGCGCCCCGGTGCCCGCTGCCCCTGAGGGGCCCCTCGCTGAGGGGACAGAGAGCTCCGAGGGGGAAGCCAGGCCTCGGCGCGGACGGAAACCCCGCCTGGGCATTCGCCTTCCGTCGCTTGCGGCTGCTGAAGCCTGCTGGGTTTGCGAGCAGCCCGGGGTGAGCCCGGGCCCGGTGGAGTGTGGTGGGCTGGCCGAAGAGGGAGGCAATGTCCGTGCGTCGTGCTGCAGGTGTCGGTTCTGCTGGCCTCTGCCTGTCTGCCTTCAAGCATGCCGTCATGTCTTCTCGTTCATCTGGAAGATGACAGCAGCAGGGTGTCATGTGGGTTGTGTTGTGACATTTCTATAGAAGTCACAGTTTCATTCCCATATGTGTTTCATTTCATGAGAAGTATTTGTTGCTTCATGGTAATTGGGCATCCAATCATAGAGTCGTAGGTTGGAAAAGACTTCTAAGATCATAAAGTCCAACCATCAGCCCAACACCACCATTCCTACTAAACTATATCCTGAAGTGCCACATCTACATGTTTTTTAAACACCTCCAGGGATGGGGACTCTACCACCTCCCTGGGCAGCCTGTTCCAATGCCTGACCACTCTTTCAGTGAAGAGATTTTTCCTAATATCCAATCTAAACCTTCCCTGATGCAACTTGAGGCCATTGTCTCTTGTCCTATCACTAGTTAGTTGGGAGAAGAGGCCAACACCTGCCTCACTACAACCTCCTTTCAGGTAGTTGTAGAGAGCAATAAGGTCCCCCCTCAGCCTCCTCCAGACTAAACAGCCCCAGCTCCCTCAGCTGCTCCTTGTAAGACTCATATTCATATATGACAGCTAAGACTCATGCTGAAGGGTAGTGTGAAGAAACGTGAGGGTCAATTACCATTATATAGAAAATGACCACAGAGAACCTTCCGTCGACTGTTTTAAGAGATGGCAATACAAATATTTTGAACCAATAAACTCTGTTGCAACCCTTTTATTCTGAACAGTTCATCTTTGTGCTGGAACTGATTTGAAAGTGAAATTAATAAACAGCAAATATGATTGTTTTCACTATCTTTACTTAAAAATGCAAAATCTAGAGAAATGGTATGATGAAAGATAGAAAGAAAAATAATTGTCATAGTCTCGGGATCTGTCAATGCCATGTCGTGGGTATAACAGAAATGTCTGAAGAGGGTCCAGCCCAATATTGAATGTCAGTGTAGCACAGAAGGGTGTCCTGAAAACAGCATCATTGTGTTAGCAAAGTTTTGGGCACATGCTGTGCCTCTAGTTGGTTTATACGAAGCCTCTTGATGGGATTTATTAACGTGGGGAGTGGGTCTAGTAAATCTAGAGTAGAGCAATCCCACACTCATAAATTTTCAGGGAGATGCCTTCTGATTTCCAGTTAGCTCAGAGAGCAATACTGTCATCAGCATAAACCAAGGTAATATGGTGTTAACTGCAGGAGAGCCAGTGCTGTTCAGCTGTTTGCTACCCTGCTTCTCCCCTTTGTTTAGTTATGGCTGTGAAATAAGTTGGATCAGCTCACACCTACAAGCTGGAACAGGCATGCATGGCTGGACTGAAAGGGAGGGCAGATCTCTTTGGCAGCGCTCTGCTGTTAGGTCTGTCTGAGCTAAACAAAACAAATCTTATCTACTCCAGCATCTCTGTGCTCTATATCCTTGAGGATACAGATGTCTCCTTATTCATAACAGATGGCTTTTAAAAAACGTGATTTCACTACACAAGGCTTAACTAAGCTATCAGTACAAGCTAATATTCACAGATATCTGAAAAGTGGGGTTTTTTTTTAAAGTCTTGATTTATACTGGAGGAAGTCATACACAATGTGTTTAAGACTGGTGCGTTTTAAATAGGTTCCAAGTATGAGATTCCTGAGAGAAGCAAAAGACTCATCAACACTTCTTTAAGGTCCTTTTTTCTCATGGCCACCTTTGATTGCTAACTTAATTCTCTCTGCTCTAACATAATTCTCAATCATACCGTGGAACAGCACTATCCAAATTACATTAAAAGAGAACACTGCATTTAAATTTAGAAGGTTTTGCTTTACATCTTCATTTTGTTATTAACATTTTCTTTTTCAAAAGTGTTACAATTTGAGCCTGATTTTCTGTTTTATTAAATTCTGCTACTTGCAATGGGGTCTTTTTGAGACTATTAGCAGCTAGTAAATTTGCTTTTTCTCCTTGTGACCAGTTTACAAGGGAATTTGCAGCACTAAAATGACCAGCCTTGCACGCACAGTGCAATGGAGTATCCTTGCTGCTGTCTAAGGCATTAATGGCTGCCCCGTGGCTCAGTAATAGGTTTATCAAGTCGCTGTGCCCATATTCCGCTGCAATATGCAGTGCAGTCTTTCTCCAGATGTTTCTATCATCAATATTTTTATTTTTCCCTGATGTCAGGAGAGTTTTTATGACCTCTGTGTTTCCTTTGATGGCTGCATAGTGCACTGGAGTACATCCATCCATGTCCTTAGCTCCAGATCTTCCTTTTTTAGCTAACAGAACTTTCACGATACTGAGATGTCCTCTCACAGCTGCAGCGTGCAGGGGAGTCTTTTTCTCCTTGTCTTGTGCGTTGGGGTCAGCTTTAGCATTCAGAAGCATTTCTACCATTGTTTTGTCTCCCCTCTCAGCAGCAAAGTGTAAAGGTGATTTTGATTGCTTATCCTTAACGTTAACGTCGGCTTTGTGGAGCAGCAGCTGTTGGGCAACATCAGCGTTACCTCTTTGACTTGCAATGTGCAGGGGAGTAACAAACTCTTTAGTGACAGCATTAATTTTGGCCCCAGCATTAACTAAAAGGCCAACTAATGCTCCTTTATTATGAATTGCAGCAACATGGAGTGGGGTTTCATCGTCTCGGTTCGTAAGGTTACCTTCCATCCCTTTGCGCAGCAGCAGATTTGCGATGGAAGCAGCCCCAGCTTGAACTGCCAAATGCAAAGCTGTGTCTGAAGCAGGAGTCTTTATTCCGAGGTTTGCTCCCTTTTTGATTAGAACTTCTGCTGATTCAGCTTTGCCTGTTTCACACGCCAGGAGTAAAGGAGTGTACTGCATTTCATTGTAGGCATTTATATCTGTTCCTCTGTCAGTTAAAGCTGCTACAATAGCATGCAGATTTTTCTGTACAGCTCTAAAAAGAGCTGACTCCATTATGTCAGGCGACAAATCTTTCGAATATTCTAGCAGTATTTTGAAGATGGATGGGCGGTTGCTGTTGAGGGCTCTTTCGGCCATGTTGGAATCAACACTGGCTCCGGCTTCTAGCAGTACTTTTGCAGTATTTTCAGACCCCTGAGAAACAGCGTAACTGAGAGCAGTCTGTCCTCTTTCATCCCTTCCATCAGTGGAGGCACCAGCCTTTAAAAGCATTTCTGCCAGACTGCTCTCATCTTTAAGAGCTGCCCTGTGCAAAAAGTTGTGCTGGCTCCTGTAGCTTCTTGCCTCTTCTTTCAGGAGCATCTTCAATATGTGACTGTGGTTGTTCTGTGCAGCCAAATGAAGTGGCGTCTTGCCTGCCATATCCAGACTGTACATATAAGCACCATGTTGAAGAAGCACTTCCACTGCGTCACCATGGCCTTTCTCAGCAGCCCTGTGCAGCGGTGTTCTTCCTTTCTTGTCCTTCACATCTGTCTTTGCACCTTTGCTGATCAAATATTCCATTATCGTTAGATGTCCATTAGCGGCTGCAACATGCAGAAGTGTTTCGCTTGAAGAGTTTAGTGCATTAATATCATTATCTTCCAATGTTTTCTCTAACTCAGAAAGATAACCTTTAGCAACTGCATCAAAGATGTCAACATCAGCATGATCTTTTCTGGATTTTGCTGCTCTTGAAAATGGAGTTTCTTTTTCTTTCTTCTTAATAGCCCATTCTTGCTTTTTTCTTTTATGACTGTCCTTTTTTTGCTCTTGCCGTTCTTGCTTTGTTCTCCTAGGACTGTCTTTTTTTTCCTGGTGCTGTTCACTGCTGTTTTCAAACCAAGCTTTGTCTTTTTCAAGTAAATATCCTACCAGTTGTCTTCTAGCATCTCCGATGCTTTCATTTACTTCACTGACATATTTTCTCATCTTGCTATAAAGTTTTGGCTCCACTTGCTTTAAACATGGATAGAAAAAGAGCCTGCAGGCTCGTTCACCTTGAGACATTAGTATGTCTAAAACTCGAGAGTTTTTTTCTGTTCGTGTCCTGTAGAAACTCATGACCATCTTTTTTTCTGGGGTAAAAATACCATTGTTTATCAGCCAGCTCAGAAGATTGTCTGGGTCGTTTATGCCTTCTACTAGTTCTTCTTTTTTAGTCCTTAGAACTTCAATTGCGTACGGATTTGTAAACAGGCTACTTGAATGCATGATCATGTTGATAATCAAAAAATTAATTGAGCTGTTGTTTTGACGTTTGAAGTTAAATATGAAATAGCAAAGCCAGGTTCACATCATTTCACACGTTCTTTTCATAGGACTATGAACAAGCAACCGTTGTAGTTCAGTGATAAATCGTTATAGAATGAGAAATAATCAAAACTCCCTCACCTTTGGTTTTCTAGTTGTTAGAAGTCCTTTGATCTCCGTTCTTCCTTAGCAACAACTGAAGTTTAATAACAAAACAAGAATCTGTTATATGTAAAGATATTCCACTTGGAAGACTTCTTCCAGATTTTTTTATACATAATTAGAAAAAAAATGCTTTTGTGAATCTGATGTTTGAATAGAAGTTATTTGTTTATCAAGTTCCTCTGGCCAAGCTGGTTTTTGTCTGTGCTTAAATGACCAGTCTATTAAACATGACAAAAGAAAATTCACAGCATAGTTACTGTTGCCATGATTACATACCTTGTATGATCTTGAATGAAAGAGTACACATTGCCAGCTATGTAGGTGAAAACCCTATAATGTAATGAAATAAAAACATAAAGACCTAGAAAAAAATAAACTGTATAAGCAGCTAGTTATAAGAAGTGATCCAGCCTTTCTAATATGAGTTACAGCTTCAGTCTATGAGGTATATTTAACTTAAAGGCTATTTAGCTTGCCATTCCTGCTGTAACCTGGAGTCTGTCTGGAACTTAATTCTTTTACATGAGGTGGATCAAGGCGTGTGATTCAGTATGTGACATTGAAAATATAATTAAATAGAGCTTCAAATCTGTGAATATGTATAGTCTTCAATATGGGTGTAGGAACTTTGAATCTAGCTGTAATTAATTTAACTTATTGGGGTTAAAACTCCTTATGGAGAGAAGGAAATAATAATCATCTACACATTTTGAAACCAATTGAGAGAGAAATTGAGATTACAGAGTTCTGTAAGAGCGAGAAATAAAATGAGCTGAAAAGCTGAAATCTTGACCTTATTTAAGCAAGTGGGAGATGTTGCCATCTGTTTCTTAGTTCAGTGCCCTTTCTGTTGGGTCCTGCTGCCTTTGAATGTATTTTCTTTAATAGTATGTACAATGTGACTGATAAGATTTTTAATTTTTTTCTGTTGATTTTGGTTTTATAAGTAAGTTCACAAAGCTTATTCTATTAAAAAAAAAAAAAAAAAGATTTATTGAAGGAATAGCCGGGAAAGGCAAGACTTTTAATATATATTTTGAAAGCCAGCCAGTTACCAAGTCAGCATACTTGACAGCCAATTTAAGAGCCCAATAATTCCTCTGAAATGCAAAGAAGGGCACTACAGCAGGAATAGCAAAACCTTTGTCATTGAGTTAGTGATTATTAGTGTGTGACATGAAAGCTCTGGTTTATTGGAAGGAGTCAGGAGGTCTGAATTGTGTTCCCAAATCTGCTAATGACTCAGTCTGTGATCTGCAAATTATTTAGTCTTCAGGTTTGACTTAAAAAAGTGCTGAAGATCGGTCCATGTCTTGAGTAAATTAATAGAGCTTAAAGTTTGGTGAAATGAGATCTTTCTGTCATCATTGTTATTGTTCCTATGCAAAACAGATAGCAATACTCGATTATCTGCACAGGAAAGTTTGGAGTTCCGGCAGTGGCAAATGTTATGTAAGTGCTGAGCAATATTGCGAATATAGACAGCACAAGAATTTTTGGAACTCCTGAAAAACTTACAAACAGAAATTGTAATATTCTGTAAGCGTCTGTTGGTATGGCAGTAATTTCCTAGTGTGCTGAAAACAGAAATTTTACCAGCAAACGGTAGAAATGAAAGGGTGCAGTACTCCTAACTGGCCTTGAGGAGGAACATTTGAACAACGTATGCAGGCAACATCTCCTTCAGAGCCCCTGTGGGACTTTATTTTGGTAAAATAATATGCAGCAAAATACTTAGATGCAAATCACAGTCTTCAAAATATAATTATGCAGTTTTTTAAAAAAACGTCTTCATTATATGTATGTGACTTATGAGGAAAATCTGTCTTAAAACAAGAATCACATTTGACAAGAAAACTTTGGAAGTTGTTATATGGATTCATTTTTAGAAATAATGTTTCAAAAACATTTATTTTTTAATTAGTATTTTAACTACTTTTAGAATTAAGCCTTTTTTGCAATAATGACTTCACAAAAAGATTAAAAACCCAAACAGTTGAGAAGAAAAAAGGTTCATAATTGGCTGTTTGAAGCATGCTTTTTGTTTATATCTTTTAAACTTATTAATTCTATTTATTTAACATATGAATGTTTTAGAGAAGTGAAAAATACTAAGGTTCCACACCTCTTCTCTTCTTCACTTAATTAGAGTGCATGAGACCACAAACGTGTGGGATCACCAGGAAGCTCTTCATTAAAAATGAGTGGCAAAATTCACTATTACTAAAGATCTACGAAAAGAAAAAAGTTAAGAGAGAGGAAGAGGCAAATCTTTGGCCTTCTTTGTTATCTTTTACATTTATTTGTTGTCTGAGGGGCAAAAGGTGATTTATTTTTTTTCTTCCTAGGTACTCCACAGGCCACTTTTATTTCTGCTGGCTTCTTTAGCTCCACGTGTCCAAGGACTGTTCCTTAATAGGTTATTTTGAAAAGCAGTCAGTGGGCTTTGCTTCTGTCTTCTTTGTCAGATAGCACTTAGGGATCTCTGTGTTCACTTAAGGATCTCTGTGTTCAGCAGTATGGATATGTAGCAGATCAGCTTAGATGATTGAGGAAATTTTATGCTTTACTTTAGAAGGACGTAGTAAAAACTTCTGGTTGGTACTAGTGCAGGTTCAGCTTCAGCAGTGCCATCAGAGAAACTTCACGCTGTCGGTGTGCTGATTGTATTTTAATTGCGTGCTGTCAAGAAGCCTGCAGCGAGCAGCTTGTCATGACGCAGAACTCCTGAAAATCTTCACCGAGACGGCTGAAGCTCTGACACCAGTGTTAGACACGGATGAGTCGGTGTGTGTGTAAGATTAGCTTAGTTCAGACAGACCTGTGCAGATGCGGCACTGGCTGTGCTGGCAGGATATCGGCTGAAAACAGCATGCCAGAGTTTAGAGCAGGCCTTGAAAAGGGCAGGTGATGCTGGTGTCAGGAACCACCTCTGGTCTGGCCTCCGCCGAGTAACTGTGCAGGGAGCGTCTGCTCGCGGTTCTAACCCAGCTGGGGCTGCTCTTGAGAAAGGAGGCTCGAGCCAGTTACTTCTCACGTGCAGTCTCAGGTTTGCTACTAACTCCTGTCCCTGGGCAATTCACTTAATCTCTGTGCCCTGTTTACACAAGCATTAAAAAAGGAAAAATTTCTCTAGCTCACAGACACGTCCTAAGTGTTTATTAACGTTGGTGCAGTGCTTTGAACTTCCAGAGCGCTTTGAAGTTTGTGTCCTTTGAAGTATTGTTTTCTGACTTCTCCAAGATGAACATTTAT
This sequence comes from Opisthocomus hoazin, assembly GCF_030867145.1. Lineage (NCBI taxonomy): Eukaryota > Metazoa > Chordata > Aves > Opisthocomiformes > Opisthocomidae > Opisthocomus > Opisthocomus hoazin. The sequence continues at coordinate 4,919,963 of NC_134419.1, read as the reverse complement.
TTCTTAAATGAACACGTGCCCAGGTTTTCCAGCTTATTTTGCGTTGCTATGTCATCATCAAATACACATGTAATTTTCTCCGGTTTAACGTCTCGGAGATGAAAGCGACCCGCGTCGCCCAAGGAGCAGGGGAGCGGCGGCGGCCGTGGCCGTGCGGAGCCTGCAGAGGTCGCCCTTCCTCCACCGAGCCGCTCGCGCCCGCCGCCCTGGCGCTGGCCGCCGCGCGCTGCTGGGGCGGGGCCGGGGAGCCCGGTGGCGGCTGGGGGCTGCGGGGGAGCTCCGCGGTGGGGTGGTGGGAACCCGCACCTCACTGACCCGGCGGCACCCGCCGTCGTGTTCTTGTGATTCCCAACGTGTACTTAACTTCAGTTAAGACAATGGTTTGCAGTAATGCCAGCTGTTTATTGGGAACGTATCTCGCTGTAGAGTAACTCGCCTGTAAGAGATAACAAAGCTAGCATCATTATCTAGACATTGCGAGGGATGGAGAAATATATCTGGGTAATCAAGGCATTCTCATTGATAAACATGGCTCGGGAATAAAGCTTTGCTTTGGATAACCAGAAATCTAAGTGTGGCCTAGCTGGTTGAAGTTGAACTATATTTAAGTATAGCTAGATTGAAAAATAGCAGTGTTAGAAGTGTTCATGATGGTGATTAGAGTGTACTTGACTTATTATAACACTGGAAGAGAAGCTGACTAGTCAGAATGTCTGCAAGAGAGACAAAACAGAGTGCTTAGTTTTGCCTAAAGATTAACCAGTAAATTAGGGAAGTCAGAAGGGGAGCTTTGGCACTGAGTGATCTTGTATGCGTTAGTCATAGTTTTATAGAGAGTAGGCTTGGGGCCTTTCTGGTGCTGAGACGTCTCTGCCCTGGCTGGTATTTAAATGCGAGGTGTTCCCTAGAGTGGTGCTGTCCTCTGCATGGTACTGGCACATGCAGAACGTGCGTATCATCGGGGGCCTGCTGGAGGGAGGGGAAAGCTGATCTGACCAGTCTCATGTTTTGCATCTCAGACCAGCACACGGAGCTCCCATCTTATCCTCTCTGCAACTTATACATTGGCAGGGCATACCCACCCCTGCAGAGTCCTGTGCCAGTCCTATTCTTCAGAGAGATACCTCACAGAAGGCACAGCTTCCCAGATTTGTCCACTGTTCACAGAGGCTTTCAAAATACTAAGTAATAATACAACAGCTGATATAATAATTCAGGTATTTTATTCTGTTTCCAATACGAGTCCCAATGTTATCCCAATCCTATAGTACTATTTCCTCAAGTGTAAACAAATGAAGATTGTGTCAAGTGCTGCACCCGTACAATGCATAGTGTTTTTTCCCGAAGATTAGCGTGTACTTTTATGAGGTTCCCAATCTGGGGTAGTTGTAAATGGATAATACACATCTGCAAAGTGCCACGGATGGCTGTAAATGCTTATAGAGCAGGCTGTCTGTCTGGATTGAACTGTAGGAACGAGGCTTAATGTACACAACTCAGCCAAAGTGAGGATTAGGATTGTTTTTCAGTTGACCATGCATGTATTAATGAAGTTTAACACGAGTGACCAAACTATTTAGAAACCGTTCTTTGCCATTCAGGTTTTTTGAACAATTAGATTTAAGTATTTTTCCAAAGTTTCTGCATGGAGTTGCTTGCCAGGTAGTTTTCTGAGAAGCTACATAGAGGAGGTAGAAGGAAAACAAGCTTTCTAATTTCGCTTCACAGAGCTAAGGGAGAGCGTTTCATTTCAGAACATAAGAAATAAAATAAAAGTTGGTTTGAAACAAACAGAAAAAATGTTAGTGGTGATACAATGAAGTATATATTTAGTTATTGTGGTTTTCATAATGCAAAGTAAAATAAATACTACAATTTTTGTGTCTAAGTGAGGAGTATGACTAGTTTTTTGTTTCCATACATATTTATTCTGCAGAAGTCTTTACTGTCACAAGCTTAAATTAAATTTAAGATCTAATTTGCCTGTTAATCTGTTGACTAAAGCTGGACACTAATACTGATGTTACTAATGAGGAGATACCATTTTCTAATTCATTGACCTGAAGATGTATCAGTGTCATGATTTTATTTTATAATTTTAGAAATTTAAACGTGTCCTTTCAGACCAACGCTAATGGAAAGCAGTTATAGCAAAATGCTAGTCTTTATATCATTAGCATAAAATGTAAATGATGTAAAAGTATTAAGTTACTAAATGCTGAGACAGCTTCAAGAACCAGCAAAACCAAATGAAGAGAGGGCCAGGGTTTTTCTCCAAAATGGGCAGATTTTTTTTCCATTTTAAACCAGACAAGCTCTTGTGGTTTTGAGTCAGGAATATACACTTTGTCAGTGAAATCTTACAGTAGGAAATACTTTATAGAAGTTCTTTAACTGTTGAATACCAAGATCCTCCTTATACCCCCTGTACTCATCGTGCTAACCTTACTGGCAGCGTTACTCCCAGAAGGTAAATACAGCAGTGCCAGTAGATCTTCCACAGAAGCCTTTTGGCCAAATTTGCTTTGTAGATGTAATTTGTGAAAAACTATTCTTGATTTACACCAGTACGCAAGCAGAGTTTTGTTCTTACTGATTATAAAATGTTGTAGATGTGACTAGAGACTAATGTGGCTTTGAAAGGAAATAATGTTTTGCCACATCATAAACCAGTTTTAATTGCAATTATTTCTTAAGTTATTACAGTTAGATGTCAAGCATCAGACATAGTATGGACATTTACCTAAACAATGTCTTGCTAATGAAGTCTCCACACACACACTTTGAAATTTTACTCTCCGAGGTAACCACATTTACAGTAAAATGTGTGAAAATTTTATTTATTATGTCAAAAGAATTTTCAAGTCCATTTCTTTTAGTCCCACAGCTATTTTTTTTAAATGAAAATGATATAATTTTTTTATTCCAGTAAGAAAAATTATAACTACTCTGTACAAAATGCAGTATGTCTTCTGAGTTAGCGATCGTAAGCTTTAGTTTCTAGTTACATCACCAGCAGAAAAAAGATACTGCAGTCTTCCAAGTGGGAGAGCAGATAGTAGTGAATAGGGGCTCCATTAATTCGCTCTTGAAACCTGTGAGAGGGCAGTTGAAGCAGTTGGGCCTGGCTGAGTCTAATTGGTGTTCCGATAGACTTCCAATACACCAGAGAAGATTCCCTGCATCTGTTGCCTTCTCCACAACTGTCATTTGAGGCCTCCATAAGCTTTATTATTTCTTTTTTCTTAATATTCCAGCTTTGTTTCTTGTTTCTCTGTCTGTTTACGTTGGAAATGGTTCCCGTATTCCCTGGTCTCTGAGCTTGGGAAGGTGGCTATTACATTGTGAGACCTTTAGGGGTTTTTTATTGCCATAGTTTTATAGAAGATTGATAATAATTAGCACCATTTAACAAAATGCTGTGCAAGCTTATTTGTGACCCTTGAGTGACTGTAATTCTTACATTACTTCTTTGCTTCTCAGTTTTTCAATAGCGTCGTTCACTGCAGTATGGAAAAGCAAGGCAACTCAGGATTAAGGAGGATTGCCTAGCAGTGCTGGTTTAGCTTATCTTCACTACTTTTTATTTGTCTAGAATTCTATATTTAGAGAAGAAGTAAGTTGATTTCAGTTACTTCATATTAAATGGCCAAAATGTAACTTTCATTTAAATTCTACTTGTCGTCTTATTCAGATATCTATCACCAGTACATCTTCAGTATTCTATCTAAATCTGTCTATAGCACTTTCCTAGTCTTTAGACAATTCAAGTTACGCAACGGGCTTGCTTGTAACCACTTTTAAAAAAAATGGTATTTTTTCTTTCCTTCTTCTGGAAAAAGATATGGAAGCATGTAATTGTTGGTGTGGTTTTTTTTTCTGATGACCTTTGTTATCATTCAGTTCTACTCCATTCTGATCAACTAGTTAAAATCATCTTGGATTTTTAGTTGCATTCAGTTTATGTTTGTTGTACATCAAAATGAAGTTCAACTTTTCTAGTATAGCAATGGTAGAGAACCATAGGAATGTACTTGTTTCTTTCTTATTAGTGTTTTAATCTGCTCACTATTCTGTGATTTGGTGAGTAGCTTTTGTTCAGTTTTCTCATTGCTAGAAGGTTACCTGAGACATACAGAGTTAATTCTTTCACATGTTATCTCTTCTTTCCAGTTCTGGCAGCTTCCCATGTCTTCTGTTTGAATCCTCTGGCCATGGCTGTTTTGGTTCCCCCAGAATGTATGCGTTTGGTATGTCAGGATCTGGATTCCTGCACCTCCCATTAGTTCCAGTTCAGCAAAGTATATAATTATACACCTAACTATAGCAAGGTGCCTCAGTGGAGTGTAAGTTTGCCTCCCAGAAACTTAGTAGGACATTAGCACCTCCTATCTTTTTCTGAATTATTCTTGAGCATTAAGGAATTGATTAACTGGAGCACTGAATCGGGACCTCAGCTATTCTCATGTCTGTTTGACTCCATGAGAAATATGCTTGTTGATTTGGATAGCTCCCTAAATCACAAAGTCCTGACAACTCCTCCAGATTCATGGTGTTTGCTTTCCTTGGCATATCCCAAAACATCCTTCTCTGTTCAGCTGCACCTGTGATATTCCAGCAGCTCTCTTTGTTCCCAAGCCATTATGTCTTCCTACTCAAATTTCCATTCAAAGAGTGATTCATGCAGCAGGGGAAAGGCATGACCTAGCTGCCCCCTCAGTTTCCATCACTTTGCAAATCATGTGCAGTCTCATCTGAACCAGAGCTTTCGTTTCAGACTTCTCTATTCCCATTTCTGGAACTAATTCTTTTATTCCTTACTCCTGCAGTCTGCACTGTGAGCAGAGAAATGTTTGCTCATAAAGAGGCTTTTTTTAAAGAAACTAGCTTTTGTCATAGGAGCGATGAAAACACTTCAGCATGGATTTTCTTTCCCCTAGGAATGCCTTTTCTCACAGCAGATGAATACATATGGTTGTTACCTGTGCTGTAGCTACTCTGTGAACAAAGCACAAGCTTGACTCATTATATGAGCGTTCTTTTTTTTAAATAATAGCTTTCATACTCTGAATGTTTGGTTCTGATGTCCAGCTGGAGAGAATTGCACATCTCCACCGACAGTCTTTACAAGAGCTGTATGCTCTTCAGTCGTTCTGTCTAATGCTTTTGATGTCTTCCGTTGTCCCCTGTACTACTTTCCCCTTCATCCTTTGAATATTACTACCTTATGCCTGTTTGAGTCTCCTCTTCCACCATTATTCCTCTATCATCAAACCCACTCATTTACAACTTTTGTCTCCTTTACTGTGCAGTAGAAGCATTCCCTGTCTGAGAAGGTTTATAAGGTTTGTTTTTCTGGGGTTTTTTTTTGGTGTTTTGTTGTTGTTTTTTTTTTCCCTTCCCTAAATAGCAGTTCTGGGTTTGCAAGACTCTCAAGATTAAACTGTGTTCTCTGAGACTTGTGAGACCCCTGCCAGGTGATGTGGTAGATGCTGAAGAGGCATCAAGACCCATTGTAGTCTACCTGTAGGTATATTTTCTGCTGCTGTGGTTCTCCAAACTGTTTGTGTCAATATGTATAGCATAATAGTACACAGAATAGTAATATCCCTGCTGGGGGTTTTAGAAGACCCAGAATAAGGCGTGATTTTTAACAATTACTTGTGCTGTGAATTAGCTACAGTAAGTAAAGAGATCAGCTAGAGAATCAACCTTCTTTTTCCCTTGTGTCACAATACATAGAGAAATCTTAGTTTTAACTAAGATTTAAGGTAGCATCATGAAAACAGGATCAACGTGACATTAAGAAATGAAAGAAGGGATATTGTAGTGACAGCTCAAGCTAAATTAGCAACTTCATGTTTAATTCAATAAAATATTCCTGTTTAAAATTTATCTGAAGCGGCCAGAGCTTTCAATAGAATTCAGAGCAAACCTACTAAAGAGTATACATGGCCATGGCGTACTTGCTAGAAATATTGGCAAGTTTACATTAATTTTAGCAAATTATATCTCAGATTTGCACTTTCCAAACTGTTTTGATTTGGCATCTGTATTGTTTTCTTTTTTAATCTTTTAAATAAAAAACTATTAAACATCTTTTTGTGCTCCATAGGCTTGCATTTTGTTAGTTTATTTTACAATAGGTTGCATTAATGTTATCTGGATGTGACATTCAGTTTTGCGTGGATTGGCACCGAAACCACCACGATGGTACTTTGTTCCCCCTTCCCCTCTTTTACTCGCTGGGATAATTTCCATCCAACAAAGCTTTTCACAAATAAGGAAGGAAAAGGCCTTCCTGTACAAGCTTCCTGTGAATCCTATCCAGATATAAAAGACTTGTGTAAAAGCTTGGCAGGCAATCCCAGCATATGCCACTTAGTGACTTCCTTATTTTATGCTATCATTCCACGTACAGCAAATGAATCTGAAAATCAGAGTAATTTCCATTCATTTTCGAACAAGAAATTTTAAATGGTAAATTTCCTATCTGTGTAGAACGCCCACATTTTAAATTAAAAGTTTTGAATGCTGACAGCATTAGTCATAGGAAATCCTGTATGAACATCCAGCACTTGAGTTGGACCTTCCCCTAGATCACGCCATAGAAGGAGTTTACAGGAAAACATTCTGTTACTCTTAAATACTGCATTGAATTTTAACCCTTTACATGCCATTGCATCTGGTATGACAGTGCTTTTTTTCTAGAGCCCATTTCTCATTTTCTTGTGATTGAAATGTTATTGAAACATATACATTTCAATGCTAAATTTTTCTGTATTTCAATAATATACCAGTAACATTCTATGGATACATCTGTGTACATATACACCCTCCCCCATGGCCACCAACAGTCTTCAGTATATGCTATTCAGAAGAAAATGAATTTGAAGAAAAAAATACTGGTTTAGAATATTATATTGGATAGAAGGAAAGCAAGTACATCTAATAGCAGGATGTAGAATTTTTTTATAGTTGCATATATATGGTTAATTCTCATACCAATATATTGCATGAAATACTACATACAGTATAAGAATTTTAGAATATTTGGTGCAAAAAAAATGGTGTTCACAGAAACACAGAGCTTTGACATATAGGCTTTGCTGTGTGCAGTTCTGCGGGTTAACCCATTACGTTTACCACCCTTCCTTGTACTGGCACAGGACACTGCCATCAAAGAGTGACCTTATGGAGGAGATGGCAGAGACCTCCTCTTCTGCAGCTGTATTTGGAAAGGTGGCCGTCGCTGTCGAGCAACGTAGTGAGCAATTGGCGGAGGTAAAATCTTGAGTTAGGTGTATCAGCTTACATTCATTCTCTGTTTTTGAGATACATACTGTCTTGGATGAAATAGCAGGTTACCCCAGACAGCAATTCACACGCACGTTAGGCGCTATGGTAGCAGTCTGAGAATGGCAGTGGGATCACCACAGCGCTCAGAGGAGGGTTTACTGGACATGAACATCAGTGTCAGCAGAGTGTTGCTACCTTAAGGAACAGACTGGTGCCATGATGCTGAGAGGGCAAATATATTATCGTAGAATTATAGCATGGTAAGGGTTGGTAGGGACCTTAAAGATCACCTGGTTCCAACCCCCATGCGCATGAATTAGTATTGTTTAATTATGAATTAGTATTGTATAGTTCCAACCCCCATGCACATGAATTAGTATTAACACATGAATTAGTATTCATGTGTTAATTTTCAGCATCAAACAAACTGTATAGCTCAGTAAAAATGGAAAGCTAAAAAAGCCAACACAACTTTGTAAATTAAACCATAACGTGGTGAAGGCATGAAAGTAACATATACAGCTATGTTGCATGGGATCATTGTCATATTACATGGGTGAACCAACTTTGGTAGTTTCTTTGTCGTTATTTAAAAGGAACCATCCCACAATGGACATTATATCTCTTTAACAAGAAAAAAATCCTTTTTTTTTCATTTTGGTATCATTTTCATTTAGTGGGAAAATCCCACACACATGTTAAGTTCCTGTGGAACAGCTGGCTTAAATTAAGGTCTCAGACTTAAGGAAAGAATCCCAGAGCATAAAGTATCAAATAATAGCTAAATTCAAGATTAGGATGAGGCTTGTGATGTTAGGCATGGCAAGCATATATTAGGCAAATGAACTTAGAGAATCATTTTTTTTTTTTTGAATATGGTGAATCATAGTACTCCAATTTTAGATCAAAATACAGCAATGTTTAAATATAGTATAATATAGTTTAAAAATGAATCAAAACACATTTTAATATATCATTATTCATAGGTGAGAGGCTGTATATTATGCAAATACCAATAGATGACATTAAAAGAAATAGAAAGCCATTGAAAATTCTCAGTATTTGAGAGCTCAATTTCTGTTCTGACTCTTCTCATGAATTTAAAGAGCCTTTCATATATTTTTGAAGCTTCATCATTACAGATTTTTGGTTGTATAGGCAAAAGTGATAATTTTTACTGGCTACATGGAGAGTTTCTGTTTGTTTTCAAACTATGCTTATAAAACTTCTCTTTTTTAATGCATAGACTCATAGAGTCATTTAAATCAGAGTGTAGATCTCTGTGAAGTCAGTATTATTCTGAAGATCCAAACCAGAGGGAGGATTTAGGCCAAGACATAGTTCTTTGGTTTGGGGCTTTTCGGTTTTGTTTTTTAAGCCAAGACCTGGACTGCCTGGAAGAGGAGAATTAAGTTCAGTACTTCTCTTCTGCACTGTAGATCTCACTTGTGCTTCACACAACCAGCAGTTATGGAAAATGGTGGGTGGGACTATGAAGTAGCTCCTCATGTAAAGCTGTAGGTGGAATTTGAACTCAAATTCGTTACTCTACTGTGCTATTGTCTGATGTGGTGTCAGCTGAACCCCAGAAACACTGAGGAATCTTATTTTATTTTTGTATGTTAATTGCTAGGTCTTGCTTGTTTCTGGTTTTATGCAGTTGTACAAGACAGGGACTGTTTCTTCTTAATGCCCTTAGATCACTACTGCCACCATAGAAGTTAGACCCTCCTAAAGAGGTGGGGAAAGGGTGAGATCATTAGTAGTGTGCTTTCACAGATGGATGGTCCTGCACTGCTATGCTTTGATGGGCAGTGTATTCCCAAAGGGGATAACATTTTCCTGCTTAGATTGGACTGTGGACTTACCAGAACTCTTAGAACTGAATTTCAGGAGAGAACACCGTTAGAAAGGCTACGGAAAATCACGTGGCACTAGTCTTCAAGTGAGCTGCTGGTGTTCCTAATTTGCAGCAGATTTGGGAATTGAGCTGTTGCTAATAGAAAAGCAATAACTTCGTAAGATCTTTGCTTCCCTGAGCTCATTACTTTCTGGCTTTTGTCACCATAACTCGCCATTATTACCTTTAGCGTTTGATTGGAAATGTAACTGGCTTTGCTAGTAGCAAGCAGGTATTCATGGTACTATGAGAACATTTCGTTAACCAGGTTGCCAAATTCAACCCACAGGCATGTAACCATGGAAGCAAGAACAGTTAACATTAAGTTAAAAACTAATCCTTTTTTCTATTGCCAGTCTGGCATTTCCTGTCCAGTGGAAAACACCAGAGCAATTTCTGCACATAGGAATGATAACGCAGTGAATAGAGGGGGCCAAGGAAATAGCTTTAAACTAATTTTGGGTGTGCTGGTGTATTTTGTAAGTAAATTCAAAACAGCCATGGAAGCCAATATCAGGAACATGTGCAAGAAATTCCCTTTATAAGACTTTGAATAATAACCTCACTGCCCTCTTAAATAATTTGAAATATATATGCATAAAGTTAGTCATCTAACAAAAACAGTTTCATACGCAGGTATACTAAGGACTCACAGTTCTTGTTCAAGTTAATGGGTGCATGAAAAATGTTCACCGTGAAAGTCAAACCATGTTTTATAGGTTTGTCCATATGGGAAGTTGAGCTTGTTTAACAAAAAGTGTGAATTCAAATTAAGTTAGTAAAGCTGGTGCAAAATCTGCCTGGGCATTTTTGTAGTGTAATTTAAATTGGGAAGAGTGAATTTAAGAGTTCTGACTCAGTCTCTGGTAATTTGAAGATAGCTGGTGACCATTTCAGAAGATGCCACATCCCTACTGCTTGCACCTGCATTTATTGCCCCTCATCATTTCGTGTGTTCATAAAGCTGTGTGGTTAACAGAATAAGGGAAGCAATGCAGATTAAAATAAGCGCTACCAGCACAAATGAGGGAGTGGAAAAGAAGAGGCAAAAGGAGGGAAAAGGTGGCTGCTCAGGCTGGCACTGGTGTGAAAAAAATGCTTACACACATCAAAGCTGAGCTCCCCAAGGCCAAGAGGCGGATATGTCAGTGCCTGCCTGGCAGCAGCAGCCCTTGTAGCAGTACTGGCCAGCTGTTTAGCTACTGCAGTCCACAGACTGGCATGTAAACCTAAACTGCTTTATTGGTAGCTTCTTAAAACACCACAGCTAAAGCTGTGTGATGTCATGCAGCAAGACCCCAAGCTGTATCAAAAAAGTGAGGCTGTGCATGCGTGTGTACCAGTTTGAAACAATCAGTTTTAAAGAGCTAGAGCTATGTAAATGTCTTAGGAAAATAAAAGTTTAGTCTGAGGCTAACCAAATTCCTGATAAGAAAAAAACTCTATTGGGACAAAATGTTTTGCCCTTCCTCATTTTCTTTCTTTCTTTCTGCTCTGGAAATTCTGACATCCCTGTTTCCCAACATAAGAAGATACTATGATTTTTAAACATGTTTTTTTTCCCAATGTTTGTCAGTTGTCTGATTTCCAAAACTGGTATATCCAGCATCTTTAGGACTTCTGCTACTTTTAACTGTCAATCAGGATGTTGAGAATCAAGTTGGTCAACTTTATTGTTACTTTCACAAAATTACACAGAAGCAAAAGCTGTCAGTAGTTGTGAAGCTTAGTCAGGGGCACTTCTCTAAATGTGCCACGCTTAGGTGGTTTGGGGAGTGCAGAAGTGAGAAATAAAATTCAGAAGTCTCCAACCAAGCTAACATATTAAAAGCACAGATAAATCTGCATAGAGAAAAGCAGCTTGCTTTTTCACAGGTCACAGCCCTGAAAACTGATGCAGTGGGAGATTAGAGAAAGATGTGCTGCTGCCTGCTGCACTGGAAAGATACTGGTTAGAAGTCTCTGCTTCAGGGAGAAGGAACCTGGGCAAAACCCACTAAATTCTGCTTACATTCCATCAGTTAAAGAAGGAAACTGTGCTGTTAACTTTTCAGTGGTTAGCTTTGGTCAGTAACCTTGTTGCAGATTAACTGTAAACTCTTGTACTGTCAGTCCTGAAGTCAGCTATGCTTACTGTATAGCTTTACATAGTTGTATGTAATTTTGCATATACAAGCACTTTGTTAACTAATTAGAATTTATATATTTAGAAATACTCTATCTGGTTCAGTCATGGAGCAGGGAGAATGGACAATCTGTATGATAGCAAAGCCAAATAAGAAAACTAGAGGTGGATTCTGCCTTGAGAATTTGGGTTCCTTTTCTCCCCTTCCAGTATTTGGGTCAAACACTTGGTGATTATTTAGCATGATAAAGATCATATCTTGATTGGGGCCCTGAGACACCACTGGAGGGTTCATAGTAAGTCTTGTTTTTGATGACTTCTTGTAAGGAGCTTAGAACAGTTAATGTTTGGGCATGCCTTAGTGTTTGTAAGAGTGCACGTTATGTGTATGATACAGTAGAGTAAAAGTTTGCGTATGGAAATTTGTTCGTCACTAACACGTGGTGGATGTGTGCAGAACTTTTCTGTTTAGTAAAAGGAAGTATCTCCTGATTCTGATCAGGTAATTGTTTCGGCCTGGTTTCATCCTGTCGGACTAGAGGTTCCTAAGTTTAAAAAAGTAGAGTGCTGAGACATAGGCACTTTGAATTCGCAATTTCATTTACCCAGATCACTCTCTGAAGAGGCCGGTGCTTTTCTGTTAACCGTAAGGAGAACGTGTGGTGCCTCCTAACCTAGATAACTTAGCTAGGTGTGAGAAGTTAAACTGAATAAATCCTGAGCTATATCTTTGAAGTGTTACGGCTTCATTTAAAAATGAACTGTGTTTGACTTTTCAAGGTTAAAATAAAACAATAACCAGAGCTTGCAAGGTGGGTGCAGCAGCTTACGAGGTTTGCTGCTGTTAAAAGTTCTAAAACTACTTGTGGACACAAATGAAAATGAACTTTTCATAGTTGCCAAGGTGCTTTGATTTGCGGTCACACAGAGGTCAGCAACTTTGAGAATCGCATCACTTGAAATAGGCAGGCTCCAATTTTGGTAGCGCTAGTCCATGCTTTTAAACCTACCGCTAATCCATTCAGTGGAGATTCAAAACGTCTTAAGTTATCTCTTTTCAATATGAGTGCTATGTGAATGGCTTTGTGAGTTTGAATAGCAACATTCAGTGGATTATGGCTGCATTGTGCATGTTTCATGACTTGTTATCTGAGACATAAAAGGCATGATAACAACAGACATCTAAAAGTCATGCCCATTAGTTCATCATCGTGGAAGAGAATTCAGAAAAATAGCTGTGGACGCTGAGTTTTGAACGCTTAGTGTCCTCTGAAATAACTCTTGTTATTCTATGATTAAAATGATGCCGGATCTCCCTACTTGTTGCAGTGATTATTTTAAGAATTCAGGAGAGCTGTTAAACTTAATCTTTTTTTTAGTATGTTTGCATGATAGCAGGTTTCATCTGAAGACTTTTCTGGTGACTACACCATCTGAGCAAAGGCTCCTGTTGCAGGCATCTGTGCAGCTTGTTCCAGGACTGTTTGCTTTTGAGCTCCATCTGCTGGAACTGTGTCCTGTTTCCCACATTTTTGGTGTTATGCTGCCAGGTTTCACAGGAATTGGTTTGAATTTAAAAGAGAATAAGGAACGAAGTTCACAGTTCAGAGGAATTTCTAGCAAGTCATTAGTGCTTTTGTGTAGGGAATCAACCTAAAGATTGCTTGGAGAATACAAGGCTCAAAACACAAAATAATTGTGAGACTGAGGAAAAGAAATACTAGTTCTTCCTCCACTTTTGTTTACAGAGTTAGTTTCTAGGTATTTTATACAGATTTGGATTAATCAGGTCAGTCACAACCTATCAAATTCTGTATGAGATTTCAAAAACAGGTTACTCACTTTGCTCGTTTTTCTGAATTAAGGTTTTGTTTTGTTTTCCCATAATGTCTGTTGTTACTCCATAACTAAGAAAATTAGCAGTGTTTTCAGTATTTAATTAACTTTTTAAAAGCCATTCTTCTCCATTGTAACTGCGTGTCTAGTATTTCAGAATATTCAAGGACAGAAGGGACCATGATGAATGTCTAATTTGATTTTTGTAGTTCCATTGTTCCTTAACAAAAGAATAATGTGCAAAATTGGAAAAGAGGGCCCTGCTGTGCAAAAACACTCTAAAACTGTTTAAGTAATCAGAGGCTTTCACAGTAAATTATATCATGACTTTCTACAAGTTTTCTTTGTAAGAAGCACCATTCTCTGTGCAGAAAGTATATATAATGTTTATGTCAACAATAATGTATATGTGTAGAATTAGGATTGCCAGCAGTCCTTGGGTGCAGACTCTGGCGTTGGCAGAACATGTAATTCTTAAGAACAAGCACTCCTCTGGAAGAATTACATTCTCAAAAGCAAACCACCTACATTTTGAATTTTCCTTTTTTTTAGTTGGAAGGCTCATACTACCTTCCTTATCCCTGTCCATAAGCTAATGTTAGATGTTACTAAGGGATATTCTGTTTCATAATGGGTTTGTGTGTATAGTAATTTCAAATATTATTTCCTTGCTGTCCATCTGCCTGTTAGCAATATTTTGTGTTCGGTTATGATGTTTGCAACTTTTTTTTCTATGCAGCAAACTTTGCCTGAACTGGTTTTAGTTTCTTGATGTGGGTAACTCTACGCTGTTACACCTAAGTCTTGGGAATAAAGGTAGGGAGGAAGAGATGTAGAACAGAGAAAGCGCTAGGCTTGATATTAAAGATAAGTGTTCGTTTTTTTCGGTTCTGCCTTGTACTTCTCATGGCCCTGGTACACCGCACTCCGTGGTGCACTCCACAGATGCCCAAGCGTGTTCCAGCCTGAGATGGTCCATCTGCCTCCGCAGTCTATTTAGTAACACTGCCCGGGCTAATAACCCCAGAGCCTCTGTCGAGGTTACCCACTCAGGCAGAGCACTGTGCTCGGTAACTTCCAGTTTCAACGCTGGTTCAGGCTCCACAATCCACCGTGCAGTGTCCATATGTGCTGTGTGATGCTGGGTAAATGATGTACGCCTGCTGTACAGTAACCTGGCTGGCTGTAAGTTAGATTCTGTGCTGCCTGCAGAGTTGTAGAGAGAAGATCATGAATGCGTGTGCACCAATGTACTTCATCGAAATGCCTGTTTACTCTTTCAGAAAGCAATTATTATAATGGATTTCTCAGGCTTCTGCATGGGACAAAACTGTCAGTCATTTTCCACATAGGTTTGGAAGGATATTGTCTGTATTTCTTGTCAGCTTCCTATAAACTGGAAAGATAGCTAAGGCGTCTCTTGGTCGCTAGACTGCATTGTTAAATGGGTATGCGCTGCCTTAGGCTGGTATTTAAAGTGCCATGTTTTGAGGTCAGTATTTTTCAGACCTACAGAAACATAGGCAGTTGAAGGATGGGGACTCTATTAGTAACTGCTACTGTGTTCTGAGATTGAAACTGGCTGGTATGTAACTCTTTCCCACTGTAATATGTTAGATTGCTACTGTTACCTTTGTAATGACAAGTACTTTGGATTTAAAGTTATTCATGGAGTAATCATGGTCAGACTCCCCTTATAGCTCACTTCTGTTCATGGGATAGAATTCTGAAGGTTTTGTTGGTTTTATTACAGACCCAAATTCTAATTAATATTTCTGTGTCCCAAACATGTTGTTCTGATTAGAGGCTCTTTGCCTAGGCATTTCTGTGTAGCCTGCCCTGTTTGAAACCCTGCCTTTTTCTGACTTCACTTCCTGAATCCGTTGACAACACTCACAGCCAAACAAAATACATGTTCACAATGCTGTTATTTGCAAAATATTCCCTTGTGAGTACAGCTGGGGCAACAAAAAGAGAGTTTCTCTCCGAATCGCAGAGAGAACGGACTATTCCTTATAGAAGTAAGGCACATAATGCATTAGGCAATTTTGATCTCGGCAGTAAGTGTTAAAACTTTGCATTTCACCCCATACAAATGCATGCGTGTCTTTCCTTAGTTGTGCTTACTGATCACCAAGTGATCTAGTAATATAGTAAGAGTGCTGAATTTTTATCTGTGCTGAAGTGAACCGATAGCAACAGGCTCATAGCCCACCACAGTGTTTACAAAACAGATGGAGGTGGAGGGGATATAAACTTACTTTGCCCTGTCTTAGGCCTGATCCTCAAACGAGGTGTGGAACCAAAGAAAGGGTTCATCTAAGTCACATGTTGTCTCCTTGTGAAACTGTGTAACTAGCACTAAAAAGCACCTTGCTGGAAGGTAGATTCTCTGACTGGACACCAGTACCCCCCCGAGCTGGACCAAGTCAAGTAACTCATGTCACAGAAGCCAACCCAGTGCCCACGTAACGAGCAGTGCTGTTCGTCAGTAAATTTTTTGCCTGTGCTACAGAATGTTGTGCTTGAGAGAGAAAACACATAACTGCAATGCTAAATGTCTGTGTGTGCGTATTAGAATAGGGTGGAGCAGACTGTCACTCAGCTGTGTTTAATTAACATAGTATTTTATATAATGTATTTATTTTTTACGTAATTAGGTGATTAAGCAAAATGCTTGCTAGTAACATCTATTCCAGAACCCAGCACTGTTGAGAGTTAAACATGCACCTTTGCAGGTAATTAATCTCCTTGCCCTGCTTATTTTGCTAGTTGGCACTTGCTAAATCCCTGTAAAACCACACCCAGCAGTGCTGTGTATTATCCCTCTGCTGTCTATTCCTACATATGGTCAAAATCAACTTACCTTCCGGGTTGCTGACATCAGCAAAATGTACTCTTGGCAAACTACGGTATCCTCCTAGTAACCCTTTGTTTGGTTGGTGTTATTACAATTGTATTCCTCTGACAGCAGCAAACACCATCTAAACAGTGCCTACCTTGACACTTGGATTATGATGTGGAAGGAGATTACCATATTACCATATTTTAAACATTAAAACAACCCCTCTTATGACAAAATGCGTATTATATTAGGGGGGGGGGAGGGGGGAAAGATACTTCTGTGCTTCCTGAAAGGAACTAACCCACATTAGTTGCAAGTTTCAGGGTATCATTTTGGTAGCAGTAAAGGTGTATATATCCGATTATCTAGTCATCTTGTGAAGTGACCTTCAACAAGACTGTCACTTCAATTCAAATTACACTTATTCCTATTTTAAGGAAAAAAGACATTTTTAAGACTGCCTACTCTAAAAAGTTAGCATTCGCTAATTATGAATTTCTGATGTTTTCTGGCTATCTTTTGACAGAACCTATTTCCTCTGCTGTTTGGCTCTAAGCAGCAAGCAGCAAAACATGTGGTCTCCCTTCAAATATATTCTTATTAAACTAAAGGAATTGGGTACAGTGTTGAAAATCCTGGTATATTAAGTGTTTCCCCCCGCCCCCCCACCCCCACAAGTTACGTAGCATGTTTCTAAGGTATATATTTATATTGTCATTGCACTGAAAACCAAGATTATGTTATAAAAAATATATGAAAAGTGCCAGAGAAGTTGCTATTTTCAGCAAGTTGCTGAACACAAGCAACAGGAGTTGCTGTTTTTCAGCAAGTTGCTCTTTTCATTTCCCACTAAGCTGTTTTCTCATTTTTTGCTAAAAAGCTTAGAATCCATAGTGACACCTAAAAGGGGAAGGATTTCAAGATAGCAAAAGGGCTATAAAATTTTTCTACTGTTGACAGCAACATTGACAAAGATATTAACAAGCAAGCATCACCCACCAAGGAAGGAAGGCAGGAGCAAAGGTGAATGTTTCTATTTTTGAGGTCTAGAGCATGTTTTTGTATTTTTTTTAAATACAACCACTTGCCTTATCTTCTCAAGGGCATTTCTTTAATAAAAAGCATGTCAGATCAAGTAGCCAGCTGCTCCCCTTCTGGAGCAGTTTCATACACTGCCTTTCTAGCCCTCTGCAACCTGTTTAAAGTTAGCTGTCTGAACTGGGCCACTAGAGTAGGGCAGGCAAGCTAGTCAGGTTACGATGGGGAACTACAGCTTCAGGACAACTCGGAAAGCTGTATTAGTTTAGTGATCTAGCTTCTCTCTCCTCCTCACACATTCTCCAGGACATGCCTGTAGTTACAGAGCGAGTTTAACATAATCCCTACCCTTTAGATTTCAGCATAAGGGGCATTTTCCCAACTCAGGTACTAGCAAAAAAAAAAGTGTGAGGGGGAAATGCATTTTAATTATTTTATTTTTCTTAAATATAATAGAACCTTCTAGAATTTTTTCCAGAAACAGAAACATTAAAAAATTATACTTTATTACAAATGGTAAACTCAGAGTGCTAAAAAAAGCCTCTTATTTACAAACAATACTGGGCAGTGCCCAAATAAACAACATAAAAATAACTTACAAAGTCATGAAGTAGTTTATTGACATTAATCAACTTTCATAAAATAAAATAAAAAAAAGATATGTACATACACAATTTACTTGAAGGCAGGCAGAATAGTTCTTTTTTGTTTATCAGCCTCCCACAACCTCCCTCCCACTTTTTTTTTTTTTCTTAAGGAATACTACATAAAGCAATCTACAATTTCTATTGCAGTTTAACCTTTAATACTGAATGATCATCGAATGTTAGGTCCATGCAGGTCTTGGTCAATGTTAAACGAAGATCCGACGCCTCATCTGAGCAGGAACAGCACTTCTGGGAGCAGTGCTGGCCGCTTCGCTAACTCAAGCTGAAGGCTCACCAGTCTTTCCACACATGCGCTTTGCAGAGCACAGGCAGGACTCAGCCTTTCAGCTTTTACCATTAGCTTTACGCGTCTGCCACTTTGGGTTTTGTGTTGTAGTTATACCACAGTTCTCGTTTAAGACAGTCTCTTCAAAACGTTTGCAACTGTTGTGTTAGCATGAGCTGGCACCCGCTGTTGACATGGTTCATGACCTTCTGCTTAAGCTGTGCAACCTGTTCTCTGAGCATGTTGGCAGTGGATGCCAGCTCTGAGTTCTGGGCTTTCAAAGTTTTCACTTTTTCTTCCAACCTGGCAATCCTTTCCAACTTCCTTTTCCGGCATTTGGATGCCGCAATTCTGTTTCTCATGCGTTTTCTCTCGGCTTTGATTCTCTCCTGCGACTCCATGTCAATAGGGGACAGGGGAGGAGTCTCCCCTGGCATTTCGGGTACAGTCTGAGGCTCTTCTTTCAAAGCCTGAAGCCGGGGATGCTGCACCGGCATCTGGGGGTTTATGTGATGCTGAGCTGCGTAGCCCATGTTGTTTGCATTGTAGTTGGGAGCAGAGTTGAGCGCGTTAGGGTTGAAGTTGCTGAGATTGGCGTACACCGGGGGCTCGCTGTGCAAATTCGCGTTGAAACTGCTGTTGCCGGCCATCGAGGACACAGGTGCCATGCCGCCGTTAACAGGCTGAGCAGCGGAGGTGACGCTGGGCATGGTGTTCTGGTTGTGCAGTTCCGCCAGGGCTCTCACGAAGCCTTCCGCGAACCCCTCCTGCTCGTCGGTAACGTTTTTGGGGCAGAGGAACTGCGTCGGGGTCGGCGTGGTGGTGATTAACCCGTTGCTGGACTGGATGATGAGCCGCTCCAGCTCGGGCGAGGCCAGTTTCAGGAGTCCCACGTCGGGGGAGGTGAGGATGTCGGCGTTCTTGTTCCTCAGGTGCGGCTTCAGGTTGCTGGATGGGTCGGACAGGTTCAGCGTCATGTTCTGCTTCAGCACTTTGGCGTTATTATATCCATACCCGCCGCTCTCCGGCGGCACGAAGCTGGCGTTCAGGGCATCCTCGTAGAAAGTAGGCTCCATCTTTGCACTCATAGAACAGAGTCCGCGGAGTGGCGCCGGGAGCCGCGGCAGCGCCGAGAAGCCGCCCGGCCGCCGCTTGCGCCCCGCCGCCTCCCCAAGCCCCCCGGCCGCGCGGGGAGCGGGGACGGAGGAAGCCGAGCCTTACTTCTCGCCGGGGCGCGGAGGGTCCTCCCGGCGCGGGCCGGGCCCGCGGTCCCTGCCGCCGCCGCCGCGCTGAGAGCCCGCCTGGCCTGGCGGGGCGGCGCGGGGTAACTCGCCGCCCTCCTCCGCCTGCTGCTTCGCCGCCGCGAGTGCTCTCCGCGCCTTCCTGCGCGCCCTCCCCGGCTCGGCTGGCCACGCTGTGCCTCTCCGCTCGCCTCCACCCGGCGGCCGGAGTCGCGCTGCCACCCAGCCCCGCGCTCTGAGCCCGCTCCCGGCGTGGAGCCCTTCACTTATCAGCGACCGGGAGCCCGCTAAAAATAGCCCATGATGTCACCCCGCGGGCTCCCCATTGGCTGCCGCCGCCTCTCCCGGGGGAGGCGGGCCGCTGGCCCGGCCCGGTGCATATCAGCCGGTCGCCATGGCCACCCCGCCCCTAGAAGCTTCTTAGCGCCGGCGCGGGGCCTTGTGGGATGAGGTAATGCTGGCGGCCGCTCGGGGCATTGTGGGCTGACGTATTGTTTTTGAATATCTGGTTACCGCGTCCAGAGCGCGACCGGGGTTGGCCGCCGCCAGCGCCTCCCTAACGGCCACGTACCAACCGCCCGCCGGCGGGGCGGGGGCGCCGCGCAGCTCCCTCAGCCGCTGCGGCCCTGGCCCGCCAGCCCTCGCCTCTCCCCCGCTGGCTTTCGCGCCCATTTGCCGGTTTTCCGGCCGGTCCCTACGGCGGGCTGCCGGCGGGCCGCGCTCCGGCGGGTTTCGGCCTGTCGCCTGTCGTAGTTCCCCCCCGCCCCGCCGCCGGTGGTACGGCCCTTCAGGTGGCGCTCCGGGGGAGGCCTCACGTGATTTCCCCTCCTCACCGCCGTCCCGCCGCCCGTGCGGCTTCCAGGCAGGGCCGGGGGCGGGGCTCTGGCCGCGCGCGGGGCCGGGGCGGGCACCAACCGCCGCGGGGCGGCCCCCGCCCACGCGCCCGCGGCGCTCCCCACCGAGGGGCCCAGCGCCCCCCCCCGCCGTCCGGGCGTGCCAGAGGCCTCGCCCTCGCCCGCCTGCGAGCCGGGGCCGGCGGCTCTCGGGGGAGCCCCGCCGTGCGGGAAGGGTGGCCCGGCTCCCGCGGCGCTGACGGGGCCGGGTGAGGCGGGTCTGGTGGCTGCGGGGATGTACGCGAGGGCTTTGCCAGTGCAGCGAGCGGAGGTGGCAGTTCCCGGCCTCAGCGCGCCAGGATAACAGCGGGGGGGGACACACAAAACCTGACAGGAAAAAGCCGGGAGGGTTTCTCTGGGCTCGTCCTGGCCGGGGAGCGGACAGCGGCGGCCCAACGTTAGCAGGAGGGCCCCGGTGTTACTGTGGGGGTACGGCTGAGTCGGGAGGGAACAGAAAGGCTGGAGCTGCAGGGCCCTCGTCCAGGGGAAAACTCTGCCGCCCAGCAACAGATGGGCGAGCTCTGCTTCGCCGTCACCGCTCGGCGATGAGCCCGGCGTGCACCGGGACGGTACGGATCTCTAATAAAAGGGTGTGCCCTCCTGCCTGGATTCGGTTTTCGTGCATTCCTCCTACTCACCTTGCCCCGCGCACACCCTTCTCGCTGGGAGGTGGGAATTGGTGGCTGCTGACGGGCAGCTGCCTCCGGAGCAGGGCGCAGGAGCTATTCAAGGACAGGCGGTGACAGTGCGGGGTGGGACAGGGGCAGCCCGCGCTCCTTAGCCTTGCAACACGGAGCTCTCGCCTGTGGTTGTGGGGTGGGCCAGCTTTCCATGTCAGTGAAGGACTTGGTCTGCCAGGTTTCTTTACCATACGTGAAGCTGACAAACTTATGCCTGGGTTTGAAAATACACTTTTAAGTTCTTCAGTGCTATTTTTTCCTCGATGTAATGACATAATTACCAGTTACAATATAGGAAGCAACAATGAAGCAAACAGAAATACAAGCAAGAAAGAATAGTGAAGGTCTAGCTCCCCTGTTTGAAGTTGTTGATTTTTTTTTTCGTCCCCGTTTTCCCCTGGTGTTCCCACCTGACTTCAGCCACTACATTCATTTGACCACACGGTGGGCACGGGTGTTACTTTATATGCTGACTGGAATTCTGCAAATAATACCTGCGCTTCTCTGTACGTTTGCGTGAACAGTCCGCGGCACGAAATACAAAGTTTTGGCTAGGAACAGGGCTCGCTCTGTGCTGTTGGTGTACACACAACCTTCACATAGGCAGCATCTGTCAGTGTTGCAGGTAGCTCAGACTACTCAACTGCCGCTGTAGCTTCAGCTTTTTGCTAAACAGCAGTGTTACTGCATATGCGTAGGTAAATCTCCGAAATTCATTAACGCAGGGAATGCTAGAAGCATTTGTTTAACTCATTTTTAATCTTTACCTACAAGATAAATAGAGGCCAATGACTGACTCTTCTGGCACAAGAGCCAAGGGCCATCAAATGAAACTGGCGGGTTTGGAACAAGTGAGAGAAATGTCTTCACAGAACTGTAGTTAAGCTGTGGAACTCCTTGGCAAGAGCGCTGTGTGGACTGAGGGATTTTGAAGTGATTAGATGAATTCACAGAAGAAAAATCACTTAAGGGCTATCGAACGCATCGCATCTCTGGCTCTGGAAATCGCAAAGCTGCAAATGGCTTGTGCCTGGGAGAGCATCCTGAGGCAAAACTGCTGTGCCCTGGTTCCGTGTGCCTCTCCAGGTATCCACTGTTGGCTCCTGTCGGAGACAGGGTGTCTGGTCAGACCTGATGTGGCGGTCCTTGCTGCGTTAAAGCTCCCCCGAGATAGTCCGTAAATGATCTGTCTCTGTGTCAGCGGGCAGTTTTGATGTTGAGAAAGGGCTTGTCTATGCAAGGAAGAAATTCTGGAGAAATGTAAGACATGAATTTTAAGCTGTTTGCTGTGTGGAGGTTTTTATTGTAAAACAAGAATTATTTTAAAATTAAGCTAAAAAGGGTTTTTTTTCTGGTTTCTGTTACATAGGAAACCATGCATTAATTTGCTTTAATCACTTTTCTGTATAGACAAGTAATACTAATTAAGTTTATTCTGATTTATTGCTGGCATATTTCACTTGTTAGAGGTTTGTCATTTTATCTTTTGGCATCTTTTTCTGCATGTTTCTTTTGTCCCAGAAAGCCTAGTTCAGACTACAAGGAACATGGTCAGTGTAGCTTTAACCACTCTATTTAATACATATTTGTATAACCTAAAAAACTCTACCTTTTAGTCTGTCCAGTTCAGTCCCGCTGATATGAATGCAAGATTTTCATTAGCTTCAGTGAGTGTTGGATTGGGCTGGAGATATTGAAGTCATTTAATGTCTTTTTTTTTTTTTTAATCCCCCACCCATTTTAGTTTTCTGCTTCCTTCCTTTTACAGAGGTGGAGTTTCAGGACTAGACATTCCAGTTTGCCAGAGACGTGTTGCTGCTGAGGCCTGTAGCTCTGAGGGACACCCATCAGTCCACTCATTACGTTAATTGCTAGTCACTTAGAGGTTATTTGGTCAAGGCTGGCAATAGGCAGTCACGCTGGTCATAAAGGTTGTGTGTAGCAGGAAAGCTCTGAAATCAAAGACAAATGCTCTTTGCTGCTCTGAGGGGATTTTCTACCTAACTCGGGACTGACGGGTGAGCGGGTGCTTACAGAGGTCTTGGCTTTAGATTTCAGCTGAGTGCCCCAAGTTTACCACCTGAGACTTGCTGAGTGCTGCCGGTCAGAAGTGGACCCCGTGAGCAGAGAGACGGTGATCCTTCATGGCCATTAGCCAAGGAGCTGGGAATTTTGGTGGCTGTGCCCTGATTTATTAAACAGCTATTACTTTAGGGCTTCCCCCCCCCTTTCCTGATGTCCTTAAGTCAATCTTCCTTTAGTAGTATGAAAGAACACTTACTGACCCATTTATAAACCATAGCCATTTACATGTCTCAATAAACTAGCTTGTGGGTAGGGACTGGAAATGAACTATATATCTCTGTTGCTGTGAGAGGCGGATGCTTGGAGTAGCAGTAATGCAGATTTTGATTTATAAAGTTTTCTAATCAATCAATACAGGACTGACTGAGGCACTCAGATAATCTGAATAATTAAATGACTTTTCAGGGACAAATTAAAATTTCTTATACATACCACATCCGTCTAAATTATATTTGGTGCCCAGGAATAAATGGGCTCATTGTTTTGTTTCCCTCCCATATCACAAATGCTTTTGGCTTATTTCTAGACTGTTTGAAAGAAAAAAAAAAAAAAGATAACTGGCAGTTTCTGCTCTTTTGTACTGGAAACAATACTCACAGAAAGAAAATGCTTGTTTTCATACAGTTTTTCTTTAAACGTAGGTTTATTACACCATCTTGCTTTTTCCTCTCATCAGAGATGTTTCTACAATATTTTTATTATATAGACAATTATTATATACATTTTTTCTTTTTTTTCTTGTTTTCCCCACTCACTTCATGCTTTCAGGTGTGACATCCTGCTTCACCTCTGCGTGAAGTGAATAAGAATGGGAATTCCTGGATCTTCTCATACTACTTTTCACTTGCTTAAGGAATTACTATAGAGCAGGTTTCCCCAACTGAGGGAGGCAATGAAGAGTCAGAAGGAGCAAGTATTTTATTTACTACATCAGAGTATAGTGAAAGAACCTGGGAGTGAGAGAGCACAGGGAACAGGGTTTCCGTAGGCTAAATGGAAGTAAAATAATTCACAGGTGCTCCTGTTCCCGATTCCTCCCCAGTTCCTCAAGGTGTGTTTTCATAGTTGGTTCAAGTCCACCCAAGTCTGCAGCACAGCAGAGGTGTGGCAAAGAGGTGCCACCTCGTCCACCCCCAGCTTCCGTAGCCTCTCCTTTTGCTCTTTGCCCCCAGTAGTGCTCATGTGGCTGGGTAGAGATCCAGGAACTGAATCTGGCTGAAAGCTGAGCTGAAATAAAAAAAAAAAAAATAAAAAAATTCAAGGATACAAGGGAGGTGTGGGAATGCATAGGCTGGGGGAACTCTCCTCAGAACTATAGGCACTTGTAAATGAATATCATGTCCATCTCCTCCACCCTCAATTAGTCATCGCATAACCAAGCTATACGCGTTTAGTCCTTTTCATCTTTCTTCTTGTCAAGCCCTTTAGCCTGTCCCCCTCACCTACTCATCCCACCAATCATTTTAATTAATCTCTGAATTTCTTTGAAACTACTAGTTTGTGGAATGGAGGAAAATGAGTAGGTTAGAGAGACAAGATTGTGAATGATGGAGGTGGGGCAAAGTTAGGAGACTTTGCAAGACCTGTTGGGTTACCTCCTGCGCAGGACAGCAGCACTGACTGTAAACACAGAAAAAGACTGCAGAATTACGGGAGGAACCACTAAAAATGTTTTCTATTTTCTTAAGAATGCTGCCTGAGCAATTCAGACCCTGGATGTTTATGTGCAGCAACATATGAATGAATGATTTTATATGACTGTCTCTAAAGTGGACAGGATTATCTCCTCTTTACCCAGTGGTTTGTTATACTAGGTTTCTCACTATTATTCTTCCCATTCCCAGCTAGCTTTATGGAGAATTTCAGTGGTCACTGCAGGTGCTCAGAAACATATTTTCAAATAAGTTATCAACCATATTTTTTTATTCACAGAATCACAGAATGTTAGGGGTTAGAAGGGACCTCTGTGGGTCATCTAGTCCAACCCGCCTGCTGAAGCAGGGTCACCCAGAGCCGGCTGCACAGGGCCTTGTCCAGGTGGGTCTTGAATATCTCCAGAGAGGAGACTCCACAGGGAGGCCTGGGCAGCCCGTGCCAGGGCTCCGTCACCCTCAGAGGGAAGAAGTTCTTCCTCATGTTCACACGGAACCTCCTCTGCTTCAGTTTGTGCCCTTTGCCCCTTGTCCTGTCGCTGGGCACCACTGAAAAGAGTCTGGCCCCATCCTCCTGACACCCACCCTTGAGATATTTATAAGCATTTCTAAGGTCCCCCCTCAGCCTTCTCTTCTTCAGGCTAAACAAGCCCAGCTCCCTCAGCCTCTCCTCATAGGACAGATGCTCCAGTCCAATATTCAAACAACTGTATGTATTTCACAATTTTTGATCAAAAACATGACCAAATAGACCAAATCTACGTTGTCTAGAGATGAATCTGAAAGGAACTCTGGGGCCTTGCTCCCCGTGCTTTTTAGGATGTTACAAATCTAAATGTCACACCATTAATGTCTCCGTGTTCATTATTTCTATACCATAGCATAGCCGGTGCTCTGAGAAATAGAGAAATGGGCAAAGTTCCCGTCCTGTGGAGCCTACAGTTGGAAAAATCCTCTACACACAACGAAGGCTGGCAGAATAGCAGTTGATCCGCAGTGGGAGCCCGAAGAGTGAAGGTAAGCAGTAGAGGAGGCACTGGAGGACGTGTAGCATATGGGGAGCAGACGGCTGCACGCAGAATTTTGAGCTGCCAGCGGAAAAAATATTACCATACAAATAGAAGCATACTAATGCCGAGTGGTGGGGAGGCAGATGAACACCTTTGAAAAGATATTTACTGTGTCTGGGGACAAGGATCCTGCTGGAAGCGTGCATTTGTTCAGCTATTACTGAGTCGCAGTTTCACTGTGGAGAACTGAAGTTAACTTTCTGGCATTTTCAGGTTTCAATAAACATGTATTAAAGCAAGTAGTGGCAACAAAATGCATTGATTTACGATTGCCAGTCATGACTGAAAGCCTTGGAATAACTGGATTTAACCATTCAGAGCCCTTGGTAAAATAGCTCAGTTTTGATTAGGGTCTCAGAACAGATACAAAATGCTTGGATTTTTAGTTAATAAACAGTCTGGCATCCTGTCAAAGTTGACACCTCACTCTGCCTTAACAGCTGTTGGAACAGTAGGCTCCTGGCAACCTGGGATAAAGCAGTGCTTGCAACAGGAGAAGGAAAGGAAGCGAGTCCGCGTGAGACCAAAAATGCCTTGTGTGAAGCACCATGGAGCTTAGGGATTTCCAGTGAGTGATCAAGCTCTCCTTCTCTGTGCTGGGGGTTGGGGCTTGGACATGGACAGTGCGTTTCTGTTACTGAGTGTCACCCGTGGCTGGTGGCTGACAGATGTAAGGACACCTGTCTGAATTAGAGGAATGTTTCTGACAGTAGTGGCAATAAACAGAGAAAGCACTGAACAGTGAAAGTAGGTCCTGCAGGTTGCTCCTTCCCAGGGATTATAGTGGCCGAGCCTGTGGGGAAGTTTACGTGTAGAGTGCCTGCTCATGTAATTCAAATGGAAGCATTCACTCTGGATGACAGTCATTTGTGTTGGAGTCATGGTGTGGGAGCAGTTAGGGTTGCCAAATAGCCAAGGAAGGCATTGTAGGAAGGAGAGGGCACGGCCTGGGCAGGGCAATACCTGAAAGCACAAGCTAGTTAAAGACTTCAGTTTTGGAGAAGATGCTGCTGAACTGCTACTCTTCCTCCATCCCATCTGATTAGCAATAAACAACCCGATCTCTGATCACAGCTGACGTACCGCACAATGACTGCATAGCTGCTCCGCACTGGTCTGGGCAGCCCTGTCCCCTCAGAGGGTGGGAATGTCCTGGTCTTGTCCACAGCAGCCCCTTAGAATTTCCACAGGAGAAGAACCAGGACACTAGAAACCCTCAAAATTGCTGTTCTTTCCTCTGCAGTGAAAACTGTATGCAGTTGCCAACACCACAGTGTCTCTATGTTCCCTTGTTTCATACGGAAGCAGAAATGGAAAATTTACTCCAGAATCAATACTGATCCCTACCTGAGATCTTGTTTTTCACAACGGGTTCAGGAGCACTGTTCGCATATGTGCTGGAGGAAGTACTGCATGAACAGGCGGCAGGGCATTTGGCAGACGCGTTGGTCAGCTCACAGGACTGTTTATTCAGTCTGCTGAGAACATATGAAATGTATAAAAAGCCATAACATTTGAATATATTAGAAACAAGTTCATGAGATCAAGGAAAATTTTTAGGATAAAAGGATGATAATAAAGCAAAGGTCTAAGGGCTGTGATGGCTGCTAATTGAAATTAAGATTTTTTTTAATTTTACTTTTTTTTTTTTTTTTTTAGGAAGCACAGCTAGAAAGATATTCCAAAATATGGCTGTATGATATTTAGAGATCCGACTACCAGCCGCAGTGTGCACATATTTGCAGAGGCTTCTGTTCAGCTAAGAATGGGCTGCGGATTCAGGTAAGTCACGTGAGCGAGGTTAAGCACGCGTGTTGTAAGAGCTAATGGTACAGCATAGCCTTGTTCTATATAAGCATGTTTTGTGCTGATGTTTTCCAGTTATTGCGTTCCTTACAGTCAGTATAGGAAAAGGTGTGTGGCTGGCAAAACTGCAAGCCTGGACAAAGCAGTTCTGGGTGTGGATGCTTACAGCCTGTTGCCAGGCGCGTCAAATAGGCATTTGTGTCAAAGATCCGAGGTCAATTCAACGATAGCCAATTTCAGCCCTGGACTGTTACATAAATATTAATAAGAACAGTGGTATATTTTGCATTTATGTTATTGGTCTGCAAAGTATTTACCTAACCCTGTAGCAGTAGTGGTGGGGACTATATATCACTTCAAGACAGCCAAGAGAATTTACAAAGTGAAGTGTTCACCTCTGTAATGTGACCTCGTGAGTTTAATGAGAAGTAGTCTTATTTTCTGTATACCAGTAGAGAAAAACAGGAGAACAGAATAAACTCAAATGTGGTAGAACAACAGTGTTCGCTGGTTTTGCCTCCTTGCTGAATGACCCTTAATCACTTTTTGCATCTCTGTGGCTTGGTTTCCCTGCCTGTAAAATGGGCATAATGAGACTGAAGTTCTGGTAAAGCATGCAGATCTATGGGAAATAAATGCTATACAAGTGGTATGAACTATTTTTGTTTTAAAGAAGTACATTAAGGAAAAAGGTACAGAAAGGAATGGAATTTCATCTGGAAGAAGATCTAGGATTAACTTATTGGTGTAAAATGTTTGTTACTGGCCCCATTTGCTTTTAGTGTATCAACCACTGACATTTTTATTAGTTCATCAGCCTTGTAATGGGTTTTGAGTCTGACCCAGGACTGTATAGAAGCATATACTGGCACTTAGATTTATGCCACTTTCACTCTCCGGTCACTCTCTGACATTTTGACCAAATATCTTCCGGTTGCTATGGGCTTGCTTTTTGGAGGTTTTTGTTTGTGGATTGTTTTTTTTTTTTCTTCTTTCCATTTAGAGTCTCTGCTGCAAGAGGCTCTGACGATGATTTGGAGTTGTTAATGTCAAAAATGCCGTGTAGGAGGAAGTATTACATGTCAGCTTCCCAGAAGGGGGAAGCTGAGGCACAGCGACCACCACCTCTCCAGAATCACACAGATGGTTTCTTTGAACAAAAAGCCTGACACTTAGTGCAAAACTTTGACAAGAAGATAATCACGTGAAACATAGGAGCTCTTCTGCATTCTACACCCTTGGGGAAGCGAGTGAGCTCAACAGGCACCCCTTACTCGCAGGAGTGAGTATTGCTAGTCCTGGGGAGGTGAACCTTGCAGCCCCCTTGGACATTTCCACTCCATAAACTGGCACCTAAGCTTTCTTGCCTGTTTTTACTCACATGTTAAGTTTTAAAATGCTATACATATAGCAATCATTTTTAAGGGAAACTAAGAAGCGGTTTTTAGCAGATGTAAATCAGCACAAATTATGATGTCGTTAGTTCCCCAAGTGCTTTCGGCCAGCACTGCTGACAAAAGAGGCAGTCCTGCCCTCTTCCTGCTCCCACGCTGTCCCCTCCCTTGCGCTGACACAGCCATGAGGTGAAGTGTCTTAGGAAATACGTCCCGTTCAAATCTATCCCAGCAAAAAACCTGAATGGCTGGGGAGAGAGGGAGGCATTTGCTTCTTTTCAGGCTGTGACCAGCATATCCCAGATTAAAGGTCTTGTGGAGCCACCGTGTCCGTGCAATTCACTGGTCACCGTGAAAGCCAAGACCTTCACTAGCTTGTCCCAACAGCTTCTGGCTAAAAGAGAACTGTGCTGCAGCTGGAAACTCAATCAAGCAAGTTTCAAAACATTTCATTCATATGTGGTCCTCGGTTGATTCTTAATACACCTTTACTACAGTCGGTAGTGCTTCATAAACCTTGTCAACATTGCAGTCGAACAAAGGCTTGCCTCAAGATTTTGTGTTGTGTAAATAAACCTTGTGCCTAGCAGGGTGTCACTGAGTTAATGTAAAGCCTGAAAAGGGGAGGGCGTGGGAGCAGCATGCCAGTGTTAACATTCTGTTTTCTGCACAGGATTGCAACAGGATTGCAACAGCTCAGCCTATCTGAGCCACTGCACGTACCATAAACATGTCTCTGCACTTGAATTTGATACGGGTGGTGATAGAACAATATACCTTTCTGAGAAGTGGCAGTGGACAGGAAGATTTTCTTTTAAGGAAATGCCAAATAAACAATAGCAGTTTTCTTCTTAGAGTGCTGATGCTTTCCAGGTGGCCCACCAGAGAGCCAGACAAAGGAAATAAATATATATGGCAGCATTCACTCAAGGGTTAAAGTTTCAGGGTAAGGAGGGGGAATGTCGAAAATCCCATGAACTTTAATAGTTATGCTTGTATCTTTGTGGTAGTTCTGACTCCTTTTCTTGCTTTTCACAGATCAGTAACCAGGGGACAATTGACAGGAATAACCCCCCTGGTAAAAATACACAACTGTTTTTGAAACAAACAGTATTTCATATGCAAAGTTGTCTGGTGAAGTGCATGCCCAGGGTGCTTTTTCAGGCCTCATGGGAAGTTTTACGAAGAGCAAGCTACCTTTTAGCAAGTGCTTTTTCTGTTAGTTTCAAAATCTTCTGTTGCTTTTTTTCTAGAATGATTTTCTCACAAAAGATGATACAAACCATAAGAAAAATCTCAGCAGAGCTTAGTGCTCCCCCTACCCCCTTCTCTTGCTCCCTCCTCCCCCAAATAGTGGGAGCTCTCAAAAATATTTTAGTATCCTGGAGATTAAGAACAGTGTCTTTAATTTGTATTCATCTTGTAATAGCTCTGACTTTCACCGCCTTGTCCTCCCCTTTATTGGGAGTACATGTGTGAGCACTCCCTCTAATGTTGTTTATGCGCTCGCTGTCAGGTTCAATAAGCAGTTTCTTAGCAGGGCACCTTCCCACGTGAAGGAAATGTTTCCACTTCTTGTCTCCGCTCCTGCTTCCTCCATGTGCAGTGTCTTGATGAGGCACAGCAGAGAGCAACAGAAATGAGTATCAGCAGTATCAGTAAATCTTCACTGACAAAGGGAAATTAACTCTAGAACCTCGTGAATCTAGCTTAGATGTAGGGCAGCTGTTTACAGGGTGTTTTATAGGTGTTCTAGTTATGCGAGTTTTGCGTAGCGCCTATGTTAAGTTTAGGCATTTTATTAATAGTGGATCTGGAAAATTTTAGATCTGTAGTACAACCAATGCACCTCTTGGGTAACGCTGAAAAGAATGTGGTAATCTGTTTAAGGATTCTCTACGTAAATAGAGATATTGCTAAAGAGAATCAAGATAAAATGTAAATGTGAATAACTGCTCCTAAGACAAAGAAAAATTGGCAAGCAGCCAGATAGAATTTAGAAATTTAATTCGTTTTATACCACAGGTACTAAATCACACTGGTGGAGTCCCAGGTCTAGTCAAGTGAATGGCAAACCCACTGCTAACTCATAGGACCAAGGATTTCCCCTTCATGAATGGGTATAGATAAGTAAAATTTCCCAGAGCAGAAAAACATGTTATAGAGGTGGACAGATTCTCAGCTTTGAGGCAGAAGATACTTTCATTTTCAGTATCTCCTTTAGAGCTTCTTTTTGCAAGACCAGGAGTGTTAACTCTTGTGTCTGAGCCAAAATTCCAACCTAAGCAGAATGTACTCATCTAAATTTCCCTTTTGGTTTCATTTGGACAAGGTATTCTTTGGTGTAGTGTTGCTGTGTACTGTTACAGCAGTTGCTGTGTTGGGAGCTTGGGAAGGCGCCCGCATGGAAGAGGTTGCATAAAAATTAGACCATTGTAAGCTCAGAGAAACCCCTGAGTGTGATCATTAAAAAGAGAAAACGATTAGGGAAAACACATCAAAGAGTCTCAGTGAGAGTCCTAAAAGGAAAAATACTGATTATATTTGTTTTGATTTTGTCTTACACGAAGTAAAAGATGTGTGGTGTGTCCTGGGTCGCCACCCTAAGGGGTGTGTGCTTAAAGACAACAGGATCAGACTCCAAGACTTCGATGTGGTTTATTTTGGTTGCAGGGCTGGGAAGATAAGATATAATTGTGCCGTATACATAGTGGTGCTATCAATCTGATGGATTATACTTCCCGTACACCCCTGACCACCTTGCCTAGCCTCAGCCTGCTAATCTGTTTCTAGCAGGGTAACTGCTAGCTTTCTGACCTTTCAAGAAACTTTCAACTCCGAGTTTTAAAACAGTCACAGAAATGTTTTTCTTTCTCCAAATGTTCAATTCCTCTCTCCGATGAAAGCAGTCAGAGGCATGAGGTGGGTAACATTGATTACTAAAGCTTGCATGCAAGTTCAGGTTCAATAAATTGTGACTCTTCAGGGCTAAAAATTGTGTAGAATTCCATTCCAAGTCTGGGAATAAAAGCAGACATTTATTGATTGTCCTGTTGTTCACACTCCACCAGATTCTAATACTGTTATTTTAGACCAATGTTAGATTCATTTTTTAAAGTTTGTTAGACTTGGTCTGCCCTGGGAACCATGTTAGAAGAGGTTTGAACTAATGGAATATGCAAAATGTGGTTTCAGAGCTCGCCTTTAATGTGGAAAGGGGAAGAAAGGTTTTAGTCTGTTATAGCAAATCCAGTAAGGGAACTGTTTACTTAACGCTCTCACAGTTATTTTTTTAATGTGCCTTTTCAGAGCTTTTCAGCTGGGTTTAGTTCATATGGACGAGCATATTGAATAATGTTTTCTACTAATATGTGCTTTTCAGTTGCTACTCTGACTTCAGTAGTTACAGTCATTATTTTACCTGGCAGACTGGTATAGTAGATCCCAAAAAGCTAAAGGAAAATAAATGAACAGGACTTTGCAAATGGCGGACTATGAAGTATAATCCCTATAGACTTTGAATTTAGGTTGAAAGATTGCATCTGAGTTATTTTCCCCTGGAAATATCTAGCATTTATAAATTGACGTGTCAGTAAGAATATTACAGATTGTTGTTTGATACGGCTTGTATATATTATGTGACTTTTTCACTTGAGTGATGTAGCCATCCTAAGAAAATGGAAGGCAATAAAGTCTGGACATACCGTCCTTCTGAGAATATTGTCTCGCTTTCCAAGTCCACGTAGTACTTCTGTGTAACAAAAACACGTCCAAAAGGTGCGTGTATCTGAAAACGGCAGAAAAAGTGCCACTTTCCATCTCAGGAGTTCCACTGCTTCCCTGGCTGCCTCACGCTGATGGTCGTTTTAGGACTTTTTTTCACATTGGGAAAGGCACTGACATCCTACATCAACAAAAATAGATGTAAAAAATGCAAGGTATAGGAACATACTCTCTTTGTGCCAGTTGGGTGATACGTTGACTTTGCTGCTTATGCATATTTGGCATTGGCCTTTTTAGACCCATCCTGAGTTTGGGTCCAAGCTGCTGAAGAAATTGTCTTGTAGTTTATGTTTTTGAGTAAAAACAAGGGGTTGCTTGGAACAAGCATTCTACGTGAAAGATCCTTGCGTTTTCCTTATATCCTTCTGCCACCTTGATTTGGTGACGTGCTGTAAAATCCACCTGTTCTCCTGGCTCATTTGGGGCTCTAGAGAGCAGTGGGTGAACGAGCCAAACATGAGAAACAGAATGGAGAATGAGTGTAGATGGCAACGCTTTCCTTCAGACCTTAAAGGCTCAGAGAATTTTTTCTGTGTCTGGGACGTCCTGCTCTTGTGCATTAGGTAGATTGACTTCTTATTCGGATCAGGAGTCTAATCTTTTTTCTCTTCTTGAAAGAAGTATAAAAAAGTCACTCTGTTTATATTAACAGAGGACCTAGATTCATTTAGTTTCGATCTAATCCTCACCAAACATCAGATCTGTTTGCAAAGCTAATAGAAGTGTAATGGCAAGAGCAGCAGTGGCAAATACCTTTTTCTTTTTTTTTTTTTTTTTTTTTGCTTAATATCAAAGCTAAGTACGTGGTCTTGGTTTATATGCAGGATTGCAGATTTGGATGCTGTTATACCTGTATAATAATACATCTAGAGCCTAGCACAGTTCATAAACACAGAAAACAAATGTAATAGTTATTTGTGCTGAGTCTTTTTTTTTTTTTTTTTTCCCCCCTGTATACTCTGTCCTCCCTTTGTTACTTAGGGCACTAATGCTGCATTAAAGTAAGCAGCAAACTGCTGCATTTATCTTCATTTTATTCTTCCAGGTCACAGCAACACACTGGAAAGAAAGCCACTGTCTGTAGCAAACCTCCTTAAGTCTTTTAAGGGCATCTATCCGGATAGACTTCGTGGTTATAAAGGGCTGATGCTGTAAGTATTCATTCCACTAATGGCCTCATTGATTTTTATTTACACTCTTTGCTGGTTGCATAGATTTTCAGTTTGAGTAAGAATTGCAGAATATATGCTGAATTCAAGTATTACAGGCGTATGTTAAACAAGCTTTCAATATCTGTCTTTAGGATGCTTAATCAAAGCAGTGGCTCAGAAGCAGACTGTTCAGTTTCCAGCGAAGCAGATGAGAAGTGCAAGTGGTAAGCACTGTTACAAACCAGGTGCATAAGTTGGAAAATGTTGATCCAAATCACGTTATTATAAGTAGTAGGGAAATGTCATGACTTACTGAGATTAAACAAAGACCTGCTTAGAATCTTGTGACTTCAGCTCATAAATGGATTTCATCACTCATTACAGCTGCATAAACAAATGCATGTGGTATATATGCATGTTTTGTTTTTGGAAGTTGTTGTTTTTAAAATCCCCTCAGAGTTTTTTTAATTGCTCCTAATGAGCCAACGTTCCCTGGTTCTGGAGCGATGCCTCGTGTACCTGAGGAGCATAGCACAGTCATTGCTTTTAAGGGAATAGTTTGCCTGCTTTTCTCTCTTTCTGGCAGCTGAACTGCTTTGGCAAGCAAGTTATTTTAAAGGAGAAATTTACAATATGAAACCTGATGTCAAGGCTTTATGGAAAGTAGTCTTGCCGTAGTGCTCCTTTGGAGCTACAGAAATGTGATCCCAGCCCAATCAACAATTGGAGAGAGTCCTGTGCAATGTCTGAGCTCATACCAAATAAGTTTGTCACGTATCTAGATATTTTTCAGTTTAATGTAGTTTCTCACGTTGTCTGTGGCCTCATTTCTCCTGATGGGCCTCTCATAAGAAATCCTAGAAACGGATGCCCTGTGATTATCCATGGGTAATTAGTACTTCCCCCATGTTTTCTTGCCAATATGTTGCAAGTGGGATGTGGTAATCAAAGTTTTGGTCTTCCTGCTGCAATTATTACCTGAAGGCACTAATGATGGCAGTAGTTTGTGACGCAGAGCAAACACTTGTCTGTGTATTGAAAACGTAGTACAGATCAAAACTATCAAGCCATTCTCGTATCTCTCGGTTAAAAGTTGCTGCTTTCAGTTAAACCTGTACTATTCAGCATCTCAGGGCAGGCGATTATCGAAGTTTAACCTCAAGAAACTAAGATGGCAAAATGTATGGGTAATCTTTTGAATTTCAGTATGCTATTTCATATTCAGAACTGGGATGCTGTGTTATTCCTGGACGGGTAGCATCTCATTTTAATGTTACACTGTAAATTCTTACTTTTTTAACAATATCTAAAGGAAAATTACAGGGTTTTTTTCCCCAAGAAAAATGTTCAAAGACACTCCATTTTTGTTGCGATTTTCTGAGAAAGATTTAAAAATAAAATTTAAAAATGGATATTGTTGGGGAAAAAAATGTACTTTTTTCCTATTTTACTCAAGGCCTCCTCTTTTTACTCCTGAAAACCAGAGTCAGGAAAAGAAATAAGAGTCACAATATGGGACAATTCATGGTCAAGGGTGGTTACACATATATCCTGTGTAGATGGATTTGGCCTGAAGTGGTTTACTTTTTTTTGCTTTCTAGAAAAAATAAAACAGGTAATAAAAAGAAATGTAACTTAAACTGAATTAAACTGAAATCTTATTGCTCTTCTGTCACGCAGCCTTAATTTTTAGGCAACTGGGGAGGAGTCCTAATCTTGTGTGTTCCTAAAGCTTGCTTAAACAAATTGGTGAGTGTCTGAGGCTTGGAGTGTCCTGCCCCTTCTACGAAGGTCTTCAGAAAATCCCATTGCTCATCACCTCTGAAAACCTGCCCTCTTATGCAGGTAGCTAAAAAGATGCCTGACGTTAGAGACTCGTGCTCCAAAATGTGCCTTGAATGCCTTGAAATGTCACATTAAAATCAAGTACGGTTCACCCACAAACCATCTGGCTTTACAGATCTGAAAATGATCTTTCTAATTAATTAAGCCTTTCTGCTTCCTAATAAGGCCTATTTGAAGTGCTCGGCGGCTGGAGACGCCAGGGCTGTGCCGAGCAGGAGCGTGGCCATGGCCAAGGGTCGCCCAGCTGTGGCCAGTGGTCCCCTGGGCGGTGGTGGCCCAAGCATCGCTGGGGAGCGCTGCCTCGCCCTACCTCGCTGTGCTGGCTGTGCAGCTCCTTGCACAGCGCCCGGGAAATACCTGGCTTTCTCCTTATAAGGCCAGCGAGCTGCTGCGGGAGCCCCGTTCCTGCCCCAGCGCTTCCCGCTTCCCGGCTCTGCTCAGCCACAGTCCTAAAAAGGCAGTTCCTTGCTCCCGCTTCCCACAGCCGAGCTCCCCAGGGAGGACAGCCCTCCCAAGTCAGGCATTTTACTTACAAGGAGAGCCGCGCTTATGGATTTTGCTGTTGCTTCTCAAGGAAGCTGTTGTGTTTACAAGCACTGCTGGGGTTCTCCTCTTGTGTAGTGAATAGGCAGTGAATAATGAAAAGTATAATAGAGTGCAGTGTCTGCAAGTCTCTCCGCGCAGGCACATTTCTGCAACGGCATAGAACCCTGTAGGGTCGCGTCTAGGGAAGGAGGTGCACCGTGTGAAGCGGTTCAGAGCCGTAGTCTTGAAAGCATATTAGGCTATGGTTTTATAATAGAAAGTACTCGGCAGCAATATGAGCTCAAAGCAATTCACGTCCTTTTTCCTCCCTCCCCTGGCTGCCATTCCTGCGCTGCCTCTTTGCTTGTGCTTGCTCAGTTCTTTGTGGGGGCCATGCTGTGTTCTTGGTTTGATTTGTTCTGCAAGCCAGTTTTCTGCTCACATTCACAGTGTGGCTTCACAACAAGTTGTGCTAGTGTAACTGAGTGAGTGGGGGATAGGAAAGGGGGGAAAAACCCTTGGTTATTAATGCCCCATGCTCTTCCTAACACAAAACCAGCGCTGCTATACTCTCCTCCTGAATAAAAACTCTTCAAATGCTGAATATTTTATTAGATATTTTTACAGGTTTAATTGAAAATTTCTGAAGGATCTGATTATTGGCTTATTTACTTCACATGCCAAGTTACAAGCTTAGTTACAGTCTGATGGATTTTTAAGGACAAGTTCTTTACTGGAGCCAGATTTTGGAAAGACTTGAATATGCTAATTCAGGAGGGATTTTACACACCACTTTTTCTTTTTATTAAATCAACAAATCATCCTAGCTTAATTTGAAAAAATAAAGAGGAGTGTTTTTCAAATTTAAGATCTGTGAAATTCTGGCATGTGCAGTGCACCGACTGGTCACATACTTCTTTCAGAAAGGGGCTGAAAATCTTTCTTTTTCAAGGGGGCTATTTGGGAGAAGTCCCTGGATAGTGTGCTTTTTCGAGCGTGCGAGGCGTTGGGGTGCAGCTCGCAGAGTTTGAACATACTGTGCTCGGGCACAGCAGTTTGTCTCTTCAGAGCCACGTACTTCCTTCGTTTATCGGACTGCTCTTGGCAATTCTGTTCAACCTTTGGACTTTATGGCCTCTCTCAGGATGTAGCATTGGTTCCCTAATATCTCTTCTCTTGTCTTTTGCCAAGTTTCCAGCAGGCAGTGAGGCCGTGACAAGCAGGGTCACAGGTGTTGAAGGAAGTCAGCAGCACAAACAATTATTATTACAAAACCGGATTCCGCGGTTACAAGGATGAAATACTGCTTTTCTTGATGAATCTGTCATACCATCTCCATCTTCTCTTTTTCTGAGATCGTAAGGTGTTTTCTACCTCATTTTGCTTTTGTAGCAGTGCTAGGTGTGTGCCTGTGGATTTAGTAGGTGGAGTTAACACTACTTAATGGTACAGATTAAAAAAAAAAGAATGCCATGCACTCATTTAATGCACATTGTTAGCTGAGATCTGTTGTGTGTTTTCTAATGTTGTTTTTATACTGCTGGGGCCTTAAATATG
This sequence comes from Opisthocomus hoazin, assembly GCF_030867145.1. Taxonomy (NCBI): domain Eukaryota; kingdom Metazoa; phylum Chordata; class Aves; order Opisthocomiformes; family Opisthocomidae; genus Opisthocomus; species Opisthocomus hoazin. The sequence goes on along the minus strand of NC_134419.1, from coordinate 4,882,305 downwards.
TCAGTCATGTAAAACGTGTTAAAACTCAAGTTATTCATGTGTTGGAATGGTGGTAGAGGAGGTATTTGAGAAGAAACAGAGATCCGACAATAAGGAAGAGGGTGATTAGAGAGAAACATTGATCGGGCAATAAGGAAGAGGGTGATAGCAGCTCTGGTACGATGAGGCAGGAGATGGCATGTCTGACCAACAGCTATGGAATTTGATAATTTAGGAGGAAAAACTATTTGCAGCTATAGGTTATGGTCACTAAAGACAGCAGAGGCACGTTTAACAAAATCCTGATTGGCAAAGGGATGCTCCTGCCTCTGCCAGCAAGGTAGGGGGGTAGTCAGAAAAGGTTGTGCTGGAACATGGGAAATACCGCTCGCTGAAGAAATTCCTCCCCGTAGCATTTTTGCCTGGCTGTTGGTAGTGGTCGCAGCATACACCATGTGCCACATGTTGTGACCCAGAGCTTTGGAGGATGCCTGCTGTTGGGAAACACACACATGAAATGGTAGTGGGAGGAATTCCCAGAAGCACAGTAGTCATGCTGAATTCAGAAAATGCCCACATGTAGGTTTTAAAGTGAGTAGCAACTTTCCTGCAAAGTGTCCTGTCTTTCATACTGTCATTAAAGCAGACTAAACTGTCAAGGTCTTTTAGAAATTAAAAAAAAAAAAATTGAGTTTTTTTGACAGTTAGAAAATTTCGCTGTGTACGCAAAGCACTTGAATGTACGCAAATGACAGTCAGTTTGAATTAACAACCCCCATCTCATGCTTAGTAGTGCCATTCTCAACCTGTGATTGTGTTGCTTTTCTTAGTCCAAAATGTAGCAGCTCTGCATGGGGCTCTCACTAGTCCTTGTTTATGTACAAATTTGTAGCAGAGAAACTCTGTCAGCTTTCGTGATGGTAATATTTTTTTATAGACTATTCCAACTGCGTTCCTTTGTCTGAACACAGTTATAGTGAAATCAAGGACATATTCTCCTTCCAGTACGTGAATTACGTTGAATTGCAGAATCACATTTCAGAAAAAATAAACCCCCCTGCTTCAGAAGGTTTCACTGCTTTAACCATACTGATAAAACAGTGAAAACTTGTGAATGTTTTGAAGGTGAAATTGAGAAAAGCTGGGGCCCTTTAAATCACAGAGGTGGTCTGAAGTCCCACTGTCTAATGGTAACCCGTGTGTTAGCCCTGTGTGCAGTCTCAGCCCTTTGTTCGTTCTCTACTCATCAATCTCCGGTTAATTCAGTGGGAGAAGGTGACTAAAGGTATCTGAATTTGCCCTTTAACCAGATGAGGAATTCAACTACATTTCTGATAACACGGGTTAAAGCACGTTGTAGAACAAATGGGTTTAACAAGCTAATGTTGTTAAAACCATACATATTAAATGTCATCTGTGCTTATAAGTGGGACCTTTATCAATAGGAAATGTCACTCAGAATCTAAGGAATCTTTAATGAAGAGCTTATTACTTCCAGGGATGGGCTCTGGAGGTAGTTTATATAAAGCTAACATTTTCGTATAGGTGTATTTGGTCAGTAAGCAAATACACTTTCATAGTAAGTGTATTTCAATGTAAACGGTACAGGCTTATGTGTTCTAAGCTGTCAATGTCATTGCCACTCATGAAAATCAAACTTACTGAATTTGGAGAGTCAGCCATCGCAGCTCAGCTTACTTGTTATTGCTTTGAAATAATATGTTGGAAAGCAGAACAAACGAGTTAGTACTGGGAAAACATTCGTTATTGTTAGTTGACTCCTGGTAGCCTGTGGATCATATTCACTGATATTTCTAAGGCTGTTATCATTTAATTTTTACCAATTGCAAATTCTTCTGTTTTAATACAAAAAACCAAACTCTTCAATGCTTGCAGTAGACATCCTAAAGGCAAATGGGCTAGTTAAAGCCCTGAGTAACCTGGTCTGACCTCATAGCTGACCCTGCTTTGAGTGGGAGATTGAACTGCATGTCCTTCTGAGGTCCCTTTCAACATGAATTATCCTATGATCTTGTGATTTGTAAAAATGATTAATGCTATTTTTGTATCTCCTTTTGGGGTATCGTACTTTGAACCTTTTTGAGATGGTTGCTTTTCAGGAAAGGCTATCACACTGGGTGTCACCTGCTTAACTCTAATCACACAGTCTTCCCACTGAAGTGAAATGGTAAGCAGATGTCATGTTAACCTTTAAACATGGTTACTCAACCAAGTATGCCACTTTGCAGACAAGATAGTGCTAGCCACAGGTCAGAGTGTTCAGTGTGTTGCAGGAGCTAGACCGTATGTGTATTATCCACTTTTTAAAAAGGTTTCATTAAGAATATTTGATCTGGCCTACCAAAAATTTAGCAATGTATGATTAGGCTTTTTTTAAATATCTCTGCTTCAAGATTCATTTGGGCTGGGAGGGAAAATATGTCATCTCCAGGCATGTGAGATGTCTTCTGTGTATTCTCCAGGTTGTACAATTTCTATGCCATTTGTATTGCAAAAGGCGAAGTAGTAAAATAGTGTCAGGGTGCATAATACAACTCATGGAGCCTGAGTTTTTCATGGGCCCTAACAGCAACATATAGTGACACTAAAGGAGTTTACCGAAAGGAAGATGGCATTTTCTAGGGCTCTCATCACAAGTGGGTACAGCCCAGCTTTTAAAAGTACTAACCAGAAACACCTTGAAACGCTGGGCTGTAAACTACAGCAGACCAGTGCCTGTTGTGCAGGCTGTTTGGTTCTTGTGGTGAGGATGGGAACCTTAAAAGTTGGGTAGGGCAGAGAGCAGGAAATGGGAGCCATTACAGCTGTCCCAAGGGAAGTGGTTCCACTCGTGAATCACAGTGCTGGTTTCGCCGCGCTGCGTGGGAGTGGCGTCCTGTCCCGGGCGGATATTGCCGGCTGCTGGGGCCTGGGACGTCTCACTGCTGCAGGCGGGGAAAAGAGCAGAGGACTCGCTGTCTCACTAGCATCGCTCCTCTGCAGCCTGCTAACCATCGTTTGGGCAGCTGGGGCAGGATGCGTCAAGGCCTGCAGGAATTAAGTGATATGGTCCGTTGCCATTAAGAAGGTGACCAGAGGGTGACAAGGACTGCCGTGCTTTACTGGAGAGTTTGACCACATGCCACACAGGCCTTAGGTTATTCTGTGGAGAACAAAACCTACTGCTGTGTGAGACAGCCCAGGTTGCCAAGTCTTGCCTTCCCCCGCCACCGTGAGTCACAGGGCTCTGGCAGAGGCTGGAGCCTGTCTCATGGTGGCACAGGAATGTCCTGCCCTGGCTCGTACTCAGCCTATCCTAGAGGAAACCTTCTGTGGAGGCTTCTGGGCTCTCTCTTGCTGCACCGAAGAGCTGCCACACCCCAATTTCTTCAGTCCTTCTTGTCAGGGCACCACTGACTTACTCATAACTGATACAGACGTCGAAACCAAGCAGTCCTTCCTCTGTTCTGTGCTTTGTGGCTCCTAGAGGCTTTTTTAATGCTGGAAGGAATGTGCCCCTTCACTTCGTTCTGCCTACTCCAAAGCCTCCTCCAGGAGGTGTTTCCATCCGTTCTCAGGAAGAGAAGGCAGAGAAGATGAGACAGATCCTAGCAGTTGAGTGTTGCTGTTATTTATCCTTCCTAAGCCCACTAATGAGATAAATAGCCAAACCACTATTCATCCGAGGCTTGTGTGTGTTTTCTGTAGCTGTGTTAGCAGTGGCTCAGTGTTGGGAGCGCAAGTCTGCTATTTACAGTTTGAGAGGCAGTGAGTGTGCACGATGGACGATGTGGAGAAAGGGCAGAGCTGTGTCTCCCACTCCTGTATCTTTCTGCACTGATTAAGCGTATCTGCTTCCATCTCCGATGCAAAGGTACACAGAGCTGTACCGCAGCTCGCTCACCGATGAGCAGATCATTTAGAGGTTTCTATTGTTCATAAATCACAGTGGAGAGAAAGCTAAGATCTGAGTCCCCAAGGCTTCTGGTAATGTTGTGGCTCACCAAAGATCTTTCATCTCAGCCCTTATTTCTTGCTAAGAACTTGTCATCTTAATCATGGAGCAAGAGGTGCAGCAGCACTAATAATTTTGGGAACTTAGGCCTTTGATATAAATTTGAGTTAATTTCGTGATACTAGGAAACTGATGCAGTGGAATTTTTGTATCATGAGATGTCTTTGCAGCGACAAAGTCTGCCATTAAATCTTAATGGCAATCCATGAAAGTGCTTGCAGTTTTGGACAAAAGGCAGCACTTACCTAGTAAAGTTAACAAGGAAGTGAAAGTCTCTAGACCTGACAGGAGTGACCTGGGACAGGTCTGTTGCTCTTTTGTGGATGGACTTCAGCTTTGCTTATATGACAAGATAGCCAGGTGCAACTTTTCCTGTTAGAGAAGTTACATGTCAATGTTAGCCCGTGGACTGAAACAGTAACCCCTGCTAAGGGCCTGAGTTTATTAGGTCAATAATTAGCTTATGAGGCATACAGCTGTACCTGTGTAGGTTTTTGAATTTCACATTCCATCTGACTTGCTTCCAGTGAGTTCAGCTGAGTTTGTAACAGACAGTTCACATATACCATGAAGGGGTTGTAAAAACATTTGTTAAAGAAATAAAGGGGAAGCCTCACGTAGGAAATCTCAGGTTATGTGGGAGGGGAGAAGAAATGAATGTGTCTGCTCCACAGAAGTTGGGTTTAGCCAAAGGGCCAGTCTAATTCATAGAAAGCAAGATGGTCTGAAGGAGCTGTGTGGTTCAGAAGAAATTCCTTGCATCTGCCTGGATCCCGTGTCCTCACAGAGGACCTAGTATAGCCCAGAGAATCTGCTAGAACTATAAGGAAGCTGAGACAGGGTAATCTGCACACACTTGATTTCTGGGTTTTCAAGAGAATCTTTGCACATACTTCTAGATTCAAGCTGATCTGCTTTGCTGTGTTTTCACTATCATACAGCCCCCCAGGGTTACACAGTGAGCTGGGCTCCTTCTCCAGCTGTGGTTCCAGGGAAGAGTGCGTGCCAGTGACAGGGGAATCATCAGGGTCGACAGAAGGGCCTTGAATGAAACAACTGGACTGTAATTCTCAGGAAGGAGCGCTGGAAAGAGGATCTGCACCGTGTGCTTAGAAAAGCCAAACTAGGTTGATGCCTGGACGTGGCTCACTCCGCAGAGGCTCACCACGTGTTGTACCGTGTGGGTTCGGAAGTCAATTACACGTTCAAATAGGGAAGGACGATCAGATCTGTTGTCTAGAGACAGTGAACATCTCTGCTTTCACTGGCATCTCAAGAGCAGTACTTTCAGGGGAATTCCCCACCTGCTTATAAGCTTAGGTAAGAGAAAACGAGCACATAGTAGGGTCTTAATGATAGGAAGATTAAAAGAAGAATCTTTCAGAGAACTGGAAAGTGTGGATGGGATTTCAGGGGAAGGAGTGCAGTATCTTCTGAAAGGTAGAAGAATACTTGCAAAAATGGGTTCTGTTCAGATGGAAACAGTTTCTTTTAGAGACTTCTCATAACAGTTTACACAGTCAAATACAATTTTTACTTTAAAAAGCGTGAGGAGGTTTTCTGCTTTAGGGCAGACTGAAAGCAACTCAAACCCCTGACTATACCTCAGTAACTGCCATTTTCTTGGGTAGCTATAGCATCTTGGAGGTTTGTCCTTCAACAAAAATATATATATATATATATAA